>NC_090436.1:853234331-853866088 GCF_031143425.1 Pleurodeles waltl
TTGCTGAGTGTGTATTAAATACTCTTTTCTACCTTTTAGTTTCTGCCTATCCATATTAAGAGGTTAAGCAAATATGGCTGCAGCAAGCATTAGTCATCAACTACTATTTTTTCATGAGGTAGGAGAACTTGAGATTCCATAGGACAGATGGATAAAAATGTTCAATTCATAGCTGAGAGCTATTGGGGGAGAAAAATTCTCCTCAATAAGAAAACATATTTTATTACATAACTTAGGTTTACAAAGAAGGAAAGTTTATGATGACATACCTGACCAAAAGAGTAATGACAACAGAGATGATAATAAAGGAGAGGAAGATATATTTATTGCTACTTTAAGAAAACTGGAGGCTCATTTTAAAGAGACACACTTTTTTTTAATAAGGCACAAGGTAAGAATCAAAAATAACCTCATACATTGCTGTTTTAATATGGCTGTCAGCAACATGCAAGTTTGTCCTCTTACTGATTCCCTGATCAGAGACCAATTGGTCTGTTGTACAAATAATTACAAGGTGCAGGAAAAAATTGTAATACAAAATCCTGATTCTGAGGAAGCAATAAACATAGTCAAAATTATAGAGCATGTACAGCTAAATGTGTCAAAGAATTGAAATTAACCAAAAAGGGTTACAAAGCTAATAAAGAGATAAGTATCCCCACTGATGATGATGTTTGCAAAATTCATGATGAAAGGCATGCAAAGTCAAAATCTGAAAGTGACAAATGTAAACGTTAGAGGTGTGAAAATGCAAACCATCTTGCTAACTACCCAAAATGTCCTGCTAGAGGTGTTAGGTGTAGAAAATGTAATAAGGCTGGGCACTATGCTTAAATGTTAAAAATAACACATACAGAGAAAAACATACATGTGGTTAACACTGATGGCTATGATTTTAAAGAAATTGATAAATTAATCTTTTAAGTTCACGATCAAGAAGATCACAAAAAAGTCACATATCCCTCATGTGAGATTTTATTAGATGGAAAGAAAATCAATGTTTATGCGGCTTCATGCTCAATATATACATTGATAGTTCGTCAAACATCTAATTACATTTTCAAAGAAAAGAAATACACTCTAGAGAGTCCAAATGTGCATGCAGGGGGGGAATGGGGGGGGCATACCAGAGAGCCTATTCCGCTACAAGGAATGGTGAGAATGCAAATATAATTTAAGACATACACACAATAGGAAAAAAAGATGTCACAAAGAAAGGGAGCAATATGCTAAGTTGGAAAGACCAAAGAGATCTGGGCATAACTTTAACAATGTTGTTTGGGCTAGCATCTGGTGCCGTAGCATGCAGCATGTTCTGGGAGGAGTGGATGAGATAATTTGTTTTCAGGATGATATTCTGGTTTATGGGTCCACTGAAGAAGAAAACAATCTCAATCTGAGAAGGGTTTTAGAAAAGAAACGTAAGGATGCTGGCCTTACCATCAAGAAGAGTAAGTGCAAAATAGGAGTTTTTGAGTCACACCCTATCTAGTGAAAGCATACAACTAAAAATGGATTTGATTGAATCAGTTATGAAGGCCCTGATACCTATTAATAAAAATTAGGTCAAATAGTTTTTAGGTCTGTCAGAGTACATGTGTACATTTATAAAAGTATTTCCTGATTTCGTCCAACCCAAAAGGTCACTACTTAAAAAAAATGTATGCTCTTTAAGTGTGTACAGGAACATATCATCACACTGAATAAGACTAAAGAAGCTACTACCTTACCCACATGCATTGGAAATTCTGATAGCAACTGGACACTATACTTACTAATGACTCAAGTAATAAAGGCTTAGGGCCTACTCTTTCTCAGAAGATAGGAGGCAAAGAAAGGATAACCACTTTTGCATCCAGAACTCTTAAAGAGGTCAAACACTGAAAAAGAAGCCTTAGCCTGCTTGTGGGCTAATAACCTTTTTAAGTATCACTTGTGAGGTTTGTCTTTTGTGTTAAGAATAAAGCATAAACTACTAATTCCTCACTTTGCTAAAAAAGATATTGAGGAAAAACACACCTATAATGAGCAAATAGGCATTGAATCTACAAAGTTTTAAATTGTAGTATTGCAAAAAATTCAGCAGCAGATTTCTTATCCTGCCTACACCTTGACGATATATTATATGGAAGGGCATGTAGGTTTAGGGACCCCAGCATAGGTAGTGCACCCATAGGTGCACTGCTGAGGTGCCCAGTGTCATTTTAAAGGCAGGCCTGCCTGCAAATTCGACTTTGGAATTAAAAGTAGTTCCAAGGTCTTAAATTACCTTATTTATACATATATGTCACCCCTAAGGTGTGCCCTATGTGCCCCTAGGGCTGGGTGCCATGTAACTATAAGCAGGGACCTTATAAAAATAGGTTTATAAGCCCTGGTGAGGTAAAACAGCCAAATTCGTTTTTCCCTCATTGTAGTGAATGGGGAGACTTTATTTTAAGTTTAAAAGTCCCCTTAAGTAACAGATACCAGAAGTTTGGTATCAAATTAATTGTTATAATAAATCCCACAACTTCTAGTTGTGGGATTTAATATAACTTGTTCAGGTAAAGAGTTTTAAACTTTACCTGAAAAGTTGCCAACTTCAGCCCTACAGTGTTTTTGCTGCTGTGCTCTGACTGGCCAGCCTCCAGCAGCCTGGCCAGGCTGCATTGATGAGGCGTGAAGTGGCCTGGATTCACACAAAGAGATGTGCCTGTGGGAGGAGATCTCCCCTCAGCAGATGGTGAGGCAGGAAGGGGAAGGGCTGCCAAACTGGTCTTCAAAGGCAGAGAAGGACATTTGGAGCAACCCAGCAACACCCTCACATCCCGCAAACCCAGACAATTAGGTGCCCCCTTGATTAGATTAGGTGAGTGCAGGCGAGGGGAGTGTTTAGGATTTTTAGCCACACCAGTGGATGGGCTCAGCCAGATGTAAACTCCAAAAATCACTTTCAGCCATGATGGATTTTTGAGGAATGTTGCTCCCTGGGATTGATTTTTGCCACACTTCCCAGGAAGTGGTCATCACAGGGGGAAGGACCCTGCCCCTGATTGGAGAACCAGGACCCCCCTGTTTTTCACCCAGGAGCAGGGATAAAACTGGCAGACCTGCAATCACACCTCAGTTCCCCACCAGTTCCCTACCAGGAAGAACTACAGAAGAAGAAGGACTGCCCTGCTGGACCCCTGGCCTGCACCTGGACCCTGCACTCTGAAGGACTGCACCAGCTGCACACTTGGGCTTCACCACAAGAAGGACTTTGCCTGGCTTCAGCTGGTTCAAGGAGGGACTCCCTGTTTGCTACAGGTGAAAAATTGCTAACCAGAGTCCTCTGCACCAACTCCTGAAGAAACCAAGCAGCTGACCACTGCCCAGTGGGCAAAAAAAGGAGTTTGCACCTGGTGCATTCTGGGAGTTGTAGTCCACACCCACAAGGAGCATCTCAGAGCTCCTGGAACCTTGGGGTGAGCTGTGGACCCCAAAAGAACCTTAAAGGAACATCTGGGAGAAGATCCAGAAGTTTGGAGAACTTTGGAGAACTTTTGAAAAAAGGCTCCATAGAGGGACCGACCCGCCGCGGCAACTCTAGCCGGCTTGCCTCAACCATGACCCATCCTGACTTGCAGGTTCGTCTCGGTGAAGAAAATCTCCAAAAAAAACAGACTAAGTCCGAACGTAGGAAGTTGACCGGGACAAAGGATTTTCCCCACAAAAAAACAACTAAGTCCGAAGATAAAAATCTCCACCGAGGAATCCCGCGACGCGTATCCGAAGAAGAGTTCCAGGAGGTCGGATTGGACTGGCAGGTTCGTCCCGCTGAAGAAAATCTTCAGAAAAACGACTAAGTCCTAAGGTAAACTTTTGACCGAGGCCTACAGCGGGCTGTAGCCGAGCCGGGCTTCATCGCGGTCGGCCTTAAACTTTGACTTTGCCCCGTTCGAGGTGTGACCAGATGACAAGATTGGCCCTTTTTGTTTCTATGCGCTAGAAAACAATAATTCTTTAAAAATTCATATCTCTGGTTACCCTTATCTGATTTTATTCGTTTTAGTGTCATTTTGAAGATAAAAATATTATCTATTTTCATAAATTAAATTTGGATTTTTAAACTGTTTCCTGTGTTTTATTGAATTACTGTTTTGTGATATTTGAATGTTTTAAACTCTGTCTCCTAAGTTAAGCCTTGTCGCTCGTTGCCAAGCTACCAAGGGTTGAGCTGGGTTTAATTTACTGAGACCTAACTGGACCTTAGTGGAGGTTACTGGCCTATTGCTAAGTGTAGGTACCTACCTGCCCTTACCAATAACCCATTTTCCAACAATGAACCACATGCTGTGGTCATATCATAGCAGTTTTACAGTTTACCTTAATAGGAGTCTGCAAACCAGGTTCTAAACTGACCCCTAATTGGCTTTTTTGAAGCTCAAACTTTTCAGATGAATAAAGATAGAGTGAAATAAAGAATTCAAAACAACCACATGAAGTACAAAGAAAAGTATGCTAAGAAGTGGAGAACTAGGCAACAAAAGTGGAAAGAGAGGCAAAGGGTTGTGGTGAAGAAACCAGCAAACCAGAAAAAATAAAAGTAAAAATAAAATGTTGTGATAATGGGAGATAGGAGCATGTAGAGTATGGACAGACTATCCCTATAGACTAAAATAGGTCAGCTTAATGGCAATGCTCAATCCAATGGTCAAGTATTAGGACACCCTGGTTTGCGAAAAGGATTTAAGAGAAAACTGCACCCTCCTGTATGGCAAAGTGATTATGTAATGAAATAATACACATCTTTACATGCTTTTGGTATACTGTCTTGTTGTTTTTTCAAAGTACATGTAAATATTGTAAATCTTTTCTAAACTCTAATGTACAATTATCTTACTGACTGAACACCTGTGTTTTCCTTCTTCCCGGTTTCCTTTTTTCCCTATACATCCTTAGACATAACATATCTTATTTCCCACTTCTTCCTTTGTTATTTGTATAAAAAGGAGATGTGTTATAATCTTTTACGGTATTTCAGGATATTACATATATATAAGGAGATGTGTTATGTTCACATGTTGGTACTTTCTGTCTGTAACACTGCCCCTCCTTGCTCCCCACTATTCAAAGGAGTTCATTTAGAATGTTGGGAACAGCTTCTGTATTAGTGAGAATCAGCTGTGAAGAGGCATATGGAAACACATTTGTACTAAGAAAAAAGCAATTTTTCTTCTATCTATTGCTGCCTCCTCTTTTCATTTACCATTTCACTTATCATATTTTTAGGTGTTAGTAGTTGTGGGAATACACATTTATTTCAAGAGTATCCCAGTGCTGTAAGGACCGGCTGACTGTAGTCCTAAATTTGTGACTCCGATCTGTGGATATTGAATCGAGATAGAAGTCTTAGAAAAATGCTTTATTATGTACATTATTATAAACACTTGACAACAATGTTAAAGTAAATGTTTGCCTCTGATGAACAATCTAAAAGCAACTTATTGTTACTCAATACCACAGTTGATGAGAAATATGTACCACCTGTAAAGTCACCAATAATATGGTACTCTGATTTGCGCTATATCTTCTTATCATCTGCATTTCTTAAAGAAAAATGACCATTTTACTTTGGCCGACTAAATCCAATACATATCATCAGCCTACAACGACAACGACAAAGATTGTTTAAGTTGTTATGGGCAACAAAAGCTATTATTAACAGCACATTTTCAGAACATAAGACATATTAAAAATGTTAAATAATATGAAATACTAAACTGCGTTTCAGAAGCATCAACGTAAGTTTATGATGTCTGTACAGTGTGAACTTTTTAGAAAGAAAACACAGAGCGCTAAACTGGATCCAAGGCAAAGATGCAGCAAAGTTGGGATTGCAGTCGGAGCTGATGACATAAAAAGGTAACTACATTTAATATCTTGGAGAAAATTCTCACAACTGCCACCTTTTGATACAGCTATGGGAGATGATGAAGTTACCTTTCCATTTTGTTTTCAAACTTTAGTCTCCTAGTCTCATGTTTTTTTTAAAGACAGTGCAAATATATTTCATGCCACATGAATAGCAATCCAGAATGCCAAAATTAGAATGTGTTCACTATAACTGAATTGTTACTTTAAACAGAGAAGAAAACTGATTTATATAGTAAGATGCAAGGGTCAGATGGAATTGATGAAGTGCTTCATTGTTTTGAAGAGCACTGCTTCTGCTTGCAGATTCATTTTTTGTTCCATTATCTTTCCTGTCTGTGGTTTAAGCATTTGTTATTGGAAGGTCTGGGAGATCTTTGGAGTACCAGGATGTTGAAAGTTTTGGCGTACATTTACATGTTTTTCTTGAAGTGTGGCTGTCCTGAAAAGTGATGAAGTTTTTTAGAAGTGTGTTGACGTCAGACGTGAAGTTAGCAGGACAAGAGAGGAGTTTGAGCTTTAGGCTGATGATACTGGAGTCTGAAGAATCTGACTTTCTCTTGTTCTCTTCTGGGTTGAACTCAGTGTATTTGTTAAATTCTGATGGAAATGACGAGGTGGTCAGTCCTGTACAAGCATACGGCTGCTCCACATTAGATGGTTGGTAATGTCAAAAAGGTAAGCTCAAGGATGTGGACTTTGGAGTGTGTAGGTTGGGTGGCATGCTGTATCACGCAGAGTGGGGACTTGATTTAAGATTGGGACATGTTTTTTCAAGGTTGATTGTCTGGGTCATTGTACTCAAATAGCATGGTGTAGAAGATGTGTCAGATGGACGAGGTAGGTCTGCAAATTTGTCAATAAAGGCCTTGTGCTATCCAGGAGTCCAATAGATGAGGTGAAAGCTGGTGGGCTGTATTGTGGATAGTGGCAAGCTGCAAGTGAGCAGATCCATGGAGTTGACCGTTTCTTGCTTCTCTAGGGTGCACAACCAGGAGGACTTATGGATGACGTATGTGTGCGGTCTTCATACTGGATGCTGTAGCCTGTGGGAACTAAGATGTGTGAAGAATTGAGGGTACGTCAGGTTTCTGGGAGGAAGTGTGTGTCAAGATTGCTGTGGGTGATGAGGTCTGCATTGCCTGGAGCCTACAATAATAAGTTTGAGTTGGAGTGTTTGTTAGACAGTTTGAGAATGTGTGGTGGTTAGTGGGCTGTGTATGATGTTGTGACTGTGTGTTCCGATGATACATTCTAAGTCTGCGTGTGGTCTAGGTTCAGCTGTGATTGCTGGGGTGGGCAGTGTAGAATCCTGGATACATTACTTAATAAAATCTTACTTTGTATGTGCTCTCTTCTAGTAGCAATAGAGTAGAGGTTCTGGCCAAGTCCCTCCATATAAATCCACATGCAATGCCCTTGTCTGTTGTTATCCACCCTTTGCCTGAGACCCCCAGCCAGTGGACTACCGGAAGGAGTTAAGTAAGGTAGAGAAGACGCTGGAAAATTATGTAATGCCACTTCCTGGAGAGGGTAATCCTGAGAAATAAGGTCTTCTTGTCTGACATTTTCTTTTAAAGGGATGTTCAGCAGAAACTATGGTGCCACTTCCTCAAGAAGAGGATGCTGGGTGATGCAGTGATGTCAGTTCCTGTAGAGGTGGATGCTGGGAATAGTGCAATTCAAATCAACCTCTTTTTTGGTGAACAGATACAGAAAATACAACTGCACATTGGCAACAACTCTTAGACAGACTCCTTCTCATTTCTCGCAGAGCATGACAACATGATCAGCCTCCTCCAAGCCATGTCATATGGAGATGTCTTGCCCTCATCCTTCATCCGAGTAATCCATCTCCCCACTGTAAATGCTTCCCTTGCTCAAGGAATGTTTGCAGATGATCTTAAGAAAGTTCAAATGCTGCCACTCATTGTGATACCCATGCTTGATTTTGGTGATCGCATCAACTACTGGCCATCATTGATCTACACTTAATCAGCTAGATGATGGAAACAGAAGTCTATACTTGACTCTAAGATCACATCAACCCCTACTATCTCCTGTACAATTACTCACCTGTTTTAAGATCAAGATGTGGCATAGAGAAAGCTACCTTACACTCCCTATATGATGCCCTACTGGCCATAGATAAAGATGACATCTGCTTCATGATATGGCTCACCTCTCAGCTGTCTTTGACACAGTCAGCATCCAAACCTATCCTGAAGTCTCAAATGGGATTAACTGCCAACCTAAGTCACTGGTTCAATTTGTACCTATTAATCGGATACTAGGACATTCTGGCACTTCCAGATCTTAATTGCATGTGGAGTCTCCCATTGTACCATCTTGTGCCCAGTCATCTTCAGTCTCAACATGGAGTCTCTTAGTGCTTTACTCACTGAAAACAGTGTCAACATTCAACAATATACTGATACACAACTCTACTTGAAAGTTTGCTCCAGTGCCTCAAACACTGCCAACACCTAATCCAGGCCTGGATGTCCATAACCTACCTGAAGCGCAATCCCAGAATCTCTGTTTTTTGTACAAGACAAACAAGCAATAATTAGTACAAACCTGGCTCAACGACATGAATGTTGATGGCTTCAAACCTCAACTTTCACCCAATGTCAAGTCACACCACATACCCAAGATACACAATGCCAAGAAAACTAAGACAGCCTGTAACTAGCTCTCTACTAAATAAACTTAAACTGTTCCTCCTAGAAAGCAACTTCAGAACAAGCATTCAAGCCCTCATACTCTTGCACATGAATGGTAGAAATAGTCAGTTTAATTCCCTTCCAAACTTCACACTTGTCACTCAAACGGCATGCCATACACCACAGCACATTTCTTCCGGGGCCTGAAAAATATGATCACATCACCCCTATCACGCTAGAAACCCACCCTCTTCGCTTGCCAACCCACACCATCTTTAAAACCAGTTGTGTAATTTACAGAGCCACGAAACAGGAACCTCACTTAGCTGGCTGACTAGATAAACATTTAGGGCCATATGTACAAACACATTTTCCCATTGACACAGAATGGGAAAAACCCTTTGCTACATCTGGCCCTTAATTTGACTCTTGGCACACTAACAGCCAAGACGTCTTCAGACTGCAGACAAAAGAGTTTCAATGCACACATGATCTGGAACAACATACTCATCTTCATCGGGAACACCCTAATCCTGCTCCGATTGAGGAAACAGTTTAAGACATCTCTTTAAAGAACACTGCATCACAATGCAGTAACAGTACAATTGTGCTGCCAGAACCTAGCTTTCTCTTCAATCACTTGTTGATAGTATTTTTACCTTTGTCCCTGTAAAAAAAAATCCAATGCCTTTTGACTAGGCTTGCGCTACACAAATACCACCTACATAGATACATACATGAATTTGTTCTAATGTATCACAAAAAGCTTCCTTTTCAAAAGGAAGTGGTATTTCTACTAGTTGCTTGTACCTTTGTGTCAAAGATAACTTTTAATCTCAGACGAAGATAATTGTAGCTAGGAGCAAGTTCACCAACTAGACTGGTACACAGCCGAGTCGATATGTATAAGTAATGAAAGCTTCCGTAGAGAGCACATGAACACAATATCTTTAGTTCACCATAACATTTATTATCAAGGTTGACAATTACAGTAATACCTGATTTCAAACAAGTTTCCCAACATATACATAACTAAAATATCTTCCATTACCTATAACATTTTATAAACATAAAGTTACACAGAGAAAATTTCTACCACTTACATTGACACCTAGTCCAAAAAAGGTTTCCCAACATGAACTACAGTAAAACAAATCTTCTGTTCCCATAACATGTGTGAACATAAAGAAAAAGGAAATTTCATATGCTGAATACAAGTAGTCTAAGGGCCATTTCTAGAAGCATCAATTGACTGCAGTTAATAAACGTCAGCCAACACGTATTTCGCAGCAATAAGTGCTGCTTCTTCAGGGATGAAATTATAGGAGCAAAGCAGATTGGAGTTAGCCTATCTATATTCAATGTATAAGATAAAGAAACACCAATTTTTATATTCAAAATCTGAAGCCATTATTACATTTTTGTTTACCCTACGAGCATCCATATTCATGTTTCTATAATCCACTAGTTGCTTAAACTAACACACCTAAAACAACCAATGACTAAATCAAAACAGTCTAAACATTATATTACCTGTGGTTCCAACGTCCTCATTGTCATATTCAAATTAAAAAATGTATTCATCCAACTGCATAAGCATTAATTTCACTCTTTTAATTCTTTAATCTAATACTACCCTCCAACCTCTAGTATCTGCTGTCAAAATTGTGATATTCATTCTTAAAATATAATTATACTGCATATAAGTTCAAGGTCAAAACTTCCCACCTTAATCTACCAGAATACTTACTCCACTTGTAATTCAAGTGTTGTCCCAAAACATACCTAATGTCCTAAAATCCCTGTGTGAAAACACACTCACCTGCCAATATGTGACACAAACACTATATAATTTCTCTAAGGCTTCCACTCAACAAATACTTCTTTAAAAACCAATCTCATTCATGGCTCCTCTTATAGTCACTATCATGTCTTCAGGAAAAAGAAAGAACTTAACAGTCCCAATGGTACACCCTATCCAAATCCACCTACTAAGAACAACAGTTCAAAGGCACAACAATTCCTGGTCCCCCAGTACAGGTCTCTCTGGGTATTTCTTCCCACCTCATGCATCGCTAAGGCAGATTCCTTATTCATTGTGCCATGCTTCCTTTCCATAGGTGATTTCTGCGTACACTTCTGTGCTCATCCTGGATCTCACCCTCCTCCACAAGAACTATTATATCCTTGTCACCCTCATTCTCAACAATCAAAAACATTATTTCTCTTGTATTAATTTTTTCATACTCCCCTGTAATACCTGATATATCCTATTCCTTACACCTACCTTTCAGCACTCTGTACGTTTTCAACCCCCATAGGATTGACACAAATTGCTTCCAATTACGGTATCACTTCTCCAAGTTTCCAAATGACTGCAATCTATGACAAAAAAATACAAAACTAGATAGAACCACTATTTGCCTACTCCATTCCCAAAGGACAATCCCTCTTCGTATCAATAACCTGTCCAATTCTTATTTATTCATGTTACCCCTTCAAGACGCCTTTTTTTCTAACTTTCAATCACAGAAACATCATTTCTCCCCACCGTCACTTGGTATTACCCTCCTGTCTCAATCTTTATGTCTTCTAATCTTCCAGTATAGAATAGCCAGTCCTGGTATTGATTTACATGCCTCATTCACTTTCTAAATCATAGCGTCACTCTAAAGTGGGAGCAAAAACAAAGTGTTACAATGCATCCACTGAAATTTCAACAGTATCTACCGTTCCCTACAAATAGCTCAAACATCCCATAAGCCTCGCGCTGCTTTACTCCCGGATTCCAACTTCAATGCCACCATTACTACGATAACTCACCTTTAAAATACTAAACATAATTAAGGCCCATCCGTTACTTCCAACTTAATTGGCCAAATTCAAACTTAGCTGATGTGCCCAAAGACCTGGAATGGATTCTTTGTTTATTCACTGTCTACACTCACTTTCCCACAAGAGACTTAAATAGATGTCTTTAGCTTTCAGTTACACTCCACCTAGTCTCAACCTCTTTTGAGAAAAAATATACAAAGAATCTTCCCATCAACAGTCCAAAAAGAATATATAAAGTAAATAATAGAATAACACAAAATTACCATCCCAATGTTAAATGGGAACTGAGCCCCCAAGGTTGTGCTGTTTTGAATCTTGCCATACCATAGTAATTATGCCATCCAGGTTGGTCCTCCCAACACCATAAGTTACCACAATCTATGTCTTCACTTATCTATCATAAATCAACATAGCATCTACCACAGCCTTTGATCAAAACACATACATATAAAACAACAAATACAAGTGTTATTCCATTTACCACCACAAAGATAGGAAAGTCTCATGCCAAAATATAATTGTTAAAAAAAAAAACTAAGAAGAAATATAAACACAAATCCATGTCCTTCACGGGACCTGAACTCCCACAGGTGTGGGCTGAATCATGGTGTACTCTAGCCTTTACACTATCTGTATTAATCCTTTCCATCTCCATAGTTCACACCGTCTATTACCTCACTTACCTCTTATGATGACATAATGTTCACAGCAACCTTCTGTCAGAACATATATGTGCATAGAGAGGAAAATATCAAAATGTGCAAGTCTTTTTCATCTACCACCAAAAAGCTAAAAAGATCCCATTGCCATAACATAAAAGAATAAGTCTGTGTCTTCAATGGGACCGGAACACTCACAGCTGTGGGCTTACATCTTAACATAGTGGACCATCTCGCTATCCATGTTCCATCTGTACATATTTAACCAATATGATAGGCCTGTTCCTAACTACACACACTATGTGACCTAAATATGTCTGCAGTATACCAACCACTTTTACAGATACATATATATCCAAAATCTTACTCTACTTCATCTTAGAGGGTGGTATGAAACTCTCTATCCAAGTTGAGACCACTTCAACAGATTGTATTATCTCAATCCACTAGGTTTCTATGTGACAGAGTTGTTGTACCCTGTCTCCCCCTCTGTGATGTGCTCTGATATGATCTATACCTAACACTCGAAGTTAGGTTAATCACTGATTAAATGACAATCCTTAAAATGTTTCTCAAGGGAGGACTCTCATCACATTTTCATATTGCATTTATATGTTCTTTAATCCTCTCCTTGAGTGGTCGGATAGTTAAACCCATGTACTGTTTGTTGCATACACAGATAATCACATACACAAATTCGTTTTGTAGTTAATAAAAAGATCTAATCTTGAATTTTCTACTTTGTCAAAGTTATCAAACTCAATAGTTTTATTTCACACAAAGTTCTGACATCGGTAACACCCTTCTGGTTTTTGCTTTAACCAAGTGGACGCTCTACTTGGACCACATTTATAGGTATCATTTAAACTTAAGTTATTTTTTAATGTTTCAGCCTTTCTAAATGTAATTAGTAGGCGTGGGCAGAAAAAATCTTTAAAATCTTTGTCTCATCTTAAAATGTCCCAACGTTTACAAAGCACATAAAAAAATTGCTCCTTTTTTTTATTTTACACAAAATTTGTTTAAAAAAATCTCACTTGCTGTTGGATAGAACGATTTCTTCAATAGTTCCTCCCGCGATATCCCTGCAACTTTTCTAGAGGACTGTGTCAGAATCTTTATAGGATAGCATCTCGCTTCTAATCTCTTATCGGTTTTCTGTACCTCTATGTGGTAGTCTTCTATGTTCGTAATTCCTCCTTTGTCTAACCAACTTCCCAAAGGGGATATTCTTTTTCTGATTAACAGGGTGTCCTGATTAATAGTGTAGAATACTGCTACTAGCCATACTTTTCCAATATGATTTTGTGCGGAGGTCCAGGTCTAAAAATGTAACATTCAAACGACTATACACAAAAAACAACTCCACATTCACATTATTAGAATTCAAATATCATTGGTAAGATATTAATTAATCCTGTGATCATTCTCACACCATCACCACATCGTTACTGTACCTAGCCCACAGGGTGACGGTCACATACTGCTATCCTTCAAGGGCTGATTCATTCCACACATGCTCCCTTCTCACATACCAGCCCATAAACAGGTTGGTGTGAGAGGGAGCAAATTTCGCACCCACAAATGTGATGATATAGCATGTCCTGATACAGAAAATAGTTGCAAGTCAATACAAAATCCACAAATTCAAGGATCATCTTGGAGTGACTGTAAAATCTAGCTCACTTCATACCAAAGAAATACTTTGATGCTTGTAAGCCATCATATTATCTAATGCTGGTATAAAGACTCTTCATATCCATAGTGAGTGACAAACCACCGATTTTCCCTCCAGTGACTATCTCGTAGTTTCTTTAATAAGTCCTTAGTGTCTTTAATATAGGATCCCAGATTTAACACTAATGGTGCCAAGAAAATGTCAATATATTCTGATTAAATGTAGTCAATTGATGCTTCCAGGAGTCCAAGTTGGGAAGCCTTTTTAGGAACTAGGCGTCATTGTACTTGCTAGAAATTTTCTCTGTGTAACTTTATGTTCATATCAATGTTATAGGTAACAGAATGTATTTTTTTTATGTCCATGTTGGGAAACCTCTTTGAAATTGGGTATTACTGTAATTGCCAACCTTGATAATAAATGTGATGATGAACTAAAGATATTGGGGGTTATTACAACTTTGGAGGAGGTGTTAATCCGTCCCAAATGTGACGGATATACCACCAGCCGTATAACGAGTTCCATAGGATATAATGGACTCGTAATACGGCTGGTGGTATATCCGTCACTTTTGGGACGGATTAACACCTCCTCCAAAGTTGTAATAACCCCCATTGTGTTTATGTGCTCTCTATGAAACCTTTAATTAATTTTAATCAAAGATGTTTGGGAATATGGGGTGGTGGAAGAGAGAGCAAAAGACAGCACAAGAAAGAGAGTTTGTGATGTGTTGAAAAAGGGAGTCATACCAATGTCACTTCAGCAAGCTGTGTATTTAAAGTACAAGCACAGTAGAAACAGCAGCAGTTTATAAGACAACAACTTTGAAGTCAAATGGAATATCTCTGGCAAAGGCCAATATGATTGGCTGAATGCGCAAGTTAAGGTGAAGTTCAGTCTGCTGGTGCAAAAGAAAAGGTTTGAGGAATGGGCGTCAAAAACCATTTAACCAATAAAGATATTAGGTACAATTTAGAACCAAATTGCTCATTACGAGCACCCAGTGGGATCAGAAACCTGCCTCAGACAAGCACCTGGCACGACTAAAGACACAAGGAGCCAGCAAAAGAGTAATATCGGGCACTTTTATTTTCACCCAACAAGCCAACAGGATCAGACGGCTGCTTCACATATGCACCTAGAAGGAGAGCTACAGGACACCAGCACAAGAGCTGATGGGTGTTCTGATAATTACACAAGTGCCTGCTGGGTGCATAAGGCAACACAACAACAAACACAGCATGTGTTCACCAATTCATTACTACTACTACAACTGCTGCTGTCATATGGACTCGATGCTGGCAACAGCATCCTGCAAAACCAAAGGACTACTTTACCCGATTGCAAACACTTTCTGCCAAAAATGTAAGCTTGAGCGAAATACTGTGGACTGTTACCAAAATATGATAGACAAGCCAGTGTCTGAAGGGAGCACACACAAACAAAGCAATGATTGTATGTTGTGCTGATGAGATCTTGTAAACCGCTAACGCTGTCTCCCGCAAAACCTAAGACTAAAATATAGAAATTCATCCATTAGTGTTTTTCTTGTTTTAGAGCTGACAAGACAATGTCTTTTATTCATAATGTTAATTTTTTCCCAATTAGTTATTGACAACATACATACATACATGTGCTCGTTGAAATTTTCAAGATAAATATTAGTTTGTTCATATGATCCCGACATTGGTATCAAACAGAATTCAAGCCACAGAGGCCTGAGAATGCCAATTGCTTAGTATTGCATCTGATCGGAAGTTATCCACACCAGGAAAAACAATGCACTATAAAATAAAACTAAACCAAGTTTGGCTTTTAAGCTGTTAAACAACGGGATAGATGAACATGTGTTATTTAACTTTTTCAGATTATTCTTGGCCCAGGGAACTTGCACAGGCCTCAGAGGTAACTGTGCCAAAATTACTGACCAGATTAAATAATTGGTGATCCACATGAGTAATTTGGAATGTGCTCCCCAAATAATCACCCATAGCCTTCCCCACTCTTTGTTGCCATTACAGGGAGGAACTATACTGTGAATGCATTTGTGAGTGAGCCAAGGGCTCGTAGGGTTTCCCCAGGAGGGCAGTCCGTATCGTAATAGCATGATAAAGGCAACAGTCCGAGGACTTTTGCCAATCTTGCAGGAGCAACGGGGAACATTTGGAAACAGGAAATGCGACATTTAGAGAGCCTGAAGGAGAGGAAAGTTGCACAGACAACACTAAAGTCACTGCTACCTCCTACTATTGATGCCCTCAGTTGGGATCACTTTTGAAGATGTGGCAGAGAAGGTTTATGATTGTGGAAAGTACAAACCACAGAACAAGGAAGGTCATCAGCCATCACACTTGAGTTGATGCGTTTTTTCGGTGTCTTTTCTTTAACATTGATCCTGACAATGACAGGCTGACATAGGTTGAGTGTCAGTGCTTGTACAACACTCTTACCACTTTAACACTGATATGCAGTGGTATTTGCAGCACTGAAGAATTTACAGTGGTACAGAATTTCCACTGCTTGTGTGCTACACTATACAATGGAAATCAGGTCTTATTTTTAACATTTTTGAACGTTAGGATTTAACAAGTGAACTGAACTGCTATAAGACATTCTGAGCCAGATGTAATAATAACGCTTGTTGCAAAAAACTCTGGCCCTGCCAACGAATCTCAGTTAGTCTACAAGACTACAGAACCAGGTATCAAGAACATGCCCAAATCTCTACCAGTCCAACCACTTCAGACCCACTCTAAAAGCACTTTGCCAGTTCCCTGTTGATGCCAGTATCAAATTTAAGGTAAACTGCACTTGCAATACAGCGTTCTAGTGCAAAGGTTAAAAACACCTACAGAAAATGGCACCTCAGCGTGCCCCCATCAGCAATCTTTGTTCAGCATCTGCCCCCTGATTAACCAACGAACCTTCAACAGGATGAAGCACGGTGATCGATCGCCAAGTTTCAGGGACCTAGACTCTGGAATGCCCTCAACTGTTGCCTGAGATCCAATCTCAACCACAAGGGATTTATCAAGACTCTGAAAACAGAACTATTTAAACTTGCTTTCAACTGAACTCCAAATAGATAAGGGGATTGCTGAGACGAACTTTGGTCACATCTTTTACTTACCTAACCAGACACTAACTTTCCATGTTTCTTACTATTATGTTCTTGCGGTACTCTTCTCTGCACTTTGAAAAATAACCAAGCCGCTACATAGAACACTGTACACAACCTCACAAAATAATGGCCAGTGAGTGCTTTGTTTAGGTAAGATTTCTAATAGGACACAGCTCAAGTTTTCAGTAAGAGATGGGCTGAGCCATTGAGAACACTGCTCCTGTTGGGGTGTGTTTTATGAATCCTACAATGTTAGGGGTGAATTGTAAGAAACTGTTCAAGGGTACAGGATTGTGGAGACTGACCTTGAGTCAGAGGCCCACATTAATGTTTAGTGAGTGGTCTTTGTGAACCTGACTGGGGAACAAACCTTAAGATTGCAAAGTATAGTTGTTTGGGCATTTTTGCTTACTTTATGTCATTTACATTATCTGCAAAAGGTATACGAGCTACTTTAGAGGAGGTTTAATTAGCAAGATCTCTTATTCTAACAACCAGGAAGCAGGTCCCTATTAACTCACTTTCTACAAGTTTGAATGATGCAAACTAGGAGCATGCAAAAGTGCAAAGAATGCCTATAGAAAATGTCAGTGCTTCATGAAACTATACCAACAAAAAATAAGCTTTGCACACTTCTTAATTGAAAACCAGATAAGACAGATACACAGGCACATAGGTTTATGTATAGTAGCATTGCCATTATTACAAAATATGCAATTCATGTAATCATGTGATAAATGAATTTTCTTCCTCACAAGCTACACAGTATTTAATAATAGGCAATTAAACTCAAGTCTCGTGCAACCACAATTTTCGGTAAGAAAGTTTAGTTTGTTTTTACCTTCTTCTTCTTTTACATTCTTCGTATGGAACTGTCAGAAAATATCTTCTGTTGAACACATCATTAAGAGGCCTAGGAAAATAATGGTAATTTCGTCATGTTATTTTTATTGAAACACTGGATGCACTGTATTGAAATGCTGTGTGCTTCTTACCTATAGTTGTAGAGGAGGAAACCTTCAACAATCAAAACGTGAATGTCGTCTTTTGTGCCTAGAATATTTTGGCTTTTCTCATATTCTTCGGTTGAATTCAAAGTATTTCTGGGTTGCTTTATCCAGGAATATACTCTTGCCATCATCACTTCCATATTAAGAGCATCAAGTACTATAGGACAGAAATTATTCATCTTAAAACTATGTGAAAATGTAAGTTCCTATTAATTCCATACTGTCGAGCTTCTGAATCTCTTTTCAAACTAAAGGATGTATCTAAAATGCTCCACATCCACGTTTTTCAGATGTAGCGCTTGTAGGTGGTTGATAACACTCATTAGGTCTTGAACAGCTAGGTGGGGCGTGAATTATGGTTTGCACAACTTATGACAACTGGGGAATTTCAGTGGCTTTCAAGTTTTGCATTGTAACCATAAAGTTACTATGAAGGACACTTCAATTTTAATTTCTAAAGGGAATTCTTTAGTTTTTATAAACTGTTATGATAACAAGTTAACTATTACTTACCTTTCAGTTTCTTAGTTAACTTTTTCATCATACAACATACCCTGCTCCATTCCACTCACACCAGCTGCACATGATCTAACCAGAATGCATTCAGCCTTAGGCTTTTGCCAGAAGTCGCCACTGAGTAGAGGCCCTGATCTACAGCCAGGCCATATGACCAGCAAGGACATATGGCCTTCAGCAGTGCACAGTAGTGCTTGTGGGCACGGGACTTGGCTTTCGGACAGTCACTGCACCCATATTATTTGTTCTTCTCAAATTAGATGCACAACACTTTACACTTTGTGCTGCACAGTCTCCCTACCCCACCCGAAACAGCTGTGCTTGTCAGTCTAAGACTCAAATTAACACATCTGTCACCTTATTTATGTACTGCTACTCTGTTTCAGGCTTGCAACGTTGTCACAAGGCACCATCTAACACACTATAAACTTCATGTCCCTTTGACAACCAATGGGCTTCTACATAAAGGGAATCCAGGATCCATGTTCCAAAGGCTAAAAACACAGTCATGCCAATGACTATGTAAGCATTATCTTTAGTTATAGACAGGTGGGATCATACACAACTCACAGGGCATAAACATCCCTGTTCCAATCATCTGCACATTGAGGCAGGGGAAATGTCATGCAAACATTAACCTGTCTCCATGTCAGTATCGGAGCACACCATGTAACAATCCATTATCTCAATACCCTACTCGCAAAGTGCCCCCCTCGGGTTGTTTTAACTGTTTAAATTCTGTACTTCTTGTAGGTAAGATAGTTAGTGTCAAAGACTGAGCCAAAGCAGCTGCAACATGTTGTTTTCATCCTTTACAAAAACAGAAAGTAGTACGTATAATTGCAGAAGTAGCCTGGTATCTCCCACTGCTGCGATTTCGAAAAAAATAAATAACGATTCTTAAATGTGCACACAGTAGATTGCACACTCTGTATAAAACCTGCTGGATTAAATTAATGTAAGTAGGGTATTTGTGCTTTTTTAAACCCATTTTTTCTCCACCAGGAATATGCTTTCCCCAGTTGGAATATCTCTGCCCTAAACTCACATTAAATATTGGGGCATTACCATGCCTTTGCCTAATGTTTGCATGAGGACCATTCTATGTCTTTTCAGGATTGGAGAATGCATGAAAAAATTTACATATGTCCCCTTTTCAGCCTCGAAACCCCATCTCCTCATCTGGAGTGGTCAAACGAGATACAGAGGCTTCTTTACGTGAGTAGCTGCTTTTTTAAATGAAATTCTTGATTCTCTAAATCAAGTTTTGTCTTTCAAATACATATTAATTTGCACCTAAGCAACCCCTTTGAGAGCAACAAATGTTGAGAATCCAATACTAAGTAAATACACAAATATATTTTGTTGTTGACATACAAAAATTCGACCAGTCAGATCATTTCCTTTTCAACTTTTAACTTCACAGTTACTAGTTAAATAAAACAATTAAAACATTGCTTGTAAATATATTTCACAGTATACGCACAAGAAATGAATAAACATTCCTTGTAGCAAATCTTAAAAGGTGCCACATGTTTCTTTTTACCAAAGCAGCTAACAAATGAGAAATGGTCTCGGCAACCTTAACAGTATTGTAAGAGATCAATGCAAATTAATATGTTGTTTTCTTAAAGATGGCTTAAGGTAGCAGGACATTATTTAATTTGAATAACAACGTAAACATACTATTCTTTTGTTCAGAGCATGCTTAAGTATATGGGATAGTCAGATAATTAAACTAGATTACAAATAATACATAATAGGGTGCATTACAGTCCAAAGACCTATAATTCAACCAACTTCTCAAAATTGACAATGGTTATCTGTAAACTAATGTATATCTATTTAATAATAATTATTAAACTATACTAATTCATATATGCACCAGATGTACAAACAAATGAACCTTTTAAAAAAACAGTAAATATTCACTTAAATAACACATTTTTAAGGGTCCAGAAGGTCTTCAGAATTAATATATTATGTATGGGCTAAAACGTTGTAGGGTTCATTGCTTATTGAGCAAATACACCGTACATTTCTCTAAAAAAGAAATGTAAGTTCCCCACATGTGAACTTAGCAACATGAATACGATTTGCCATAACTAGCAACAGACATTGGGGGTCATTATGAGTTTGGCGTTTTTTGGGGAAGATCGCCGTGGTGGCGGCCACCAAAAGACCGCCATGTGGCAGTAATCTGACTACCGTATTAAGAGTCACACTGTGAAGTCTTCCAAAAACCAGCTAATTTTCAGAAACCGGCAGGACACTGGGGGACGGAAAAGAGGCGGTTCCACCACCAGCCCGATAAAAATCCTCCGATCATATTACGATCCACAAATCACGTCAGCGATTCTTCCATGGCGGAAAGCCATTGGCGGTGCGAACGGCGGCGGTCTCACTTACACCACATTGAACACAACACCACATTGGATAGTTTGAAAATCCCACACCTAACACACATCTACACACTTGACACACCTACACACTCCACTATATAACACACATCTACACAACCCACATTCTTTGGCAAACAAAACGCGACACACAGCGACAGAGGAGCAATAACCAACGGAGATTTCTTAAAACAACTTATGGTACCTATACAAATTTCACCACGCATATATCCAACACACAATCGTCACTCACTCACATCACAGCACCTACACCTCATCGCTTATGTTTTTATCAGCCTTTGTCTTTTAACACTACCTCACCGTCTTTACCACCACTACCATGTCCCCACAAAAACACCCATGTTTCACTGATGATGAGCTGAGGGTCATGGTGGACGAAATTTTCAGGATAGAGCCACACCTGTTCGGAGCACCGGTCCAGCAAACATCAATAGCCAGAAATATGGAGTTGTGGGAAAGAATAGTCGACAGGGTCAATGATGCTGTAGGCACCTATCCGTGCACAAGGGAGGATACCAGGAAAAGGTGGAACGACCTCCAGGGCAAAGTGCGTTCCATGCATCCAGGCACCAGCTGGCGGTACTGAAGGCTGGCGGTTTGCCCCACCTCCTCCCCCTACTTTCACATCCGGGGAGGAGAAGGTCTTGGACATACTGCACCCTGAGGGCCTGGCAAGAATACGGCGGGAGCGGGGTTTGTAAAGTCCCACAGCATACATGTCACCCAAATGTTTTGTCCTGCATGCACCCTCACCACCTTACCCCACCTCAATTAACAAACCACCCACCACACCCTGTCCAAATAACCTAATACCCCTCACTGGCATGCCACATGTCACTAAACTCATATGGCACCAAAGCCCTTGGGAATGGCATGTGAAGTCCTGGGAACTGATAGCACTACAACTCCCAGAAGGCAATATCTGACCATTAAGAAAACCTGAACAGTGCACCAAAAGTGAGATGTCATGCATGTGAAACGAACTACCAATTTAACCCATCATGAATGTCCGACTGTGAAACAGTTTATGGCAATGACAGCAATGCAAAGGCCCACTCCTGCTATCATTCAAAGCAAAACACAGCTACAGCGGAGTGCCCCATCAAACTAGCCTTAGAAAAAAGATTCCTAAGAATGTAATCTACTCACCTGAGCTGGAAATCTCGATGCCAAAGGGGATGCACATGTAGTACATCCAGAGAGAGGTCAATGTCTATTGCTTACTCCCATACTGTGTCCCTGCTCTGACACCATTGTGCATTGTCGAGCTTTTCTTGTGCCATAATTCATGCCAGACACTTCACTAGGCAACAAAGGTGAACACCCATGTCAATAATCAGACAACATAAGATGGAATCAGCAGTCTATTTACTACCAACATGGTTTAACATCTGTAAGCATGGTGTATGGTATTCAAATTACAGAGTTTCATGTTGTACTAAGTCAGATTTTGCAGCAGGTGTCATTGTCATTTCTGGGACTCATGTTAAGGTACTGTGTGCATCTCACACAACATCACTAATACTCTAAATAATACATCACTTGTTGTATCATTTACTGCAACTCTTAGTTACACTTTTCCCACAGGTAACCTTGCCATTGCCACCATGGAGAGGATACCAGAAACTGCCACTGCCCCTCTGGATAAAGGCCCCAGTGAGGATAACACCCCTGGATGTGTGGACACTGAGGATGAAGCTGGCCCATCAACAACTGTCAGTCTCACGCTGCCCACAGCGACTCCTCTCAGGACTGAGGCATCAACATCACAGGCAACCGTTCACCTTCAAACCTGTGTCCTAAGGACTGTTTCATCCATTGTGTGCCCGCCCCCCAGTACAGGTACCTGATTCACACCTTGTTCCCCTGACAATGATGGTCCTGCCATCACCTGGAGTGGGTACACTGTGGCAGGGGCACAGACAAGTGGGGGAAGGGTGTGGGAGGGATGGTGTGGGCCAGAGGATGGGGGCTCTGAGGGACAATACTGACCAGGAAACCATCTCCCAAGTCTTGGAGCCTACCAAAATTCCCCAGATATGATGGGCCAGGTAGTCACCATAATGGGGGAAATCAAACTGCAGAGGGACACCCACCAGGAAGTTATGCAGCAGTAGCAAGCACAAAATGCCATCCTGGTTTCCACTGCTGGGGTTCTGAGGGACATTATTACTACCCTGAGTAGGTCTGCACCACAACATCAGGGCTCTTCCACTAGTAATAACTCTTCAGGCCCTTCAACAACTGTGACTGCTAGTGGAATGGAGGCCCTGCCAGGGGAAGGATATGCCTTAGACACCTCGCAAACGTAGACATCTACCCAGACATCCAGGAGGAGCAGATGCCATGAAAAAACCTGCTGCCAGGAAGTAAACATCTCCTGACTGGTTCCCTTTGTGTGCCACAGATACACCCTGTTGACTGTTCTGAAACCTAACTCCATTTTCATGTGGTGCAAGGACACTGGACTTGTATTTCATAAGGATGTAGCAGCTACCTTGATGATTTTAGCCACTGTGACTGAATCCTTCACTGTTTAGTTTGTGTTTTCTTAGTTACTATCCACACATATTCTTGTGCACTCCCAAATAAATAACACTTCGACACAGGTGCTGTGTAAGTATCCTTTATCAACCATGTACACAACTGTCATGTATGCTAGCTATAGTATCAATATGTCCCTCTGTATTGTACAACCTTTGTTATGGGCATCACACGTGTACTCTATCATCAGGAGACTCATTACATTGGGATTGTAACATAGACAGAAGCCAATACAGTTGTATTTCACATCTCCACACATTTATTTCTAGATTTGCTAACAGTTGACAGAATATTACTGCAAGTGACTCATGAGTGTCAGCTTAGGTGTCATGCACTACTAACCCACAGGATAGAGAAGTTAGGGAGATGTCAGTCTTCCTACAAGCGAGGAGGCATACATATTGGTCCTTTGTAAAACCATGTAAAAGCTTATCAGATACCCATACCCTAGCTTCCGAATAATCACACCCCATGATACAGACAGAGATCAGTACTGATGTCCCCAGTCCAGGGACCTTTCACTTACATTGGGCACGTACCTGTAGGCTTGCCACTCACATATGTCAGTTCACAGAGACATGAACATTGGTCTGCAAAGTAGGAAAACACTGACAGCTATGTTCCAGGTAGGTCACATACAACAGAAACCATTATGATGATAGAGGCTCTGGTTCAACATTTTCACATGTCAGACACATATGGACACACACATGTGACACAATTTGACCACCTCTAATACCAAATAGGTCTACTTGTTGGGAAAACACAGTTCCAACCGAGTGTCATGACAGTCTGGACATATTATTTACACACCACATACTCATGGCAATCAGTACCTGGTTTCAGCGATGTCTACTTCTCATGTCTGCCGGCAATTCCCATCTGCCTCTGACACTGTCTGTGACTTGCCAAAAATGAAGCGTCAAACAGGAACTCAGCAAATCTCTGATTGACAAAGATAATGGATAGGACAGAGCTGTAAACATACATCAATTCTGACAAGTCATATTCACAAGTGTGACTTTGCATGTGCAGTAACAAATCAGGACACTGTATGCCACTCTGTTATGTACACAATCCCAAATTACAAACTGCATACACAACTGACTCATTGGCATTGGAGCTACCTAGGACCTCATGGATGATGGTAAACAGGAGGTGACATGCCAGCCATCAATTCTATGTTACAAAATGAAACCTCACCATTTAGAAGACATCACATACCTTGAGTCAGTCGAAGTACGGATTGATGAGATCTGCCCTGAAGTCTTCAGCTCCATCTTCATCTGGCTCATCATCACTGGGTAAATCTGCATTTCCACCCACAGGTTCTGCTGCCTCCCCCGCATCTGGTATAAATGGTATCTGACATCTCAGGGCAAGGTTGTGGAGCATGTAGCAGGCAATATTTTGACATACCTTGTAGCGTGAGTAGAGGAGGGCTCCTCCAGATATGTCCAGGCAACAAAATCTTGCCTTTAGGAGCCCAAAGGTCCGCTCAAAGAGACGCCTTGTCCTTCCATAGGCCTCATTGTAACAGACTTCCCCTGGCGTGTCTGGGTACTTCACCAGTGTCAACAACCAAGGACCGTTTGGATAGCTTGAGTCCCCTGTAAGGAATAGGTATAACAACACAAAGATATATCTAGGACATGCACGTTTGTGATAGCAAAAGATAAACTTAGCAAACACACGTCAAATATGACTTACCAACCAGCCAGGCCTCTCTCTGTGTGGAGTCGTGTCATCAGAAGTGAGATATTGCTGTTGCGCATGATGAAGGAATCATGTACCGATCCTGGATACTTCACACAGACTTATGAAATGTATTGGTCTGCCAAACACACCACTTGTTCGTTAACGGAGTGGTAGTGTTTCCTGTTCCTGTATACCTGTTTATTGGCACTGGGGGAAACCAACGCAACCTGTGTGCCACCTATGGCTCCACCACATCTGCAATGTGATCCATTGCATAAACCTCTGCCTTTACCTAGGCCAAATCCACACCTTGGGGAAACCTGATGTAGCTTTTCAGGTGTTTCAACAATGCACACAGTATATCCTTCAAAACTAGGCTGAACATGGGATGAGACATCCCTGCAGTTAGGGCCACTGTATTCTGAACGGACCCAGTGGCCAGGAAGTGTAGCACTGACATGACTTGAATGATGGGAGCTATGCCATTGGGATTGCAAATGACCGGCATCAGAGCTGGCTCCAACTGATCACAAAGATCCATGATTGTCTGCCTATTCAGGTGATAGATCTGTATTATAAGTCTGTCCTTCATGGTGTGCAGGTCCAATAGTGGGCGGTATACTGGAAGTTGTTTTCCTATCCTCATGTCAGGGTAACTATGTGGAAAAACATTTTGATTGTAGGTTACTTTTACAATGTACACATGACAAATATGTTTATATACAATTCTGACATACCTGTTGTCGATGTCAGATACAACATATGACATCTGAAATACAGCATCTTGCTATGCATTCTATGACACTCCCCTTGGATCACATTCCCTGAATCCTCTAATGTTTTATACATGCATATTTATCTGTGACTGTCAGTGTTTGATAGTCCAACTTAGTGAACATGTGAAACATATTTGCTCCACCTATGTTATATTACTGACGCACACAGAACGTTGAGTACAGGTGTACATTTCCATTTACACCATTCCCTCTCTAAACACAGCTTTAACTACTCACATGCACAATTAGGACTACTAAATATGAAGTCAGCACTCACTGATATTTTGCACAGTATAGGAAACCGTTAATGACACAGATTCCAATACTTCTCAATACATGTAATTGCATCAAAATGGTAGCTGCCTGACCTACTGTAATGGACATGAGGAAGTGACCTCACCTTGCCTGCGGATGTCGTCATGGCAGTAGGCAGTTACAACCTCGGTGGACATTGCCACTGAACACATTGCAGCCTTTGGCAGACTTGGGCCAATGGCGATGTCCTCCGGCGGTGACAGTCCTGTATGTGGCGGATGTGACCGCCATCTTCTGCAGTATAGCTCACTTGACTCCTGACGCTGCTTCCAGCAAGACCTCCACTACCTGAGCTGCTGTGTACTGTCTCTGGGAACTATCATGCCACGTCCTGCAGGTGATAGGGCCCCAGCCTTCACCCCAGAAGAGCTGGACAAGCTTGTGGAGGAGGTCCTAACCCTGTATGGTCATGTATATGGTGCATTAGAGGAGCAGGTGAGTCCAATGGTATATAAATGTGTGAAAGCTAGACAGCGTAATGGTGTACATGAAATGTGAATTAGTGAAGGTTTGGCAACTCATGTCTTGGTGTATGGAAATGTGTGCATGTGCACAGGCAGATATACAGTAGTGTCACATGGTGGATATTGTGTAATGTAACTTCCTTCATACCCAGCATGGATTGCAGCATGAACAGCAATTATGGTGTGAGAAATGTTTTTGTAGACACTCCATGTTATGGACAATCATGTGGCCTGGTCATATGTGTGTAGTCAATACCAGGTACTGATCATGCATGTTGTATGGGACACTC
Organism: Pleurodeles waltl; assembly: GCF_031143425.1. Lineage (NCBI taxonomy): Eukaryota > Metazoa > Chordata > Amphibia > Caudata > Salamandridae > Pleurodeles > Pleurodeles waltl. The sequence continues at coordinate 853,261,222 of NC_090436.1, forward strand.
CAGTTCACATCTGGGCTGCCTGCAGATGCTAAAGTGAAGGTGTAAGAACTTAGAGGATGGGAAAGTTTGCCTACTTGCTGTGACTAAAGAGTTTTGACCACTTGTGTAAGTACGGTGCATGTGGACATGACTTTCTTCTTTTGTCGGTGTCATCCATGCAGGTCAACTCCCATCAAAAAAGGGAATCTGGTGTGCCATTGGCAAGCAAGCACGGACCCTGTGGGTCCGCAGCCGGCGGAGCACCCACTGTAGGAAGCGGTGGGAGGACCTTAGATGCTGGGCCCGGAAGACTGCAGAGGCCCAGCTGGAGATGTCCTCATAATGAGGGAAGTGTGCCCGTCAGACCTTGACCCCACTAATGCCCGCATTTTGGCAGTGGCCTACCCTGTGTTGGATGGGCGTTTGAGGGCAGCACAGCAGCCACAAGGGAGTAAGTACAGACTACAGACATTTAAATCCCTCCACCAGTTCAGTGTCTGATGTGTAAGTATCTAAACTGTACCAATGTGGTGAGTGCTAAAGGTAAAGGGTCTCCTAGGGACACATAGAAGTAGAATTGGTATCACGGTACCGACTCGCAATATGCATTTCCGACTCGCAAATAGAAGGGGTGTTCCCTTCCTATTTGCGAGTCTGAGTGGTATGCAATACCATTTGCGACCGCGTACGGGGTCGCAAATGGCATCGCAGTTACCATCCACTTCAAGTGGATGGTAACCCACTCGCAAATTGGAAGGGGTCCCCATGGGACCCCTTCCAGTTTGTGACTGGACCCACAAATATTTTTTCAGGGCAGGGAGTGGTCCAAGGGACCACTCCCTGCCCTGAAAAAATACCGAAACTAAAGGTTTCGGTTTTTTTTATTAAGTGCAGCTCGTTTTCCTGTAAGGAAAACGGGCTACACTTAAAAAAAAAAAAACTGCTTTATTTAAAAAGCAGTCACGAACATGGAGGTCTGCTGACGACAGCAGGCCTCCATGTTTGCGAGTGCCTATACTCGCTATGGGGCCGCAATTTGCGACTCACCTCATGAACATTCATGAGGTGGGTCATTGCGACCCCATAGCGAGTTGCAGTAGGTGTCTGAGACACCGTACTGCATACCAATTTGCGAGGTGCAAAGTGCGAGTCGCATGGACTCGCACTTTGCACCTCGCAAATTTTAAATTTGCTACATCTGGCCCTTGGTGAGGACATTGTTAAAGGACAGGTTACCTGAATAGCATTATGACAGTTGAACCAAGTTTAATTTTCTAATAGGGTGCCGCCCATCGACTAACAAGCAATGCAATTCTATATCGGATCTCCACGAGGATGACCCCATACAGTAAACAACTGCACAAGGCACTACATACTTTAGGTCTATCACAGGAAGCTGGACATTTTTACAAAGAGTTTTTAATCTAATTGTTTTACTATGAACTGAAGCCGAACTCTAGGCAAATTATTACTAAATTAAACTGTCAAAACTGATATCTTGTAAGTCAGTCCCAAATATGTCCAATTAGAAAAACATTATATGCTATACAGAAATGTCTGCAACAATGATCCTAAATTATTGTTTGATCCTATACCCTTTTAACTTAATAAATGGGTTACTTTGCGAGATCTTGAAATTTTGAAATTGTACTTTCTACTTTTTTTAAATGAATATTAGAAAAATGTAATTGCAGCAGGAAGGAAAGATATAGCATTGGGGAATTCATAAACTTGTTTTGGGATCTCATTCGGAACCACTGATTCATAAATAAGGTACACCATCTACACACACATGTTCCTTAACAAAAGGAACAACTGCAGGCGTACTGTACATTACGTATTTTTAATTTCAATCAATCAATCATTTGTAGAGCGTGCTACTCACCCGCTAGGGTCTCAAGGTGCTGAAAGGAGGGGGGGCAGAAGGGGAGAGTGCTACTGTTTGAACAGCCAGGTTCCTGAAGGTCAGCAGGTCCTGGGTCTGTCGTAGGTCGACGGGAGGGAGTTCCAGGTCTTGGCGGCGAGGTGGGAGAAAGATCTGCTGCCTGCTGTAGTTTGGTGGATGCAAGGGACGGTGGCGACAGCGAGGTTGGCGGAGCGGAGTTGACGGTTGGGAGTGTGGAAGGTGAGTCGCTCATTGAGGTAGGCAGGGCCAGCATTGCGGAGTGCTTTGTGAGCGTGGATGAGGAGTTTAAAGGTGATCCTCTTGTTGACGGGGAGCCAGTGTAGGTCTCTTAGGTTGGCTGAGATGTGGTTACGGCGTGGGATGTTGAGGATGAGGCGTGCGGAGGCGTTCTGTATACACTGCCGTTTTTTCTGGAGCTCAGCCGTGGTTCCCGCGTAGAGAGCCTAGGATGAAACCTAAGTTGTGTGTGTGGTTGGTGGGCATTGGTGCGGTTCCTAGGGTGGCTGGCCACCAGGAGTCGTCCCATGCAGAGCGTTTGGAGCAGAGGATGAGGATCTCCGTCTTGTTCAGTTTTAGGCGGCTCCTCTCCACCCAGTTGGCGATGCCCTTTATTCCGTCGTGGAGGTTGGTTTTGGCGATGGCGGGGTCCTTGGTGAGTGAGAGGATCAGCTGGGTGTCGTCGGCGTAGGAGATGATGTTGAGGTTGTGGGATCAGACGATGTTGGCGAGCGGTGCCATGTAGATGTTAAAAAGGGTTGGGCTGAGTGAGGATCCTTGGGGAATACCGCAGATTGTCTTGGTGGCTTCAGAAAGGAAGGGCGGGAGGCGGACTCTCTGTGTTCTGCCTGAGAGGAAGGATGTGATCCAGTCCAGAGCTTTGTGGTGGATCCCTGCTTCGTGGAGGCGTGTGCGGAGGGTGTGGTGACGTGTGAATGTGTCGAAGGCAGCAGAGGGGTCTAGGAGGATGAGGGCCGCAGTTTCTCTTTTGTCGAGCATGTTCCTGATGTCGTTGGTTGCGGCGATGAGGGCGGTCTCGTGCTGTGGTTCCTACGGAATCCGGATTGAGAGGTGTCCAGCGTGTTGTTGTCTTGCAGGAAGTGGGTCAGTTGGCCGTTGACGATCTTCTCGATGACCTTCGCCGGGAAGGGGAGGAGGGAGATGGACCAGTAGTTCTTGAGATCTCCGGGGTCCGCTTGGGGTTTCTTTAGCAGGGCGTTGACTTCGGCGTACTTCCAACTCTCCAGGAAGGTGGCGGTCTCGAAGGAACTGTTGATGATCATATGGAGTTGGGGGGCGATGATGGGGCTTGCTTTATTGAAGACATGGTGGGGGCAGGTGTCGGAGGGTTATCCGGAGTGGATGGTGCTTATGGTTTTGATGGTGTCCTCGTCGTTGATGTGGGTCCAGGAGAGCAGGAGGTTGGTGTGGCTGGGTGCGTTGGGGTTTGTGGTGGCTGCGGTGGTCGTGGGGGTTGAGGTGTTGAAGCTGTTGTGGATGTCTGTGATCTTGCGGTGGAAGAAGGTGGAGAGGGAGTTGCAGAGGTCTTGCGAGGGAGGGGAGTCGATGGAGCAGGACCTGGGGTTGGCGAGTTTCTTGACAATGTTGAAGAGCTCTTTGCTGTCGTCCATATTATTGTCGATGCGATCCTTGTAGAAGGATCTCTTGGTGGTCCGGATTAGCTGGTGGTGCTTGCAGATGGCTGTCTGGAGGACGGTGTGGTTGCTCTCTGTTTGTTCGTGGTGCCACTTCTCGATTTTTCGGCACTCCCGCTTGGAGGCCTGAAGGTCCGCGATGAACCAGATGGCCTTAGTGCTGGTGCAGTTGTTTGAGGGTTTCCTGATTGGGGCGAGGGTGTTGGCGCAGTTGTCTATCCATTGTCTGAGGTTGAGGGTGGCTGTGTTGGGGCCGATGGTGATGGGTGGTGGGGCACGGGCGAGGGTGGAGATCAGCTGGTCTTCAAAGATCTTGTTCCAGCTGCGGCGGGGGATCTTTTGTGGGTGCTGGTGTGTGGCGGGTTTCTGGAAGGTGAAGTGGACGCCGTGGTGGCCGGTCCAGTGGAGTTCGGTGGTATGGCTGAAGGTGACGTGGCTGCTGGTGGAGAACACAAGGTCGAGTGACAAGTTGTTTGAGACTGAGGTTGTAGATCAAGGCGGTGGAGTTGGTGTCGCTGGCGTTCTCGAGGTGAAAATTCAGGTCGCCGAGGAGGATGTAGTCCGTAGAGGCAAGGGCGTGGGTGCTGATTAAGTCTGAGGGTGGTGAGGGCGGCGTTGACGTGAATCTGGAAATGTAGGTGTTCGGCGGCGTCATTGGTGTTGGTCGAGATTCTGACTGTGTAATTGAGGACTATGGCGATCCCTCCTCCCAGTCTGTTGGTGCGGTCTCTGCGGGTGTTCTTATAGCCTTCAGGGATGGCTATGGCGATGTCGGGTTCCGAGGAGGGGTTCATCCAAGTTTCAGTGAGGAAGGCGATGTATGGGGAAGATGAAGTGAGTAGGTCCCAGAGTTCGACGGCATACTTGTGGTCGGAGCGGGTGTTGAGGAGGATGCAGCTGAGGTGGTTACATTTGGTTCTGGTGTGATGTTTGGCACCTTGGGGGCAGGTGAAACTGCAGTTCTGGCAGGAGAAGGGTCCCGGGTGAGCTTCGGGGTGGCTTGGAAGCAGGTGGCAGAGCGGCCTGTGTTGAGGGGGTGTAGATCGTTGGCATTGTAGCAGCGTCGGGAATGTGGGGGCCAGGGGGTCTAGCGCTGGGTGCGGTCCAGTCGTGGACAGGCGCAGACGGGCTTGCCTCTGGCGGCCGCCATTAAGAAGGGGAGGTGGGATGTAGAAGCAGCTGGGAGGCGGGAGCGGTGGGCGAACGGGGGCGCGAGGCCGCAGGGGACGCAGCATCGGGAAAGGCAGCAGAGAGAATGGCTTATGAGAAGCCAAAAACAGGGAGAAAAAGGAGAAAAAAGGCAAAAAGGCTAACAGAAAAGGAAAAAGAGGCTGAAAAACGGAGATAAAGCAGTAAAAAAGGCACAAAAGAAAGACAGTTACAAGACAGACACACAATACTTACGGCAACCACTAGACACCATGGATGAGGCGCAGGCTGGTGCCTGCGGGTGGTGGAGGGCCTCAAACTCGCAGCAGCAGCGAGGACAAGGTAGAGGGCACAGACGCAGTAAGGACGAGCTGCGCAGCGTGGGGAGTGAAACCTGACCTTAAATTTCAGGTATTAAATTGTAAGAACTATGCCACTAAATAGCTCTGTCCTTCAATATACGTGAAGTGCAAAGGGATTTACCAATCAACATTTAATATGTGTCCTGAGATAAAAGAATAATCCTTGACAATGTATAATGACGAGAGAATGTCATCAAAACAAAGTTAACTAGCATCATACATTTGCTAATTGTGCCTTTAACTATATGGAATTTCAAACATGAACAAAGTAAAGATCCTTTAGTATGTGAGCAACAAACTATTTATTGTGTTCACAAAGATTCTGGGTACAGGAGATATAAACAGAGCATTAGCTATTTAAAACAGGTGTTCTAAAATCTAAATGTTGCACAGTAACAAACATGACCTATTATAAAGCGCAGCTGAATAATCTCTGTCCACTGAAATCCATAAAACAATCAATTAAATCATGCATTTGCACAGAAACAGTAAGGCAAGCAAATTTAACAGTGGGTTTCCACAGAAACCTACCCTTCAAGTAGCACTAGATCAGGACAGAAGATGGAATAAAAATAGCTAAAATGCATGATTATATTTTGTAGTAATAGTTTAGTAAATATTCTCCTAAATTAGCTATTATGTTGTAATCTTTATTTGTTACATGAAAGGAAACAATGAGGACCTCTCTAAAGAAAGCATAATCTTTGACCTAACCAGCAAATGTATTAACAAGATGTAGTAATGAAGGGATTCATTTATAATAATTTGCATTATAAAACTCAAAAGGTATTCAGTCAAAGGCCAAGAGATTTTCTACATTTCAATAATGTATGGTTACCATTCTATCTTTTCCAATTGTGTTCTCTATTTTACATATTTATGGAAGATCATATTTTTTAGACCTAGTGGTTGTAGATCAGCAAATTCCAAATTCTCAACAGAGCCACTGCAATTCCTTTAAAATGCAATCTGAAGTGTGTAGTGTCCCATGATCCACCAATATTAATGCTGGAATTTAGGCTTTTAATCCTTGCATAATATGTTTTTAAAAACTGTTGAAGAAACCCAGCATTTGACATTACTACTGGCAATACCAATCCTAATCTTTTACACAGCAAAATCTAATGCTTATTATCCAATTTTTAAAATGGATATAAAGGAGGATTTGGAAACAATGTTACATAAAATATTTCTATTGCAGCTATGTTTTGAGCTCAAACATGTTCATGATAGCCTATTAGGATTAACCATATTGAAACATATCACACTAAAAATAGTAGTCTTAAAGGTATGCATGTTTATATCACTCTATTTCCACATTTACTATTATGAACATAAGCATATGACAAGTTGTTGAATTTCATTTCATGTGTTTGAGATGAAAATAAATAGACACATTTACAGTTCTCCTCAAATTAGGGTTTCAGGTTAAGGGAATATCTAACATTAAAGAAAAATACTAAGCAATATTTCACAAAAGTATGTCCCAAGATACCAGGGAAATTGCTAAAAAAGAGGCATTGGGGAAAGGAAATGATTTTCCTTTCCCTCGATGTCTCCTTCGGGATTCTTAGCAGGAATGCCCACTAGACACCAGGGATTTGTTTGTGTGTGTGTTTACAGTGTGGGGAAGCGACCCCTTGGGTAACGATTGCGCCCCCTGGGTGGGGGGGGGCAATGGATTTATCACCGTTTCCAACACCCTTGGGAGCAGAAGCCACTAGAAACCAGTGTATGAGGTGCTTTGTGTGGGGGGGGGGGGTGGACGGTGGCCCCTTGGGCAAGTGTCACCCCCCAAAGGAGGAAATATATTCTATGCCATTTCTGCCCCCCTTGGAGGAAGATTGGCCTATTTTGTCTAGGCCCATCTGTCCCCAAGGGGGGCAGAGAACACTAGACACTAGGGAAAATGTATAAATGTTTGGTGATGGGGTGCTCGTCAACTGGCAAAGTATTTGCATTTGTGATTATAACAGTTTATTTCTCCTTTTTGTTCTAGTTCAAAGCTTTTGCTTCCTTTGGTGTGGCTTGTTGCGGTTTTGGCAGTGGTTGTCCTGCAGTTTGCGTAGTTTCATGTTTAACCCCTACGGTGCCTTGGACGAGGTGACTCAGTGATCCCAGTTCCCGGGTGCCTTGAACGAGATGTGCCCCCCACCCTCACCCCCCAGAACGTGGATGGAAGGGGAATCCCTTCCCCTTCCACCCCCCACCCCCCCTGTGACGATTGTCACAGAGGCCTCCTCCTTTGCGCTGGAAGCTCAGCTTCCAGCGCGCTCGGAAGAGAAATGCAAAGCATTTCTCTTCCGATCACGTGGAGGAGGCTGAGAGAGGCTTCAAAGGTAAAGAAATGTATTTCCTTCCCTTTGAAGTCTCTCTCAGCGTTTCAAAAGCAGGATTGTAAAGCAATCCGGCTTTTGAAACGCCCACTAGACACCAGGGATTTTATTCTGATTTGGAAACTGGCATGAGGGAGAGACCCCTTCAGCAAGGGTCGCTCCCAGGGGGGGGCATTTTTTTTAAGGCCTTTTCTGCTCCCCCCACCCCCCAGGGGCAGGTCGGCCTATTATTAGGGGCAGAAACCTGTAGGCACCAGGGATCATTTTTTTTTTTTTTTTTTTAAGAGGTGGGGGGCTACCCCTTAGGCAAAGGTCGCTCCCCTATGAGACAAATTACATTTAGGCCATTTCGGCCCCCCTTGGGGGCAGATTGGCCTATTTTTATGAGGCCAATCTGCCCCCAAGGGGGACAGAAACCACTAGACAACAGGGAGTTTTTTTTTTCTTCGTGAATTTCACTCAAGGGGAGCGACCCCTTAGGCAAGGGTCGTTCCCCTGGGGGAAAAATTTATTTTAGGCCATTTCTGCCCCCCTGGGGGGCAGATCAGCCTATTTTAATTAGGCCGATCTGCGGGGGGGGGGGCTGGGGGGGTAAATTTATTTTAGGCCTTTTCTGCCTATTGTTATTAGGCCGACCTTTAGGCGCCAGAGCAAATTTCTTTTTGGTGTTTTTTTTTTTAAATTTTTTTTTTAGAGATGGGGAGCGACCCATTAGGCAAGGGTCGCTCCCCTGGGGGGCAAATTGTATTTAGACCATTTCTCCCCCCCATGGGGGCAAATTGGCTGATTTTAGGTCAATCTGCCCCCAAGGGGGGCAGAAACAACTAGGCACCAGGGATCTTTTTTTGTGTGCCAATGTCACGCAGGGGGAGCGACCCCGTAGGCAAGGGTCGCTCCCCGGGGGGATGGGGGGGATATTTATTTTATGCCATTTCTGCTCCCCCCTGGGGCCGGCTGAGCTAGAGGCCAACATTTGTGGCTCCTCTCAGATTCCAGAACTTTCTGTCACCGAAATGTGAGGAAAATGTGTTTTTTAGCCACATTTTGAGGTTTGCAATGGATTCTGGGTAACAGAACCTGGTTAGAGCCCCACAACTCACCCCATTTTGGATTCCCCTAGGTCTCTAGTTTTAAAAAATGCACAGGTTTGGTAGGTTTCCCTAGGTGCGGGCTGAGCTAGAGGCCAAAATCTACAGGTAGGCACTTTGCAAAAAACACCTCTGTTTTCTGTCAAAAAATGGGTTGTGTCCACGTTGTGTTTTGGGGCATTTCCCGTCACGGGCGCTAGGCCTACCCACATAAGTGAGGTATAATTTTTTAATCGGGAGACTTGGGGAAACACTGGGTGGAAGGAAATTTGTGGCTCCTCTCAGATTCCAGAACTTTCTGTCACCAAAATGTGAGAAAAACGTGTTTTTTTTGCCACATTTTGAGGTTTGCAAAGGATTCTGGGTAACAGAACCTGGTCAGAGCCCCACAAGTCACCCCATGTTGGATTCCCCTAGGTCTCTAGTTTTCATAAATTCACAGATTTGGTAAGTTTCCCTAGGTGCTGGCTGAGCTAGAGGCCAAAATCTACAGGTAGGCACTTTGCAAAAAACACCTCTGTTTTCTGTCAAAAAATGGGATGTGTCCACGTTGTTTTTTGGGGCATTTCCTGTCGCGGGCGCTAGCCCTACCCACACAAGTGAGGTACCATTTTTATCGGGAGACTTGGGGGAACATATAATAGCAAAACAAGTGTTATTGCCCCTTGTCTTTCTCTACATTTTTTCCTTCCAAATATAAGAGAGTGTGTAAAAAAGACACCTATTTGAGAAATGCCCTGTAATTCACATGCTAGTATGGGCACCCCGGAATTCAGAGATGTGCAAATAACCACTGCTCCTCAACACCTTATCTTGTGCCCATTTTGGAAATACAAAGGTTTTCTTGATAGCTACTTTTCACTCTTTATAATTCAGCAAATGAATTGCTGTATACCCGGTATAGAATGAAAACCCACTGCAGGGTGCAGCTCATTTATTGGCATTTATTGGCTCTGGGTACCTAGGGTTCTTGATGAACCTACAAGCCCTATATATCCCCGCAACCAGAAGAGTCCAACAGACATAACAGTATATTGCTTTCAAAAATCTGACATTGCAAGGAAAAGTTACAGAGTGAAACCTGTATTTTGGCTAATTTCTTGGTCTCCTTCAGGGGACCCTACAAAGTCTGGGTACTTCTAGAATCCCTAGGATGTTGGAAAAAAAGGACGCAAATTTGGCGTGGGTAGCTTATGTGGACAAAAAGTTATGAGGGCCTAACTAAGCGCGAACTGCCTCAAATAGCCCGAAAAAGGCTTGGCACCTGAGGGGGGAAAGGCCTGGCAGCGAAGGGGTTAAATAAAAGTTCTGAATATGTTTGCAACAAAATAATGAGGAAGGTTTTGTGATAGGAACTACTATACTTTGTTTCAGGAGTTCTATAGCACACACACTTCTCAACAAAGGCAATCAGAAGCTTTCTATGACAATGATTTGAAAATGAAAACTTAACAAGAATATGCAAGATACTTGCAAAAGGTGTACATATTTTTTGATAAGCCATTTCTAATGAGTTACATGTATTTTCCAGCAAGGCAACATTTGGCATATAATTCCCTGATGCATATCCATGGAGCCATATAGTCATATACCAAGTCAGCAAGTCATTTTTCAACATTATTCCTTTCAAGAACGTGCTCAATGTACTTAAGGGTTAAAAGCACAATTTGATTGTATTTAACACAACCAATATATAAGGTGGTGAAGTGCCTGTTTCAATAATATTTATTAATTGCAGTAAAATATATATTAATTGAACAGTAGAAAATGTAACATATTTGTAATTAACAACAGAGATACAATAAAAATTAAATGAAGCACTGATAAATGTAACTGTTGTGATTTCAATATAGTGAAAAACTATTGTCACACCTCAGTCAACTAGACATTACTGGTAGCAGTGCACCGATGTAGCACAGACAGCAACAGTGCAAGCTTTACAGAAATGCACACACACAAATGCACACAGAATCTGTAGAGCACAATATGGGACGAAGGGGTGAAAGATCTGCTCCCACAAAGGAATGGTTGCTGAGAATCATGTTGCAGAGAGCAAATAACTGTGGCTCCAACACTTCTGAAGCACTGATTTGCAAGAGCCATATATGAGGGTTCAACGGGCACTGACAGTGAGGCCCGGGGCGGCAGAGAAAAGAAGCAGGGTGCATAAAATGGGCACAGGCACACAGGATCAAAGTGAGTACTAAAGCACAGAAGAAACACAGTCCAGGGTCATTTGGACATATGGTGCGAGCATGACACAGTCCTAAGTGGGAAAGGTGAAAGATACACAAGGGACAAGAGATTGGAAGCAAGGAGGAGTAGGGGGCAAACATAGAAAATCAAGTAGGTACAGTGGAGGAGGCAGAGCCCAGAAAGCATACATGTATGAAAAGAGTTGCATGGAAGAGGAATGAGCTGGGTTCAGGAGGGTCACGAAAGTCAAGTGAGGGAGACTAGGTCGGAATGAAAATGTCACTTACCCAGTGTACATCTGTTCGTGGCATTAGTCGCTGCAGATTCACATGTTTAGCACAGTCCGCTGCCTGGTGTTGGGCTCGGAGTATTACAAGTTGTTTTTCTTCGAAGAAGTCTTTTTTGGTCACGGGACCGAAGGACTCCTCCCTCTTCGGCTCCATTGCGCATGGGCGTCGACTCCATCTTAGATTGTTTTCCCCGCAGAGGGTGAGGATGGAGTTGTTTGCTATAAATAGTGCCCATGCAATGGAGTGAATACGTATGTACATAAAAAGTTTATAATAATTATTTACAAATGTACAAATGTTTAAGATTTAAGATCTACTTCTAAACGGCTACAGGCTTCCCGGGGAGGCAGGAGGGCACATGTGAATCTGCAGCGACTAATGCCACGAACAGATGTACACTGGGTAAGTGACATTTTCAGTTCGATGGCATATGTTGCTGCAGATACACATGTTTAGCATAGACTATAAAGCAGTTACCTCCCCTAAAAGCGGTGGTTTAGCCTGTAGGAGTTGAAGTAGTTTGGAATAATGTTCTTAGTACAGCTTGGCCCACTGTAGCTTGTTGTGCATTTAGTACGTCTACACAGTAGTGTTTAGTAAATGTATGAGGCGTAGACCAGGTTGCAGCCTTACATATTTCGCTCATAGGAATGTTTCCTAGAAAGGCCATTGTAGCACCTTTCTTTCTGGTTGAGTGTGCCTTTGGTGTAATAGGCAATTCTCTCTTGGCTTTAAGATAGCATGTTTGAATACATCTGACTATCCATCTAGCAATGCCTTGTTTAGAGATTGGATTTCCTATGTGTGGTTTTTGAAAAGCTATGAACAGTTGTTTTGTTTTCCTGATTAGCTTTGTTCTGTCAATGTAGTACATTAGTGCTCTTTTGATGTCTAATGTATGTAGTGCCCTTTCAGCCACGGAATCTGGTTGTGGGAAGAACACTGGCAATTCTACTGTTTGATTTAAATGGAATGGTGAGATTACTTTTGGTAGAAATTTTGGATTTGTTCTTAGAACTATTTTATTTTTGTGTATTTGAATAAATGGTTCTTGTATGGTAAATGCCTGTATTTCACTTACTCTTCTGAGGGATGTGATTGCAATGAGAAATGCGACTTTCCACGTTAGATATTGCATTTCACAGGAATGCATGGGTTCGAAAGGTGGACCCATGAGTCTTGTTAAGACGATGTTAAGGTTCCATGAAGGAACTGGTGGTGTTCTTGGTGGTATAATTCTTTTTAGCCCTTCCATGAATGCTTTAATAACTGGTATTCTAAATAGAGACGATGAATGAGTAGTTTGTAGGTAAGCAGATATTGCTGCGAGGTGTATTTTTATAGATGAAAAAGCGAGATTCGCTTTTTGCAAATGTAGTAAGTATCCCACTATGTCCTTCGTAGAGGCATGCAATGGTTGGATTTGATTGGTATGGCAGTAGCAAACAAATCTTTTCCACTTAGATGCATAGCAGTGTCTAGTGGAAGCTTTTCTAGCTTGTTTTATGACCTCCATACATTCTTGTGTGAGGTCTAAGTGTCCGAATTCTAGGATTTCAGGAGCCAAATTGCTAGATTCAATGATGCTGGGTTTGGATGCCTGATCTGTTGTTTGTGTTGTGTTAACAGATCTGGTCTGTTGGGTAGTTTGACATGCGGTACTAGTGAAAGGTCTAGTAGAGTTGTATACCAAGGTTGTCTTGCCCATGTGGGTGCTATCAGTATGAGTTTGAGTTGGTTTTGACTCAATTTGTTTACTAGATATGGAAGGAGAGGGAGAGGGGGAAAAGCGTATGCAAATATCCCTGACCAACTCATCCATAGAGCATTGCCTTGTGATTCGCGGTGTGGGTACCTGGATGCGAAGTTTTGGCATTTTGCGTTTTCTTTTGTTGCGAACAAATCTATCTGGGGTGTTCCCCAAATTTGAAAGTACTTGTTCAGAACTTGGGGGTGAATTTCCCATTCGTGGACTTGTTGGTGGTCTCGCGAAAGGTTGTCTGCTAGTTGGTTTTGGATCCCTGGAATAAATTGTGCTATTAGGCGAATGTGGTGGTGAATCGCCCACTGCCATATTTTTTGTGTTAGGAGACACAATTGTGTTGAGTGTGTTCCTCCTTGTTTGTTTAAATAATACATTGTTGTCATGTTGTCTGTTTTGACAAGAATGTATTTGTGTGTTATTATGGGTTGAAAGGCTTTTAACGCTAGAAATACTGCTAACAGTTCTAGGTAATTTATATGAAATTTTGTTTGGTGTACATCCCATTGTCCTTGAATGCTGTGGTGATTGAGGTGTGCTCCCCACCCTGTCATGGAAGCATCTGTTGTTATAACGTATTGAGGCACTGGGTCCTGAAATGTCCGCCCTTTGTTTAAATTGTTGCTGTTCCACCATAGAAGCGAGAGGTATGTTTGGCGGTCTACCAACACCAGATCTTGAAGTTGACCCTGTGCCTGTGACCATTGTGATGCTAGGCACTGTTGTAAGGGTCGCATGTGTAGTCTTGCGTTTGGGACAATGGCTATGCATGATGACATCATGCCTAGAAGTTTTAGCACAAATTTTGCTTGTATCTTTTGGTTTGGAAACATAGCACTTATTACCTTGTGGAATGCTTGCACTCTTTGTGGACTTGGAGTGGCAATTCCTTTTGATGTGTTGATGGTTGCCCCTAGATATTGTTGTGTCTGACACGGTTCGAGGTGTGACTTTGTATAGTTGATGGAGAAACCCAGTTTGTGAAGGGTTTGTATGACATATGTGGTGTCGTTTGTGCACTTTTTTACTGTGTTGGTCTTGATTAGCCAATCGTCTAGGTAAGGAAACACATGTATCTGTTGTCTCCTGATATGTGCTGCTACTACTGCTAGACATTTTGTGAATACTCTTGGTGCAGTTGTTATTCCGAATGGCAACACCTTGAATTGGTAATGTATTCCTTTGAATACGAACCTTAGGTACTTTCTGTGAGAAGGGTGTATCGGTATATGAAAGTACGCATCTTTTAGGTCTAATGTGGTCATGTAATCTTGCTGTTTGAGCAGTGGAATGATGTCTTGTAGTGTGACCATGTGAAAGTGGTCCGATATGATGTAGGTATTTAGTGTCCTGAGATCTAATATTGGTCTTAATGTTTTGTCTTTTTTTAGAATTAGAAAGTACAGGGAGTAAACTCCTGTGTTTTTTTGTTGTACTGGTACTAACTCTATTGCATCCTTTTGCAGTAGTGCTTGAACTTCTAGTCCTAAAAGTTCTAAATGTTGTGGTGACATTTTGCGTGTTTTTGGAGGGATGTTTGGTGGGAATTTGTGGAATTCTATGCAATAGCCATGTTGGATTATTGCTAATACCCAATTGTCTGTTGTAATCTGCTGCCAAGATTGGTAGAATTGGCTTAGTCTTCCCCCCACTGGTGTTGAGTGAAGGGGTTGTGTGACTTGAAAGTCACTGTTTAGGTGGAGGTGTTTTTGGAGTTTGGAATCTTCCCCTACTCCTTGGGAATTGACCCCCTCTATATCCCCTGAAACCTCCCCTTTGGAATGAACCCTGATATGGTGTGGTTCTTGTTTGTTGGCTGGTGGTGTCTGTGGGTTGGCCACGAAACCCCCCTCTAAATGGAGTTTTTCTAAAAGAGCCTCTGCTCTGCGGGGAGTAGAGTGCGCCCATGGCTTTGGCCGTGTCTGTGTCCTTTTTAAGTTTTTCAATGGCTGTGTCCACTTCAGGGCCAAAAAGTTGTTTCTCGTTGAAGGGCATATTAAGGACAGCCTGCTGGATTTCAGGTTTGAAGCCTGAAGTGCGGAGCCAAGCGTGTCTCCTTATGGTGACAGCAGTGTTGACTGTTCTCGCTGCAGTATCGGCTGCGTCCAGTGAAGAGCGGATTTGATTGTTTGAGATGGTTTGTCCCTCTTCAACTATTTGCTGCGCCCTTTTTTGGTATTCCTGGGGAAGATGGTCTACGAGAAGTTGCATCTCATCCCAGTGTGCGCGGTCATATCTGGCCAGCAGCGCTTGAGAATTTGCGATGCGCCACTGGTTGGCTGCCTGTGATGCTACTCTTTTTCCTGCTGCATCAAATTTTCTGCTTTCTTTGTCCGGAGGTGGGGCGTCGCCAGATGTATGGGAATTTGCTCTCTTGCGAGCTACCCCTACTACTACGGAGTCAGGTGGTAACTGTGAAGTAATAAACACTGGGTCTGTGGGTGGTGGTTTGTATTTCTTATCCACCCTTGGGGTGATGGCTCTTGATTTTACGGGCTCTTCAAAAATTTGTTTTGCGTGCCGTAACATCCCTGGTAGCATTGGGAGACATTGATATTGGCTATGTGTAGCCGAGAGGGTGTTAAATAAAAAATCATCCTCTATAGGATCGGAATGCAGTTGGACATTGTGGAATTCTGCAGCCCTAGCCACCAGTTGCGAGTATGAGGTACTGTCCTCTGGCGGTGACGGCTTTGTGGGGTATGAATCGGGATCATTGTCCGGCACTGGGGTGTCATATAGGTCCCAAGCGTCTTGATCCTGATTATCTTGACTTATGGTAGTTTGCGCTGGTGAGTGCATTTGTGGCGGTGTTTGTGCCGGCGATGCCTGTTGTGGTGGAGAGGGCGGAGGCGTGACTTTTTTAACCACTTTGGCTTGTGGTTGTGCGTCATCCTTAAGAAGTCCGATCCTTCTTTTCCTTATTATTGGGGGAAGGGTTGATATCTTCCCTGTGTCTTGCTGGATGTACAGTCTCTTTTGTGTGTAGTCTGATTCTACACTTTGGAGCTCTTGTCCAAATCTGTGCATCTGGCCACTTATTCCTTGTTCCTCTGTGTAGGATGAAGGTGTGGAACTTTTCGGCGCCGAGAGAGAATCTTTTTTCGGCTTCGGCACCGACAGAATTTTTGTGGATTTCGGCAGTGTGTCTCGGTGCCGAGGTTTTTCGGTGCCGGCATCTTGTTTTTGCCTCTCGGAGCCGCTATCTCGGCTCCGAGGTTGCTCCATGGCGGTCCCTCGACCGGAGTCGGGTGTCTTCGCTATGGGCGTGCCCTTTTTCGGCGCCTTCGACGGGTCGCCGGTCTTATGGGTCGAGCCATGGCCTGTTGGCAGTGGCGTCCCCTGGGCTTTTGTCTTCTCGATGGTTTTAATTTTCGACGTCTTACTCACTGTTTGTTGCTGTTGTTCGACGTCGGAGTCTCCGGATTCTGATTCCGGAACCGAGAAAGTTTCCTCTTCGTCGTCGAAACGTTGTTTTGTTGGCGTGGACGCCATTTGTAGACGCCTGGCTCTTCGGTCCCGGAGTGTTTTTCTGGACCGGAAGGCTCGACAGGCCTCACAGGTATCCTCCTTGTGCTCGGGGGACAAGCACAAGTTACAGACCAAGTGCTGATCTGTATAAGGATACTTACTGTGACATTTTGGGCAGAAACGAAACGGGGTCCGTTCCATCGGCTTCGATGTCGCACGCGGTCGGGCCGACCAGGCCCCGATGGGGGAATCGAAGCTACCCCAAAGTCTTTCGATGATCGGTGTCGATGTACCTAACTATCCCGATACCGAACGGAACAATACCGACGCTTTCTTCCGAGATTCTGACTAACTTTCCGAACCGAAACACGGAGCGAAAAGGAATATGTCCGAACCCGACAGCGGAAAAAAACAATCTAAGATGGAGTCGACGCCCATGCGCAATGGAGCCGAAGAGGGAGGAGTCCTTCGGTCCCGTGACCAAAAAAGACTTCTTCGAAGAAAAACAACTTGTAATACTCCGAGCCCAACACCAGGCAGCGGACTGTGCTAAACATGTGTATCTGCAGCAACATATGCCATCGAACATAAGGTTTTGGACGCTTGATATGGTGTGAAATTTTGGCTGTTTGTATTTCTTTTAAGTGGTTCAAAAATAATGAACAAGTGTACTTGTAGGAGGCTGGCCCTCTATTTAGTGTGCAAAGCTAGGCATACTGTGCAGGGGGTTCAGGCTACCACACATTGGTTTCCAGAGACAAAAACTAGATCACCTAATGTTCTCATTTTTGAGGTAGCTTGGTTGAGCAGTTAGACTAATCTTGGAGAAGTGCAAAGCATTTGTAGTACTCGCAGTATTAATCATGCACTTCACATTTTCGAAGGACTAACTCAAGACCAATTAATAAAACTAGTTCAGATTTTTATATAAAACTTTTAAGACCAAGATTATCAAAACTGGTTAAGTACTTTTTAAGATATGGATTTTTGAAGTTTTAATGAATACAGTCTTTCTGTGGGTAATTACGTACCATAGAAATCAATAGGCAGTCACTTTTAAAAATGAATATAAAATCGTACATTTGGTTTACCAAGTTCCACTTTTGCAGGTTAGTTGAGGTCGTCAGTGGGCACCCTGTACCAGCTGGAGAAGTTTGGACGGCTCCTGGTTCCGGCGGGAGCAGTGCTGGAAAGTCTCTTGTAACTGGTACAGGGCCACTGAGCTGGTCCACTTGGAAAAGGTCTGTTCCTGCAGGTTTAAAGGTGGTGCCTGGGGGTCTCCTTGGAGTGTTGAGGTCACAAGGGGTGAGGGCCCACTTGGGACACAGCTGGTTCCTCATTGCAGAGCACAGAAGCTGGAGGTAAGACTCTTTGAAGGCTACTCACAGGACAATGGGAGCACTCTGGCGGGAGGTCCGGGGTGTTCCGGAAGTACCTGGACTGGGGCTTCCTCGTGATCCTTTTTCAGCTCTGGGGTAGCTGATTTTTTTATTGTCCAACATCAGCTGACTACTACCCAGGGTACTGGTATGGTACGGCCACTAGAGGGCGCAGTGTCACCAAACTTGGCACACCTGCAGGGTTTGTCCTGGTGGTCGTCGGTGTGTGGTCAGGTCTTGCTGTGACTGTCGGTTTGGGAGACATCGGCCGGTCAGTGAAGTGACCCTCACTGGGTTGTTGGTTCTTTATTGGTTTCTCCACTCGGAAGGGAGATATTGGGCGAATGGTGAAGCCTGGAGGTCCTCTGGGTTTCTTGAGGTCAGTCCAGTGTTCAGCTACTCCACAGCAGCAATTGTCGGGTCCTGGGTGTGGGTGTGGCAAGCAGAGGTTGTCGTCTTTTCTTTGTGCAGCAGGTCCACAGTTCTCATGCCTTTGATCTTCTTTGGGCTAGTCTTCTTTGCCCTTTCGAATGTGATTTCTTGGTCTAGGGATGCCCACTAAATATTGAATTTAGTGGGCATTTTAGGGGAAACCTTGAAATGTCCAATGGGACACTTACCTTTGTGTGGTTCCTCCCAATTTAGTGACCACTTCCTGTGGGAAGGGTCATTTCCCTAAACCTGATTGGCTATTTTCCTTCCATTTAAGATGGAGGAAAATTAAATGGAGGGTCCACCTCGTAGGCAACACGCCCCCTAACCTTTGTGTGGTTTCCCACCTTTGCTCCTGCCAAAAAGTGGGGGTTTGTAAAGGGGAGGCCATCTGCTGCTAGCAGCAGGCCTGGGGGTCGAGTTTCAAGGGTGGTAGCCCTTTGAAGCTCACTGCCAGGACAGTGCACATTCCTGAGGGAGGGGTGTTAGCTCCTCCACCCAGGAAGGGCATTGTTTTACAAACCAGAGAGACAGGGCTCTCCCCCAAGGTTTGTATATTGACTGTCTGGAGGTGGCAGGCTGGCTAAAACCACCCAGCAACCATGCCAGGCTAGTTAACTTTTGCAGGTGGCACCTTTAAGGTAATCCCCGAGCACATTTTATAATAAATCCAGAACTGGTACTAGTTTGGATTTATCATTCTGAGTTGTTTGATACTAAACAACCCAGGGTTCAGAGCAGCCACCATGTAGCTGGGAAACTTGTGTTGACCAGTGTCCAGCACATATATTAAAAAGGCTGCTCTGTTCACTCACTATGTCCCAGGTTTGGCAAGGACACAGTGGAGGCATACTGCGCATGCAGTTATGCCCTCACAAACTACATAGTGCACCCTGTCTCCGGGCTGAAAGGCCTGCCAGAGAAGTGACTTACCTATATGGTATGCAGTGTATAGTGGACAGGTCACACAGGCAGTGTGCCATGTTGAGTTTGCATTTTAGGTTTGCACCAGGACACTCAGCCTGCTATGGCAGTGCTGGGTGCATCTGGATGCCTGGCCGTAGAGGGTGGCACAATCAGTGCTGCTGCCCTCAGGGGCCTACCCTTATTACCCCATGCCCTAGGTACCCAAGTACCCATCTACTAGGGACTTACAGTGGTAGTTAAGGGTGTTTCCAATTACCTTTACAATTTTAGGGAAAGAACACTGGGAAGCTGGTTAGCATGTTCCCAGTGCACTCCAGTCCAAGTTGCATTCAGGAACCAGGCAAAAAGTTGGGGTGGTGAGGGGTGCTGCAACAAGGTGCCAGTTTCTCAGAATACTACAGGATTTTCATCGCAGGGATACTGGGAGTGACAGTGATGTAAGCTTCTGGATTTGTATTGTTCCTTGAAGTTCTAATCTTTCTCTCGCATCTTTTTCCCTTTTAGGTGTACCAGTGCAGACTAGGAGTGGTGACTACCGCCGGAGTCTTGTCATGTGGGAACCAAGAGAGAAAAGGAAAAACAAATTCTATGGCAAGTATACCAGGAAAGATTATGGGCATTTCTCTTTCATCAAGGCACCTGAAGTAAATATCTTAGTGAGTTGAAGTGATCCAATGGTCTCATACAACATATGGAAGTGGGGGGAAAAAACTCACATAGTAGATGAGGTGCTCGTGACATCCCTCAAATAACCTTGACAAATAAATGACTGTTCGCTCACCTGCCTACCTTGACAAACTATTCTTGAGGTGGGTAAGCTTTGCGGAATGTTTCTCTTCACCAGAGAGATTTCCGTCCTCACACTCATGTGGATGGAAAAATGTACGAATGTAATTAATGTCGGTAGCCCTCTTTCCCCTCCTCCTTTTTGCAGTTCTTTATCAGTATTGTGCACAAAATACCTTGTTAAGATAGTGCTCTCTTGTTTTCATGCTCCCCCTTTTCCCTTTTCCAGCCGGGGTCACTCACCAGGAGTGTCACGGTTCTCCAGAACTGTGTTGGGCACCTCGCTTCTCTGGCAGAGTCCCAGTACTCTGCTTTGAACCACTCTTCCCACTCCTTGCCTTCTTCCTCCTCTCTGCTTTGGCTATCTACTTCTTGTCCTGGTGTCGCTCTCCTCTAGTCTGCTTCTCGTCCTCGCTCTGCTCTTCCTTCGTCTTCTTCTCATTCTTGCTCTTTCCTTTCTTGGTTTACGATTCCTCCTTTACCTTCTTCTGTATTGCCAGTTTTTTCTTCTTGCTCCTCTGTCCTGGCGTCTTCGGCTTCTCCTTCTTCTCCACCTTCTGGCACTACCCTCTTTGCTCCTCCCGGTCTTTATTGCTCTCTGTATGTTCTCTCTTTTCTTCTTCTGGGTTTTCCTTAGAGCTGGCCTCGTTCTGAAAAATAACATCCGAGGTCAGGGTTGACGTTTCCTCTGATTTTTATTTCGTTTTAATTTGCAAATGTGGATCCCTCCATGGAAGTCTCAGATAAGTGTTCGGGATGGGTGGGGGTCACAACACACAAAGCTAGCAGAGGAAGAGCATGAGCAGTGAAGTAAAGAAAGGTACTGAACATGGATACACTGGGGGTCCACGGAGGCACAGAAATACAATATATAAGTGGTGAAAAGCATGGTGGGGCACAGGGCACACCTACAGGTTCAGTCATTAATGTAAGGAGCGCAAGAAGAGAGAGAACCAATGAGTTACAGGGCTCATAGAGCCACAAGTAGTGCAGAATGAGCAGTGGGCATGCCAAGGCAGGATCATGGGTGCAGAATTAACTTCTTTATAAACGTGGGGCTCACTTTGCAAGAATTTTTATATGGGCTACATCTTGTTTATACATCTTCTGTATAATTAAAAAGAATATGGGGAGTACCCTAGTATCTTGGAGGACATCTGTTTTATTTCACTTCTGTGCTTCTCACATTATGCGTTTCTCATTAAACAGGACACACCATTTGTGGTGCCGTGATGGATGGCACTTATCGTTTGCACAGAGTGCGTTGATGTAATGATATGGGACACAGGCTGTATGTTGCTACCTTTTAATGAAACAGGTAGAACGCTTGCATCTAAATTGGTCACTGGATGCGCACCTTTCTAGAAACAAGGTGTGATTAAATAAATTATCCCTAGATATAGTTTTTTTAAAGAGTTACGCTGGGACAAATATCCCTAGACTACTTTGATCTGAAAATTATTGTAGGATAATTTATCAATCCAATACCTTTGACTCGTTTTAGTGTGACAAGACAATTTGCCCACATCGATCTTCTGTTCTCAACCTACGTCAGAGAGCAAACACCACACCAGGGAATTAAGAGCTTTGATGTATCAAACAAACTGGCTTATAATACAATATTATTTACTATCTATTTATATATTTTATTGTTGCTTATTCTTGAATCTTGACACTCCTTGTATTATATTGCACAGAAACTGTAGAATGAACGGCAAGGAGAAGGTAACAAAAGGATGTTCGCTCAGAATAGGGATTTACTTGCACCCTGTCATTATTGTGGCTTTTATGCTGTAACTATGTTTCATCGTGAACTACAGTTTCACTGTACTAAGCAAAAGCTTGCTAACACAGAAGACCAGCTTGGAAAGGGGCAAAGCCAGAAAACAAGACTCAGGGTGATGCCTAAGTGGCGGTTTAGAGTACTTATCCCTGATCCAGTCACAAGATTGTAACAGCTTTTTTAAAAGTATTTTTTTTATTTGCTGAATCATCTTTTTTATTTTAGAAAATGCCATGTCTTTTTTTATCTCTACTGACCTGCGCATGCCTCTTCCTTAAGAAAAGTAGTGATCTTGCTCATGTCCATCTGAAGCAAACAAAATTATTTTAAAAGCCCATGGAGCCCATTACCCTCAGCATTTCCCTTTGTACTCTTTCTCTGCTGTCATCAACACAGATTAGTAGAAAACATCTTTTAGCAGTATTCAGTTGGAAATAGTCTATCCTTGTGCATGCCTCTCTAGCCCAAAGATTTACCTGTTCTTGTGTAAAACATGGCTGTTCTTGAAATTCTTATTGGGTGTGCGTCTTCATTCCTGTCATGCTGTAATAAAGGCCATTTGACCGTAGGCGTCAACATCTCACATGAAGCCCCACCCCAGGACAAAGGGCTACCCTGGCACCCTCCCTAGAGTACTTTCAGTCCATGCTAAACAGACAACATAGTGGGAAAGAGGCAGGAAGGCATGAAGCAAGCACTGCAGAGCATTGCCTGCCAGGGAATGACATGATACAAAAGAAGCCAGGCCCTGGGGGCCCACGCATGGAGATATAGCATAGACTGAATGCCACACTGCAAAAAAGGGTTGGCAGCAGGGAGACTCAGGATGGCAAGGAAGAGAGGCATGCAAGATGCACAACCAGAAATGGACAGAAGGGGTATAAACAAGGAAGTGCAGGCAGAGACTGAAAAGAAAGATACACAAAAGGCAAGGAGGTACTGGATAGGAATGCATGGGGGGGGAGGACAGGGGGTTCAGAATGTATGGGCAATGTTGCACACAGGGACCACATAAAGATAAAACTACTTTTACTGTGAATTAATTGTTCTTAGCCCACAAATTACTTCTCACTACAAACCTGTGGGACTGGAATTTATTCTAGGACTGTATAAATACATAGTTTTGTGCAATTTGTACAATGCACACATGTGTAGCCATATGGGCATACCTGCGTGTTTACCCAGATGGGTGCCCTATCCACTTGCCTTCAGTTTGCAAAAGAAGCCTATTGGTGTGCGTTTTCTGACAAAGGTTTTGATAGTAGGAAGGGTCCTATGGGTTAAGAATGAAGAAGTCATTATGAGGGAACTTTATTGTCCTTTTACGTTCAGGCTCTTTCCCATGCTCAACCTGTGGGTAGGTTCCATGGAATTGAGAATGAGAGGGAGAAAGAAAAAGAAGGCATCATTAGGCAGTTTGAGCACAGGAAAAAGGGTCTGACTGAACTTCTTGGTGAAATTTTGCATTGCTCAAGAAGAAAACTAGTAGAACTCACAATGCTGAAGTGTCAGCAAATGAAGTCACCCAGCAAGAATCTCTTGAAGGAACATGAATGGTGTAGCAACCAGATCACCGCATTTGGAGCCTTTGCGCTTTTAGGCACTAATTCTACTTAAACATTTTAAACTGCACATCTCCGGTTCTTCTGATTGTATGTTTGCCTTTTTGATCTCAAATAATTTATTAAACTTTACCTTATTTTTCTAAGTCTAAGTTGGTGTGGAATTTTCTTGTGTTGTGTTTTCACAATATTACTGTTAGGCTTGCATTTTCATAAGAGGAATGGGATTTCAATATTTATAAATTAAGTAGCAGGGGGTGATTTTTGGGGCGGCCTACCTTAAAATGGTTAGTGAACAACCACAAAACTTGTAGGTTTTCACCAATAAGGTTCAGGCTGTTTTCAACCACGTAATCACAACCAAGTGTTCTGCTAAGGGTAGAAATGCAGGTGTATTCAGGGCACCAATGAGGAGATGATGCAACCAAAATAAATAGGGGTATATCAGAAGGTTTGGCTTTCAGCTTAGTACTAGCCAGAGCCCCACAGAGGGGTTGCTTTACAGTGGATCACCATTCCAAAATCATCAAACCTCGGTGGATTAAGAGAAAGACAAATTCCATGCACCATGTCTTCGATAAACTATACAGCCTGGTAATCACAGTCATTGATTAAAAATATAATGGAAAGAAATTAAGGGATGTTTTTGTTTCTTTATACAATAGTCCTTCTCAAGATACAATATATAAAACATAACATGTTATAACTAAACAGATGATAATATTTACACACTTTTAGTTAATTATCCTTATTTATTAAAATGCAACATACCATCATATTGTTTAAATCCATTTTCATCCACTGCAACTTCTGAGTCTGGCTAAAAAGGAGGAAAACAGTGTGTAAAATAAAACAGTTTTCATTGAGTCAATGGCAATACACCATACTAAAAATGTACTGCTTCAATTAAAATGTGATAAAAGTGTATTTTCTTATGCAAATATAAAATGAAAGCAGATTGTAGGGGTAGAGCTCGAGAAGTTGGGAGATGTTGCATGTTTTGGAATAGGAATGTCAACTCCATGGCAAACAGGCATGCTCCCCTGCCCTATGTGCCCTACTCTAGGTGAAACTGGTAGCCGGACTATTTTGGCCCCAGCATCACTATAATCAAGTGTATGAGCTGAGACAATGGCCTGTCCCTGGTAATGTGTGGTCCAAAACCTGTCCTTTGACCCCGAGTATGTACTAATAGTTGTTGTAGGACTACTGTCCAAGACTTGGGTGAATTACTTAAAGTGGCGGTGAGAGAATATCGAGATTTTATCAAACAGTAGTGGAACCAGACCTTTTTCTCGATGTCAGTGGGGGAAGAAAGTCTACTGACCAGTGGGGGTCAATAATGTGCCTGAGCAGTGGGGCAGGCCACAAGCGCGCATACATATTCACACTCACCCAAACGCACACTCATCCATCCACAAATGCACCCACATACATTCATTATTCACAAGCACATAAACACACACCCATTCACAGCATGCATTCATAAATACACATACATTCACACACATTCCGTACCCAAACATGAAAAGAAAAAAAAATTGCTTACCTGGAGGTGGTGGCATGTCTAGCAGGAGGGGAAGAAGAAGGAACCGGAAGGAGTTGAATGCTGTGGGCTGGGCAAACAAGAAGATCCCACCACTTCCTTTCATAGGGTCAGCTTGTCATGGGTCACAGAGTGGGATGGGATCAGTGTGAGTTGTATACCCCACCACACTCTGTTACGAGGCACCACTGATTGACAGTCAGCCTTGGGCCCTTCAGGGCTAAAAACTGAATTGCCCAAGTTTGAGTCTAATGGATATTCGTGCCCTCTTTATGAGGGGGAGGACCTCATAGACTTTTATGGGCTAAAGAGGTCATGCCTTCAGGGCTATTAAATCTTCAGCTTGGGAAAGTTTGGCTGAGGCTGCCAGGCGCCTGCACTTTTAGCATGTGTACTGCACCTGGCTGGCTAACTCGAAAATGATTGGTGTCTGTAAGGCTGACCTTTACTCAGCCAGACATTTTTCACACTTTGCAGAAAGGTGAGACAGCATGGGCCCTCTGCCCTTGATGATGGACTGTGCCGGCTACTGTGCCTAACATGGAAACTTCTGCTGTTATGTAACCCCCAGAACCTTGTGCTGACACTCAGTGTACATGTCAAGTGTGTGTATGTGCAGAGTGTGCAGTACATGTATGGCAGTAGAACTATGTGTGTGGTAGGAGTCAGGGTATTGGGACTCGTGGGATTAATTTTGGATGGCCCCTGCTGTAGCATGGCACACCATGGAGAGGTTACGTAGCTTCCCCAGAGATTGAAAGTGTATTAACTGCATTTCAGTAGATCTGGGTGGAGATGCAGACTTTGAAGTGAGAGAGGATGGAGACACAGCTGCCTTTAGAAATTCAATGAGGATCTTATCAGCAAAGGGCTACTGATTAATTGTTACCAAGCACCGCTGTCGCTTGGCATAAAAATGCTTCACATTTTAGTTTGAGTGAGGTTCTTTTTCTTAGTTCTATTTTAGTATTTATAGGTATTAACAGCTTTCTTGATGACGTTTCCGGTTTTGTAACTCGTTCAGTCTTCTAAAGGTCTCTCTTTTTTCTCTTTGCACAGGTTGACTCGGACTTTAGACCGTGCAGCACCCTCGAAGAACAGAGAAAATAACACATGTAAGTGCTTGGTCTCTAATAGTGTCCGTTTCTATCTACTGCCTAGATTATCTGTTTCTCTTTCGGTGGCTGCTATTCTGCTTGTGGAATTTTACTTGTCTCCTTTTCCAAGAGTTACTTTTTATCTACATTCTGCTATTTACGGGTTAAAAGTTGATAAACCCTATCTTTCACATTTAACCAACTCCAAAATAAACTTTATTTGGTTTCTTTATCCAATATTCCTTTTAATTGGGGCGTTCCATTGTTAAACCGAGTGTCCGTTTACATCAAGCGTCTCCCCGGGAGTTGAGAATGGGAGTTAACTCCACCCAAACCACCCGTCGTTCCCTTTCGTCTACCGTGCCATGACCATAACTGGTGACGCACCTGCATTAGCCAGCTGCTCTAGGGGGCATGGCAGATTGTAGCATCCTGCCAATGGTTTCTGCACTTGGCAGCAGAGGTCTCCTCTGTGTCTCCCTTTTGCAATATGGGTTGGGTCACACGTTCTTCTCAGCTCCCCTCTGGGTCCCACATTTCGGCTCCACTTTCCGCTTCTGCGTTCTCTCTCTCTGCATTGAGGTCAGTTCTTGGGAAAGACTCCTCCTCCTTGCTCCTCAACGCCATGTGGAGTCTTTCCTCGCTGGTAAGTCATCGCACTGATCATTCACCAGATGCTCAAAACTGCATTTTGGTACATAGCAGAGTTGAGGTTTGGGACTGACGTTTATGCTGTTCAAGGTTAGGAAGTTTCTATGCAGGGCCTGTCCTTTTGTCTGTCCACGATTACTGCTTCAAGAAGGCCAATGACAGCCAGCTGCAGAGACTTCACATTTAATTGTGCCCCTGTTTTGCATACTCCTTGAAGCCAGTGCCACTGCTACCTGCTGAGAGATCCACCACCTTGCACAAAAGCTGTGCCTGAGGGACAGCCAGAAAATGACATCCGAAAGCGATCCAATCCCCTGGCTCTGAAACCTAAGGCAGTGGATCCAAATCCCATATGAATATTGTGTATAAAAGTAGGACACAAGCCATTCATCTGGTTCCAGTTTCAACTTCTTTATTACCAAGAGGAGGAGAGTTATGCAGAGTGCTCAAAGAACATCTGTGTGATCAGGGCCGATATCTGCCTGACAGTAATTTTCACAGAGGTGAGGGGACATAACCTGAATCTTACACAACTAGCTGAAGGTCTGCTTAGAGCCTAGAGGCCTGCCTGCCAGCCCATACAGAAAAGGAGAATGTCTGGCCCTGCAAGAAGAGACAGCTATGTTACCGGTGTGTGGAACACCCAGAAGTTGCTGACTGCCCTTAGGAGCAAATTTGGGGTAAACAAGTGCTGTGTGGGTTCTCCCACCCTTCTACTATGGCCCCTCCATTGGACTGTATAAAGAATCAAGCCTGAGAAGTAACCATGTGCCGTTCAAGCTGAATTCTGATCCAGAACCGAAGGCTGCATCTGCCAGATGAGCACCCAATATGATCCTGGCCCACAGGTTGCACGTGACACAACGAGCACTTTTCAGATCCCAACTCAGACACCTCATCTCCCAGAAAGAGTGCCCACTAAGTACGCTTGCTGTGTTACTCCCCTGCTGCAGCCCAAGTCCAAAGTGAAGACGCTGTTGCAGTCCCATGTCTGCATCAACGTGAGCAGGTAGCAGGACATCACGTGAAAGACTGAGACAGGCACACCAATTTTGTTCTCCAGCTGAAATATTGACTGTTACTTAAACAATCCCTGTTGAACGTACAAGTTCTCTGCAAAGTTAGAAACATGTACCCCTGCCCTGAGTGCCCAACTGTACTGTTGTCTGGATCCCTATGTTGATTTTTTTTGTCATAGACAAACACAGATCATGCATGAGAGCTATAACATAGGCCTGTCTCACAGTTTGCAGTCTTGTTAAACTGGGAGGGGTGTCTAGAGCGCTACCCTCTTAATAGGGGAAGGCTTCTGCCTTCAGCAGTGGTTAAACAACATGAGAGGTGGCAGCAGCATACCGTGCAGTAATCAGTAGTAGTGAACAGGTCCTTTTTACCCTGTGTTGCTGTAGTGAGGCAGAGAGGCTCCCTCATCTTTTCAAACATTCCGCTGCTGGGTGCTTCACTGCATCAGG
Source organism: Pleurodeles waltl (assembly GCF_031143425.1). Taxonomy (NCBI): domain Eukaryota; kingdom Metazoa; phylum Chordata; class Amphibia; order Caudata; family Salamandridae; genus Pleurodeles; species Pleurodeles waltl. Next base: position 853,289,048 of record NC_090436.1, read on the forward strand.
CAGATGTGGATTGCTACATAGCGCAGGAGTAGTAACTCTGATTTACTTGTATATGTGCCTGGGAACGGTACAGTAAAATGATGGAGCAGTACATGTGTGATTAGGGTGTATCTATGTTTGAAAGGGATGTAGTGCTGTGAACTGCGTTTGCAGGGACAGCATGTGCTGGGCGTATGTGTGCCTATGTGAAGTACAATACATGAAGGGTGAAGTGCTGTGCAGCGTACACAATGAGTGCGTGTGCTGGCAGTGTGTGTGTTTGTGAAACACACCCTGGTTAAAGATAGAAAAGCTTCAGTGCTTAGCAGTGCATGCAGATGGAGTGTGTGTACGGAATGCATATTTACAATCAAGGGAACAATGCACAGAGGTAACAGTGCTAGACCCAAAGTGTGTTGTGAAAGTACGCTGAGTGTTCCTGCATTGTATGGAGGACCCTGGGTTCCATTTTAGGAAGCCTAGGCGTGCCTGTTAAACACATGAGTAGAGGAATCCCCCAGGCAGAAGTGGGTATTGCTTTATTCCTGTGAGTTGGGTGGGTACACACTGGAGGGAAAAGGAAGAGGCTCCCTTTACGTTTTCAAAAACTGCTCTCTGATTCAGTGATATATCACAAGGAAGAGGCCTGGGCACTCTCAGGAAGGTAGATGGGACTGGTAAGAGACTCATTCAGAGCAGGGCTGGGGATATGAGATTAACCATTTGATGCATATATCACTGTGGCTGACATCCAGGTGTGCACTCTGGTCGCTCCCATGAATTGTGCTGTGGGCAATACATTCTGAGCCGTGCCTGCTGTGGCAGAACTCTTTCATGAAAAAAGATGGAAAGGGGAAGTGCCCACTTCAACAGAAGCAAAACACCAACCTAAAACTCCAAAGACCCAGACCCTAAATCAGAATTAGGGTCTCGAAAAGGACTATAAGAAAGGGATGTTGAGCCCCCCATAAATTTGTCATCTGCCAAGCCGCCAGACGGGCTGTGTGAGAAGGGGGAGCTCTGCAAGACTTCTGCCTGAGAGCAGGACTGGGGGCCAAGGCTTGCTAGTCTACTTGCTGGGTGAGGGGACATCACCCAGGGCAACCAAGACCACCTGCGCTGGTGCCTGGAACACCAGCACCTGCCTGGTTGCCAAGATCAGTATGCTCTGTGACAAAGAAGAGAGCACTGGAGGGAGCGAGGTCAAGTGGGGAGCCCTACCGCGAGGACTCCCTATGTGAGGTGTGAGCATTCGGCTGAGCACTGATGGGGCCACAGTTCCTATACAAGACAGTTCTTGGGCACCCCCATATGCAAAGAGGGGGCTGTGGTAGATTGTGGCAAGTATTAAGCAGCCTCATTGCGGTGACTCTGTATGCCAGAGGGGGCCACTGGTGAAGAAGTTTTGTGACCAAAGTGCAAGGACTCATGAATGCCTGTGCTGCAACCTTATATGCCAGGAGGGACTGCCGTGGTGTGCGCGATTGCACCTGAGGGGTCCACATTGCGTCCAGAAGGTACCACAGCGACCCTGTATGCCAAGTGGACTGCTAGACCAAATCATCAAAGACTTCAGGTCGGACTGAGGTGAGGCTGTGACTGGCAGTACTAACCGCACTAAAAGATCTTCCCAGACTGAACCCTGTAGACCAGGAGGACGCCGAGGAGGATGATGCACCCCCACAGTCTCCAGTCAGAAGCCAAAGTACTGAATTCTCCCACCAGGGAGAAGTTGACATACCACATCACTGTGACCTCCAAGTTGCTCTGATCACTGGGGAGAGCAGCCATGCCACTCTGGTGAGTGAGCCTGCACCAACCAACACTGCAGCGTGTACCCTGATCTTTGTAAGTACCCGTGCCGAGGGCACCCGGTGTAATGCTAAATGCGTCCACACTGCAGAAGTGGGTAAGACTAGGGCCTCTGGGACACAAGGGATTCATTATTAAAGGCACCATTAACACTTGACTGAAATCCTGAAGAGTCAAAAGACAACTCTTGAGTACGGCCTAATAGTTTGCTTTCCCTGATGTGGCCACCAGCGCATGGGGAATAACCCTTTGCCGTTACACGAAGGCGGTGTGACAGGGAGGATTTGACTGACGACCACTAGAACCCCAACCTCAAGGGGGACTGAACTGTTGCTTATGATTGTCGCATCTCTTTGCATGTGGAGAGATAGAAATAAAATACGACTTTTTAAAATAAAAACAAGTAGTTAGCTGGACGTCGATTTATTGTTCATATTGTTTGCATTTTGAGTTACAAGTTATGGTCACTCATCTATATTTACAACCCCCCCCCCCCTCACAGGAACAGGATGAAGGTCCAACAGAGAGTTTAAATGTTTACCTCAGAATCGTAGTTGTTATCATGCGAAGCCCCCATGGATTGTGTAGTATGATGCTTTGCTGCATAACTAAAGTACTTTCGTTTTACAAAAGGTAAGCAGTGGATTGGACAATGCATTATTGTGTCAGCTGTTTGACTGCTGAGGTCTGAGCTCTTGCCTTTCCCCATGCTACCTCCTTGAAAAGCATGTGAATCCTCACCATCGTTACCCATACAATTAAGAGTGGAAAGGGTTGTTCTTGGCCCATTCTGCACAGCCATAGTAGTACAGACCTAAGAACACTAGTGGAAAACTATAACCACAGTTGAAGACCAGTGGCCCTTATTTGCAGCCCCCAAGCATTCATTACATCTGCTTCAGCACATCAGGACTATGGAAAAGTAGAATCAGAGCGGTAACTTAAAAACGTTCTAGTTACACACAGCTGTGACTCTTGTACTTGTAGGCCCTAACCCCTACCCCTTTTATTTTAATGAGTAGGATATCTGCCCCACGTACAGTGATGACTGGCAGAAAATGCCATAACAAAATTTCATGTCGAGGACACATTTTCCCACTTTCTGATTTCATCTGGCTGCACAGATTTAACAGGTTGCAGGAAAAAAATCACTGGCATGCAGAGTTACCAAACAACGTGGAAAGAGTAGGTTGGACTTAAGCACTTTTTATTCATATAACAGTACTTTCAACTACCAAGAATGAGGTCGTAAGGACTGGACAAAGATATGAATGTGGTCCACATTTTAAGGGTATCCGAAATAAATTCACAAAATTTGCATTTAACAAGGAGAGAGCACAAACTGCTGAAGCATGTAAGTGATTCAGTCAAGAAGTGGGGGAGATGTGCGATTTTTAAATAAAAACAAGCGTAAAATAATGAATGGGCTGAGCTATCTTTTGCACTTCTTTTAATGTAAAATATACAGCATATAATAAATAAATTAGCAGCCTGATTACTCGTTTCAGGTACTCTCTTTACAAAAAGATTATATTTAGTATTTTTTCAAAAAGACAACACACCTACACTTGGTTGTGAAGTTTTCTGCATCCTTGAACGTTGTTTACTTTTCACTCCTTCACTAGTGAATTGCTGCACACATACAGCCATGCTCTGCACACCCTCAACTGTGCAGCAGCAGTACTATGTACACCCTTAAGTCACAGTGGTATCATCACTGGCTACCTTACCCCCTCTTCATTAACAACACAATTTTGTGAAAGCCACTTTTTGGGTTACCTAACTATTTTGGCCCCAGTTTGACAAAGGGACTCAAGTTAAATTTAAGATACTTTTTACACGTACAAGTAAATCTAGGAGGCAAATCTGTGAGTTGTCATTGATGGTATAACACTCCTTACTGATCGTCAAGATGGTCTGAGTGGCACCTTTTGACAAGAAAAATAAAAATCCATAAGACTCAATGGGACAGACAAGAGGCATAACAAAACACATAGATTAAAAATGAAAAATACGGAGATCTCTGGGACTCCGCAAGGAAGATCTTGGCATAAAAGTTACAGATGGCCAGGGCTACCCTCTAGGTTGCATGGATTAGAAAACCTTTAAGCCAAACCAGTGACTCATCTTGGACACCGTGAAGGCTGCTGCCAAATCTAAAAGAACATGTTCTGTCATGTGCCCATGGTCTGATTGAATTCCCAGCTCTTACAAGGCTGCAACAACTGTTTCGGTACTACAACCTGATCAACTCCCTATTTGCACACGGTGAAGGATGTGGAGCATGAGTCCCTGTGCCAAAAACTGGTTAATCGGGGGATCTCTGGTGGCCTTATTTACTTGCTGAAGAAATTGCACCTGAAGAACTGGGCTCAGGTTCAGTTATTTCAGGAGGGAATTTGGTCAAAAACAATTCAAATACTTAACAATTTTTAAGAGGGGTGCTTCCTTGCCCCTTATTACTCTCTCTTCATCTGACTGACCTGTCTGTAGCCATAGAGATGTTAAGGAGTTTTCCCCAAAGTTAAATTGACTTCTGTTCATATCATGTCCACTGGTGACCTGATATTTATGGGTTGCACAGTTCCAACTTATGTGGGCAAACAGTAGAGAAGATACAACGTTAAAATATTTAAGGATTTCTGCTAAAGAGGAAAACTGGAAAGCACGGTATTTCAGATACCTACTGATTGTTTAACTCTCTCCTCTTTTTTTAATTATCTCATCCTGGGAAAACCGCAGCAGAACCTCCCGGTGGGTGAGAAGGTTTACCACACCCACCGGTCCTGCTTGACATGCTACTCCAAGTCTTCCGAATGTACCTATCTTCAGGAGCAGAAGAGGACAAAAGGGTGTGTGGCAGAGTGTGGGCTCTGCTGGGACAGACGCCTTGCGTCTCAGATGTATGCGTTTCGAGAAAAAGCTAATGCAAAAAAGGACTACATATCCCATGGTTCTGCAGGTCTCCCACAAGACTTTTCAACAGCAGTGGACATTTTGAATGCCTAAAATACAAGTTTCTTGTGGTCCATAGCAACTTTGCTAAATAATCGGCTGAAGTCCCCGACACCAATAATCCATGAAGTCACCTAGAGATATCTTGTTATCAGTAGAGTGTCTTGCAAGGATAAAGACTTGCAATTGTTTATTTCTATAAATGAGTCATCCAGTAGGAATACAAACTCTATTGCAACTGTACATTCATTAGGATCACAAACTCTTCTGCACTTTTTATTCCAAAAACTGTTTCCCGTGTGTTATAACAGTTTTTGTTGCAAACTCCACTGGAAATATGTTGTTTTGTATGATGACATCGATACTAGTGTATGAATGCAAGGAGTCTAACTTAAACATGCAATACTTAAGAATGCCTTTTCTCTTACAGTTTTCCACTTATCTCACGGAATGTAAGGTAAGCAAACCATTTACTTAATTTTAATTATTGACAGGAAGTGAAAATAAGGAGAGTGCCAGCAGGTGTATCACGCACAATATATACGAAGTAAATTTCAAAGATCGGGTTGTAGTTATGCCTAAAATATTCTTTTACTTTTAGATTATTAACATTCCTGCAATGTGACGATTTGTCTCTCTTATCCTATTCCCCTTTCTCCAGGCCTACTGCAAACATAGATGACACTAGAGTGAGGTTGGCTGTGGGTCTGGCAAAGTGAGGAAGCTCTCAGCACTCGTGTTGGATCTGGATTGCCAAGTTAGTGCGCTGTGACACAAACACACCCTAAACAATAAAAGATAGGTCTTACTCGAACCAAGGATGAAGAAACAAAATGTAGAGTAGATAATGATATAGACCCAATTGTCAAACCAAATTAAAAACATGAAGAAAAATCTTAAGATGTTGAATGTAGGAAAAGCATCCTTCAAACAGCAAAAAATGACTGTTAAATTTTGGAAAAACATTACAGACAAGTATGTACATTGTTGGTTACAACAGGCAATCAAAACATTGGACACCCTCTTCAGTTTATCCCCAGCGTAGGGTCACTACCCTTGTTGAAGATGTAATGTACGTCATCCTAATGAAGCAAAAAAAAAAGGCTAATGTAGAAACAGGTCAAACTAACCGTGTCACCTAACGTGATCTACATGCATACCTGAACTTGTACCCCTGGATATAGTGGCACGAGTACACACATAATCAAACTACGAACTCTGGAGGGTTTTAGTACAATCCACCAGGTGAAACTGACCACTAAACTAGTATCTAATGTTTGCAAATTAGTGATATGCATAATTACCTACACGGGATGGTTATGGAAAAGTGAATCCATCACAAGAGAGAACTACTCAACTTTTTTTTTTTTTAAACAAACAATGATCATGACTTAGCTTCTGTTACACCTGGCATTCTTAGGGTGGTCAGACTTTTTGCCTTTTACCTCCTGGGTTGCTGCTGTATCTTTTTGTTGGCCTTAGGACTCTGAGCACTTTACCACAGGTTAGGAAACTGGCACTTGTAGCGGTTACCCCACCACTTTTAGCCTGATATTGATGCTGACTTGACTGATAATGTGCTGGGATCCTGCTAACAAGACCAGAACAGGTGTTCTTCACCTACAAAAGTACAGCTGTTTCCACAATCGGCATACCTTCGGCACACAGATAAGTCCCTTGTAAAAGGTACCAGTGGTACCAAGGGCCCTGTTGCCAGGGAAGGTCCCTAAGGGCTGCAGCATGTGTTGTGCCACCCTAAGGGACGCCTCATCGAACACATGCACACTGCCATTGCAGATTGTGTGTGTTGGTGGGGATAAAAAGGCAAAGTCAACATGGCATCCCCCTCAGGGTGCCATGCCCATAAAACACTGCCTGTGGCATAGGTAAGTCACCCCTCTGGCAGGCCTTCCAGCCCAAAGGCAGGGTGCACTATACCACAAGTGAGGGCACAGCCGCAATATGCCTCTACAGTGTCTAAGTCCATTCTTAGACATTGAAAGTGCAGTGTGGCCATATTAAGTATGTGGTCTGGGAGTATGTCATTACGAACTCCACAGTTCCGTAATGGCTTCACTGAATACTTGGAAGTTTGGTATCACATTTCTCAGCACAATAAACCAAACTGATGCCAGTGTTGGATGCATTCTAAAAAAGCACACAGAGGGCATCTTAGAGATGCCCCCTGAATTGTACCCAATCCTCTAGTGTAGGACTGAGTGGTCTGTGCCAGCCTGCCACTAGCAGACAAGTTTCTGACCCCATGGGGTGAGGGCCTTTGTGCTCTCTGAGGCCAGAAACAAAGCCTGCTCTGGGTGGAGGGGCTTCACACCTTTCCCCTGCAGGAACTGTAATACCTGGCTGTGAGCCTCAAAGGCTCAGGCCTCATGTTACAGTGCCCCAGGGCACTCCAGCTAGTGGAGCTGCCTGTCACCCAGACAAAGCCCCACTTTTGGCTGCAAGTTTGGCGGGAAACTGATGAAAAACAAGGAGGAGTGACCACTTCAGCTGGACCACTCCTAAGGTGTCCAGAGCTGAAGTAACCCCATTACTGCAGAATCCTCCATCTTGGTTTGGAGGACAAGGACCAATAGGGTTAGGAATGTGCCCCCCTCCCCAAAGGGGACAGTAGTCATTGGCTACTGCCCTCTGACCCCTGAAACGCCCCTAAATCTTGTATTTAAGGGCTTCCCTGAACCCAGGTGACCAGACTAGGAGAAGAAGGACTGCTTAGCTGAAACCCCCAGCAGAGAAGAAGGAAGACGACAACTGCTTTGGCCGCAGCCCTATCGGCCTGTCTAGTGCTTAAAAGAACCTGCTAAAGACCAGAGACGCGTCCGCCTCTGCCCAACTCCAGAAGACTGCCCTGCACCCAAAAGCACCAAGAACTCCAGAGGACAGCAGCTCTGTCAAAGAAAAACCTACAACCAAGGACTCCCACCTCACTCCAGATGCGTGAGCCCTGACCCCAGTGCATCCAACGCCCACAGCCCGTGTCCAGGTGATCCACCCAGCAGGGGAGGGTCCCCAGGTGATTGCGAGCAAGTGGCCACCCTGGGTTGACCTCTCCACCCCTCTACGACAACGCTTGCAGATGGAATCCCGAGGTATCCGATGCCTAAAAGACACCCGCAGCCCCCAGGCCTTGGAGAAACTGACACCTGGTGCAGTTACGTTCCGCAGGCGGCCCTTCTTCCTGTCCGACCGTTGGTGTGCCCGAGACACCCCCCTGGATGTCACCTGCAGCCTCTGAGTGACCCATGGGGTCTCCACATAGACCAGCATTGGAGCCTGATGTCCTGTTTGCACCCTGCACCCGGCTGCCCCTGTGCCTCTGCAAGTGTGTGTTTGGTGCCTACTTGTGGGCCCTCCAGTGCTCTTTCAATCCCCCCTGGTCTGTCCTCCGAGCCACAGGTACTTACCTGCAGGCAGGTCTGATTCCGAGTACCCCGTCTCCATAGGAGCCCACGTTAAAATTGCTCATCTTTGACCTCTGCACCCGGGCGGCCCGTGTTGCTGGTGGGGGTGTTTGGGTTTAGCTTGAACCCAGACTGGTGGACTTACTAAAACCCGGAGACTGAAACTGTAAGTGTTGTGCTTACCTGTAAACCAAGTTAACTTTTCTTCCCCCCAGGAACTGTTTCTGAAAATTGCCCTGTGTCCATTTTTAACACAGATTATTGCCAATATTTCAAGAACTTTATTACTTACCGATTTCAAACAAAGTACTGTTGATACCTGTATGAAATACAAATCTTTTAAGGTACTTACCTGCTACTTGAATCTTGTGCTTCTAAAAATAAATTAAGAAAATATATTTTTGCTATATAAAAACCATTTGTCTGGAGTTCAGTCATTGAGTGTGTGCTTCTTCTATTGTCTGTGTGTGTACAACAAATGCTTTGCGCTACCCTCTGATAAGCCCAACTGCTCGGCCACACTACCACAGAAGAGAACATTAGTATTATCTACTTTTGCCTCTTTTAAGTCTTTGGGGAACCCCTGGACTCTGTGCACACTATATCTCATTTTGATAGAGTATATACAGAGCCAGCTTCCTACACACTGCTAACCAGTACTAAAGTGCATGTACTTCTTCCATAAACATGGTAACATTGGTGTATCCACAATTGGCATATTTACTTTAGATGCCAGTCACTTGTAAAGTGGTATACCATATACCCAGGGCCTGTAATCAAAAACTACTACTGGCCCTGCAGCACTAACTATGCCACCCACTCAAGTAGCCCTGTAAAACCTGTCTCAGGCCTGCCACTACAGAGGCTGTGTGTGCAGTCTCACTGCCACCGCAACCTGGCATTTAAAAACCCTTGTCAAGTCCTAAACTCCCCTTTTTCTTAAATATAAGTCACCCCTAAAGTAAGCCCTAGGTAGCCCATTAGACAGGGTGCCATGTAAGTGAAAGGCAGGACATGTACTTTTAAGTTTTTCATGTCCTGGCAATGAAAAACTCCCAAACTCGATCTTCATTACTGTTAGGAGTGCCCCTCTCATAGGCCAGCATTGGGAATTTCTTCTAAAACTTTTAAGCTGTAATTCCTGATCTGAGAAGACTAGCTGCATCAGGTTTACAACCATTGGAATGGTAATAATAAATCCTCTTTAATGGTAAAGTCGGATTTATTACTACTTTTTTTTAGAAATGCCTCTTTTAGGGAGTGGGCATTTCTCTGCTCTCACTGCCCTGTGTTCCCACAGCCTATCTCTAATCCACGTCAGCCTTGGGCTAGGTGATAGTTACACTTGTGCATTCCTTTCAGACACACAGGATACTAAACTGTATCTGCATACTGATGGGTCTTCATGGGGAGGTTGGGAAGGGCTCACACCTACACTTCAAAGGATAGTGACCAGAGTCCACAAAAAGGGATTGATTACTGATAGTCGGGAGCTTGGGGCAGAAAGCGAGACCTGTGGACTTCACAGAAATCTTTTGAAGTCATCCCTCACATCAAATACACTTTCTAGTATATGTACTACACTTTTGGACACAAGGAAAATCTGCTGGAGTACGACTGGTGCCAGGATCCCCACTCTGTCTGACCTGACTGTTCCTAGGAACTGTGGCTCTGCCTTGTTGTGCTGCTCTGCTGCCTGCTGATCTCCACCCTGCACCACAAGGAATAATCCTCCCTTCCATATTGTCTCCAAGAGCTTGCTGACTTGCCTTCGGTTTAACTGAGGGTCTCCAGGACATCAAAGGCCCCGTCGCCCAGTAGAAATGCCATCTGGGCCTCCTATCACCGAAAAGGTGAGAGCGGCGCTCTCCTTGTGACCGAGTGCTGATCCCCAGGGACAGGCGTGCTGTACCACCGCTGGAGATTATGGCAACACAAGGGTCACTCTCACCTATTTTCACTGTTCAACGTACTGCAGGACTGACCTGTTAGCGCCGTGCCACCGGTCCGTTTATCCCTGTTTGAGCCATGCACTAGCGTAACCCAGACCTGCAATATGACTTTTGTGGGAAAGGGCACCAGCCGCAAGGACTCCAACAGCTAGTCCCACCCGCAGCACAGAGGACCGTACAGCAGTGTGCTCCGATCCAGAGATGCGGGCCCAGCCAGGGAGCCTTGCCACCGTAATCCTCTGCCTAAAAGCGCAAGGGCACTCCAACCCTTCAACCAAGGTACGGGAATTGTGCAACCTCTAGTAGGAGTGCCTGCACTGTTTAGGAGGACAGCAATGTGGCCAGCTTCACGGAGGACTGAGCGGCCTTAGCGCTTCTGCTGCTCTCTCTGCAGTGAAAGGACCAACACCTTTGGCAATTTGAATCTCATACTCGGGCCGGCTCCGCAGGGCTCCCGACAAGCCCTCACTGCACTGTCATTGAGGAATACACAAACTCTCTCAGAAATAGCCTGAAGCCTCTACAACAAGCCCTGTCCAAATTATGCTTAACCTTGACATCCTTTGGAAAGTAAATGTCCATTGGATTTTTGTCATTTTGGTCTTAATTTGCCCAGATAAAGAATTTCTATTTTTCTATAAAACCTGAGTAGACTCTTTTGTCGTGATTTTCACTGTGTTTCTGTGTGTGTTGCAAAAATACTTTACACATTGGCTTAAAAGTTAAGCCTGCCTGCTCTGCGCCAAGCTACCAGAGGGTGAGCACAGGCTAATTTATCTTGTGTAATTGGCTCGCCCCGACTAGGACTGTGGTCCCAACCTGTGGTCTCAACTTGGACAGAGTGCATACCTCTGCTAACCAGAGACCCAATTTCTAACAGTTTAATTTCAATTAACACAAGTGATGTGATACACTGATTATCATACTTTGACATACCACTTTGGCGGTTATGGATCAATTGATTCTCTTGAACGACTATGAGTAAAGGCAAAGGAGGGAATATTTCTGCAGTATGTCGCCCGCTCAGGACCCTTGTTTAATATTTGCATTTTATCATGTCTTTTTATACTGTATTGGAGGTTACAAAACCCTCTTACTGTTAGTCTAAAGACAACCACGTGTGAGCAAGGCTCACCTTCAAATAATCTAGGTGTAATGATCGGTGAAGACTAAAGGTTAGTAAAACGTGCCACTGGTAGTATACTAGTAGATCTTTTTTTGAATCTGCACATTTTTTTATGAATTGCAAAATAATGTGTGTGTAGAATAGTCTCATCCTATATAATGAGTATGGTTTATTCCATTTATAGTTGTGATGGCAGTAAGCAGGAACATTAAAGCATAACACAATGTGGATTTAAGGTACTGCGGCAAACGGGAAAAAAAGAAAAAAACTGTCATAGTCCTGATAAAAGTCTGAGAAACCTATTGAAACATGTTGACACAGTAATCAAAAGTTTTTCATCAACGCTTAAATATTATTTGCTGAAGAGCAATATTATTGAGAATAAGGGCCTGATTTAGATCTTGGTGGAGGGGTTACTCTGTCACAACTGTGACAGATATTCCCTCTGCCTTCATCTAAATACCACAGAAAACCATGGTATTTAGATTTCAGAGAACAGGATATCCTTTACCGTTGCAACGGAGTAACCCCGTCGTCGAGATCTAAATCAGAACACAAATGTCGTGACTGGTACCTCTTAAGCGTTTTGTGAGTTCAGCTCAGCTATGGAGTCACAAAGACTTTCTAGGTTATACAACTCATTGGCACAAACTTTTTCAATTAGGGTCCCACTATAGGATGGTAATATCAGCTTGTTTGATATTTATGGATAGAGGGTACAGGAACAAATGTGGGAGAGAGACAACCACACTGATATGGTGCATTTGTGAGATTCTGGGCACAGAAAAAGGTGCCAATGATGACATTGTGGCAGACCAGTCCAAGAGTGCAGATAGTTGTCTTTGCAAGAGTCGTGAAGTACACTTTTCTCCTTTCCTGTGGTTGTGCCTCACTTCTATGGTGTATTTTTCATTTTTTGGTATGACCCTTGAGGGAGCTTTTATTGACTCGTCAGATTATTGTTGTCCAATTAATTCATACATAACATACATAAAAAGATGAGCATTCACATTTTCCTTCCAACCAGCACAGAGCATGAGGCAATAGGTCAGCCCACTTTACCCACTGGCTCTTTTCACTTTAAGTGACTCAACAAACTTTGTACACCTTGTTAACGTCCCCTTAAAAATAGTTCCTTTTTCTTCAGTTACTAAAGCTCTTTCAAAGTATACTTTTTAATTTTATTTTTATAGATTGTCTTTATGGATAAATTCTGCCTATTGAGTTTCAGAAAATTCAATAAAAAGAAAGATAAAACTCATTTCTGACACGAACATCTACATACCGGAGGATGGCATGCTCTACCTCCCTTGTCATAAAAAGGAAATAATCTACCCAATAAACCAACGATCACTCTCCCTCAACTGCCCTCCACTCCCACTCACTCATACAGAGAATGAGTCAATAGTGAGCACGTTCTGTAGGCCCAAGACTATTAGCAAGTCGCCCCCAGTGCACCTGCCATCAGCACCCACTGACACCAGCATTCAGAGAGTCTGTACAGGAGAATCAGGTGTAATAATCTAAAATATCTAGGACAGGTCAACCCATTGAATTCAGATGAGAGGAGATAATTACATGAGTCCCACAGCTCCTGATACATTCTTGTTTTATGTTCTGCAGAAAGCGTAGCTTCTCCATTCCCCAACAGACGTCACATCTTATGTAGCAAAGTAGTATAGGTTGGAATCTTATCAGAGCCCCATTGGGAGATGACTGCAAGCTGCATCACCCTAGGGATAAAGTTACGTGTTGGCCTTTCAGAGACTTTAAAGTGTATGTAAACTGATTGGGCAAACCGAGTTTTAAATAGACTGGGACGAGCAGGACCAGAGAAGTAACAAATTTATCTTCATTATCTAGGATCGTCTCCCAATATTGGCAAACTTTGAGCAATTCCATAGCAAGTGTAGCAGCGATACAATAGCCTCACAACCTCGCCAGTGCTTCTTGCTACACTCAGGGAACCATTATTGGACTTGGGCTGAAATCAGGTACCAAAATGTCATTATTTTGGTGGCTGTTTCCTCGTTAGAAGCATTCCCTGCTCCGTGATGTGCAGAATAAAACATATTTTCCCATTCCTTGTACGTGAACATCTGCCTCACTTCTGGTTCCCAACATATCTGACCTGTTTTTTCACTTGTGTGGGTGGAGGATTGTGCTAAGAGACTGTATGGTTTGTTATCAAACAGCTGCCTTTGTCTTTCAGTAAGATCCTTTTCTCAAAGGGTGTAAGTGCTCTTTGTGTGTGTAGTCTGAGGGTGGGGTGAAAAACCCAGTGTCTGACCTGATGATAATGTATGTAATCTGATTCTAGGAATCTGTATCCAGTTTTCAGTCTGTCAAATGGGATAATCTTTTCTGCATCAAACATATGCCCAATTCTGTTGCCAATGTATGAAGTGATTTGACTGTAGGTATGGGGTAAATTCTGGAGGCCCGATTCACAAAAGTAAAAACTTACATGTTTGTGTAAGTTTACTCTTTTCCAATAGTGACACAACTGATTTAATAATAACTTTATAACTGCGGAGACTCCGCAGTCAGGGCAGAGAACACCACACATAAAAATACAGACCTGTCTTGTCTTTTTATGTGTGGAATTCTCTGCCCCAATTGCATCGTCTCTGCAGTTGTAAAGTTACTATCAAATCTGTTTTGTGAATACCAAAAAACAGTAAACTTACACAAACCTGTAAGTTTACCTTGGTGAATCAGGCCCTGGGCTGTGGAAAACTGGTGTCATTTGGGATGGATGTGAATTTAACCCTTTGGGCAGAGGTACTTTGTCCTATACTGCAAAGATGGCTGAGGTACTAGGGAGGAGTACAGGCCCCCATATGCTATATTTCCGGGAAGCCAGGTAATATTCCAGATATGGGTGCCCACTATAGTCTAGTCCATATAACACCAGTGCTTCTCAGATTCTATGCTGCCTCACATCACCATGTTGCACAGCTGAGTTGCTTGGTAATATTGAGCAATATTGCTCACATCTGCTCGACCCTCTTCCATGGGTCTATACACAATTTTATGGTGCATACAAGACCTCTTCCACCCCATACAAACTGAATAATTACCATCTACAGTATGTTTAAGGTGTTGTGGGGAGATGTCAGTGGAAGAGACTGAAATAAAAATTAATACCTTTGGCAGGGTGTTCATTTTTATGGCTTCAATAACACCCAATCAGAAGAGGCAATACTGGTGCCATAAGGGTAGATTAGATGTCATGTGGTTGAGATGATAATTAATCATCACTGTTTCTGTAATTGTTGGGGCAATTTGTAGGTCTAAGTATGAGACAGACCACTCGGTCCAGGTAATTGGGTATCGGGAGTCTGGTTGGGATTCATAGGTCAAAAGAATGGTGAGATTAAGAGCCTGTTATTTTTGTAGGTTGATTTAAAGTCCAAAACATCCCAAGATCATTGGCACTCATCTATCAGGGCTGGCACGGAGTTAAGAGGATCCCTTAATGCCATGATTATATCAACAGAGCAGGGGCTGATGTTGTGTCGCCTTCGGAGTGTACCCCTGTGATCAGTGGGTCACCACACACAAGCTTGGCCATTGGATCCATATAGAGTGCATACAGGAGAGGGGATAGTGGACACCCCTGTTGTGTCCCTCTCAGTATGGGAAAGGAGCCAGAGAAAATCACATTCACCCGTACCGCACTTCTGGGGAAGATGTATCCACATAAGATCCACTGGCAAAACTTATCACCAAAGACAAAGGGTTTCAGTGAACCCTACTGAATGCTTGTTCTGCATCTATAGCAAGCAACATCGCCTCTCTTTGAGACCTCTTCACTTGGTCAATGAGATGTAATATTTGCTTACTGCTGTCCTCACAGTTAATGCTTAGTATAAACCCTGCCTGGTCCGGCTCTACCAATAAGGGCATTTAAGTTCTCAACCTAGTGGCAAGTATGCTAGTTAAGAGTTTCACATGGATGTTAATTAGTGAGGTGGATCTGTATAAGCTACAGAGTTGTTTATCTTTTCCTGGTTTAGGGGTCTATAAATAGGGACACAACTAGCATAAAGCGTGTTAAAGTCCCCTTTTCCGCAGAGTTAAATAGTCTTGTGAGGACCGGTGCGAAGGACTGACAGAAGGATTTATAATGCAGTTCGGTGAAGCCATCCTGGCCTGGGGACTTAAAGGGTTTCAACCTAGCTATGGCAGAAATGGCCTCCTCAATTCTGATAGATTTCTCAAGGATCTCAGCCTGTGGTTTTGTTAGCTTACCCTCAAGGGAATCCTGCAAATACACATCTATGCCGTTGTCTTTTATCTCTTGGGATGAGTAAAGAGTTTGCAAGAAGTTCCTGAAAGTCATTGCTATTTCCTTATCTCCAGTGATCTCCACCAAGTCTGTGTTTAAAATGGAGTGTACTGTAGCCTGGTTCCATTTGGAGCACAGCTCGTGCATGAGCATTTTACTGCATTTGTTGCTCCCCCCCCATATATAATTTATGTTGTAAACAGAGTTAAGCAAATTCTACCTTGTCTAACTCCAATCTCTTAAGTTGGGCTTGTGCCAAATCTAATTTACGCCTAGCACTCAGATCTCCAGTACGTTTATGGATGGCCTTTAGTTCTGTAACAAGTCCTTCTAACTCCACTTTTACTTTCTGTCCAAGTTGGTTTTAGGTTGCAGATCTAGTCATCAGTTCTCCACTGATCAATGTCTTCGATGTTTCATACTCAAGGAGAGCCAAAATTTGACAAGCTTTGGGTAGCGATCTAATCTGGAGGAGGTTGCCTTCTCAGCAAAATACAATTGGGAACAGGTGACCTCAGCTGTAAGCGGCATCTTTGCTTCTGAGGTGATTGGTTTGAACTCTCTGTGTTGTTATAGAGTGAACAAGGAAAGTTCCTGGAGCATTGCTAATTTATGGGTTTGGGGGAAAAAAAGGGTGTGCACATTAGGCTTTCTGAAATATCTTCTCATAGACACATTAAAAAAATATCATGTAACCTTTTGTTATCTCCCCCTGGGTGCCCTACTCTGTGGATTCTGTCGACCTGTATATTCATAACTTTTTCTTGTGCCCAAATCTGGTGAAATAGGCCCTTTGTAAATCCTTCAATATCCATTCCCTCTGTAGTGGTCGGCACACCTCTTATTCCATTATTATTCCTACACAAGCAGTTTTCTAAATCCTCGGAAAGTGTCTGAAAGACAGCATGTTGCTCCTGTAGGCACAAGACCTCCTGTTGCAAATTGCTCCACTGTTCGTCCAACATTATCTTGTTGTCCTCTAGTGTGGACACGCTGTCACCAATTGCGCTGAGGTCTTGCTTGATGTCACACAGCTCCTGTGAGAGATCCTGTTTCGCTATTTGAAGATCTACTGAAAGAGAGTCAAAAAAGGACCCAATAAACGCTCTGGTGAGTGGTGCAAATTCATTTACATGGCCATTTAAAAGTGGGCCCTTCTGCAAGACTAGACTCTTTTGTGGCAGCATAGCCTGTGAGCATATTTCTCACAATATGGTATTTTCTGCTTCTAGTGGCCATGCTTGTTGCGACCCTGTGCATAATGTTGGCTACCTAGACTCAAGAATGCGTTCAGCTCCTCTTTCTCTCTGTCTAGCCCCTGGGCTGCTGTGAAGTCGCCACTGGGGGATCATTAGTAACTGGACCGGTAAGGTAAGCAAAATTGTTGCACCTCTTATTGTCTGCTAGAGGTGCCCTGAACTTTCGGTCCAAGAGTCCACTTGTAGAATCTCGTACTTACTATTGGGGGGCAGAAACTGTCACAACTATCAATGTGCCTGCTGTGCATGGGGACTTACTATATCCTAGCGGGCCTGGACATCGCCAATGCGTCGGTGCATTGGAAGGAGCATGCTGCCAAGAACTGTGGGTGCAGTGGACCACATCTAGGTGGCAGCTGAGGCCCAGGAGCAGGCCAACTCACCGCTGCTCCACTGCGTGGGGTTGGACCACTGTGGTTCCACTCCACGTATTGCAGTTCACATGTAGGCTGCAGGGCTGTGAGTGTTCAGGCCAGGCCTCCCTACAGTGGCAGAACTGGAGCAACTTCTGCTGCACCAGAGAAGGTTGTACCCTGCGTTAGGTGCTTGGGTTTGTAGGTGACCCCTGCAGGTATCCCCCAAAGCAGTGGCAGCTCAACAGGTTTCCCATAGTCCCCAAGGTTGAATGAGGCTTGCAGAGGCAGTCAGAAGCTTGGGCTTGAGGTGCTGTTGTGTCATATGTCTCTTTGTCTACTTCCATGTACCTCAGGGCACTATGCGTAGGACTGTGGGCTGCAGGGTGCAGGGTGCAGGGCGCAGATGGGGTCCTTGCCTCTGAGACTGAGCTGTAAGCACCTCTCACTGAAAAGTGCAACCCTAGGCTGGCTTGGTCACCCGCAGGATCCTCGCCGCCTTTGTTGTGGCTGCCATTATGGCTTCTGCATCGCACGAGAAGAGCCTTGCCATGCTCAATATTCTCCAGATTTGGGGAAATCTGAAGGGTCTCTCGGGTGTGTTCATACGGCCCTACTGCTATTTTTTGGCCCGGTAATGGTCCAATTACAGCAATGTGAGGGCAGAGCGAGAGGTACATCTCAAACGGCTTCTCCCCCTATTATCTCTTTCAAAAAGCCATTTATTTTTCTTGCACTTCAGGTACCCATTTAGATGGTGATTTATTTCCTGTCCCCTATTCAAAGTTGTTGTTATGAAGTGTGCATAAGGCATTTTAGCTGCCTCCAATTTGAATGCCTTGGTAGGTGATGATTTCTTCTTTTTGCCTTCCTAAAAGGTAATGTTACAGTGCTTGGCGCACATGAAAAGCTTGTTTTTTTAATCACTAGTAAACATGTTTTTTTAATGTAACATTTATATTCCAAGCATATGATGGCCACATTTATGTGGTGGTTTCTTTTCTTTTAATGTTTGTGGCATATGCTTGCAATAAAAATGTGAAACCATTGCAACTCTTAGAGATCCGAGGTTTCCCAAATATTAAAGATAAGAGCACTTGCTTTAATTTACTGAAGTCAGTGGGAAGTTCCATTGGACATTGTGCCACACTAGTTTTATTAAGCAATGTGAAAAGGCATAGGCAGAAACAGGACATGTGTTAACAACAGCTTCTGTAAAAATCTTTCAACACACATCTTTTTACTTTGTTCGGTTTATGTTAACTCTGACGCTGCTGCAGCCCTACTATCTGTTTCTACTGTAGACATAAACAAAGACTAAACTGTGGAGTTACCTAAACTCGTCCACTTCACTCTATAGCACTTTTCATTACACTTTGCTTTTTTGAGAGGTGTGGGGAAGAGAAAGAACTACCTGAAGAGAATAGTAAAGCTGAAAAAAAAAAAATGAATTTACCCCTATTTAATACGATGGGCCTTTTTTTATGAATCAAGCAGGGTGGTAACCTTGGGAGAGATACCAATTTGAACAAAACTGGCCCAGAATTCCCGGATCCAGTGTTCCTGGGTGCAGGAACGCCAAACTCGATTGAAATGGCAGTAAGAATGGTAAAATCACAGGAGGCATTGGCTGATACAGCAGCCAAGGATGCAATGCTTCCCCTGCCAGAAGTATCATTCTCACCCCATTCCCTACACTCCCTCCTGCCTCCATCCTTGCCTCCGTCCTTACCCCACCCTCAAAACCTGCACACATTTACCACTTGCTCAAAGTAGGTGGCAAATGCATGCATTAAACCCCCTTGAACTAGGGTACTGATGAAGAATTCTTTATGGTTATTCCATGCCTCCACAATTGTTCCCCAATTTACAGGGTTTCATCCAAAATAGGTGGAATTTCCTCCGGAGATGCGAGTCAATGGGAATCTCCGCATAAAATGTCACCTAACTCACAATCAGCTGTGTAGCTACAGCTGATCTTCAATGATTTGGCCTCTTGTCTCCTTTCGTAACCTAAGGCCTACTGGCCATATACACAAAAGCATTTTTGTAGTCGGGTTGTTTCTGATTCTGTCTGCAAAAATCCTTTTCTATATGTATAAAACACAAATTGTGATTCAGTAAGACGTTACTGAATCACAATTTGTTTTTAGTGATTCGGTATTTGGAAGCAGTGTGGTTAGGGCGTCCCTTCCAAATATAACTCTGGATTTTAATTCTGCCATGTGTTTGGTCTCCACATACGAGTTCGACTTACATTGTTTTTCTAAACTCTCATGGAAGGATGTTCTTTCCATTCATTCTACATGGTGTAAGGTGGTCTTTTGAGAAGATGGCCAGAGCTGCCTCTGTTTCGGAACTGTTGCGTGCAGTGACCGGTAATGGTCAGCCTGAGGGGCCCTGTCAGTGCCCCAAAGGAAACATTCTTTATGGTGCTCATTTGCTGTTTGCTGCAGTTGTGGCCTTGGATGGGTTAAAGCTTGTGAGTTACTACAGTCTGTGTTCTCTAATCTTAATATCCAGCGGACCCAGTAACAGTGTGATTCCGATCCATTGGTTCTTCCCATGTAGTAGGATGTGTCTTTTACCATGGACCATGTTGACTGTTGGTCCTCAGCCTGCCCAACCCCCACTGCTTTTGCACTGGTTTTTGGATGGACAGTTGGCCCTCCAATTGTTTTACCATGGTATGGTGTGTGGGTCTTCTGTTCTTGCTGCACTTTGATGCTTGCTTCTCCTGGATGCCTTTGTATACTTGCTTGGATTGCTGGGTGCCTGGATGTGGAGAGGTCACAATGCCTTCAGTGTGGGGGCTCTGGCATTGCCTTGGTGGTATCTTTGCTCCAAGGCACCCCAAGCTGTAAAGACCCAGATGGCCTATAGGTACAGTTGTCTGGGGTTTTATACTGCTAGGCATGATGGCTTTAGTTACAACTGTTTTGTGTTTTGCCTTTGACACATGTTTACTGTTCCAAAGCCTTTTTTTAGGTGGTCGTCCCTAGTTTTTAAAATATTTGGGACTCACCTGCTGGTAACCTTGCTCTCTAACATTGGGGCAGTGCTATCCAGTGCCCTGTGTATGTGCTTTGGCCCCTAAGACGTGCTAAAATTGGCTTAAAATCGGATTGGTTCATTTATCTTTCCTATAAGTACATAGTATATGGTGCAGAAATTCACTCATGGCATGGAAAGTTAAATGCCAATAGTGATCCGCAGCACCTATAATGCAATCCACTACAGTGACACTTAAAACAGGGCTCCAGGCCTACCAGATGTAGCCTGAGTGCTTCAGTGGGAGATGTCAAAATGACCCTTTTTTGACAGGTAAGGATTTCCGATTTAAATATTAGTAAGTCAATCCTACGGAGGCTATATAGGCCACAACATTTTTATAGTTGATAAAAATCTAATTCATTGATGAAGTCGAATTTTTGATAAACACTAAAGTAAAGTAATTTTTAGAAAGTTACGTTTTCACTGCCAGAGCCTTCAGGAGTCTAACTAGTATTAGCCTCTGACAGCTTGCCAGCCTGTACTTGGCCTGAATGAGGTACAATAGAGATGTGGAATTGCTACCAGGAGCTACACAATATGTCAAGTTGATTAATAGGTTGACCTGAATGGGCAGGGGGCACTCCTCTGAGCTCAGCAGAAAACTTAGAGTAGGCCTATGAGCATCCTGTAGGGATGTACAACAGTGACAAATCGCGCCTGACAGGTCTCTCCGAGGCACATGTAAAATGTTTGCGTATCCCCTATCTTGTTGCTAGAGGACCCTGATTTTGTCCTATCAGGCATTTGACTCCTGTTTTTGCTGCGGGTCCAGGACCTGCTTCAAACTGGATTATAGTGTTACATGTGTGAGAAGGCAAGTGGTTTCCATTGTCCCCCTCCCATACACACCCATAGATCTCAGAGCCCAAGTTCAGTCATTCTCAGCATTTACCTGGCACATGGCATATTTGGCCTGTTTGCAGTAAGGCAAACAGGAACTACTGAAAAAGTAGGTGGACCAACATTTACTCCATTGGTCATAGAGGTATCATAGAGGGGCTAGGAGTATATTTGTAGCCTGGTGAACCCAATAAAGCTGGGCTGTCACCTAGCTTTCCTCAAAACATTTTCTGGACCTGGGGAAGACTGAAAGAGGACTGGGCCTGCTGTTGTGACCTGAGAGGAACCCTGAAGATCTGAACGTGCTCCCTCTTGTATCCAGGACAGAGAAGTAGACTTCAAGGGTCAATTGCCTGATCTCCTATATGGCTACAAGGACACAACCAGCTGAAAGAGGCATTTTTCTGGAAATTTCCAGACACGCTAAAGTAAGTAGATTTGGACTGGAACTTTGCTGTTGACCTCTGCCTAACACCTTGAAAGCCTGTATGTGCTCTCCCCTGAGATCCTGGGACCTTAGAAATGTATTCCTGTGTTTGTTTGTGCACAAGACGAAAGTCTAGAAACTTTTTCAACACTTTTCCTTTTACCTTTTACCCTCAGGCCCTGCCGGCAAAGTATCTGAACGTTAGCTCTACAGCATAGGACTGAATTTCAGCTTCATCTGGTTTAAGGCTCCCAGCGCCTCTGAAAAATCGACTAAGCACCATTCTGCATTAGGATTTAGAACATTGTCAGCGATAAACTGCCAAATCTCCAGTTGGACCAACTGCTTTTAGCATCCAGCCTTTGGTTCCATGGAGGGGGCTACAATTTCAGCAGCAGCTAACTCGAGGAGGATTTGTCTTATCAAAAAGTGACAGTCCCTTTCTGCACTGGGACGTTTTCAAACTTTTGTACTTCCAGACTTTCCATCAGAACCTACTTGTTGCATCCAACCAGGGCTCCTTCATAGCCAGCCTCAATTTGTGCGTAGGTTACAATCTGCTGCTCACATAGACTATCATTGGCACTGTGTCCTTTTTTGCACTATTTCTACTTAAAAACGTACATCTCTACTTCCAGTTGCTGTATTTTTGTTGTCATGGTCTTTTTTACTCATGTTTATTTTCTCTTTACTTTAAAATAAGTTGTGACATTTTATTGTGTTTATGTCACTATTTCTATTGTGTGTGGACTGCTTAAATACATGGAACACTGCCTCTCTTTTAAGCCTGACTGCTTTGTGTCACATTACTAGGGAATGATAACAGGTTTATTTAATGAAATTTGGTTGACATCTAGCCAGTGGTGGCCTTCATCTTTGGAATGGACACTTGCCAACCCAAATAATAATCCACTTTCCTATACTTACTTTTTGTTGTAGTTACTGTTCTGATCAGCAAGATCTTTATGAATTTGGGAGCCCTGGGCCAAACGTATTTTGAGGGGCCCCTGTCCGGATTTTTAATGTGTTTACATCTAATATTTAGGGATAGTAAAATATATTTTCAATATTCTAACACCGCAGCAGATCGCTAATATTACTGCAAATAATCTCAGTGACACCCTCATACTTCTAATATGTGAGCTTGTGTTTTGATCTTATAGAAACTTTTTATGAATGCTGCATGAAAAATAAACACATTTCTCTGCAAAAGGTATGTAATAGATACATTAAAAATAAATTAAAGGAAAACATTATTTAAAAAATCTGTGTAAGGACTCTTCAAGATCATCAAGGCAAGACTCTCTGCAGAACAGAGCTGGCTCTCTCAGGGGATCCCCTAAAGGCTTGAGGCCCTGGGCCAGAGTCTACTTTGCCCATGTCTTAAAATGTCTCTGGTTCTGATGTGGCTGGCTTCAGGTTTGGCTTTTGCACCTTAACCATGCTGTGCTTCTGATTGGGGTGAAAGTATCTCTTACATGTTCCG
Organism: Pleurodeles waltl; assembly: GCF_031143425.1. Classification (NCBI taxonomy): domain Eukaryota; kingdom Metazoa; phylum Chordata; class Amphibia; order Caudata; family Salamandridae; genus Pleurodeles; species Pleurodeles waltl. Next base: position 853,312,004 of record NC_090436.1, read on the forward strand.
TGATATGCTTTATTATCAATACTTCTCAGACATACCTCCGTGGAGTATTGGACTGGTATTAATTTCACAAGGTGAAAAATTTGCAGGTAGAAGTATCCATCAGAAGAAAAAGAAACTTACCTTCAGTCACAATCTTTCTGGTGGACACTATGTACCTGAAGATTCCTCACTATTCCTGCTCGCCTCCCTGCTTCTTTCATCGATCCTGACCTTGTCATTAAGTGTTTAAAAGATGATGGGAATTGACATCAGTTCACAGACTGGCACCCTATATTGTCTACCCTGCCACTGCTGGGGAGCAGCCAGAGTGGAGTCAGAGTCAAGGTGCCACCCAGTGGTGCAGGAGAGCTATTTCAAGCTTTCAGATCCCATCTATCGTCTGGGTAGATTCATGAGGTGATTATTTGAATGAGAAAGAACACTCAGAAAAGTAAGTAACATTTTCTTCTCTGCTTATAAGACTTTTACAAGCTACTTGCCTCGTGCCACAAATCAGAATCTCCACCTGACTCTTGCCAGCTGCCGGACCTCAAGGTCCCCTATGGGTTACCCGCAGGCTCCTTGGTGGCTCAAAGCATCCTCAAATTTGACTTCAAAGAGGGAATCTACCTGGATACTCTGAAAATATCCTATACCAAGGCACTCTAAAGAAGTATGATTTCATCCAAATAACCCTGACAACTGCAGTTCAATTTCCACAGAAACCTCTCAGGATAACGTTTAAGACAGAGCAGAATTAATACAACTGAGGGGTGGGTGGAACTTGAGGAATTTGACTCTGCGAAGTTTGGTGGAGGTACAAAAAAACTCGGTGGGATTCTGTGAAGTACATTCAGCGAGCGGAAAAAGGCACGGTACGTTGTGAATCAGCACCAGGAGTGCGTTCCATGCTGAAAAATCAGCATGAATGACACCACACAACGCACCAAAGGGAGTAGGTACTCAAGTTGATTTTTCTGATGCTCAAGTAGATTTTCTATTAGAAAGGCAGCCTCCTGACTATGAGTGGTTGCTACTGCCTTCGTTGGAAAAGTCTTCCTGGATGTCCCCCTAGCGACCAAAAATTGAGATAGGGGATGTCAAATCTTACTCATGCTCACCAACTTACTGTTTTGCCATGCACACAAAAACAAAATTCCGCCATTTGGTGGCTGGCAGAACTTTGCTGGAGTTTTGCATTACAAGACTAACGTGGAGTCACCAAAAGTCCGCCAATTCTGCTGACAGAACTGATTATTTCCAACACCCTTACTTAACAACCACCTTGCAGCCCAAAAACAGCCTCCACATGCAAGATCATTGAAACGGGGATGTCACCCATACATTTTACCTTTCAGCTGCTTTTCATACATTAATCATGACATTCACCTACTTTACCTCTGTCACTTGCAACCTCAACTTAAGGCCTTAACTTTATTTCATCCTTCCTCTCAAACCGCCTCCAGACTCCTCCATCCAGTTGACCATGGCATACTACAACAATCAGTAATTGCTTCAGTCCCTTACAACATGTACTTGAGGCCACTCCTCTACCTCATCCAATCCTCTGGCATTATCTAATACAATTATCAGGAAAGCATACAGATTCTGCTGAAACTGGATGCAGAATAAAAAAAACTGGCAGCACCTCATTCAAAACTCGCCTTCCCACCATCCTTCACTGGTTGACCAGCATCACTACGTAAGTGAACGCTAGCAGAACAGGAATCATAACCTGTTGATCACTGGCACATATGATGCTATCTGCTTGTGGGTCTGCTAATTTAAGCAGCCTACCCACACCGGTGCAATCACTGAAAATCATTTGGTTCTCATTCCAGTTTGGAGTACTATAACTAATTCAAAAACAAACTGGAGAGCGCTGTGACAGAGGTGGGTATTATTAACGTTGAAATCACCTTTTATTAAATCTTCAAATGTATTTCAATTACCTTAAAGTAGTCATCCTGCGAAATCATGCTGCAGTTTGGAAGCTCCGTATGAAGTCTTTTTGCCAAAGTTGTTTTCCCACCATTTGTCACACTTGACAAAAATATAAATGTGAAAAATATTATTTGAAAATTATGGTTAAGTTTCAAAGAACGTCATAGGTAAACATGCAAATATAATCAGCACAAACTAGATGCATTTAACCAGGCGAAATCTAAAACTGATTTTAAATATTTAAAGTCCAGGTATTAAAAAGAAACTTAGTTATAAAATACAGCAGACATTAAAAGATTTATTATGAACATCTATAAACACATACCCTTCCCTTACATGCTTTTCCCGACTCATTTACCTCAAAATCAGGTTGCAAGCATTAGTTGAGAGGGGGCCACTTTCATATGAATTGATGGATTGGGTGAGCACCTGGACTGTGGAACTACACAAGGCTGGACTTGCCAGCCTGTGCGTCACCCTGTGGTAGTCAGAACTGGATATAACCTTCTATAGTGTTAAATCTAGGAGAACAAATATTAAATATGAGCTCAGAGTGCAGGGCTAGTGAGACTTCCCATACAAGTAAGCTTTGACTGACATTTCGTGTGCACCTGACTGGCTGATTCAGGGGAGGCACAGGCTTAGAGGCTTACAATGAATGAAAGGCTAATGATAGATGAGAACATGAAGCCATAGGACTCCATCTGCTGAGTAAAGCATGTCTACCTACCTTTATTTCATTCTCAGGTTAAAGTGACAGGACATGGAAAACACCCTGATGCACAGTTTGTTCTCCCCTAACTGCAAAGAACTAAACGTACCTACCCCCGTAAGCATTGTATTCAAAGAGACAGTAGAAGTTCTTCTGCTGGCACCATATCCTAAAAGTCCTCATCAACCTATATGCAACCTAACCAAGGTAGTAGAAGAACCACAGAAGTTTCAATGCTTGTCACAAGGCTACAAGCAACAACCTTTGGGTATCAAACAGTACCTGTATTTTACGTTCTTTGTTTACCAGTGGGTGAGTTTAGTCAAAAACAGAATGACAGAGGTTTCCCCCTATTTTGAGGGCCAATGGCCCAGGCATGTTAGGGGTTATATTAATTGAACATTAGTTCGAGAAAATAATATGTTGAAATAAATAAAATGTGGCACAATCATCCACTGTCAAGCGCAGGAGAACTGACCACTCATTTCTTATCAAGACACCAGACTGATCCTTCCAGCCATCATGGGGTTTCACCTCAGAATCAGGGAAAAGTCAGAAGGTGTGGCCATTGAAATATTCTCCGTTTGACTGATCAGCTCTTCAGCTTTGTTATTTTCAAATGTGTCAAATTCATGGCTTTGATTACCACAAAGCAAGGAGTGTAGTTGTCTGTTTTTGAGAGATTACCACCTGTGGCTGTCAAAGGCTCTAGATCATGACTTTGTTATAGCTTGTGTATTAATTGTAAGATATAAGCTTTTCAAATAATCAAGTGAAATGGTAACAGGTTCAATAAACACAATCTAAAATCCAGACTGCTGGTACTGCAATAAATCAAGGCCGTCCTAAGTGTCTGCAACCTTTGGCCGTGACCTGGCACACCTCTACAATTATGAAAAGAATGACGTACTTCAACGCCATAAATAATTTTACTCAAAGAAATGAGAATGCAAAGAAAATTCGAGATATTCTGATGAGACAGTTCCAGGATGTGGAGTGTGAGGGTAAAGGCTTGAGAATGCATGTAATCAAAAAAGCGCCCAGAGACCTGACAACTGAGATCCTATCACTTGAGGCTGGATCTTTCTACTTTACAGAAAGGTCTGAAGATTTGGAAAATCACTTTAATAAGAAAAATATCTGAAACTGCAACCTGAAGAAAGGCATCAAGGGGCTCAGATAGTATGCTATACCTCAATGAACTTGTTCCTGCAACTTCAGAGCCACAATGGTGTTGAGGACGTCTTTGAACCGAGAACACATAGTTAGTAAGAATAAATTAAGTAATGGCAAAAATCTGAAAGATGTTCTGGACAAACTACATTACCTACAAATTAATCAAAGTATTTTCAGAGCAGTAGGAACAGCAGACAAAGCCATTTTCTGAGGTAAAGTGATGGAGTTATACCACAACTTATTACGGGTCACCCTATTGAGATGGTGCTAGATCAAGCACGAGACAGCAAGCTGCAAGAGGAGAATGTCAAATATAAAAGTACTTTGTACTCTGGTATCTTGTCCCAGTGCACTGGAGTCCCTCAGAACCTCATGCCTTTGCAGGAAGGCCTATGATTCATGCATGTCCCAGATGGACCAAGTGAAGAAAGCTTTGATCATCCTCAATCTTCTTTTTTAGATGTTTATTAAAAAAAATTGTAATGCAAAATAACAAAGAACATAAGGTTCGAAATAGGCTGAGAACAACAAGCCAGCATAAACATACATAATCAAATAGTACGAGCGGGATGTAAACAATATGGGGCCACTGAGCCTCATATCTCTGACCCTAAAAGACTTCTTACCCCAACCTTCATCCCATTCCCATGTCACTTTGAGCCAGGCCAGAAAAACACGGGACCACAAAGTGTATTCCAATCTCCTGAAGCATGAACTTATATTTCTGAAATCTTTTCATGGCCCTTTCACTTTCTCCACTTTATATGAACACCCACATGCGGTGTACACTGTCTCTTCGGCTCGCATACAACAATCCATATTTACAGCCCAATCCTCCCACGTATGAGCCATGGGGCTGCTCCGGAGTCGAATAATGTCTCGCTTGGCCAAGATTAAAACCGCACTGCAGAAAAGTAGTGTGCATTTCCCTAGCGCCTGATCTCCCCAAGTTTATTTCCCTAGTGTTTGATTTCACAAGATCCCCAAGAAACACAATGTGGGACACTGTCAACTCGGTCCTTTGTGAAACTGACCTCTCTAATTTTGTCCAGAATAGTCCCAACCTCGGGCATTCCCACAGTGTGTGGAACAGTGTTCCCGTCTGACCACAGCCACACAGGCATTTAACAGTGTCAGCTTTCCCCATATAGAACAGCCTTGTCCTAACATGGTATGCATGGTGGATGAGGCAGAACACAGTTCTAGAGCCCACTTTGTGTGGGCGTCTACATCCTTCCGCCCACCCTGTCTACTGTAGCGTACCCAGATCCTTTTACCATCTGTCTTTCGAGAACTGACAGGGCTGGCTATTCACTACTAGTGTTTTGTAGATCTGGGAGACTGCATGTTGGCCCAGGGGATACGCCAGCAGCCTGTATTCTAGGAGTATTTCATATGACACCTCCTGCAGCTTATCATTATATCTCAGAAGAGTGGGGTGCGATTGTATATATTGAAAGCTTTAAACCTTGTCAGTTTGTATTGGTGTTATATTTCCTCTAACGGGAGGAGGCTACCCACCTTTTAAAAGTCTTACAGATTAGAAATTCCTAGTATGCCCCATTGCTTGCATCTCTCCAGAGGCTCTCCTCACTCTTGGCCACAGCAAAGATATAAAAGGGGTAGAGAGAATGTGGAACTTGGTGATGTGCTGCCAGAGGGAGGTTACTTAAAGATGAAAAGACAGTAGGGAACCATAAATGAAAAATTATTTTTAGGCATATGAGAAGGGTTGTGGGTTGTAATTAGTTCAATAAAATACAAGGAGAAGGAAGAAGCAGGAGGTAGCAGGCTTTAGGATACAAGGTACATTGTGACAATGAGCTGTATGATGTGCTAATAGCAATGTCCATGGGAGGTAGGTCTTGGTGGAGTAGAGTGCAAGAGCTGATGGAGTAGGGTGCAGGACTTTTGTGCTAGCTGTCTTCTAATAATATTTTGATATGTATGTTTAATAAAGCAACACCGTAAAATGCTTTAACAACTCTTCAAAAACGCCTTTCTCATCACAATTATGGAATAACATCATACGATTCTCTGAAAAATTTCAGATCAATATCATAAAGAAACAGCATAAAGATACCAAAACCTTTGGTTTTACTACTTATTGTGAGGCTTTATACCCCCCAATCGGGCTATTTCATTATGTGCTACACTTTAGATATGGCTCCTTGACAAGATATACTCTTTATACCAAGGTCTCTTCATACAAAAGGGTGAAATGTGCTCACTAGTGGCCAGAGAGCTACAGTTGGATTTCTTATTACTGGATGCAGATTCATATCTTGAATAGCAGTACCTCGCGGACGGATCTACTGCCTTGCAGACTGCATATGTTACTGCTCTTGGGCTAATATATCTGGAGTGATATCACTACCTTGAATCATTTCCTACTGGACCCATCCTTGGTGTGTTACCACACGGGATCTGCTATCATTGGGTCCTTCATATCAATTATGTCATTCTACCTAGAATCTAGCCTTGAAAAAGTCAGTTTCTGACGAAACACATGTTGGCTGCTGTCCAATTATGTATGTACTGAAGACTACAGAATTAATCTTTTCTCAATAAACCGTTTAACTGAACCATCCATAAGACTCCCTACTTTATGGACTCTTACATTTGTTTGGACTTCCTATTGAGTGCTGTGTTATCTTTTTGCTGTTTGACGTACACAGTGGATCATGTCATTCAGTGTGAATTTGCACTCCTGATAAAAGGGTGTTCTGATACCTACAAAGCACCATTCCAAAGTAATTTTTAGTGCTCTAATGAATTACATTATACCACCTACATACAGATTTGTAGAGGTGGGATAGTAAACAATTACTACCAAGTTGTACGATATTCAATATCAAAAAGAAGGTTCACAATTAATAATATAGCAAGAAAAGATAAAAAAGCAATTACAAGTTATTGTGGCATTCCTTCCAAACTCAGAAATCATACTACGCATACAAGTTTGTCGAAAAAATTTCAACATGCAAAGTTCAGATAATTTTTACAAAGCTGTAGCATTTTTCAATCGGCAAAGGCTGAACAAATCTTATCAATTGAACCGCTGTTCCTCAATCAGTGCTTTCATACAATGCAATCATGGGCAAACATGTTACCATTAGCCTTTTCAAGATCGCTAACAGCCAGATCCAAATATTTAACTTGTGTGCAGACTAGTTGTGCATCAGTGCCGACGTCACAAGCTGCAGGGGCATATTTTATTGTATGTAGCCCTATTCCTAAAAAGCATGGTTTTAAAACTCTTCTGTGAAGTTCTAAAAAATGAGCAGACACAAATAATGTATGAAATGTATACAAGGATTCCAATCTATAGTTAAAATGTCTGCAGCATTTAGAGAAGAGAATATACTTCGATTTCCAATCTGATCGTAAATCTGCCAATATTAAGGCCCTCATTACGACTTCGGCGGTTTCCGGGCAAGACTGCCATGCAAAATGCCGCCCCCATACCACCAGTGATTGCAGCGACCACTGTATTACAAGTCACAAATAACAAACCGCCGAGATACAGCCACAAAACCAACACCACCAGGCTGTCCGATGGTGAAATGCTGACTGATTTACCGCCGGCCCCACCACACGACCCCATTCCGATCGCCCTACTACGAGTAATTTTTCAGCACGGCGGTAAAGCAACGGCAGTCCGCACGCCGCGGTATAGAAACGCACCGCCAATAGTAGCCAATACCCTATTGGACAGTTCTAATACCTCACACCTGAAACCCATACACACACCACACACACCTGTTCACTGCACCATGTAACACCCCCCACACACCAACAATCCAGTGTGAATACCATGACCAGCCAGAGAGACACAAGCCACGAAGCACATCCCTTGCACAACACCTGCACACACCACCACCACAACCCACGAGCACACACATCCAAACACCCCCACACCACCAATCATCCCACACTGCACTTTACCCGCACAGCACCTCCCCCCAACATGTCACGCCAGAAGCACCAACGGTTCACAGACAATGAGTTGTGGATCATGGATGACGAGATCAACAGAGGGCTCGACATTGGTAAGACAACAATACCCCCCCAGGCAACAACCACTCCTAACCAGCATGCCTACCCACCAATCACCTGTCCACCCCATCCAACACTACTACAACATCCCAATCAGCGCACGCCCCTACCATGCATGCCACACCACCCCTCTCCCACCATATCCACACACTTCCCTCCTAATGCACGGATAACGATCACAATGTGAAGAACCACAACTCCCACAATGCATCACACCCCACACAGCTAAAATTCACTGTACCACTTCATAGTGGGACACCTGCATGGACAACCATATCACAGCCCACAACTACTGTTTAATACGAGTGCCTCTCAACACATGTCAATGACAGCAATGCCAACAACCATCCACAACCCACCGTGGCACATAGAAAACATGGCATAGTCACCATAACCAAATCAATGTCTGCAGTGCTGCAGCTGTCATTGCCATCACTGGGATGCAAACGAAGCCACTGCATGCACCACACCATGAAAATTACAACTACACATCCACATACAAACTCTCCCTCTTTCCATACACAGGTAACCTTGCCACTGCCACCCAGCAGAGGATGCCAGGGTCAGACAGCTGTCCCCGTGATGAAGGCCCCAGTTGATGCCTGGATGGGGACAAGTTGCCTGAGCCATCTGGTCAGTCCACTCCCAGGAGCCCCACCCTGGACACACCGAACTCCCTATCCCATGTGGCTAAAGCACCTCAGCCAGACCCTCCTCCCCAAAACTGTGCCCCGGGGACCTCTCAATCAGAAGTGTACCCCAGAGTACAGGGGCCAGAGTCAAGGGCACACACCCAAGACAATAAAGGGCCTGCTGTCACTGGAGTGGGCACACTGTGCCAGAGGCACCGGCACAGGAGGCTAGTGGCAGTGGGAGGGGATCAGTATCCCAACGGATAGGGCAGATACAACAACTGGCTGCACAGGAGACATTCACCCAAATCCTGGATGCATACCACCAAACCCAGGACATCATGGCCCAGATCCTCACCACTGTGAAGGAGACTCAGAGGCTGCAGATTGAATACCATTAGGAGGCTATGCAGCAGTGTCAGACCCACAATACCACTATGGCCTCCATGGCAGGGGTGCTAAAGGAACTCACCACCATCCTGCGTAAGCCCATCTCCCAATTCACTTCTGAGCCCTCCATGTCAGCGGCAGCTAGTGGAATGGAGGCCCTGCCACAGGACCCACAGGACACCAGCACCCCTACCCCTGTAGCCAGCAAGCCCCCACGCAAGTCAGGACGTCCAACCAGACATCCTGCCGGAACTGATGTCAAGGCCAAGACCACCGCCAGGAAGTAACCCTCTCCTGAACATTCTCCCTTGTGTGTCACTGAGGCACCCTGTTGAATGTCCACTGTCATGTCCCATACTCACATGGCCACCATACTGGACCTCGACTACCCACACCTGGCCCAAGTACTCTGATGAGCCCACCCCCCATGACCCCACTCATCACCCCTCGCACTTGAACATCCCAAATATACGAAAGCATGAAAACATACAGCCATTACATATGCAACAGTTACCCAATGTCCTGCCAATGTATGTGTGAGTGACAGAGGGCAAGCGATATGTAGCAAGGATTACAGTGGAGCAGGCAGTGACTGGAGAGATGAGTCAAGGGAGGCAACAGGTGAGGCAGGAACTAGAGTGCACCTCAACAATGTCCTGAAAGTAGAACAAGACAGGGACATCAATCACTATAAATGGTATCTCCCTCACAGCAAACAGAGCCACACGTTAGGCAGTTCACACTGCCACGAACAGTAATGTTGCACCGCCTCGCAATATCGAATCCCAGTACAATACAGAGGAAACCACCTACCATAGCACACATATTGCACTCGATCTGGCAGTTCAGGGAACAATGGTCCTGCACACAGATATCACAAGTGCAGCAACACAACATTAGGATGAGAATAGCACTGACCTGTGAACAGTAACAACCCAATTCATGGCCACATGTAACCCCCCCCAAACCATCCAGAGTCAGTGCTCCAATATCTCCAGTTATCACAGACAGCAGGTGGTAGCATGGCACAAGGCAGTCAGTGGAACTGGACATATACCATACATATGACACATACCTGTATCTCAGTGGAAGTATTGCCATATCAGCTCTGCTCTAGAGTCAGCTGCATCCTCATCATCTTCCTCATCATCACTCCCCATGTCCCTTTAATTAGCCACTGGTACAGCTGCCACCTCCTCTGCATCCAGCAATAGGATGTGACGTCTCAGGGCCAGACTGTGTAGCATGCAGCAAGCAACAATGATCTGGCACACTTTCTGTGGTGTGCAGCGAGGGCACCTCCAGAGATGTGCAGACACTGGAATATGGCCTTCAGTAAGCCCAGGGTCCGCTTAATCACTCGTCTTGTACTACAATGGACCTCATTGTACCTGTTTTCAGCAGCTGTAGTCGGATGCCTCACAGGTGTCAGTAGCCAGGGAAGGTTAGTATATCCAGGGTCACCTGTGTGCACGGAGGTAAGAGCCATGTCAGGACCAGGAGGATGTAGTGTAGGTTGTGAACAGTGTTGAGGTCAGAGGGGCACACATAAGTGAGGATACATGGGGCAGGTCCGGTCCCTCTGTAGTGGTGCCATCATGTCTGGGATGGTGCTGTTCCGCAGAATGTAGAACTCATGCACAGACCCTGGGAAACTGGCCGTCACTTGTGTGATATATTGGTCAGCCAGAAACACCACTTGCACATTGGTGGTACAGACGTTTTTACGGTTCCTATACACTTCTTCACTCCTCCTGCATGGCACCATGGCAATGTGGGTGCCATCTATGGCCCCTATCACATGAGGGACATGTGCCAGATCGTAGAAGGCAGCTTTCACAGTGGGCACATCAGCACGATGTGGGAACCTGAACTAGCTGGCCATGTGTTGTAGCAGGGCACATAGGACATCCTTCAGGAAGTTGCTGAACATGGGCTGTGACATCCCTGCTGCCAAACCCACTGTCATCTGGAAGGACCCTGAGGCAAAGAAGTGGAGGACTGACAACACCTGTACTGTGGGAGGGATATCATTAGGATGATGAATGCAGGCAATAGTTCAGGCTCCAACTGGGCACCAGATTCATGATGGTCTGACGGTTCAGAAAATAGGTCTGTATGACATGTCGCTCTTCCAGGGTGGCAAGGTCAACTAGGTGTCTGTACACCGGAGCATTCCTCAGCCACAACCTTCCACCATACCTGCAAATGGGAGGGAGTAGAAATCATGATGTGCAGCACTGACTGTGTAGATGCTTTTCAGCTGTGCACAGGTCAACAAATGTCACCCATGAAGTACCTTAAATGCACCCTGAATACCCGTTACACATGTAAAATGGCGGCTGCATGTCCTGCATGCAATGGACAGATGGAAGTGTGCTCATCCCGCCGGCGTAACACGTCATGGAGGTAAACAATCTAAACCGCCGTGCAACTTCTCCTTGGTTAACATGGTTGCCTATGTGGGAGACAGGACCCAATGGTGATCATCGCCGGCGTTGACCGTGATGTCCACGGCGGCAGTGACCGCCATTTCATGTGCTCATGCTCACTTGACTCCTGACAGTCGTGCATAGAAGACCTTCACTGCATGTGCTGCTGTGTTCTGACTCTGGTAGCCAAGATGCCACGTTCTTCAGGAGATAGGGCCCCAGCCTTCACCCAGGAGGAATTGGAGAAGCTCGTGGAGGGGGTTCTACCCCTGTATGAACAGTTGTATGGGGCACCAGAGCGGCAGGTGAGGCCAATGTGACTATCCCGTCTGAGTGGTGGGTATGGGGATGGGAGCCTTGGGACGAGTCAGTGTAACTGGAGAATGGACATGGGTGAGGAGTCTGAGCCTACGTGGATTGATGACATGTGAGTGTGGTTGTGAGATGTGTGCTGTCCACTGCTGTCCCTGTGATGCCAGTCTACATTAATTTGTCCTTCCGTCTGTGCCACCCATGCAAGGACAGCGCCCATCAGAAGAAGGGGATACGGTGTGCCACCGCCAAACAAGTGCGGACCCTGGGGGGGCCAATCCCAGCGGAGCACCCACTGCAGAAAGAGGTGGGAGGACCAGTATTGCTGAGCCCAGAAGACCGCGGAGGCCCAGCTGGGGACATCCTTCCAATGGGGGAGAGGTGCCTGTCGGCCCTGACACCCCTGATGGCCCACATTTTGGTGGTGGCCTACCCTGAGGTGGATGGGCGCTCGAGGGCAGCACAGCAGCCATGAGGGGGTGAGTACACACTCTCACTTACGCTATGAGTTGCCATTGTGGCTATCGGTGTGCACTATTGGGAAGCTGTAGTGTGGGTACTAGGTGGATTCATGTCCACTATGGGTATTAGCCAGCCAGGCAGGATTCACATCATGGATGTGTGGCCATTCAGTCTGTGAATGGAGGTGCAGTTAGCTCTAATGTGGTATCTGTGTTGTCACCTACTACCAAAACGAGCTAGGCAGCACATGGCAACAAGATCAGAGCATCTGTGGTGTCAGGTCATTGTAATCCGTTGATGCCAACCACTGTTTCAGGGGTGACTGCTGAGTCCTCAATCTGATGGAAGGTACTGTATGTGTAGTGAGGTAGGGTGTGCCAAGATGTCACTGTGAAATTTGACAATGGGCTAGTTGGCATGCCAACTAGCCATGCAGGATTCTGTTGGTTTTGTAGTCCAGGAATAGTGTGTCTCTATGGGCATGTGAAGTGGGCAGGTCTTGGAATGTGTGGCGGGTATGTCCATCATCATGTACATGATTGCATTTGTATCAGCGTCAGCGGTATACATGTGCATTGCTGTGGTTTCCCCTATGGTGTTCCATTGTTGTAGTATGTGCAGGTGAGGGCATGGCGTGTCAGGGCATGGCATCAGGGGATGTTGTGGTTACTCTTTGTAACTGTTGTTCTGGTATTGACCAATTGCACCCTGTCTCTCTCTCACACCCACCCGCCCTCCCTCCCTGTCCTCCTCTGTCTTTGTGTGCATCAGCATCATCTGGCAAAGGAGAAGGGGCACCGGCGAGTGAGGATGCTGCAGCCCAAGGGACCCAGGAGGCTGATACCAGCGGAGCTGAGGGGACCAGTGGGACGGAGGGCAAGGGGAGTGCCACGGGGGAGACGGGATCGACAACATCATCTTCAGATTCCTCCTCCAATGGACGCTCCCTGGCGGTGGGGGACCCATCTGGGACCATCCCAGCACCATCCTTGTCTGCCACCCCCCTTACCAGCACCAGCCTACATGTAGCTCCCTACCCAGTTGCCCGTGCCCGCTCACCCATGAAGGTGGGTGTCTCCTTCACCACAGCACCTCTGCCCCTATCAGCCCTGCTGCCCTCGTTGAGGAGGCTATTGACCTTCTGAGGTCCATCTCTGTGGGTCAAACATTGTGAATGCCATCCAGAGACTGGCATCCAGGTTGCAGCAGACCAATGCGTTCCTGGAAGGCATTCACGGTGCTCTGGTCTCCTGACGGCAGCCAGTGTCCCTTCCTCTTCCGTCCCTCCTCCAGCTACCTGTTCCCAAACACACATCCCTCTCCACTCACCCATCCAAGGGACACTTACTGACCCACATGCATCCACATCAACAGACACGGTACGCGAGGACAGACACAAGCACCACAAACGCCACCACCGCCATGCACACACACAACATTCAGATGCAGACATGCCAACATCAACTCCCTTCACCGACTCCACTACCTCCCCCCTCACAGTCACGACACCACTCACACCTGCAGTCAGCACCTCATCAGTCACAGATCCTGCCACATGTGCCCTCCCTTGCATTGTCACAATAACAGATCCCTATACCTGCACCACATGCGCACACACCACGACAATCAACACCCCCACATGCAGCACATCCACCCTACCTGCAGACACCACTCCAACATTCACTCACACATCCCCCTGCATCTCCTCGACCCCTCCTCCCAGTACACCTACACACCCACACTTACCCACCCAACACTCACCCAGCACACACATGGCACACACCTGTGCACCTGCACCCAAGGCACCTCCAAGTACACACCTCTCAAACATCCCCTCTCCCTCCACTCCCAAATGTCCTTCCCAAGACCTACCTTGTACCCCTAAGAAACATTTCCTGACTAAGTATTCCCTGTTCTGGCTTAGTCCCTGTTCCCCTGATGCGCCCTGCTACCCTTCCCAGTCCCCTGCCTTCCACCTCCCAGGCCTCCACTGGTAGTCGCCATGCCCCTCCCCCGCCTAAGACGCCCACCCCCAGCAAGTCCACAGTTACCCCTCCCACAGCCAAGGCCAAGCCCACTCCCTCCACTTCCAGGGCCAGGCCCAAACCACCCCCTCCCCCCTGGCTAAACCACCCCCTCCCCCCTGGCTAAACCACCACCGTCCAGGAACAAGCCTAAGGACCTCCCTCCAAACCCAGCCCAAAGGACCCACCCTCCATGCCCATCCCACAGGATCCTCCCTCCAAGCCCAAACCCTCCCCCGCCCGAGGTGCCTGCATGCACCATTGATGCCTCTGCCCTGTGGAGGCCAGCACTTTCCAGTCAGAAGTCAAGTTATTTATTATATCTGCACCACTGCCCGTTGGTGTCGATGGAGACAACATTGTCCTAGCTTTCCTCCCACAGGTATGTGTTGTAATTATGCAATTTGGCATGTGTGTATGGGTGTGTGTTGGTATGGGTGTGTGTGTTTGTGTGTGTGTGTGGCTTGCCGTGCGTGTGTATTATGTGTGTGTACCAATGTCCTTCCCTCCAGTATGTGCTAGGCTGGTGTACTTACGGTTGGTGTCTTGGTCGGCGTCGCTGGTCCTGGAAGTCAACGGCCAGCAGGAGCATTGGGAAGACTTGCAATTCGCGTGCCATGGCGCCTACCGACATGCCTGTGTTCCTGAAGGTGAGTGTTCCCCTTTATGTTGTTCGTTTCCATCATGCTTTTCAGCTGCGGCAGTCTGTCCACACTTGTGGTTCGGACGGAAACCTGGCTGTGTTCTGCAGTTGCCTTCCCCCAACTTGCAATATGGCTGTCTTCATTGCCACACCCGCAACGGTTCGAGCACCACCTTCACTGCGGCGCTCGACTGACCACCATAATCGTAATGACGGCCTAATTGTTGAAACCTCAGTCGAATATATTCTGTTCTGATTATTGGTTTCAGATTAACTCTCAGGTACGTTTGGGCTGTTGGTCAAATAAATGTTGGCAGTAAAAGCTCGCTTCTACTGAGTTTTGTAAATTCCTCTATACTTTCCAGAACAAAAACTGCAATTCTTTGATCTTGCCAATTTCTTGAAAGAACTATAGTTCTGGGTATTATTCCAATATTCATTCAACCCAGATTATTTAAAAGACTGTTAAGGTTCGGGGTACTATCTATTGAGTATATTTTTCAACTTTCCTGAGCTCCTTCCATGTCATATTTTCTTAGAGTTCCTGCAGCAGCATTTTTCAGCCTATGCAACACTTGACACATTGAAGGTGTACTATCAGGGTGAAATTAACAAGGCAAACTCAAGTTCAGTTGACAAACTTAAGTACAGTAGACTTAAAATGCATCTTACTACTACTGACAGTACCTTCTGTACATCTTTATGGAGTTTAGCTCCGTACAATATACAGCCATATGTAACTGCTGGGGCAAACTTGGCTTAAAAAACTCTGAACTCCAATGTGGATTCCCTCGACTAGCTACGTAATTTTATATGCAATCGCCATAATTGATGTCACAAACAGCGTGCTCTATTTTTCATGGCTTGAAGTTGACATTTTTGGTCTATTTGTTCACCTCCAATTGACCATTTGATGATTGTGCAGGACTGTCTGAAAGACACGGCCTTATGTATCATCAGCTTACTGTAGGGCAAGTATCTGCACAGTACTCGATTTTAGCAAAAAGGCCCATGCTTTGCTTATCTTTGGTATTACATCAGCTGTATGAAAATAAAAGAGTAACAGAACCAGCACACAGCCCTTTTTAAGGCCTCGGCTAGTACAGATTTTACAGGTTACTGATATACCATAACTTTTCTTCATCTCCACCTAGGTGTTTGTATACTATAAGAAATAGCTGACAAGAGGGTCTATGGATACTCCATGCGCTTGTTTTCCCTCACAGGCCAGATCGGTTTACTTTGTCAAAGGCTCTGCTGAAATCTAAATAGTATACATACAGGTGAACACCAATGGCAATTGTCTTTATGGCCATTAAATTGCTGGACATATTATTGTCAATCGCTCCACATTCCTCCCTAAACCTAGTCTGGTAAAAGGGTTTTCCTTTTCTTTTGCCAATTCTTCGGAGTTCAGTGAGGAATATATATGAAAATATTTTTGCATCGCTATCGAGTACAACAATGGGTTTGTAGTTTTTGGATTAGCCGGGCTTCCTTTCTTGTGCAGAGGATGTAAGCCTGAACCCCCCCATGAGGCAGGCATTATAGCTGCCTCCAGGATAGTATTATAAAGTTGGAAATACAGCCTTTTCCAAAACTCAGATTTAAATTTTAAATTAGAGATAAGAGATACCATTTGCCTCTGATGCACTATTTCCGCAGCAGAATTCTAAAGCACTATTGTTCATATTTACAGTAATGGCCAGGGATCCAGCACGCCACAGGTTTCATATCACTTATTAGTTGAATATCTTAGTACAGCTCCGATACACAGTCTGCCCATGTCTCTACATCAACACTGTTCTGTTCAACTTGACATTGTTCTTATGATCTAATTAGACCCTAAAATTTGCTGCACGGACTACTGCATGAGATCATGTCATCTTTTGAATTCAAAGATCGATGTTTTCGTCGCGCATTATTATTTTTTTGCTTCAAAATTTGAAAACACTTTTTGCGTTATAGAAAATAGAAGAACCAGTCAATGTTCACGTGGTATTAGCAATACAATCAAGAAAAATTACAGTAAATACAAGTTGGGAAAGTGGCGGGGAGGGCGTGCGAGGCAAAGGGTAATACTACTTGGGTAATATCGGTAATATCATGGCTCCAAAAGGGCCCTGGTGGGCAGTGTTTAAAGCGAGGAGTGAATGCGACCTGTGATTGTCTGACATGGGGGGGATAAGGAGGGAGGCTTTGTGTGCTGGTGTGCTTCTGATTATTAATAGTGAACTCCTATGAAAAAAGACAGGGTGTTTCACTTCAGTGTCGCTGTGTGCGCATTAGGAAAGTGCGAGGAAATAAACAGGAATAGAGAGAAAGGGAAGTAAGAAGAAATCAAGAGTGGGTGGTGGTAGGTCTCCAGCCAGATATCCACATCAGTAGAGATGAGGGGTGAAAAGGGACTTTAACCGCTGTATATTCTTCCACATTGTAGGCCCTGGCCCCCCTACTCTGGCTGGTCAAGCAGGTGCAGAGCACAACGTCTGGGAGGTTGAAAGCA
This sequence comes from Pleurodeles waltl, assembly GCF_031143425.1. Lineage (NCBI taxonomy): Eukaryota > Metazoa > Chordata > Amphibia > Caudata > Salamandridae > Pleurodeles > Pleurodeles waltl. The sequence goes on from NC_090436.1 coordinate 853,329,275, forward strand.
TGAATACTCTAGGTGGAACATATAGTCGATAAGAGGCGTCCATAGGCGGAGGAACGTTTTGTCTGTATAAGAAAATTTGTTTGTCATCTACTCCACTGCTATGGTGTGCCACAGCTGTGTGAACTAAGACGCTGTTGAAGGGGTGGAGGAAGGCTCTAGCTATAAGCTCCTTGGCAGCACCCGTTATATGACGTATGAGGTACTAATCTGCGTGTGTCATTGCTTCCAGGGATGTAGGGCGTATTCCCAGGATGATTGTATGACAATCTGCCGGAATGGGGCAGCCTATGGTGCCTTTATTGTGACTTAAGATCTCTTTGGAAAAGATAGCAAGTAAGGGGCATGTCCACCATATGTGATGAAGTCACCCATCTGAGCTTCGCAATGCCAGCATGAAGCAGAGGCTGTAGGGTAGACAGAATGTAGGCAAGCTGGGGTGTAATACCACTGGAGCATTACCTTGCATGCTGTCGCTTGTTGAGGGATGCTTCTATGGATTCGTGGGATCTCCCTCCACAGTTGTTCTCAATGTTTCTGGGTAATCTCAAGAGTGTTATCTGGATCCCATTTTCACTGGTATGCGTGTCAGGGCAAGAGGCGCTATTGTTGCAAGACTTGTTATGTCTTTGACACAAGACCATGGGTGCCCTTGAGGCTGAGGACTACTTTTTCAAAGAGGGTGAGGGAGTGAGTAGCTGCTAGGGCGTTGGGGGGTCGGGGGGATAGAGAGCCCAGTGCTGCAGCTGGAAGTATTTGTAGCGGGTAGAGTCAGGGAGAAAGAATTCTGCTTGGCACTGTTCAAAGATTTAATGATCTGTCCCTGAAATAAGTCTTGCAGGATTCTACATTCACCCTTCAGCCAATTTGGGAAGAAGTCCCAAGGGAAATCAGGGTTCAGCGCAACTGAGGTGTTTGGAGAGGGGAATGAGGTCAGACCTCTTCCAAGAGCCAATTAGTCCCATATCTCCAGTACTGTGCCTGTTGGGGTGGCTATGTAAACACTGCGAGGGCGATGATGCTTTTGGAGCAGCCAAAAGGCAACAGTCCGGTCCTTGTGTACCCAGTGTTTTTTGCTTTCATCCACTACCCACTCAGAAATATAGTTCAGGTGGGCAGCCCAGCAGTAGTCCTGAAGGTTGAGGCAGGCCAGTCCTCCCCAGTTTCTTGGGAGTATAAGAAGTGTAGTGAAAATGCAAGGACATTTCCCCTTCTATAAGAAGGAATGAAGGTCCCCTTGCAATCATTTAATGTCTTCTGAGGGGATGGGACTAGTCAATATTTGAAAAAGATACAGAAGGATGGCGAAGATGTTCATTTTCACCACATTAATACAGCCCATCCATGATATTGGGAGTGATCTCCAGTGCCGGAGGTCTTCAAGTATGGCTTTGCAGTAGTGTGGTCAATTAGACAGCTTCCACGTGGCTAAAGAGTTAGTGCTAGTGAGGCCTAGGTACTGTATTGAGTGTGAGGATTATTGGAAGGAAGGAACTGCATGCAAGCGGTGGAGGTTCTGTATAGAAAGTGTAATGTTAAGCACTTGTGACTTTGTCAGATTAATCTTGTACCTGGAAAGTTCCTCTTAGACGTGGAGGGCCTGAACCACTGCAGGGAGGGAGGTGTCTGGCTCCATCAGGGCAAGGAGGAGGTCGTCAGCATACAGGAGTACTTTGTGTCCGGTCCCCCAAAAGGGATACCCCCCGATGTCGGAGGATTGATGGAGGTGGATGGCGAGTGGCTCCACCACAAGGACAAACAACGGGGGGGACAGGGGCAAACCTGCTGGAATCCCCTAAACAGTGGAAAGAAGCAAGGAGTCTGCACGTTAATTTGAATGGTTGCGGTGGGTGCAGAATATGATCCTCCTGGTCACAGTGGGGCCTAGACCTTATTTTCTAGAGGACTGCTAGTAAAAAGGCCCAACTCACCCTATCGAAAGCCTTCTTGGCATCGGGAGAGAGCAGAAGAGCTGACATAGCATTTCGGTGGGATTCCCGCAAGCATTTGTGTTTGGATTCTTCTCATAGCTTATTTAATTCTAAATATGTAGATGTTCTATTATTTTTATAGTGTTTTTTTGTGGCAGTTAAAGTTACTTTCCACATTTCCCAGCTCAGCAGTATGATGAAAGAGCTTCTTGCCACCCAATGATATCAGACTCTGACTTTCAGTTAGTTATGTGCTCAATTAAAGTGCCTTGAGTGTGATCTAACCAATTATCACATTTTCTGAATTTGTTTTCCATTTAACTTCGAACACACTACACTACTTTTCTTCTGCTGCTATTGTTTTAAGATTTTTAAGGCACAAGGACCCTCATTATGACATTGGCGGTAAGTACCGCTTACCGCCATGCTGACTGCCGCCAACATACCGCCACCGCGGATCACCGCTACCCATATTATGAGACAAACATAGCAATCCGTCACTATACAGCCACAAGTCCGCCAGCCCAAAGGTCGTTGATAAACTGGCGGTAGCAAAACCCACACCATTACACCAACAGAACTATGTCCACAACATTATGATCCACGAATCACCACGGCATACATTCAATGGCAGTAAACCATTCGTGGTATATACCGCCGCGCTCAAAATACACACACACATACAAAAAAACACCACATTGGGCAATTCAAACTACACACACCTGACACCCATTCACACACCACACCACTATAAAACACACACCCATATTACCCAAAACCCTTTACCATTACAAACAAGTGCAACAAGAGAGAAAGCAAGACCACAGACAAGACCACAGCCACACACCATCTATACACCCCTTACATCACACACCCCCCAACACATCACCCTACACGACCTCACCCACACCACTCACTACACCCGGCACCACAACGACGCCCCAGGTTCTCAGAGGAGAAGCCAAGGTTCATGGTGGAGGAAATCATCCAGGTGGAGTCTCAGCTATCCGGATCACAGGTGCAGCAGACATCCATTGCAAGGAAGATGGAGCTATGGCGGAGAATCGTGGACAGGGTCAACGCCGTGGGACAGCACCCCAGAATAAAGGATGACATCAGGAAGAGGTGGAACGACCTACGGGGAAAGGTGCGTTCCACAGCAGCAAGACACCAACTCGCTGTACAGAGGATTGGCGGTGCACTCCCACCTTCTCCCCCACAACTAACAACATGGGAGGAGCAAGTCTTGGCAATCATGCATCCTGAGGGCCTGGCAGGAGTAAGAGGAGGACTGGACTCTGGTAAGTCAAATCTCTGTTACTATCACTCCCTCCACCTGCATGCCATCACATACCCCTACCCTTACCCTCACTCCCATCACTCCACCACCTCCCACACACCCCACCATCACAACCCACCCATCCCAATACCAAGCCCTCAATGCAACACCAATGCATGGACACCCATCACACACCTGCATGGACACCTATCACTAAAGCATGCACACTAGATGGCAACAGCTAGCCCACCAATTAACAACCCACACAAGGCAAAGCTGCAAGGGCACAAAAAACCGTAAAGGGCAACACACCCATGCACAAGATGTCACACGCAGAAACAATAACACTGCATTTACATCCCCACAGGTCTCCCACCCAACATCACCGGAGAGGAGGTGCCAGCAACATCCCGTCCCCCCCAAAAGAGGCCCACAGTGATGACAGCAGCTCTGGATGCCTGGATCTGGATGACCAACCTGGCCCATCAGGGATCTCCAGACAGTCGGTTACCCAGGCACAGTCCCATACCACCACAGAGCCTCCCCCCCTCAGGAAACACCACCATAGTACCCACCCAGCGGGCCCATACCTCTGTCCCCAGGACACCTCAATCAGCAGTGTATCCACCACTACAGGGACTCCAGGCCAGCCCACAAACACAGGACGATCAGGGGCCTGGGGCCAGTGACAGTGTGCACATGGTTCAGGGGACTGAGGCACAGGACAACAGGGAAGCTGGGAGAACAGGCCCAGGAAACCGACTCTCCGGGAGGCAGTTAGCAAGATCCTGGGAGCATACCACCAATCCCAGGAGACGATGGGACAGATACTAGACAAAATGCAGGAGAACCAGTGGCTGCAAGAGGGACAGTACCTGGGGATCAGGGAGGACTTGAAGGACATAAACACCACCCTAGTCACCATTGCAGGGGTGCTGGCAGACAAGGCCAACACTATGAGGGAGGCAGTGGCACACCACCGGGCCCCTACCACTAGCCAAACCGATGAAAAGCCCTCCACCTCCGCTGCCGCTAGTGCAAAGGAGGCCCCACCACAGGACCAACAGGCCACCAGCACCCCTCCCCCTGCAGAAGGAGAACCACCCCGCAAACGTTCCCTGCGATCCAGGCAGAAGCCAGAGACTATTGCCAATACCCCCGCCAGGTAATAAGACTCTCCACCTTGAACTGCCATTGCTCCCCTTCCTATGCCCCCTTGGATAATGCATCTGTGATCCACATAGACTGGACTCTATCCTGGACTTTTCTCCACCATCAACCCAGCCCATTGCACATTCCCCTCTACTTATTAGCACTTAAATTAACACCCTTTGAAAAAAATACAAGTATGGAGTATGTTAAATGATTTAACTATGTATTCGTTTAACATGGTATAAACTCTGCAATACAACTGTACAGTAATGTATACATAGGAATGACCTCTAGTTGGCTCCAGTCAACACAGCAGAAGCGATAGTGGGGCACAAATATCTGCAAATAGAGATGCCAAAGGGTACAGTGTGTGGCCATAGAAGTAGGAAAATCAGCCTGCCAGTGACAATGTCAAACACAAAGCTGTCATTTTTAAGTGAAGTTACACTGTCTTACCTGTGTGTCATTGGAAGTATTGACAAATTATTGCACTTCTGTTGCCCTCATCCTCATCCTCTGCCTCCTCATCTTCACTGTCCACAGGGTTCACTGCTGCCACACACCCATCTCCAGCCTCATCCTCCTGCAGAAAAGCCACCTTGTGACGTAAGCCAAGGTTGTGCAACATACAGAATGCCACAATAATCTGGCAGACCTTCTTGGGTGAGCAGCACAGGGAACCACCTGCAAGATGGAGGCAACGAAACCTAGCCTTCAGGAGGCCGAGTGTCCTTTCTATAATTTTTTCTTGTTCGCCCATGTGCCTCATTGTAACGTTCCCCCTGCCCTTGTCCTGGGATTCCTCACAAGGGTCAGTAGCCATGAGAGGTTGGGGTAACCAGAGTCACCTGCAAATATCGAGGGACAACTGTTAGCCACACACCATCCCTTAGGGCCCACACCATACCCATATACCAACATCCACCGGCTGGGATCCAGGGCTCACCTATTAGCCACACACAGTGCCTCTGGAGTTGAGCCATCACATATGGGATGCTGCTATTCCTCAGGATAAAAAGCATCATGCACAGACCCAGGATACTTTGCATTGACATGAGAGATGTACTGGTCCGCCAGGCACACTATCTGCACATTCATGGAGTGAAAGCTCTTTCGATTTCTGAGCACCTGTTCATTTCTCCGTGGGGGATGACAAATGCTATATGTGTACTATCAATTGTCCCAATAATGTTGGGGATATGTCCCTTTGCATAGAAATCAGCTTTTACTGTGGCCAAATCCTCCACCTGGGGGAAAATTATGTAGCTGCGCATGTGTTTAATCAGGGCAGACAACACTCTGGTCAGTACTATTGAGAACATTGTCTGTGACATTCCTGCTGCAAAGTCCACTGTCACTTGGAAGGAGCCAGTTACCAGGAAATTGAGCACTGATAGCACTTGCACAAGGGGGGGATCCCGGTGGGGTGACGAATAGCAGATATCAGGTCAGGCTCCAATCGGGCACACAGCTCTGTGATTGTGGCCCTGTCCAGTCTATAGGCGCGGATAATGTGCCTGTCCTCCATTGTTGCTAAGTCCACCAGGGGTCTGTACACGGGGGATGTCTCCATCTCCTATTCATCCACAGCGGTTGCAATCTATTGGGAAAAACGGTGAGCAGCTGGTCAGTATCTCATATTTCCAAACACTACACTTCATTGCATGTTGTGACTGTAACAGTAAATTGTTGGATAGGTCCAAATGGTGCTTATGTGTACTGTGACGCAGTTAGGTGCCATGGCCTGCCCCTACCTCCCCTGAAATGGAGTCTGCCTGTCCTGTATAGAGGGGCATGTGGAAATGAGGTAATTCTGCTGGCGTTGTGCGCCATTGCGGGAGGCGGTCAAGAACCGCTGTGCCACTACTCATTGGTTATTATTGGGAACTATGGGTTACAGTGGCCAATGGTGATATACGCCAGAGGTGGCGGTATGCACGGCCGCAGACGTGACCGCCATTTTTTATCTGTTCACTCACTTGCTACCTGACCTTCAACAGGAGAGGACCTACACTGCATGTGCTGCTGTGACCTGTGTCTGGAATCAACCATGGCTTGTGTCACTGAGGAAAGGGCCCCTGTCTTCACCACGGCGGACTTGGAGAGACTGGTGGATGGGGTCCCACCCCAGTACCGAATGCTGTGTGGGCCTCCAGACCAACAGGTGAGTACACTGTGAGCATGATGCATAGGGCATGAATACATGGAGTAGTGTATGTGAAGGCCTAGTGTTGGGGGGGGGGGTCGGTGTCTGTGCGTAAGGGGATGTGAAGGGCTATGGTGGGCCATGAGTGTAACAGGCAGGACGGTCAGACTAACATCTTTCCCTATGTCTATTTCCCTGCAGGTAAGCGCCCATCAGAAAAGGGGTATATAGCGTGCCATCGCCAAGGACGTGTTGACCCTAGGGGTCTACTGCAGGTGGAGCACTCACTGTCGGAAACTGTGGGAGGACCTGAGACGCTGGGCACGGAAGACGGTGGAGGCTCATCTGGGGATGGCCTCCCAATGAGGAAGGGGTGCCCGTCGAACCCTGACCCCCCTGATGGCCAGCATACTGCCAGTGGCCTATCCGGAGCTGGATGGGCTCTTGGGGGCATCACAGCAGCCACAAAGGGGTGAGTACAGTGCCCCAATTTACTACTTGCGCCTGGTGGGGTGGTATCCGGGTGGGGGATGTGGGCCTGTGGGTGCCCCTAGGCCAGGCCAGACATTGCAGGGTAGGTCCCATGTTGGGCAGGGTCAGATGTAAACTTCCTCCAACCAAGCTAGTAGGCATCCACTACTGGGCAGGGGTCTGTGGGTCTCAGGTATGCTGCAACTGGCGTTAGGTGTCCATGTCCATGGGTTGGGGACTAGCATTGTGACTGGTAGTGCATTGCCTAGTGCGTAGGACTGTTTCCTGTGTGTGTGTGCGTGTGTGTGTGTGTGTGTGTGTGTCATGTACGCCAACAGTGGTGTTGTTGGTGCCACTGACCAAGTTTACCCTTTGTCTCTCCCCTCCCCCTTTTTGTTTTGTCACCATGTCCTTATGTGCATTAGCATCATCTGGGGGAGGAGCAGAGGCACTGGCGAAGGACGGAGCTGCATCCCACAGGGCCCAGGAGGCCGAATCCACCATCGGTGAGGGCACCAGTGGGACGGAGGGCGAGGGTATCACCACAGCGGAGACTGGAGTGGACAGTTCGGACAGTGATACCTCCTCCGATGGAAGCTCCCTGGTGGTGGCGGACACCTCTGCCCACCCCAACTATAGGAACAGCAGCCACCCCCGTACCAGCACTGCCCTCCCAGCAGCCCCCTCAGTGGGTTTCCCGTGCCCGCTCACCCAGGATGGTGGGCATCTCCTTCACCTCCAGCACCTCAGGCCCTGCCCCAGTGAGCCCTGCTGCCCTGAGTGAGGAGGCTATTGACCTCCTGCGTTCCATCTCTGTTGGGAAGTCAACCATTGTGAATGCCATCCAAGGGCTGGCAGCCCAAATGAAACAGACCAATGCATTCCTTGAGGGCATTCACACTGGCATGGCAGCCCAACAGAGACCAATCCAGGCTCTGTCCTCCTCTCTGATGGCAGCCATTGTCCCGGTTTCTAGCCTCCCCCTCCAACTTCCTCCTCTACCCAATCCCATTCCCCTCAACCCCAACCTATCCCAAGCACACAGGCAGACCAGCATGCACACAAGACAACACACAGGAGTGGTTCAGACAAACACAAGCACCACACATCATCCCACAGGCACCCACACAAACAACATCCAGATGCAGACATACCAACATCCACTGCCTCCACTGTGTGTCCCTCTTCCTCCTCGTCCACCTCCCTCCCAGTTGCGTCTCTACTCTTATCTGCATGCACTACATTCTCATCCACTCCCCCCATCACCATCACGCCTATCACTACACGCCCCTCACTGGCAGTCACCACCCCCACATCCATGCACATGTCCCCTGTGTCCTCTCCCATTGTGTCTGAGCCCCCTACTCCCAAAGTACACAAACGCAAGCACTCAGACACCCAACAGCCATCCACCTCACAACTGCATCCAGCCCATGTACCTGCACCCAAACACAGCAGACAGACACCTCCTACAACCACGTCCTCTTCCTCCACTCCTGAACTTTCACCCTTTTCCCACCCCAATGTCCCTAAGAAGCTTATCCTTTCCACCGCTGACCTCTTCCCTACCACTCCCCTGGTCCTTCATGTCCGGCCAGGGTGGTCAGAACCCAGGCGAGCACCTCAGCCACCCAGCCCACGGCCACAGTAGTGTCGACAGCTACTCCAGGTGGGAGAGGATACCGGGCACCAGGCAGCCACACTGAAAGGGTGCCTGCACCAGGTGCTGCAAGGAAGGCTAAGTAGGCACCCCCAGCTGCATCAAGGAAGGGAAAGGAGGCACTCCCAGCTGCATCAAGGAAGGGTAAGGAGGCACCCCCATCTGCATCAAGGAAGGGTAACGAGGCACCCCCAGCTGCTTCAAGGAAGGGCAAGGAGGCACCTCCAGCTGCTACAGGGAAGGACATGGAGCGATCCCCGGCTGCTGCCATGAAGGACAAGGGGCTTGCGCCAGAAGGCAGGAGGGACAGGCGGCCTGGTGCTGGGACTCATTCGGAGCCCCTTCCACCAAAAATGGTGGCTCAGCTGTCCGAGACTGCTACAGTAGGGCTGGAGCCTCCCTCCACCACTGGCAGCACCGCCACCAGCACCACTGTCGGCAGCAGCAGCCCAAGTGGGCAGCCGTCCGAGGCTGCAGGGGAAAGGCTGGAGTCTCCCCCCACCACTGACAGCACTGCCACCAGCACCACTGCCAGCAGCAGCAGCCCGAGTGGGCAGCCGCCCGAGGCTGCAGGGCATGGGCTGGAGCCTCCCCCACCAGCAACAACACCAGCACCACTGCCACCACTGAGCAGCCGTCACCGCCGGCAGACAGTGTGTACTCCTGCATCCATAGGCTGTTGTGCAGCCAGGGCCCTGAAAATCCTGTGGGTCTGACACCCAGGTGAGAGACTGTGACCTTGCACTCCCCAAGATCTGCATCACAGGGCACAATGCCCCCTCAAGAACCAGTGGAAGAAGCCATCCACTCACCCCATCCTCCCCAGGATGAAGCTCACTGGGCACAATGTCCCCTCCAGAACCAGTGGAAGAAGCCATCCACTCACCCCATCCTTCCCAGAATGAAGCACACTGGGTACAATGCCTGCTCCAGAACCAGTGGAGAAGCCATCCACTCACCCTATCCTCCAAAGGATGAAGCACACTGGGCACAATGCCCCCTCCAGGACCAGTGGAGAAGCCATCCACTCACCCCATCCTTCCCAGAATGAAGCACACTGGGCACAATGCCTGCTCCAGAACCAGTGGAGAAGCCATCCACTCACCCTATCCTCCAAAGGATGAAGCACACTGGGCACAATGCCCCCTCCAGGACCAGTGGAGAAGCCATCCACTCACCCCATCCTCCACAGGATGAAGCTCACTGGGCACAATGCCCCCTCCAGAACCAGTGGAGAAGCCATCCACTCACCCCATCCTCCACAGGATGAAGCTCACTGGGCACAATGCCTTGCACTCCCCAGGACCAAGCAGTGGGCAAACCACCCACTAGAGAGACTGTGGCGTTGCACTCCCCAGGACAGCGCACAGGGCATGTTGCCCCTTCCAGGACCAGTGGTGTTGTACCATCTTCCGGCTGAGGTGCCCCCGTTCCCTGTCCCACTGAGGTGCCTGTGCATCTTCGACCTGATGCCCCTGCAGTGTTCTCTCAGTGTTGTTGCAGGAGTGAGGTGGGGCCTTGGCCTATGTGTTGTGGCCCTGTGGCCCACGGACATTGAGGACTGGGCAGTGTCCCTACATTTGTAAATATGTATATACGTTTGGATTTTGATGCACTTATTCATAGTATTTTATTTTATTACATTCACTTTCTTCAAATCATTTGCAACTCAGGCACCATGGCGTCGTGGTTGTTCCCCGAGTCTCCACAGGTGAGTCCTTTGAATTCTGAGTTCTGTTTCCGCCATGCTTTTGATGTCGTTGGTACCGCCCCGGAAAAAGTGCCGGATAGGCCGGTCATAATAGAGTGGGCGGTACATTGTCTTCCGTCTGGCTGTTGGCGGTTACCGCTGTGGTGCTTGTTGATTCCGCCCTGGCGGTCGGTGTGTTAAAGTGGCTGTCTGTCTGAGCGGTTTCTGCTGTGGTCATGATCACATTTTTGTTACCCCTGGCATGCTGGCGGTATTACTGCCGCTTTATAACCGACCACCAGGGTTGTAATGAGGGCCTTAATCTTCCATTTAATTACCTGGGGACAGTTGTTATGCTTGGTTCTAGTCACAATTTGAAAATAATCTATGTGTTGTAGTACAAATGGGGACAGTAAAGTATGATTCAAAAGACTGTCCTTTAAGCCCACAAAAGGTGATGACTGTTCTGGAATGTCTGGTGGAAATCGACAATTCAGATTCTTTACTGGAATACTGAACATTTTCAATCAGAAATTACAGTTAATTCTGCTAGTTATTTCACCTCAGATATCATGTCGGTATCTCACAGAACGTTTACAGTTCATTCGGTGGATACGGAGTAAGAAAGTTGGGATCTAACACCTTGTTCAAGTCTACAGTTAATAAGAACTCCAAATTTGCTAATCTCAGTAACTGTGTATCAATGTGTTCAAATACTACAGTTTGAACAATTTGTTTTCGCAGTGAGCCAGGTGGGATATAAATGTTGCATACAAGTAAGGTTGAAAGAGCAGATGCCCATTGAAAATTTGAGTTTGGAGACTAATATGTAATTCGATTCAATTGGCAAAATTACATTACTATACTTTAAACGTGTAGTTATTGTTGCCAGCCCACCTGGCAATCTGCCCTTCTCAGCTAGTTTTACTGCTGGTTTGCACAAAGAAGTGTACATTTGATACAGCAACCTCCTCTTTTGACCAAGTTTCCTTTAAGCATCTGATGTCATGACCTTTTAAGAACTGCATTACCTCAGCTATATTCCAAGACACAACAGCAAAATTGTTCTAATTTATTCTCCCTGTTTCTGATCCAATCTTTGGCTGTGGTATTCTCCTCACTTAAGATCTAATCTTTGGCTGTAGCTATGCTTTACTATTCTCAGAAGCAAGCAGTCTTGGGAGCCAGGGCCAGTTCACACTAACATTGTTAATGCTGCCCAGCTGGCTTCTATATATGATATATCCTAAAGACCAGATGTTGTACCTTCTTCAGTGTAGGCTGATGTATGCTCCAACTGTATGGCTAAGAGTACTTTCTTTGTTATCAGGTGTGGCAAGATGGCAGTATTACGTGGTATGACTGGGGAATCTTACCATGTAATACTAGCCCGTTACCCAGAAGTGGACCTCGGGTTCACACCAATAAACCTTAGCTCAGTCCTGGTAGAGTGGCAATAAGGAGTCAGGCTACTTAGAGGCACATGTGTGAAGCATTTCACAACACCCACCTGGATGATAAGTAAATTACACGAATCAAAAGACATCTGACACCAAATTAGAAAACTAAAGCAGATTTTGATTTTAATTTAGGACACCAAAACAAACTTTTCATCTTACATGCAACCAGAGTTGTGAATTTTAGAAACGTTGAAAAATAGATGCACTTTTAAATATCTCACAGTTCCATTGAAGTCAACAGGAGAAAAGCACAGCATGCAATTGGACACATGTTGGGTGAGTTACATGGAACCCACCTGGGGTTAAGGTTTGGCAGGTCCCAGACCAAGACTCAACAGTCAGTACTTTGTTACCTTGCCGAGGGAGCAGAGGTGCTCTGGCTTTGGTGCTGACGGGATCCATGGGTGCCGTAAAAATTGCAGCACTTGACAAACACACACTTGGGGGGGTCGAACTGCTCTCTACCCTCGGTGAGTAGAGGCCTTTGGTGTCCAAGCACCTGGATTCCACAACAGGATCTTCACTATAATGTCTGGGGGATCTGGGGGCTATGGGTGCAGTGGTAGCCTTTCAGCTGTCAGTCACGGACTGGTTGCGCCAAATTTGCTTTGCCACCTCTCTCGAAGTCGCCTCCTTCCGGATGCTGGATCTCGGGAGTGGGGTTGTTGGGAACTGGTGATGTCCACGACGGGATCGTTTACCGGGCTGGCACCCGACAATCCTTGGCAGCATCAAAAGTAGCCCATCGTTACTTCGTTGGCTGGAGGTCATACGGGATGGAGTAGCAGCTCGAAACTTGACGGGAGCCTCACTACCACTCCCAGGGTGCAGGTCACTGACTAAAAGGCACAGTGTTTGACACCAAACAGGGGGAAAATTGGTCGGGCCATTATGGAGCTCGACATCTAGGCACTGTCCGGGTGCCAGCCCATGTTATCCTATGGACCGCCGGTCACTTAGCATTGAGTTTCAAATGCTACCACAGGGCCATATATGCTTGTGCATATATGTCCACACTCAACACAGTGAACCCTGCCTCCTGGAGTATAGGAAGTCTGCCTTTGGGGTGAATGACCTGTACTACGGGCAGTGAAGGGACTCAGAGTTAATTTTGAGACTTGTGTGACAATAGGTTGATAAAGTATACATCAACCAGATGTGTCCAAAGATTGAACACCCCAGCACCAAATATTCAAATTGTAGGATTCCAAAACACAGGGTCATCAAGATCATTGCTGGTGCACGCTGAAAAGCACATACATTTAGATATAATATATGGGTTCAGATGAAAATGAGAAGGATCCCAAATCAGGGCTCGGACAGCAGGGTCTAAATAGCCATGATTAGACAAATTAAATTTTAAAGAAATAAATCAGGAGCTTTTCACCATGATGCACTTCAATTCACTACACACAACACACAGCAGATTGAATAAAATTCACATCAATATTTGTCTAAACCCTCAGGTCCAAGACGAGAATATATGGTATGTGTGAAAATGCATGGATTGGTGGTAGGCTTCAACTACTGTACATTCCAGCTCATTTACTTTGATGCAACAAGGGAACAAATTACTTGAGTGCTTTTCGACAAATGTTATATATTTCTAAAACTGCATAAACAATTTAAAAGTATATGTTTGTTCAATGTTTAGGAAGACAAAGTTTACTTTCTTACTGTAATACCGGTTTATCATGGTTAACTACAAATAAGAGAAGTCCACAGAAATAGTTACAATACCGAAACACGGTCAAGGACTTAGAGTTTGGCTGATAAGTACTCCATCATAAAAGAGACAGATATACTGTCCGTCTTATTACAAGTGCTTGCTCAACTCCTCAGAATATTTAAAATTCCTCCACACCTCACTCTTAGCCTTAATCGCCACAGCATCAGAAGCTGCATTCTTGGTTCTCAGTGCTGACTACAATCCTGCAAGTCCATTGATGGTGACACTTAAATGCCCCATCCATTATCCTAGCTCCATTGTCAATAATGAAAAGATCGTATTTTCCACTCTACAGCTGGGAACAGATTACAAAACAATTAAGCTGTGCTTTTATATTGAATAAAAAGTGAAACAAAGTATTTCCCATGCAATTAGTGATATGTGCTTATGTCTATTTAGATACTTTGATTGTTTTTTTTTATTTTTGGGTAGGTCAACCATCCCAGCCACATTTCTCTGTCCATTCTCATCATCCATTGCTACTTTAAGTCGGGTGTAATTCAGTTGAAATTCATATGCTCATTTAAAATATACTGCAGAAAAATAATGTTGCTAATAAACTGTGCACATTAACACAAAGCAACTTTAGTATAATATATTTGCATTAAAGGATTACATTTTTCTATGCTGAATATGATGGTGAACAAAAATCAAATGAACAATCCATATAAACAAGCCTCAGTGATGATGTTATCGATATGAACTTACCCACCAATTCCAATTACAAATGTTTTCATTTTTTGAATTCTTCTGCTTGCCTGAAGAGATGTCAAAATACATTCTTAGTCTAAACTCATACTTATTTGCAATAATCATTTTATGTACAATAAAAACACAATGAATTGGACTGACCACGCTTATATCCTTTCACTTGATAAGGAATTAATTAATTCTAACAAGAGTAATCCATAGTCTTCTGTTGTTAGCGCAGGCAAAGATGAACCAAGACAAAGCCCCTATGGTGGCTAACAGCAATATTCATAAGAAACAAGAATGTGTGGCATTTTTTGCATCATGCACACTTGTCAAGAAAAGGGTGTGGATCAAAGAATGCTGGTTTTCAACAGTCTACACATTCAGCTGCATACTAACTTCTCACAATCGTTCTACTTTTTCAAAATATATTCTTTTTAAGTTCAAAATATTTTATTAGACTTTAGCAGTATATCAAGATAAACAGCAACAATAGAGAATAGAACATAGAATTATCAATAAGTCAAATTACATGTGTGTCTCAATATATAACAGAGTATCAGAATACAGAGAGTCATGGACAAAAATGAAAAAGAGCTGCTTACAAGTATATACTGGAAAAATAAATTATGTATTGTAGGTCAAATATCAGCTTTTAAATATTTAATCAAGTAAGTATTATAATGTGTTCAACTATAACTTAGCAACAAAAAAATTACAGGGCAACCAAACTAATCATTGGGTAAGAGAAAGTTCATGGCATTTACTGATGAAGATAGTCCCACCATCTATCAACAGTGAGCAATTTGGTATCCTTCCACTGGCAAGTAATTAATTTGCAGACAAAAATAAGGAAATCATATATTTTCTTTTAAACAATCGGTAAGGGATGCACAATGTGACTGGTATACAAATGATTACGTTACCTGAAATATTATTTCAAATATCAAAAATGTTAATAATAATAACCCATATCTTGAATGAATGTTTCAGGACAAGTAGGTATTTATACAGCATGTCTGGTCCGATTTGTAATGCCAATATAACAAGCTATCAAGCAACCTACCTTTGAACAATATACACAGAGACCGTAGACAATTACATAAAACAAATTTGTTTCATAAAAAATCCTTTCATCCAACCTGACATATTGCTGGACCAAACTTCCTAACTGTTAGAAATGGTGTCTCTAGTTGGCAGTCGGTTTGCACCCTGTCCAAGTAGGGACCCTCATTCTAGTCAGGATAAAGGAGACACCTGCTCAGATAGCCCCTGCTCAGATAGCCCCTGCTCACCCCCTTGGTAGCTTGGCATGAGCAGTCAGGCTCTCAGAAGCAATGAGTAAAGCATTTGCACATAACACACAGTAATAAATGAAAACACTGCAAAAGGACACCACACCAGTTTTAGAAAAATAGCCAATATTTATTTATCTATATAAAACAAGACCAAATACAATAAAAATCCACCATACAGTAATCCATATATGGATTCTGCAAGATTTACTCAAAAATACAGTTCCTTGAAGTCAACTGCTCCACCTGGGGCTATCACGGCATCGTGATCAACAAAACCAACAGTTCAGGCCAGCTGCGGGCCAGCTATGATGTCGGGAAGACCAGCAAACAGTACCTTTGGGATTGCAGGGCGTCGTGATCCTTGCAGTGAACTCCAGAGAGCAGCCTCGCTGACGTTGCAGTGTCGGTTCCAGAGTCGGTGCGGTAGTCGTCGGGCCCCTGAAGTCATACTCCTTGCGGATCGAACTCCGGGCTGATGAAGTCAGGTGCGCTGGCGTGGATGGCATCGGGGTTGCAGTGTGAAGTGGGACGATGCCATGTGCAGTGCCCACAGGTCACGGTGCAGGCAGAGGCTCAATGACGGCATCGGTGAGACGAGGGCTGCAGTGTGAAGCGGGGCAGTGCGACGTACGGTGTCACCAGGTCACGGTGCAGGCAGCGGCGTCATCGTTGCTGAAGCACTGTCGTCAGTGGTCCTAAGCCAGCGTTGCGGGAGGGGACGGTGCTTCATGACCCTCACGAGCGGTGTCCACAGGCCACGGTGCGGGCAGGGATGCCTGGTGACGACACTGGAATCGATGATGCTGGCGTCAGTGGACCGGGGCTGCGGCGCGGGACAGGACGGTGCTTCGTGTACCTCACCAGCAGTGTCCACAGGCCACGGTGCAGGCTGCGGCACCGGTGTCAGCAGGAGCGATGTGGTCGGGATGCCCAGGCTGCGGTGTGAGCAAGCGATGCCGGAGTAGGGGCCCAACAGGTCGCAGTGCGAGCAGCAGCTCGGTAAAGTCGTCCGATGACTGCATCGGTGATACCTCGGTCGCGGTGCGAAGCGGGGCAGTGAGGCGTCAGCAGGTCACAGTGCAAGCCAGCACCATCGTTGACGGCGTCACAGTGGTTTTTCTCCTTGAACAGCACAAAACACACAGTTCCCAGTGCTGTAGGAAGAGGAAACTGAAGTCTTTGATATCCCTGAGACTTCCAACAGGAGGCAAGCTCTACTCCAAGCCCTGGGAGAACTTCCTCAAGCAGAACACACAGCAAAGTTCACCCTTTGCACTCTTGGCAGGCAGAAGCAACAACTGCAGGCCAGTCCAACAAAGCAACACAGCAAAGGGACAGTACTCCTCCTCCAGCTCTTCTCCTGGGCAGAGGATCCTCTTGATTTCAGAAATATTCTGGGGTTTTGGGTCTTCTTATACCGTGTTCTGCCTTTGAAGTTGGCAAACTTCAAAGCAAATTCTCAAGTGTTTGCAAGAACCTTCCTTGTCCAGTCAAGGCCCCAAACACACACCAGGGAGTCGGAGACTGCATTGTGTGAGGGCAGGCACAGTCCTTTCAGGTGTGAGTGAGCACTCCTCCCCTCCCTTCCAGCACAGATGACTCATCAGGTTATGTAGGCTACAACCCAGCCCCCTTTGTGTCACTGTCTAGAGGAGAGGTGTGAACAGCCCAGTGTCAAACTGACCCAGATGGGGAATCCACAAACAGGCAGAGTCACAGAATGGTTTAAGCAACAAAATGGCTACTTTCTAAAAGTGGCATTTTCAAAACAGACAATTTAAAAAACAACTTCACTAAAAGATGTATTTTTAAACTGTGAGTTCAGAGACCCTAAACTCCACATTTTTATCTACTCTCAAAGGGAATCTGCGCTTTAAGGATATTTAAAGGCAGTCCTTGTGTTAATCTATGAGAGGGATAGGCTTTGCAGAGTAAAAAACGAATTTGGCAGTATTTCACTGTTAGGACATATAATACACACTAGTATATGTCCTACCTTAAACATACAATGCTCCCTGCCCCTGGGGCTACCTAGGGCCTACCTTAGGGGTGCCTGACTTGTAGTAAAAGGGAAGGTTTAGGTCTGGCACATGGGTACACTTGCCAAGTCGAATTAGCAGTTTAAAACTGCTCACATAGACAATGCAGTGGCAAGTCTGAGCCATATTTACAGGGCTACTAATGTGGTTGGCACAGCCAGTGCTACCGGCCCACTAGTACCATTTGATTTACAGGCCTTGGGCACCTCTAGTGCACTTTACTAGGGACTTACCAGTAAATCAAACATGCCAAACATGGATAAACCAATCAACAGTACAATTTACACAGAAAGCATATGCACTTTAGCACTGTTTTAGCAGTGGTAAAGTGCCCCCAATCCTAAAGCCAACAAAAACTGGTCAGAAAAATTAGGAGGAAGGAGGCAAAAAGATTGGGGACGACCCTGCAAAAAGGGCCAGGTGCAACACTAAGATGCTTCAATAGAAAGATAGAAAGACAGTTCAGACTTTCAAAAATCAGAAATAAGATGAAGAGTATTCACACTACCATTTTTATAAATGGAGAGATAGCCTGTTATATTGTATAGTTTGAAACAGATTTCTAAATTATGAGTTTTAACATTATGTAGGGTATTGGCAAATCATTAAGAATCTAGGTGCGATTTATAGTTTGGCAGATAGAGTGCTCCATTGCAATTACATCCTGTCTACTAAATTAAGAATCCAAATGACCTATTTTGAGTGGGGAGAACCTCAGCTTTCCATCAACGGAGCCCACATTGGCTCTGTTGGGGGGTAAACTACCTCTGACAATCTGACTGAGTATGAGCCATTGGAGTAAAGCCATCACACCTTCCACTTCATTTTGATGTCACTGCCAGGAAAAACCCGACAGTGTGGGAAAGAAAAAATAATGACCCTCTCACCCTGAGTGAAAGCTCCCAGTGTGTGGTAGTCATTAGTTTTTTATTTTTCAGCAAAATACTCCCACTTTTGGGGTTTGCTCTTAAATAACAAAGTATGTTGAATGCTTCGTGGACAGCCATAAAAACTGAAACCATCTGTCCACCAAACCTTCTGTACCTAGAAGGCAACCACTGTGATAGAGGTTCCTTTCAATGTACAGAGCAATGGCTGTACATCTTGATGGGTGGAACTCTGTCCTCCATGGTCTAATTCAGGCCTAGAGTCACACTGTACTAGGAAGTATCTGTAACAAATATAGGAAGCAACCACCAAGAGTACATTGGCTGGTGCTTACCAACTAGTTTGTTTTATCATCATTGACACTTTCCTGTTAGTATAGGAAAACCCCAAATATTGTATGTGTCTCTATGCTGGGTGTATGTGATGAACTAATCAAACTCTCAACTGTTAAATCAATATCCTGCACCTGATTGTTTGAGGGTCCTCATATTATAAAAGTTAGTTCCTTCCACTCGATACAAAAGTATAAAAGTGAGTCCATGTGGCATTCCATGAATTCTTTAATATGTATGCCAGGCTCATGATTCAGAACACTCTAACGTGTTTCATTGCCGTAGTTAACAGGGCATCTTGCTAGAGCACCAACCACCAGCACTGTAGGCATCACCTGGTCACACTCTACCTTTGAAATTAATCCTATTGTCCACTGGTAGGGGTTCATCTGGTAGTTATGAGGTATGGTGCACAGTTGGGAGACAGAGGGGTCCTCATTCCCTGAAGAATGTGCCTGTAAGTTAACTATAGCAATTAAATATCAACCTTTCTTCACACTTTGGTCAAAACATTTTAGAGTGTTTTACGAATACTCCCTTGTTGTGAGGTATGAGGAACTGGGTTGTTGGTTGACTGGGAGTGTGAGCCATGGTGTAGCAACAGCCACAACCCTATGCAAGGTGAACCATAAAAAGTCACTAAATTAACCTGTGGTTAACCCTTCGTAGCTTGGCGAACAAAGCAGTCAGGCCTAACTCAGAGGCAATGTCTAAAGTATTTATGCAGAACACAAAAAGTAACAGTGAAAACACAACACAAGAAAAATCCCAAACGATTGTAGGTAAATAGAATACATTTTAGTAAATTATTTGACATGAAAACAACAAAAATCCAATCAGTAGAACCGGAGTTGTGAATTTATAAAGTTTAAGGTTCAAAATAGCACCTAAAAGACAAAAGTGCCAACTGTGGCTATCCAGTCGAGCAAAACCGAGTCAAAGTCGAAAGTTAAGGCCGACTGCAATGGAGAGCGTTTCGGATACAAGAAGTGGATTGGACCAGTCAGTGCTTACCTTTGGACTTAAAAAAAATTCTGTAGAAAAATATCTAAGAAGGTAAAGTTCAGCTAGGTCAGAGGAGGGAGCATCGCCGTCAGATAGCCGTGGGTTGAAGCTATGGTTAGGATTTTGATGTTCTGACTTAGGGACTCTTGTGACCGCCAGCCTCGCAGTGGTGGTTGGACCGCAGTGGTTGTGGCTGTCCTACCACCACAATACAAGTTTGGCGATTGGACCACCGTCTCCGCCAGGATCCATGATGCCGACATGGCATGGGCAGTGTGGAGGTCGCCGGTCCAGCACCATTGGAATGTGCACTGTCTGCTTTGCACATGCACAGTGCACATTCCAAGGGTGCTGGACAGCCCACTCTGTAATACGAGCTAGCACTCGGCTCCCCTGAAGGAGCTAAGTGCTATCTCGTAGCACTGTTCTCTCTATTTCAAGGGTTCTGCCGGTCAGCCAGGTCAGGCCGGCGGAAATGGTGGCGTCCTACCCGTGACTTTGGCAGACCCCCGTTGGGACCACCAAACTCGTTATGAGCCCCTTAGTCACCAAAATGCAAATAGAAAAAAACTCCAGCTGGAAAAAACAGAGGGCTGTAGCTGAAGACAGTTTCACAAGGTCGGATACCCCTTTGGCAAAGGACCGCTGAAATGGATTTGCTGTTGTGGAAAAGAACATTGCGGGAGAAGACACAAGGTCAATCTGACCGACAATGCACCTCTGGGAATAGGCAAGTAGGTTTGTCCCGGTCTCCTCCTGGTTCTCAAAACACTTTTTGGCCAAATTTTGTCTAAGTCCTCAGTTCTGAAAACTAGCCATCTGGGCACCACAACCAGGGGTCCAGGACTGGTGGGACATAACTTGGGGTGGTTCAAGACTCACTTAGGCTGGGTCCAGGTGCAGGTTCAAGATGGTGAGAGCCTTTTATATCGGTTTGACTCTGAACAGGAGGCCAGTCAACTGGTCCTTGGTGTAATTTCTGGTAAACCTGGGTGCAGGTGTTAAAGCAGGGCTCAACAGCAGGGCTGACCTCTGAGCGCACAAGGCAGGCTCCAGGCAGCAAATCAGTCCTTCTAAGCACACCAGCAGCCTGGTAGAGTGCACCGCAGGTTACAGCACTATAGCTACTCAGGTGTAAGTGGGGCTGTGCTCAGCTCTGCCCCCAAACCTATCAGAAGATAGCCCATTCAGGTATACCTAATCCCTCTATTGTGTGACTGGGTGGGAGGAATTCAGAAAGTCTGTCATATATAACCAGCCATGTGACCCAAGACAAAATGCAGACACAAAGGGATATGCGCAGGAAAATACCAACTTTCTAAAAGTGGCGTTTTCAAAATTGTAATGAACAATTCAACTTCACCATTTAGGAGTGTTTATCATTACAATGCCATGGGCACCAAACATGACATATCTTTCCCCTGTCAATTAGGAATTACAGCCTATTAAATGGGATGGGTAAGCCTCAAAGTAGTGAAAAACAAATTTGGGTGTTTTTTGCAACTAAGACAAGTAAAACTTAAAAGTACATGTCCAACTTTTTAATGACTTAACACCCTGCACTGTGGACTATCTAGGGCCTACCTCGAGGCTGACTTATATGCAATAGAAGGGGAGTTTTATACTTTGCAAGGGGGGTTTAAATGCCAAGTCGACATAGCAGTTGTGACACTGCATTAAGGCTGCAATGGCAGGCGTGGGACATATTTTAGAGCGCTACTTAGGTAGGTGGCAGAATAAGTGCTGCAGGCCAACTGGTATCATTTCATGTACAGGCCCTGGCTATATGGTATAGCACTCTACAAAGGACATATAAGTAAATTAAATATGCCAATTAGATATGTGTCAATCAAACCATGTTTAGGGGAGTTAGCACAAGCACATTAGCACTGGTTAGTTGTAGTAAAGTCTACAGAGTCATGAGGCCAACAAATGCAAAAATCCAGCCAAAATTGGAGGTAAGTAGGCACCATTTGGGGGTAAGACTACCCTAAGGCTAACAGGTCTATTATGAGGTGTTGTTTCCCTTGACATTATATCCTTTTTATATACACCCTTGTAGTTGTCTGATTCTAAGTTTTATCAGAGCAGGCAGGTTCCCCAGAACTGATTATGCCACAGGATCCTTGAGATATCTACTTCACAGACGTTTTTGTGTGGGGTGTCTGACATAGTGGTTTAGTTTTTTCTGAGTTTCTTTTGAGTGGAGGATGCCCCCTTTTCATGTTGTTCCTCTATAGCTCGTCTGTTTGTGTTTATATACAAAGAATAGTGTGCCTGTGAGATTCAGAGGACTGGACATTATAATCGTTTTGTAATTCTATAAAGGATAACAAGGAATCCCTTTCACATATATATTATATAAGAAATTGGATTATTATTTGAGGTGGATAACTATCTACCTTAAGGAATAATCACAGTTCTTGTTGGGGTAAATGTTCAAATTCACTAATTTAACCTGCACTCAACCCCCTTACAGCTTTATCCCACAGAAGACATACTTAGCTTAGGACAATGTGTAAAGTATTTATGAAGTACCAAAACAGTATTAAAGTCAAAATGCAAATGAATAAAAATCCCAAACCGAACTAGAAATAGAAGAGTAAAATGTAATACATAAAATGACATCAAAATGACAAACCCCAATAAGGACAACTGAACATATAGGCCCTCATTCTGACCTTGGCGGGCGGCGGAGGCCGCCCGCCAAAGTCCCGCCGTCAGGTTACCGTTCCGCGGTCGAAAGACCGCGGCGGTAATTCTGACTTTCCCGCTGGGCTGGCGGGCGGTCTCCTTCAGACCGCCAGCCAGCCCAGCGGGAAAGAGGCTTCCACGATGAAGCCGGCTCGGAATCGAGCCGGCGGAGTGGAAGCTGTGCGACGGGTGCAGTTGCACCCGTCGCGTATTTCACTGTCTGCGCAGCAGACAGTGAAATACATGTAGGGGCCCTCTTACGGGGGCCCCTGCAATGCCCATGCCAGTGGCATGGGCACTGCAGGGGCCCCCAGGGGCCCCGCGACCCCCCCTACCGCCATCCGGATCTCGGCGGTCCGACCGCCGGGATCTGGATGGCGGTAGGGGGGGGTCAGAATCCCCGCGGCGGTGCAGCAAGCTGCGCCGCCGCGGAGGATTCAATGGGGCCGCGGTACACTGGCGGGACCCCGCCAGTGGTGCCGGTCCGACCGCGGCTTTACCGCCGCGGTCGGAATCCCCATTGGAGCACCGCCGGCTTGTCGGCGGTGCTCCCGCGGTCCTCCGCCCTGGCGGTCAAAGACCGCCAGGGTCAGAATGAGGGCCATAGTGTTTTAAAGGATTAACTAAATTAAAAATAGTGTCAAAAAGCTTAAGTCACCAATGATAGTCAATGGTCATAGTAGACAAGGACCTAGGCACAATTTGAGGCTGACCACAATGGAGCATGGGTCGGTTATACTAGCCATGTTTGTCCTGGTCAGAAATTTTCACCTTCTGGCTAAGGTCCCAATCTACCACAGTAGTATACTTCTAAAGCCCCGGAGGGCCACCAGGGAGACACTTGGAGAAATACAGGATGTCAGGCAGACATCAACAGAGGGGTTCAGTTCAGGTTGAGTTGTTACTGATCAACAGGTTACTTCCAGGATAATGCCTCATTTAGCCTACTGAATCCCTTCAGCTTCATCAAGAGGGCAGCCTTATGACACTTGGAGTTCACCTCTTTGCCCTGGGACCAAAGGGGGGAGGAGGACAAAATCATGTTTGGTATCTATGAAATTGTAACTCAAATTTCTCTTTAATGGTAAAGTCAGATTTTAAATCACAATTTTGTAAATGTCACTTAGAGCAAGTAGACATTTTCCCACTCTTTGCAATTTGGTGCCTGCAGCCTGTCCTTGGTCACATGACTGGGTGTAATTGGCATTTATACTATGCAAATTCTTCCCAGGTAGTCACACAGTAGAGGGATTAGGTGTACCTGAATGGGTCATCTGCTGGCAGGATGAGGGAGGAAGCTGGGCCCAGCCCCACTTGCAACTGAATAGTCTGTGCTCTGCCTTCACACAAAGGGATTCATGTCAGGTCCTCCTTGAACTGAACACAAGCAACCCAGTACTGGTTTCTTTTATATTTTTTAGGCTTCAGAAACCTTTATTCATTACAAAGGGCAGAATACATGTTAGCCAGTCAATGTTTCAGTTAGTATGACATTTGACCAGGTGAAAAAACGCACACAGTGCCAAGTGCTACACAAGATTTACATCTAGATGTTATTGTATTCTGAATTAAAAGAAACCTAACCAAGAGTATTAAAACACATAGAATAAAATAAACCAAGAAAGAAAGAAATCAAATAGGCACACTAATGCATGTCTTCCAAAAACTTAATACCAGGAACCACTTATCACTAGATATCACCAGTGATCACCCTAACACCATTCCAAATAGGTTTTTACCTTGGCCTTATATAATATGTGTTTGCACATATAATCGAGTACCTAAGAGCGTGCTAGTGCATAAATCACTTGGAGAGAAAAGTCAATGCCTTTGACTAAAAAGAGATTTCTGGATCTCCACGGAGCATTTTTCAAGCAATTCACAACAATACAAAACTTTTGACACTGGGAGTTAGATCTTATCAGACCAAAAACCACCTCTTTGGAAAGAAATTACATCTGCATTTAGAGGCCATACCTCTGCTAAAGCTCACACCTTCTTTTCCGTTGGGCAGTACCAAAAATGTGGTCACAAACTTTCTCTGGCAAACATTCCTTGCTGACACAAAATGGGGCTCTAGAACATCTTCTCCAATATTAAAAGAGGCACAGAGGCAGCAACCATGTGCCGTAGGAGATGCCTGGTCTTGTTTACAGAAAAATATCCCCAAATTGCTCTTAAAGTTTGATCAGAAAACCCACTGACTGGTATCTGTAGCTATTCCCAAGTTCCTGCTTTGTGAATAAGTTTGAATGACATCAGTCCCTAAGGAATTCCTTTTAAATTGTACTTCTTAATAAAGTTTCTTCCACGGAAGTAAGCAAAAGGGCAAGATTCTGAATGAGTCATGCTGCTACATACTGCCAAACCCCATAGATTGCATTACAGAAAATTTAAACAAAAACTAGCATAACAGACCATTTCCTTTCTTCCTTGTCTTGATAAATGTTCCTTTTTATTATGTTGCAAATAAACAAGGATTGTCAACTGAGGCCAGTGTTTGGAACCTTTTTGCCACCCAAAACCAAAGATTTAAACATAGAAACACGTGCCACTCGTTATTGCTTCCATCCCCACATGAACTGAAAAACTCACTTTTAAATTAGTGCTAGGCAGTTTTTGGGGATGGGGAAAAAACACCAGCAACATACAAAAGGCCCGATTGAAATTCTGCATTTGCAACAAGAATTTTACTGGTCATAGTAAGTGACCTCAGACCCCAAAGTGCTACCTTCTGCTTGACATAGGACATACTTTCTGACCAACTCTGCAGACCACCACCCTCTCCAAGAAAAACATAGACCAAGAACTTTGATGCGATATTCCACTTCGTTCAGGCCGTAATCTATCTTGTCTTCTTTCCAGTTAACATACAAATTCTCACACTTTGTCAGGTTAATTTGTGATGCAAATGTCAGAACAAAAAACAGACTTATTGTCCTCATAGGCAGGAGTGATGACAGACCAACCCATTCCTCCTGAGACAGGAATACCTTTAATCAACTTATCAGCCCTCAGAGTTCCAATAAAGGGTTTGATGGCCAAAATGAACAAGAGGGCATCCCTGCTATACTGCTGACAAAATCAGAAAAATGTCAGTCAATGTGCCACTGACCATGACTTTGTTGTAACAATTTGAGTAAAATAAAATAATGCATCATCTGAATTGTGGATCAAAATTATAGAATCTTGAACATAAAAGAATGGTTAACCCTATCAAAAACCTTTCCTGGTCTAGGTTGAGTGAACACAAAGATAAACCATGGTCTTTCACATGTGATGGCACATCTCTAACTAAACGTAAATGGTCAGGCATATTGCACCCTGGTACACCACATCTTTGATCTAACTCAATGACTGTGGAGTCCACAGGCCTCAACTGATGGAACAAAGTTTTAGACAAGATATTAGTCTATATTAAGAAGACTAATTGGACACCAGTTTTTTAACATAATTTGTCACCTTTCTGTTTTTTTAATGAATTAGCTTTATACATCCCCTCTCCGGAAATTTGGGAGCAGTCCTTCCCTCATAGATTACTATATATTTCAAGTAAATCAGAACCTACTTTATACCAAAAGGTAGTACATAACTATACAGGCCAACCATTTTATTCATGGGCTCTCTCTTTGGGAAGGCTTTGTATAGCTATTTCTATGTCTTAAATTACAAAATCCCTTTCTAGGTCTTCTATTTCTTCTTGTGCCAAAACAACTGCAAATGTTGTGAGAAGAAATTCACAGTCGCAATGTCTCATTGTTCTTTATAGGAACTATACACACATTGGTTGATAACTTAAATTGTGCTATGCTTGTTATCCTGTGAGTCCAACATGGCATCTATATTTCTCCCACCAGCTTTAGCTTTCAGAAAGAAGAATCTAGCAAGTCTTGCCTTCCTCCAAGATTTGAGCTCTACTGCTCAAATCTTACCTGTAGTAAAATCCTTCTACAATGAAGATATTTTCTGCTCGCACAACATTATGTCAGATAGAACATCAAACCCATACTCTAAAAGTTTGGACTAATTCTGGAGCTGGGTTTGTGAACAGTTGATTCAGCAACTTCTTCCTCTAACAACCCTAGTCCCCTCACAAAAAAGAAGGGCCATATGCAGATCTTAATATGCTCCCTCTGCTCACTTACTGAGGGAAAAGGAGTTTTCAAGGATTGCTAATTTTGTTAATGATGCCTACACCTTTTCACAGGGAGCCTTGTTTTTAAGTAAATTAATGTTTAGTTTCCACAGTCCTTTCCCTCTGAACGGTATCTCAGCCTTGGATACACTTATTGCAATGAGGTTAGCGTCCGAAAGAAAACTGGAATTAGTGTTGCTAAAATACTCTTTTCATATGGGTTTGCAAAGATAAAATCAATACAGGACTTTGTGGAAGAATCGGAATTAATCCAGGTATATCCTGGAAAGTTAGTATGTAGTACTTTTTAAGCTTCCTGCAAATGAAAGTCTGCAATGATATTCTGCAGTGATTTGGAGCTAATGTAAAAGTACACTATGGAAAAAGACGTTCTACCTTTATCATCCACTAAACAGTATAACCCCCTCCCAAAAAACATTCTTGTTGCATAAAAGGAGCTGTGGTATTAAACTCAAATTAGCCCTGCATGATAAACGAGGTAGGGCAATACAGAATAATGGGACATATTTCATGTCAAAACCATATACTATCCACACAAAGCAGTCTCCCTTTAACCACATGTACCTTTTAAATAGAGAGGTATAAACAACAAAGTAACATGCCTATTCCTGCGTTTTGATCAGAATTGAAGCCTGGCCAGACTGAAGGGCAACAGGTCCACATTTCGTGCAATTGTTTGTCCTTAGAAAGCCTGAAATAACACATTCCTGTAAAAATGTAATTTAATTTTTGTTGTTTCAAAAAATAAAAAATTTAGGAAAATTTAGCATCAATGACCAAACACCTAACATTAATTCTTCCCAAGAGAAGCATCAGGAAACAATCAAATATGATAAACATGATCATAATTTACTTATCCTCCAATTTTTTATTTCTTTTCTTGGTCTTTCTTTTTATCACTGGGGCAAAAGCATTTTCTGCTTTTCTTCCTTAAGTTTACCTATTTAATCCTGTGCACACAAGTCTTTTGAGGCATTACTTTTAAAACCAATTTCTTCAGCATCTTTACACTCTTTCTCCTTTCTTTTTAATAAGGTTGAAATATCCATGGCTGCTTCAACCACGTCCTCAGTGATATTGTCATCATTGCCTCATTCAATGACCATGCCAGCAATTATAGAGTCAGAGAAAGATGACTGTTCCAGTGCTTAACAGACATAGGCCCTCATTACGACTTTGGCGTTTTTTTTACAAGACAGCCAAAGCCGCGGGTGCCAGAAGACCGCCAGTGCTGGCAGTCTTCCGACCACTATATTACGAGTATTGCAGGATGCCTGCCACATTTTGGGTGGAAATCTTCCAGTAGTCAGACTGGCAGTCGGAAGCGCATGGGCGGTTCCACCACTGGCCCTGCCACGCCAAAAGGACTCCACCAGCCTATTACGACCTATAATACGGCCTGGCGGTGTCCTGATGGCGGGGGCTCTCAGAGGTGGAAATGTCCGTTCCCTGTCGGATTACCTCCTCACCGGACAAGGTAAGTCGGGAGTCTGACAGGGGAGGTGGGGTGTTGTATGGGCATGTGTGAGTGGGTGTAGTCTGCATGTGTGAATGTAAGTGTGTATGCGTGAGTGTATGCGTGGTTGAATGCGTGTATGAATGTTGAAGTGAGTGAGTGTATGGATGCATGTGAGTGAATGAGTGTATGGATGCTTGTGAGTGAAAGCGTGTATATCAGTGTTGGTGAATGAGTGTATGCAGGGTGCCTGAATGAGAGTATGCTGGGTGCGTGTGGGTGTATGCAGGGAGGGGGGTGCGTTGACTGCCAGAGACAGGAAATAAATTTCCTGTCACCGGTAGCCTATCCGCCAGGGTTTTTTAGTGGCAGTGCTAACGCCACGGAAACCCTGGTGGAAAGCTGACTCCTAATACCGCTGATGGTCTTCATTGGACAGCCGAGTCAGAGATACCCATTTCCGAAGGCTTCAACCGTCCTGGCTGCACAGGCCGGGATGTGGCAGGTTGACAGAGACCAACCCGCCACACTCATAAAGTGGTGGTCTTCACCGCCGGCCCATCGGCGGTGAGACCGCCACCATGGCCCTGGCGGTCAGAAGACCGCCAGGGTCATAATGAGGGCCATAGTCTATCTTAGTGTAAGAGTACTTGGAGGAAACTGTAAATACTTTTTCCTTGTTATCAATTGCAATCACAGTATCAGATGATGCTGTTTCTACTGTTCATTGGCTTAAAGTGGAAAATATCTTTGGCGTAGCATACAAACTGCCATCCTTATCAGTGTCTTTTAACTGCAATTCATAATGTGGATGAAATTGCACCTTGGATTTTTCATTAGGTGCACCTATGCTGGAAGAGCCTCCAGCATCAACTATTTCACTTACTTCAGCTGGAGATAGTTTTTGATTTCCAGTACTCCCCCAGTGCTTTGGAAAGTGTTTGCTGTGATAGACCAGCCAAATCCATACCAGGTATAGGAGCCACGATTGCTGTATCAGGAGCACCTGGTAAACCTCCCTCATTGAGTTTAGTGCTCTTTTCAGCTTCACTAACAATACTTGTTTGCTTTCCCTCCACAAAAGGAGTTCCTTTTCCTGAGGTTTCTTGCTCCACAGTGATATCTATCTTTTATTGAGATAAACCAGTTTGAAAATCAAATTGTCCCTCCTCCAAACCAAGTCTGATTAATTCTTCCACTTCTGCCTCAACATCTTCCCTTGAACTTCTTCTACTTTGTTAGGGAGGAAACGGAAGTGGGGCAGTTTTTAAACTCATGTTCCATTGAGCCACAAAGATTACAAGCTTTCTCAGCCACACAATCCTCTGTTTCATGTCCACTATATTTACTTTATCCAGAAAGGTGCTGTACAATCTTTAGCCAAATGCCCCTCTGAATTACATTTCCTGCATCTTTTTGGCTGACCCACATAGAAGACCGAACCTTGGGCTCCTTCCAATCTAATAGAACTTGGTATATGCCTTAGTCCCTCAGTTATTTTTTTTATTTTTTTAAAGTCACATAAGGCAAAACCTTTCAGAGGTGCAGAATATTTTTTCTCTTTAAAGCACTTGATGCATTGTTCAAACAAGGCAAAAAGTGATAAAAATCACTTCAGAGACTTTGCCTTCAGGAAAAGCAAACATGTTTTCAGGTCGTCATTGTTATTTTGTACACTATGCCACCTCAGTTTGGACTAAGCAATATGTAACCAGCAAACCATGAGCACCTGCCTCTGCAGTACGGGATGGACTGTGCCAATTTGAGCAAGGTCAAGAATGATTTGCATACAGCTGGGTCCAATCTGAGGAGGCATGGTGTGCAAAATAACGATGGACTGGGATACGGCCCGAGTAATTACCAATGAATTCAGGCATTCCATCCATCATGTTCTTGTATACTTTAATTTGCTGCACTAAATGGGACAGGTATGACCAGACGCGAGTCCTGTGCACACTGTGCCACTGGAACCAAGCTGTACCCAGCTGATGAGCCCACAACTAGGGCAAAACCAGTCCTTGGTTGCTTGTGTTTTGGTCCAGGTAGGAGCTGGCTTGGCAGTTATGGCTGGTTTGTTCCAACCGGAGCAGGGTCAAGACTGTTTTGCATATAGCTGGGTCCAATCTGAGGTAGTGTGTTGGTCAAAATAAAAATGGATTGGGATACAGCCACAAGTAATTACAAATGGCTGAGATTAATTCAAGCATTCCATCACTTTTTTATATACTTTAGGTAGTCACTGTAAGTGGGTCAGATATGCCCAGACGTGGGTCCGGTGCACACCGTCACTGGAACCAAGCTGTACCTGGCTTATGAGCCCATACCTAGTGCGAAACCAGTCCTGGGTTGCTTTTGTTCTGGCTTGGGGAAGACCTGGCTTGGCAGTTCAGAATAGACTATTCCAAATGAAGCACAGTCAAGACAGCCCAAATAATTACCAGTGATTGAGATTAATTCAAGCATTCAATCCATCACTTTTTGTAAACGTTTAGAAAGTTGGCATTTTCTTGTCCCAACCACTTGGTGCCTATTCCTGGGTCACATGACTAGGTGCAGTTGGCCTTTGTGTTTTACTCCCAGACAGCCTCACAATAGAGGGTCTTGGTATTGGTAGGATGAGCCATCTCTGGCATAAGGGGTGGAGCTGTCACCTACCACACTTGCACTTCTAAGGAACCGGCCCAGTTCACGTACAAAGGACTTCATACTAGCCGTTTGTGCCCACAGACAGACTGGAACCAGGGCATTGAGGCAGGGAATTCCAGACACCTCTGTAGGAGGAAACTCCATAAGCTTTTCCCACTTCAAAGTGGGCACCAGGTATGAAAAGAAGACCCTAAGATCCATTCTTCAGAAGATTCCTGGACCTATGGATACTACAGAAGGATGAAGCCCTGCTGCTTGAGGCCTGCTCTGCTTACTGAGAAGGAAGGCTGGACCTGCACCCTTCATCTCAGGCTGAAGTGACTCCAAGGGTCCGCTGACTGACCTCCTGTTCTGAGCTACGGCAACATAAAAAGCTCCAGAGGCCTGCCTGCATTTGCGCAGCTGACCAGCTGTCTGAAACTTTAACTGCCTGAGCCCTGCTGGCCTCTGTTGGAGTGCGTTCCTGATCCCCAAGAGGTGCCCCTCAGGTCCTGGGCCCTTAGTGCGGCATCAGTCGAGCTCCTCCTTGAATAAAAGGAAGAAATGCTGAAATTCTGGGCTCTTCGTGACCTCAAAAGGGCCCTTTTGTGCCAAGACCTTGCCGTCCGTGCTGACTGCCAATGCAAAGCCCCAGTGACCCCAAATCTTTGGGCTGCAGAGACCACCAGCAACAACCAACAAAGGGAGATCTGAACTTCGTGCTACAGCGTCCACAGTCTGCAGTGAACACCATTGTGAATTTCCAGCAACGACCATCCGCAATGCCCAGCCTGCTCTTCCCGGTACAGCGACAACCATCCACAACGCTCTCCCTGCTTCTCGTGGCTTCCTCCTCTGTGAACTGGATTCTTAGTGCTAGACTCTATAAGGCAGGTATTTAGCAGGACTAACCTGGTCCCTGTATTCTGCCCACACTCCATCGCGGTCAGCCTGAACTTGTGACATTCAACTAGTTTTACACAATAAAATAACTACGAGTGACGATTTGTGTTTTTAGGCTCTATACTTACCTTATATCTTCACAATTGCATTTCTCCGGGCTGCTGATTGGATTTTTATCATTTTTATTGGCAAATAATGTACTACATTTTACTCTATTTTTTAAATTGGTGTGGGATTTTTCTTGTGTTGTTTCTTCACTTTGTTACTATTTATGTGCTGCATATATACCATACACATTGCATCTAAGTTAAGTCTGACTGCTTTGTGCCAAGCAACCAGAGGGTTAAGCACAGGTTGATTTAGTGACTTTAGTGGTTCACCCTGACAGCGATTGTGGATTTTGCTTCAGCAGGATTTCCCATGCCCTCCACCGCCCCTTCGCACCACTCAACCAACAACCCGGTTTCTCATTAAGCAGAAGGAAGAGGTGGAGACCTAAGTGGTAGAAGTAATCTGTCTTGAAATAATTATTTCAGGAAGATTTTAGGTGTGAGATTATACTCTACGAAGTGCATTAATGAATGATATGATATTTGTCTTCATATTTTGAGGGCTTCCATTTGGCCTTTCATTTATTATCCCTGTGTTCATATTTTACATTTCAATTTCCATCATGCCCTGCACCTGCTTTCTCTGCTTGCTCTTACTTCCTGTTTATGGGTGTGATTGTACCAGTGTTTTTTTCTATGATAAATGTATCCTATTGTGTTCTGTTTGGGAAGGAGATGTGTTCTGGTTACGCTGGAAACTGGCTTAGTACTGACATCACAGCAACATGGACCCTTAACGGTGTCATGCTAACGCTAGGCTTACTAAGGCTCCAGGGTTGGCAATTGGAACCTGAGCTGCCATGCTGAGAGGTCAGTGGTTTTACTTAATGTGCCTAACCTGAAAATAAATGCCCAGGAACTGTTTTCACTTTGCAGAAGTCTTAATTAGCACCAGCATAATACCCCTCTAAACCTGTTATACAGTTTCAGATAACGTATACACATCACATGTCGGTCATTTTTATAAAAAAGTGGGACCTCACTCGGCCAATTGATGTTCGAAGTCCTCTATGGCCAGGGAATGGAGCACTCTGCAGAACCCTCACAGGACTGCTGTACAACCAGAGTTAATATCTACCTAACACTCAGTCACCCACACACAAGAAGATATACCTTTCCCGAAGTGCCTATAAGCCTGCCTACTTAGAGAAGAAAGAACCCTCCCAATCCTCCAGGAAGAGTCTATCCAGAGAGGAGTAAAGCATAGAGCATCTCCATCTCCTGTCAGACACACAGAACAGAGAACAGTTGGAAATCAACCTGTTGCACCTAAGCACCAGAGGACATGCAGATTCTCCTTTCTGTTTCCTGCCAGTTGTGAGAAAAGGCCTCCTTTGTCATGGTTAGCCCCCACTTTTTGCCTGGTATGTGATGTAGCCTTAAACTTGTTTGTGCCCACTGCCCCTGCTAACCAGGTTACCTGGGCCAGATTTCTTTCCCTAGCAACTGTTGTGATTCATTGGCACAATTGGCAACACCTTTAGCTGCCACTATTAAGTCCTTAGTAAATGCTACTTGGGTAACCAGGGCATGGGGGTACTAAGGGTAGGCCCCTGAGGGCGGCAGTACAGACTGTACCACCCTCTAGAGCTATACATCCAGAAGCACCCAGCACTGCCCTTGCAGGCTGAGTGTTCTGATACAATCCTAAAAGACAAACTCGACATGGCACACAGCCTGTGTGTCCTGTCCACTATACACTGCATGCCCTCTAGGTAAGTCACCCCTTTGGCAAGCCTTCCAGCCCTAGGCGGGGTGCACTATATGGTATGTGTGGGCATAGAAGCATGAGCAATATGCCCCTAGTGTGCCCTTGCCAAACCTGGGACACAGTAAGTGAACAGGGCAGCCATTTCAATGCATGTGCTGGACACTGGTCAGTACGAGTTTCACAGCTACTTGGGGGCTACCCTGAACCCTAGGCTGTTTGGTATCAAACAACTCAGAAAAATAAATCCAAACTGGTACCAGTATTGGATTTATTACAAAATGTACCCAAGGGTCACCTTAGAGGTGCTCCATGCAAAAGCTAACTACCCTGGCATGGTGGCTGGCCGGTCAAAACCAGCCCGCTTACACCAGACAAGATCCTGAATCCCTGGGGTGAGAGATCATGGTCTCTGGGATTCAGAACAAAGCCCTTCCTGGGCACAGGTGCTAACACCCACTCCCTCAGGAATGTGCACTGCCATGCTGGCAAGCTACAAAGGACATACCGCTCTTGAATCTCGATCCATGGGCCCGCTGCTAGCAGCAGATGGCTATCCCTGCTTCAAACCTCCACTTTTAGCGGGAGCAATGGTGTGAATAAAGACAAAGGATAGGAGGAGTGGTCATCCCCAGCTTGCACCACCGCTAAGGTATGGCATGCAAGGTAACGGCTCCATTTCATTTTCCTCCATCTTGGATGGAAGGAAAATAGCCAATCAGGTGTAGGGAAGTGACCTCAGCCAACAACAAAGAAATCACTTAGTGGGTGTAGCCACCCTAAGGTAGATGACCATTGGTCACTACTAGGTACCCCCTAAAACGCCCCCTAACTACATTATTTAGTGGGCATCCCTAGACTAAGAATTCAGATTCCAAGAACAAAAGAAGACCAGCAACAAAGATGACCCAAGGCTCAAGAACTGAAGTTCTGCTGCACCAAGAGAAAGCTCCAAACCCCGCCTGCTGCACCCAACACAACAATCGCTGCTGGGATGGTTGCTTGGACTTTGGGCAAACTCTACAAACCCCTAGAGGACCTCCACTCTTCCAAAGTCACTAAAGATCTCCCTCCAAAGTGAAGCATCACTCGGCAACATCATAGAACCAAAGACCCAGCGAAGGACACTTCACTAACCAGCTGCTGACTGAGGAACTGGACGCCGCCGGCGGACCGAACTTCATCTGTTGGACCGTGAGGACAACCCCGGTCAGTCTGCTAAGTTCGGTGGCATTGCGCCCTCCGGTGGCCAGACCGTGCAATAACCCCAGGTACTGGTCACCTCACATTGGACATCCAGAAGGATAGTCCATTTTGGACTGAAAAAGAACCAGGAGGAAGCCCCAGTCGAGGGACTTCAGGAATCACCCGGACCTCCACCAGAGTGCCCCTACTGTCCTGCAAGCGACCCTCCAAGGTACCTACCTCCTGCTACCAAGGGCACCTATACACACAGCTCTTGGTTCACCGATTCGCTCTGCACCCGGCTGCCCTGTACCGAAGATCCAGCTGTACCCTAAGGGTCCCCCACCACTTGCAACCTCGACACCCCGAGGGGACCCACCAAACTTACCTTTTAGTCTGCCTGTGCAGTGCTTTTCCAAGGGGTCCTGAGCAGTGGCCTGCCATCACCCCCATTGACTTTCTGCAGCTGCTACTGCCGCAACCAGGAGTCGCCCAAACTTCTCCAGCTGTTCCACTGTACCCTTTGACGACCTTGACGTACCTACAAAAGGAGACATTGGTAAATGCTTTGCCGGATTTACTATGAATTTTTAAAGTATTTCTCTATTGATTCCTATGGTGCGTAATTACGCACACAAAGACTAACTTTATTAATACTTTACAAATTCATAACTTAAAAGGTACTTACCTAATTTTGATGAGCTTGGTGTTAATTTTTTTTATAAAAATCTGATATGCTTCTGTAAATTGGTCTTGTGTTATTCTTTTGAATGTGTGGCCTCATTTATTGATACTGTGAGTACAACAAATGCTTTGCACTTCTCCAAGATTAGCCTAACTGCTCGACCAAGCTACTATAAAAACTAGAGCATTATTTGGTCTAGTTTTACCTCTTTAAATCAATGTGTGGGTGTCTAGACCCCCTGCACAGTGTGCCTAGCTTTGCACACTTCATAGAGAGCCAGCCTCCTACACCGGCAACCAGGATTCTGCAGCCGTAATTGACGAGGCCCAGTCAGGCTGTGATTCCATATTGAGATCAGCATGTGCGTGGCCCAAACTGACAAACTGAATTTTAACCTTTGCAAGGCCACAACTGCTCCATAGGGGATCGGCCTGTGCGTGGCTACAACTGCAAGGTGTAATCAGCCTGCATGGGGGGGTTCAACTACTGAAGTTGTATCTGGCTTGTGCAAGGCTGCAGCTACCACAAACGTGATTGGGTAGCACCTGCCTAAGTCAGGGTCCCGTCCTGGATCTGCCAGCCCCAGTGAGGGCCCATTACCCAATCTCCGAGGCCTCATACACTCAACAATGCTTGAGTCGAGATCACTCCCATCAGGATCACCGCTTCCTGGCCATGCTCACTGAAAAGGATCGAGAACAGGAACATTTCCATATGTACCTAAGGCAGGAGAGTCAAAGAACTGCAGGTCAGTGGGCCACCACTTAGCTGGAGTATGCAGGCATACCCGAGACCCTAGGCAGCCAAAGCTATAATTCTGCGCACACAACATTTAAGGGCTATTCTATCACTACCCAAACTGTGTTCATGCTACTACTGTTGACCCCACTGAGAAAAGGTAAACCACATACAACTGGGACAAAACAAGCCTGGACAAGGGAGGAAACAGAGCGAGAGAGGCGCTGCAGTGACCTAGATAGCAACAAGTAACTGCCCACCATTGCTGCCATTAAGAGCCAAGTGTGAAGGGGGCTGTACACACAATTCATATCAAAGCTGGATGGAGATTCTTTAGAGTTTTCTGCCTGTCTAGCACAATTTGCAGACTGAATGAGAAATAACTTTCCTACCCTGTATGGGGACATAAACAAACTGCTGGTCTTCAGAAATCATTCCCTATGCAGTCAAGCTTGGTGGACATCAAAAGGGCCCACAACCAACTACAGTGCAACAGGCATGAAATCTGGGAGTTACATTCACTCTAATTTAACTTTTAAACCACATATACTTATACTCACTACTACGTGTTTCCGTCTAATAAGAGTCATCTGAAAAATTCCTTCTTTCCTTCCAGCACCATCCAGAATTACCCTGACCCAAGCAGTAATACTTTTATGATTGGACTATAGTAATTAATTACTGGTGGCAGAGATGTTTTAAGGTATGGACAAAGTGGGCTCTGGCCCAGGGTCCCAGCCTTTCAGGAGGCTTCCTGACAGAGCCAGTTCTGTTTTGCACAGAGGCTTGCCCCGATGACCGTAAATACTTCTTAAACAGCCTGTTTTAAACACCTTTTCCCTTTAATTTATTTTAATGTGAGTGATGTGTAAGAGTCTATTACAGATATTTTGCAGAGAAATGTTCTGTTTATGTTTCATGCAACATCCATAAAAAGTTTCTTTTAGAGCAAAACAGGACCTCACATATGAAACTTGGGAGGGTGTCACAGAGATTATTGCAGTAATGTTAGTGAGCTGCTGCTGCGTTACAAAACTGAAACACCACCACTGTCCCTGAATATTAGATGTTAACAAATTCAGAATTTGGATGGGTGGGTCTGTGCGCTGTCAGTGACCTAGCAAAGAGGGCAAGAAAAAGCTGAAATTGGACCATAAATTCAAAGCAGTTCTCAACAGGGTCTGCCAAAATAGGTTTGGGCCAGAGCCTCAAAATCCCTAAGATGCCCCTGACTGGTGGATCTCCCAAACTATTTGATGCAGAAAGTCTAAGTAGTTCAGAATGCCCCAACATAGTTAGTTGGTCCTTGGATTAAACCCTAAATCATCTATCTCAAATCATATCTGCCAGCTCTGCTGGCTCCAAATTGTGCACAGGAGCCTTTTCAAGGCGTGATGCCTGTGTCATAAAGCTCCCCATGACCCTAGAAATAACAATTACATGCCTTTGCTTTTTGTCCACCATGCACTGACACAAGCACTAAGAGCAACATCTCAACAACTACTGTCCATCTCTAGATATAAAAGAACAGGAGGCGGGTCTCTTTCAATTAGTAGCCAGAACTTGTGGAACAGCATGCCTCACTGGTTGAAGTCTCTAACCAATGTCTTAAGTTTCAAAAAACAGCTTAAGAACTATCTCTTTGACCTAACATTTTACCAACTAACGGAATGTGCTTCAGTCGCTCGTTTCTAGTTAAGGATCTAATCAAGTGGAACGCCAATTGATTAGGTTTATTATGCGCTATTTTATTGTACAATTTTTTAACTCGCTCATGCTTGGCACATTTTGCAAAGCCATTGTTGGATGGACCCTGGGGCATCTGAGAAAGCATGCCATCATTTCGAAAAAGAAAAAAACAGAGCGAGACAGTGAAAAACAAATCAGGGGAAAATACTGTCCCCACTGACAGACATTGAAGCAAAGGCAATTTCAGGCGGGAAAGAGCTCAAATAAAGCCACTTTGGCTATAAAAATCGTGAGTCTGCAACGTGAATAGGCTCTGTTGGCATCTATGTCAAAAACAAACGTCCCTCTCGCCTCCCCCTCCTTCTCACCGCTTTGTTTTGCCAATTTCCCGCCACTGCGTCCCCTGCGTCCCCACCCCCCAGCCCTCTCATTTGTCAGGCCTTCCCGCCTCCCAGCTGCCACTCCCACCCTCCCCTCCTCTTATGGCAGCCGCGGTGACAGGGAGCAACCTTTGACCCTGCTACTGCAGGCAGGTCGCTCCCCGCTCCGCCTTCTGCGATCCATCCCGTTTTCCTTGCTGCCACCTCCTCATTTTGCTTTTTTCCTGCCGCTGCATCCCCTGCGGCCCCTCCTGCCTCCCCCCTCCTTCTCACCGCTTCGTTTTGCCAATTTCCCGCCGCTGTGTCCCCTGCGGCCCCTCCCGCCTCCCTCCTCCTTCACCTCCGCTTCGTGTTGCCAATTTCTACTGCTGCATACCCTGTGCCCCTCCCGCATCCCCCTCCTTCTCACTGCTTTGTTTTGCCAATTTCCCGCCGATGCGTCCCCTGCGGCCCCTCCCACCTCCCCCTCCTTCTCACCGCTTCGTTTTGCCAATTTCCCGCCGCTGCGGCCCCTGCGGCCCCTCCCGCCTCCCCCTCACCGCTTTGTTTTGCCAATTTCCCGCCGCTGCATCCCCTGCGGCCCCACCCACCAGCCCTCTCATTTGTCAGGCCCTCCCGCCTCCCAGCTGCCACTCCCACCCTCCCCTCCTCTTATGGCAGCCGCGGCACGGTGACAGGGAGCAACCTTCCATCCTGCTACTGCAGGCAGGTCGCTCCCAGCTCCGCCTTCTGCGCTCCATCCCGTTTTCCTTGCTGCCACCTGCTGATTTTGCTTTTTTCCTGCCGCTGCGTCCCCTGCGGCCCCTACCGCCTCCCCCCTCCTTCTCACTGCTTCGTTTTGCCAATTTCCCACCGCTGCGTCCCCTCCCACTTCCCCCTCCTTCTCATCCGCTTTGTTTTGCCAATTTCCTGCAGCTGTGTCCCCTGCGGCCCCTCCCGCCTCCCCCCTCCTTCCTACCGCTTCGTTTTGCCAATTTCCCTCCGCTGTGTCCCCTGCGGCCCCTCCCGCCTCCCCCCTCCTTCCTACCGCTTCGTTTTGCCAATTTCCCTCCGCTGCGTCCCATGCGGCCCCTCCCGCCTCCCCCCTCCTTCTCACTGCTTCATTTGCCAATTTCCCACCGCTGCGTTCCCTGCGGCCCCTCCCACCTCCCCCCTCCTTCTCATCGCTAAGTTTTGCCAATTTCCCGCCGCTGCGTCCCCTGCGGCCCCTCCCGCCTCCCCCCTCCTTCTCACCGCTTCGTTTGGGCCAATTTCCCGCCGCTGCGCCCCTGCGGCCCCACCCCCCAGCCCTCTCATTTGTCAGGCCCTCCCAGCTGCCACTCCCACCCTCCCCTCCTCTTATGGCAGCCAAAGGCAAGCCCGTCAGCGCCCGTCCGCGCCTGGTCCGCGCCCAACGCCAGAAGCCCTGGCCCCAGCAACAGCCACCCCGCCAGCATTCACTACGATGCCAACACCCTCCGTGCACTCAACACCAGCCGAGACACCACCTGCTTCCAGGCCTCTCCAAAGAGCACGCACGGACCCTTCTCCTGCCACAACTGTAGCTTCACCTGCAACAGAGCCCACATACCTCCTAGGATCAAGACCAACCACCTCCGTTGCGTACTCCTCAACACCCGCACAGTACACAAGCACGCCATCGAAGTCTGGGACCTGCTCGACTCCACCTCCCCGGACGTGGCCTTTCTATCCGAAACTTGGTGGAACGACTCCTCAGCACCCGACATCGCCATAGCCATCCCGAACGGATACAAAGTCGCTCGCCGAGACCGCACCAACAGAACCGGAGGAGGCATAGCCATCGTCCACAAAGCCACCCTCGAAGTCAAAACCACCCTGGACGACTCCTTCAGCGCCGCCGAACTCCTTCACTTCCAAGTCTGCACGGACCCAAACACCAAGCTCAGAGGAACACTCATCTATACATCCCCAGGACACCTTTCAGCAACACCATCGCCGACCTGGCCAGCAACCACGCACTCGCCTCCACAGACTACATCCTCCTCGGGGACCTTAACTTCCACCTCAAAAACAACAATGACACCAACTCCACCACCCTCACCGAAAACCTCGCCAATCTCGGCTTCACACAGCTCGTCAACACACCCACCCACACAGCCGGTCACACCCTTGACCCATCTTCTCCACAAGCAACCACGTCACCTTCAACCATATCACCGAACTCTACTGGACCGACCACCACTGCGTCCACTTCACCTTCAAGAAGCAGACAGAACACCACCTCACCGAACAACCACCCCACCGACGATGGGGTAAAGTCACCGAACTTCAACTGTCCAACGCCCTAGCCCAGAAACCGCCTGTCAACCCCACCGACCCTGACATCACCGCACACAACCTCAAACTATGGATCAACGACTGCGCCGACCGCCTTGCTCCACTCAGAAAACCCTCCAACAACCACATCAACAAAAAAGCCACCTGGTTCACCGACTATCTCCTAGCTTCCAAACGCCACTGCCAAAAACTCAAGCAAATATGGCTACTCGAACGCACTCCAGACAACCACACGGCACTCAAGGATGCCACACGCAAACACCACCAACTCATCAGGCTAGCAAAAAGATCCTCCTACATGACCCGCCTAGAAAACAATGCCCACGACTGCAAAGAACTTTTCAGCATCGTAAAAGAACTCTCCAACCCAAACACCACCGTCAACGACATCACCCCCTCCCAAGAACTATGCGACGCCCTAGCAACCGCCTTCCACCGAAAAATCACGGATATCCACAACAGCTTCAACTCCCCTCACACTCCGGACGCTCCTACCCCACCCACCACGAACTCCACCCGCTCCAGCCGACTGACCTCCTGGACCATCATCAGTGACAACGAAACCCGCAAGACCATGAACTCCATCCACTCTGGATCACCATCAGACCCCTGCCCACACCACATCTTTTAACAAAGCAGACACAGCCATCGCACCACACCTAAGGAAAGCCATCAACATCTCCTTCGAAACTGCAAGATTCCCGGAAAGCTGGAAATACGCCGAAATCAACGCCCTTCTCAAGAAACCAAAGGCGGACACCAAGGACCTGAAAAACTTCCGGCCCATCTCTCTGCTCCCTTTCCCAGCAAAGGTCATCGAGAAAATCGTCAACACTCAGCTCACCCGGTACCTTGAAGACAACAACATCCTCGACCCCTCCCAGGCCGGCTTCAGACCCAACCACAGCACCGAATCCGCCCTCCTCGCCGCTAAAGACGACATCAGAAGCCACCTCGACAATGGAGAAACATCAGTCCTCATCCTCTAGACCTATCAGCCGCCTTTGACACCGTCTGTCACCACACCCTAAAATCCCGCCTCCACGCAGCAGGAATCCAGGACCAGGCCCTCGAATGGACTGCATCCTTCCTCGCCGGTACAACCCAAAGAGTCCGCCTCCCCCCGTACCAATCCAAAGCCTTCAACATCATCTGCGGCGTACCCCATGGCTCATCCCTCAGCTGTTCAACATCTACATGGCCCCCCTCGCACAAGTGGCCCGTCAGCACAACCTCAACATCATATCCTACGCCGACGACACCCAACTCATCCTCTCCCTCACCAAGGACCCGCACACCGCCAAAACCAACCTCCACGAGGGACTAAAAGCCATCGCCGACTGGATGAGAGACAGCCGGATAAAACTGAACTCGAACAAAACAGAGGTCCTCATCCTTGGGCGCACCCCCTCCGCCTGGGACAACTCATGGTGGCCGACCACGCTGGGTCCCCCACTGACACCCACCGACAGCGCACTAAACCTCGGCTTCACCCTCGACTCCTCACTCTCCATGTCAAAGCAGGTCAGCACCATCTCCTCCTCCTGCTACAACACCCTCTGCATGCTCCGCAGAGTTTACAAATGGATCCCAAAAGAAACAAGAAAAACAGTAACCCAGGCCCTCGTCAGCAGCAGACTCGACTACGGCAAAGCCCTCTACACCGGTATCTCTTCCAAACTCCTACAACGCCTCCAACGCATCCAAAACGCCTCCGCCCGACTCATCCTCAACATCCCTCGCCACTGCCACATCACCCCCCACCTAAGAGACCTTCACTGGCTCCCCGTCAACAAGAGGATCACCTTCAAGCTCCTCACCCACGCACACAAGGCACTCCACAACACCGGACCAACATACCTGAACAACAGACTCAGTTTCTACACCCCCACCCGGCAACTCCGCTCCGCCAACATCGCCCTCGCCTCCATCCCCCGCATCCGGCGCAAATCTTCCGGTGGCAGATCATTCTCGTACCTCGCCGCCAAGAACTGGAACACCCTCCCGTCGGATCTACGACAGACCCAGGACCTTGTTTCCTTCAGAAAACTCCTCAAGACTTGGCTCTTCGAGCAGCACCCTCCCCCCCACCCCAGCGCCTTGAAACCCTCACGGGTATGTAGCGCGCTTTACAAATTGATTGATTGATTGATTGATTCAACTCCCTCACCTGATGCCAGGTAGCCTCTGCTTGTCCTGTGGTACCCTCCACCGCTCGATCGTGGTCTGTCTAGACCACCTGACAGGTATGTATGACCTGTGAGGACTTCCTTTGAAAAGCTGGGGGTGAGCTGGGCAGCAGTACCTCACATTAGTGTCCTCTGTATTACCCCAAAAGTCTCCAAATAAGGTCTTTCCCCTTTTCACACTATTTCCTCTCCCTACATTCGGCGCTCCTGTTGGTTAAACGGGCTGTCGCTCGTAAAGGATCGCCCACCTTACCTTTGGAACACATACGGCTTTATCATTTAATTGGCAGGTAACAGTTAGGTGGCAGAAAAATTGAGTAATGATGTGCGGCTGCTCCCAGGACGTCCGTGGTTAGACGCGTGTTTATTCTGCCGAATGCTTCGTAAGCATGCCATAGTGGGTGGACAAAACCAGTTTATAAAATGGAGCTAAAGAAACAGGGCGGGCCGTTCATGATGGAGTTTGCACTTTGTATGCAGCTTTATGCAGGTAAGGTCGACCCTAATGCACCCCTGGAACGCTTTAAGCGAGCACCAGTTCCATTTAGAAAGGATACATTCTTTTTGTTTTTTTAGGCACTGGGATATTACAGTGATTTACCCAGTACTACTTTATTGCCCATGCAATGAAGCAAAACCAGGGCACGCTTTACATTGGACACGCCATATGTGCTGCGTGTGCCAGAGTGTAAAACACAGAAGTGGCCACGGAACCTACCGATAGGAAGGCTGGCTCCTCCTCTTCTACTTATCCGGGGCGGCGTGACTCCTTCGCCTCTACGCCATACACCGATGACTTTTTGCTGACTGTATACGGAAGCTCTGCCCTTGCTCCTCCCCCAATCCTGCCCCGCGTGGTACCGCCCCAGCGTCCTCCCTCTGCATTGATTGACAGGTAGGCTCTTCCGCATCCTCCATGCTGCAGGAGGAGGTCCTGTGTGATTCGTGTCAGCTTTACAGCATCCTCGGATCCGATAACCCTAGCGGTAGGCAGCCAGAGGACCCGGGATCCTTGCCATACTGCAGGACCCCTCCAAGCCGCAGACACACAAAGTTGTTTTTGCAGTCAGTTCAGCGTTTGTCGCCGTGTTCGTCAAGCTATCATTGACTTATTTTCTTCAAACCAAAAGAGCAGAAAAAGAGGAAGCCGAGTGCCTTCCGCCTTGCAGCCAACATGTCCAAACCGCCTCCAAAACCAGCCAAACCAGGTAAGGAAAGGGAGTGGCACGGCCTCTGCCCCTTGCT
This sequence comes from Pleurodeles waltl, assembly GCF_031143425.1. Classification (NCBI taxonomy): domain Eukaryota; kingdom Metazoa; phylum Chordata; class Amphibia; order Caudata; family Salamandridae; genus Pleurodeles; species Pleurodeles waltl. The sequence goes on from NC_090436.1 coordinate 853,373,106, forward strand.
TGCAGCGCCCGTTCCGACGCAGCTGGTGCTTGCATTTCTTTCGCATAATCCATCGGAGAAAGTTATCTGGTGCAAAATAAACCGGGTGAAGAATGGGTCTATAGTTTGTGTCTCATGCCGTATTTTTACTACCCTGCCCAGCACAACGAACCTTTTGTTCTGTTCCATATTAACACACAAATAACCTAAACACTACATATGTCATGTATCTTTGAGACAGGACAGTCTACTTGCAAACAAGAGATATTTTCCCACTATCTATATCACTATCTCATTCTTACCAGAACATCTGTCATTGCAGTATTTCTGTTAACATTCTCTTCCCACAGCTACAAAGATCACAATCTTCCTTCTTTTCATTTCTGTGTCTCATTGGCATCATAGCCCTACAGGCGTGCATCTTTGGGTGATTGCCGTTAGGCTTCCGAATAGGCGAACCCCCACCACCCCCGGAAGCGCGATTACTCGAGGTATTAAGGTTTAACAAAAGACTGGAACATATATCTGGTACGGGTCCCACTTACAGATATGTCTGCATAATTGGATTGTCATAGAGGAGCACGGATGGGAGGTGTCTCTTCAGTTATCATTTCTAGCTCTCGTTACTGTCACTTGTTTTTGAGTGAAATCTACACCCACATCTGCTTCTCAGAGGCCCAGCTTGCTTCACTTCATATGCTGAGCAGGAGAAAGTATGTGGGGCCCACTTTATTTGAGAATAACCTTATATGGATCCTGTTCTTTTGATTAATGTTGAGCAGGTTTATCGCTTCCTTTTTTTGATCACATGCAGGATAGAACAGACCGATAGAAATTAAGAATTGTGCATGAAGTTGAAAGATTTTTTTTTAAAATTCACGTTTCTATCCTATCCATGAAGAAGCATCTTAATATGACGAGGGGCTTGCCAACTTTATGTGACCACCATAACATGACATGCTGGGATTGAATGTTGTGTGTGACACAAGAGATGTGCAATAAGCAACATTTGATGCACAGATCTATTTGTGTTTTAAGTTGCTTCACATAATCACAAAGTGAGATTTATATTACATTTCCTGACAGGTAGTTTGCTCTGAAACCCTATGTTGGCTACATAATTATTATTTCACTCTCACGGCCCCGAACAGTCGGCTGGCTGTGTGGTTTGCTGGCAGACTGACTTAATCGGAGCGTTTAAACCTGCACTTGGGGGTGGCTGGAAGGCTGGAACTACAGATATTTTGTTTTGCTGTATTTATTCCCTTTACCATCTGCGATGTGATACTTTTAATTTGACTTCCTGTGTGCCATTCCTTGCCGCCAATTGTGTTCATTCTTGTTTTTCATGGATATTACTTGTTACAAATTTGTCACGGTAGAGGTGAAGAGCCCCTTATCAGTTTATTTATCCGAATCAGGAAATTAGTCAGCGAAAGCAGGCAAACGCAGCGTTAAAAACATGACTAAAAGGAACACCGAATATCCCCTCCATTAACACTTGATCAGTTTCGTTTGCATGTAGACACGACTGTGCAACCAGTAACCAACTAACGTATTTGCTGCCATTTTCATCTTTAGCAAATCAAATAGCGTTGCGTTACATGTCCTGAGATTACTTGTAACATCTAAAAATTAACACGTGAAGGAGGGACCTCTGAGCTAAATGAGGACCTCATGAACACATCAAAATGATTGCTAGCTAAGTAGCAATTGTACAGAGGCTCAAAAAGGGCTTGCGAGAGGGGCGTATTTCAATATAGAAGGGTTCCCTTTTGAGTAGTAAAGGGGCGTCTCCCATTGGGTGCATCTCAGACCATCAGATCTCTAGCCATGGCGAAACAGGTCTCCCTTACGCTTCTTCCCGTAGTCAATTGCACTTGCAGTCAGCACAAAGTCGGTTTTTGTATTTTAAGTCTCAAGTAATGGAGAAAACACTGGCACGCTAAATTAAAATGGTAAAAGCGTTAGCCAGTGTACAGTTGTCAGTTACTGACATAATGTTCAAGTCAGCCTGGGATCTACAAAGCAACCAATGCATGATTTTGATTTCAATATCGGACACAATTCATTTTTACCTTAAAACAGTCGACAGCAATAGGTTATGGAGAAACTGGGTTTCTGAATTTGTGTTGGTCGACAGCTGCATTGTGTTTAAAATGTCTATCAGAACCTGAGCGTTTCAACGCTAACTTTAACTATGGAATTTTTAAATATTTAAAACAATGTTTAACTGACACTCAAAATTAGTAAAACTGTTTTTGTAACCCCTTGCAACTTGCATCAGTTGAATATTGGAACTATAATATGTATCATGTGACTAAAAGGTATACATCATTGATCAGACGGCAGCACTCTTAGCTCAAAGAAGTGCCAGAGAAATCAAAAGCCCTTGTCATAAAATGTGGTACTATATAAAAAGTGACAAATAGTTGAAAGTAGTGCAAAATGAAATTTTTATTTCAAGTAGCTAGTCCCCATAAGAATGTTGAGGCACAGACCATCCAAAGGCCTTTTCTCCAAAACGTTGTTGGTATTATTACAACAGTGCCATGTGACCACGATTTCTGCAACCACGTTCTACTTCTTGTTTGCTTGTAAGAAGGATCTGTATTCAGAACTTGTTTCGTAACAGGGAAATGCTGTCCAAGCATCAGGTACTAGATGCATGTTTTGATGTAACTCCTTACCTAGTCAGAAAAGGGATTGCCAGTGGAATGAATGACAAGTCTTGCTAACAGATCTCTGGTGCTAGAATCTAGGTGGCAGGTGTGATCCAGTGGCTGCCAACAACGTTCAAAATCAAAAGTGCACCAACATTGCAAGCAGATGGAGACACGAAGGCTGGTTCCATTGGCGCAGTCAGTGACCTGTGTAAAGGATGGCTGCGTGTAGTTGTAGGGAGTAGCTGAAGGTTGAGGGATGGTTAATTGGGAAGACTCATGTTGAGGGGGGCGTGGCCAGCCGTGCAAGATTGCGGGCAGGTTCTATCGCTGCTCCGACCAGACTCCTGGTGATCCTGTCGCCATCCCTGACCGTGCAGCCCATGAAAATAGTGGGCCAATGGGCGGGCATGTCGGACCAAGAAGGCGCCCCTAATCGCCCAAGTACGGCAGATCGGTGAGAAGGTCCAGGCGGGGCCTGAACTCGGCCATTGCCGCGAGGACGGACGTGGGCACAGAAGAGCCTGGACGCCCAGACCAGGCCTGAAAGCTGTTTCCTGCGGGCCCATCAGAGAGACAGTCAGCCTCCCTTTGCTGCTGTGGCTGCTGACACTAGGACAGCAGGCAGGAAGTAGGGGGACCCAGAGGCTGGATCCATGACTGCTGACGGAGCCCGGTGAGCAGGGCTAGTGGAAGAAGGTGGTGGTGCCCTTCACGGGGACACAGCCGAGAGCACAGCCGGATCTGCATAAAGGATTGTATTGCCACTATTGTGCTGCTGTGCGGGGGGGGGAGTGGAACAAGAGCTGTGCTGCCTGAATGTTGTGTCCCCGAAGCGGTGGGCTGCTACTCAGGGCCTCCATTGACCTCGTCACCATCATCCCTGGAGCGGCAACGCCGAAGCATAAAGACTGCAGGCAGATGGAGACAGGGCTCGTGACGCTGCCCTTTGACCTTGATCCAAGGGTCACCTTCGCCGGAGTAGGCCAGGGCGGGGCGTTGGTCAAAGCGGTTACTATATGAGTGGACAGGTGCTCGCCACAGGACTCTTCCCCGGATAACGATGCAGCTGACTCCTCCTCCAAGCATTCTGAAGACAGTGTGACTTCAGAGCCTTTGCCCAATATCATGCCTCAAACGGCAGATGAGGTCCTGTGATATCAGGGTTGGGTGGGCATCAGCATTGGTGATTGGTGTTATCACTCCCAGGGTCCGCAGTCGTGGATGTCGGCCCATAGAAAGCCTGTTTGGCAGACACGGGGTGTTCTGGCTTGTAGCTCGCTCAAGTACTGCTCTTCACCCACAGCATAAAGCTTTGAGTCCCTGACAACACAGGGCACCCACTCTCTTTTTTTTCAGTTGACTCCTCAACGCAGCTGGAGCCCATGGCAGCCATCGGTGGAGCGTCCCATCAACGAGTCCCAGTGTTTGCTGTTTCAGCAGCCCTCGGTTTCAGGGTTGCCCTTGGTTGGGAGTTTTGATTATACACCTGCTTAAAGCACATGATACACTGACAATTTATCCTTACAGGCCTGATATTGGTATTGAGCTGTGATGGGGTGGCTCAAAGACACAGAGCCTGCTGTTACAGGGGCTTCACTTTTATACGCAGACAGGTTGACTAAATATAAAGTCATGACGTGGAATGCCTGGGTTCTGGGCTCCACCAGAAAGAGGAAGCAGGTTTTATTGGCTGTTATGTTATAAATGTATGTTAAAGTATGAACTGTTTGCTCCGGTAATGTAGCTGGTGTTTCATATGATATGCATGGCAACAATGTGCAAACGCTTCTGTAGACATTGTCACTATTTTACCCTCCTGAACAGAACTATACTTTTATAGTTAAAAAAAATAATTGAGAAGACCCATGCTCAATCTAATGGAGGGTAAAGAGAGAGCATAAGCGATGATTCATGAATTACTCTTGTATGGAAGGTCTGACCACCATTTCTGTGTCCTAGTCTGAGCGATTTTCTACTCCACCAGTTTGATATATTCATCAGGCCTAGTACATTTCAAGGTCAATTTGCATTAGCTGTAGGCCTCATTGCTTTGACAAGTTACAAGCAACAATATTTTTGATCTGGAGTAGGGCCATAAATCAACACTGAATTGGATTACATTGGTCTGAATATGTTTCTGAACAAGGTATCTTCAGAGCTCTGAGGGTTTGTGTTGAGTAGTAGACACATCTCCAAATCCTTTTGTCACATCACTTAGTTAAGGGTAAGGATCATTCATGAAATACGTTGATTGTTCAGATCCTGTAATCTTGAAATTATTGTTAAGGTGGAGGATTTGAATTCAACTGGGGTGTGCTATCTCAGTTTTTGCTGGTCAGCTAGGGAGCAAACACTGTGTCTCAGTTACATTGTCTTTAGAAACTGGGAGCATGTATTAGTAGACCTAATTATTGGAATCAAACACTATTTAAAAACTGGATTAGTTTATGCTTTCTACAGGCAAAAGAAAGTAATGTCAGTGCTCTGCTAATAAAATCCTGTTCCTTTACTTCTCTGAAGAGGTTTGGTCGCATTAGCAACCAAAAACAGTGCAAGATTCTCTGTATCTTTTCTCTATTACTCAGTCAAGGTAACATGAGCAAGACTTGGTGCTTCTCCGTCATAAAGACCCCAAGTAAATACTGTTCTTCAAAATTATGACAAACTTTGAATTGCAGCAAACCTTGTAAACTTTATTTGTGAAAATATTCTGTGAAATTAAATGTGTGGAATTTGAGTTAATTTGATGCCTTGTCTGCTTTGCACATTAAGCTGTTGTGTGACAGGGAGTGATGGAGTATGATATTTCCTGTCATTGCTGTACTAGAAGATTGGTCTTTGTAGCTCTATTTTGGTTCTGCTTCTTGAGATGAATGCCCGTTAATTAGCAATAACAATAAATGGAACATCATTATTTTAAAATGGTGTTTGTAATGTATTTCATAAGAGTGGTAAAATCGTCACTCCTGTGTTTTGTTTAAGGCCCATTTTATTGATTTATATAAACAACAAAGCCACCCCAGCATGATTGAAGCAGAAGGAACAACTACACATGCACATCACTTATATGGAAAAATAGTAATCCCTACGGGGAAAGTCATTTCAAATTATCATAACATAAAATTGAGAGTTCCATTAAGTAAATTCTGTAAAGCATAATTTTTGTTTAACGCCTTAGGCTATGTGTTGTACAGCTTTTAAGGCTTATCAGTTATTCTAATTAAAGGTTAAACAGGTTTGAAGTAGAATGTGTGAAGGATTGAGACTTTGGATTATTAGCATGATTTATGAAACCCTTCTAATTTTCCTTCAGTGAGACAAGCTGTTATATAGTGTACCCCTGGCTGACGGAGATCCACAAATTGAAATATCAGGGTAGGTCTGTCTAATAAACCCATACAGATATTCTGCTCAAGTAAAGAAGGAAACTGGAAGTTGGATTTGTTTATGTAAATTAGGAGCTGAGAAGAACAAAAACGCCTGAGATTTGGCACGTTCATCCTTCATGTATGTGCACAAAATACCATTAATTTAGAATAATTAAAGAACAAGGGGCAAAAGGATAATTATCAATGATGCACTAATTCTCTGTCCAATTTAAAAGATTTATCTTTCGCAAAAACAACATCTTTAGCTTTATTAACTTTGGACACTTACAGGGGTAGTTTTTCAAAAGTTCTTAGAAAACAGATTACGAATGGGTGATGTGTTAGCCAATATCTGTAATACTAGGTGGAGGTCTATCTTGAAGAAACATTTATTTCAAAACACAGGCAAGAGGCTATAGTATATCTGCCTTCAGAAGACTCTGTGACTCATACCAAAGCCTTTTTGTGGAACAGTATAGTTCACAAAATCATTGTTAGTTGTTAGATATTAAATATTGGTGCTGTTAGCCAGTATCGGTATTAAATCAGGATGAAATATTTCTTTCAAAACTCAGGCAAGAGGCTACAGTATATCTGTCTTCAGGAGACGGTGACTCATGCCAGAGTCTTTTTCTGGAAGAGGATTAGTAACAAGATATGCTGATTTCCAGCTACTGTACTAAGGAAATTATTGTTAAGGTGGAGAATTGATATTCAGCCAGGCTTAGCGATCCCGATGTTTGCTGCTGTGTTTAACAAAAACAAAGGCATTTTAGCTTACTTGCTATTTATAAGAGGTATAGGCATTAAACTGTTCGTGGTTACTGTCTTTAAGGCTACTTTATCTGCAACCTTTTATATTTTTATCTGAGATGACTAATCCTATGGATGCATTATAGTTAATATGTAAAATGCCTTCTCTTGATATTGTGTTTGCAAAAATGTTAGGCAATATTATGCATAATTTTATATTGTAACTATTTTTTTTCTTGTAATACTGAAATTTAAATCCCAGGACTGTATACACTGGTTAATGAACGTTGAGTAATTCAGAATTAATATTTCCACAAAAATCTACAGAAACAGACTCTTTGCAGATTTCTTTGCTCTACCATTATCAAAGGTGCTTACAAGATATTGTGCCATGAAGACAATTCCTAAGAACCTTATGAGCACTCAAAGGTCATTCTTTTCTTCTTCTCTTTCCATTTTGGCAGGTGTTCACTTTCCAAAAGGCTGTTGGTGCATTTTTATAGTAAGGATTCCTTTTTTACAGAACAGACGTTCATATTTAAAAAATATTCTCCTGCTTTGTGTAGGACATGTTATAGTTGGGAACTTAGGTTTAAGGTGAAAGGGTATCTCGCTAAGGAACCTCATTTGCCTTGGAGTGTGAATACTCAATATAGACCTTGCAATAGCTGGAGTACCCGTCCACTAATAGATTTCCCAGTCTTGTGAATTACAATAGTAATGGAATATTTGGCCAGAGTAGTGGCACCAGATACCTTGGCCAGGTATGAAATGTGTTTGGTTGACCTCGTACTTACCAAGTGATCCACGTAAAATATGTATGCATAGATTTATGTTCCATATGTAGTTTGTTAGGTAAAAGGAGTATGTAAAAATTGCTATTCATTTTATTTGTGAGAGCATACAGTTTCTTTCTCCAAAGGAAAGAAACATGGAGGGAGTAGGAATTTAAAAAAAGGTGAGTTTTGGCTGGTATTTTTTTGTCCTCAGTGGAATACAAACGTATCTTTTATCCTTCTGCATGGTTAGTTTCACCCTTGTCTAATCCATGTAGTGCACAGTAATCCAGAGGTACTGGGACATAGAGACAAATATGCTTTACATCTGTCCATGCTAAAATTAGGCTATAGGCTCTGGTGTGTTTTATATTCATAGTAAAAAGTTTATGCAAGATTGAGAGCAGTTTGACAGTCCTTCAAGGTGAGGTAAATTGTTCTGGAGTCAAGTTTGACATCTGTAACTCCCATGCGTGCCCCCGACATTTGCTTGAAAGATCAACGCCATGTCAAATTGTTTGCAACATGAATTAGGCTGTTTTTCAGCAAGGCATTTCTTGCATTAGTTGTTAAGCGTGTATGTGGATTAGAACCCAACCATGATAGTTATATTATAACGGATGTAAAACACGTCTTTCAACATACAGATTTTGCTGTTGTTATTGACATCTCGGTTGGCCACGCCGGCCGACAAGGACGTTATTGTGGTTTTTGGTAACTTGACCTGGTTGTAGTGCAACGGTTGATAATAGAGGATGTAGGTGAATAGTTTCAAATGTTTTATTAGAAATGCTACTAATGAGAAACCTGAAGTTTAGAATTCTCAGTGGTCTATTTGTTTTAACTTTTGTTTAGTTCTAGATGGTGTGTCCACTGGGATCAAGCCACAGTAACCGCATGTGTGGTAATGGTTAAAGTTCGAATTTCTTTTCAAATGAAGTTTTGCAAACGTTTTGCATCAGACCATTTTTATAAGCTCAAAGATCGAAGTGTGAAGATTTCTTTCAGTTCTGGGTAGCTGGCATCTTTATTCAGGCCCCACAGTTAGATATAAAGTCACACTCCTCTTCCAGCTGATGTCCAGAGGTTCAATAGGGTTCTAGAGCATGCAAAAAGTGGGGATATTTCTGGACGAGTATCATTTACCTTTTGGCATATGTAGTTGTAGGACTTGCATGTGAAACGGTTTCTGATGCATATTAAACGGGCACTTATATAATATGAAATCAGCTTCATTGTACAATCACTGGCTTGATGCACCTCAGTGACAATTTCATCAAATTACTAGTGAAAAAACAGACATAGTTGAAAATTCAGTTTGGGTAGGGGATATCCTCCATATCTAATTTTCAATTGTTTCCTGCTTTGGTCAAATTTTTCATATTTGCATTAGAAACTTTGACTTGAGGTATATACTTTGAATTTCAACCTTCCATATGTTTTCTTTTCTTGAAATAAGTGTGGTTTGAATTGTGTGCAGCGTGCAGTGCATTCGTTGACCTGGCACCCGGATACAATCACTGCTCAACAATTGTTACCTAGTTTCCACTTTTTTTGTGGTCTGAGACAAAGCTGTAAATAAAGGGCATTGTGCGAACCTCTGAAGTAGTCAATGTCAGTGGAAGCAGAAAGGATCGCTCCAAGAAAACCAACATTTTTTTTGGGTGAGGTGCTATGGTAAGGGACCCATTAAGTCCTTTGGGCAAAATATTCCCTGCAATGCATGCCTGCGGTTGATTATGTAAAAAAGGTTGTTATCACTGTCAAATGAGTGTCCACGCATGATGATATGTTTTCTGACTTTTTGATGGAATAGACTTTGTGCCTGTTAGTTTTTTTAGTTTTTTAGTTTTTTTAAAAATTTAAATAACTGAAGTACTTCAGCAGACAGCTGTCAGCCTGAGTGAAGCATTGTCTGCTGCCTTGCGAGGTTCTTTTTTAGATGGCAAACTTGATTTGGAGATACTACCAAAGGATGAACATTATACTATTTTATATGTGGAGATGACCAACACAGTCTTCATCAGTCAAATGAGCGAGATCTCTGAAAAGTGGGTATTGTAAAGTGCATTGAAATCATATGAATACATGCCTTCTCTTGGTGAGCTTATCTCTGACAGGTGTGATGCATGGAACTTGTACATTTACAGATATGGCAGTGGTTGCATCATAATTGAGGAGCTTCAATGCCTTGATATATAGGAAAACTGCTTTTTTGTTTTGCATAAAACTGTCGGACAAATCCGCACAAAAATTACAAAAAATCAGCCATGTAATCTTGATCTGAAAAGTTTATAAGCGATTGTTTAGGAGAGGGTAGTTTCTGGCTTAACCAGGGGTAAGTTTGCAAGAGGAAAGTTTAAGAAGACCAGACGCACCGTAAAAATGAAACTGCCAAACTTGTTGTGGAAACAGTGATTGGCACTCTTCACGCTCCTTCTTAGGTTTCGCCTGCATAGCTCTGGCATTGTGCTTGAGAACTCTTAATTGAAAAAAACAATCTTAAAACAGGTGTAGAGCCTGCTTATTACTTAACCTTACTTACTGACTCCCAAGTGGCTCCCATATCTCGGTACTTGCCATTGGGTGGCTCTCACGTGGCTCCCCCACCACTCTTGTTTCTTTGCCTACTTTTGATCAGCACCTCCTCCTCTCCTCAGTCTTCCTTCTGGGTTTCTAGTCCAAGTCTTCATCCTGCTAATGCTGCAGATCCTGGACTAAGTACTGCTTCCTGTGGCCAGTGTCCTCCCACTGAAGGTACATTTTTTTTTTTAGTATGTCTCTGCGTTTCCACCTTTTTGCCTTTCTTTTACATTGTCTATTGGACTGGAGGCACACTCACCCCAGCTCACAACCAGGGCTGATGCCTCACATGGGCCAGATATGCCCAGAAAAAAAACTGCATTTCCTCCATCCAAACTCTAAAACCCTCCACATTTTGATGTGTTCCTTTTATCGCTCCCTCCCCTGAGCGTCATTGATAGCCAAAGAATGTTTTCTTACACCTTGTGTCTTGAGCTGCAAATTAATGATAATAGCCTGACCACAGCAGTACTTTATAGGAGCTTGTAATTAAAACTTTAACCCCCCGCTTGATATTTTCTTCTTATGTCCTGTTATTTTCACCAGTCAAAAGTTTAAAGTTTGCTGCAAAACGTATTATAGAGCAGACTATCAAGCATACTTTTTCGCTCTGCCCGCACTGTTTGTCTACACTGTGCTCAAGTGTTGAAACAATAGATTAGAGGAAGGGAAGCTGGGGTATCTTTGCATCCTGTCCACCGAAGTTCCTGGCTATACATTTTTCTTTAAGTCTTACCACATTTGTGCACGATGGCAAAACACCTGGGCTTCTATCCTCTTTATTTAATTGGAGTGACGTGTGGTCTAGCGCAGTGTTCAATGGAAATTGACTCTGGGAGCTTTTGCTGCTTAGCCCAGTTTTGACAAAAACATATTTGTTTGGCATGTTTGTCCTTGGAAACAACAGCCATATTTAAGGTAGTGTAACGCCCCCTGAGTGTGTCGATTTCTAGTTTGCTGATACGTTTCAACTGAATATTAATTGGCCACTGACAGCACTTCACTTCCAGGTGTTTGTGCAAATTCTCTGCTCTCTTGTGTCCCGTGAGTTGCTTTTTCAAGCACACTTGCAAAATTGATATCATGAAGCAGAGAAGGGAAGAATGACAACCAGAGGAGAGAAGATTGTAAATATTATGGCAACTAACTAGGTATAAGTATATATCCAAAAGGTAAAGACTGCGCCTCCTGCCCAAGAAAAGAACATCTGCCCACTTAAAATGCAAAGGACACTAAGGGGGTTATTCTAACTTTGGAGGAGGTGTTAATCCGTCCCAAAAGTGACGGAAAAGTGACGGATTTACCACCAGCCGTATTATGAGTCCATTATATCCTATGGAACTCGTAATACGGCTGGTGGTATATCCGTCACTTTACCGTCACTTTTGGGACGGATTAACACTCCTCCAAAGTTAGAATAACCCCCTAAGTGTGTCTTCCAGTGTCCGTGTATTTTTGTACCTATCTTCATATGCTGGCACCTTTTTCTGTGTGTATGAGTTCCTGTCTGCGTTTGTGAATCTATGTGTATTCAGTATGCATTCCCATGTCTCTGTGAATATGTTTTGGACTTTGTACATGTATTTTTTTACAGTCATTGGTTACAACTTTCTCCTATGTCTGCTGTGCTGAGAGATGCTTGCTGTTGTACAGCTGTGTTATAGAAAAGCCCAATTATTTTAATTTGTCAACTGTAGGGTGGTGTAGTCTGGTCCCCATGCATTCTCGTTCACTCGTGACCATGTGTGGTTGTTTTCATGTTCCTCTGTGCAAGTGTATACTTTTCTGTGTGTCTTGGTGTGTATATCATTGATACACGGGTTGCTGTGTTTCCACATTCTGTCCCTAAACTATAATCTAGAGTTTCCTTTTTGGCTTTGATCATATTTTTTAAAAGTGTTGCACAGCAGCACAGGCTGCTGTGCAGCATGGCTTTAAGTAAACAAAAAAGTGCTATGATGCACTCAACCCTAGCCGAGCCATGTTGCTGTGTTTGTATTTACTTTAAGCAATAATATTTAAAAATATTAACAAAACAAAATAGCTATTTGGCTTTGTTAATGTTTTTGAAAAATGTATCACATCAGCGCGGGCTTCTGTGGAACACAGCATTGAGAAAGGCAATAGATCTTGCGTAGGCAAAACATATTAGATTTACTAGTGCTTGTTTATTTGGTGTAAAACTGTCCAGCAGTTTAGAAGAAACTCAAAAAATGTGTTTCAAAATTAGCATGCACATATGGTAGTTGGTTTTGCAAATTGCTTTGCTGACAAAAATCTGAGCCTGAACTGGTTTTCTGATTGTCTGGAAGGAGCAGAACTATTTTGAGATCCACAAACCAAGACCAAGCTCACAAACCTTGTTACAGGGGGATAAATAGTAATTCTGGGTTCATATGTGGGAATAGATGAATGCACTAAAGCCTAAAAGGGTGCAGGCACACCAGAGATGTGTTAGCAGTCTGCAAACTGAATATGTACATTCCTAACCCACAACTATCATACTTAAAGTGGCCTATCAAAAATACATTGTTACATGAAAGAATATTTGCACCTTTTTAAAGAAAATAGTCAGAGGCTGCAGGACACACCAAAATATTTAAAAAGAAAGAGTGCACAGCAGACATCCTTTTTGGGCATATTACATTGTTCAAGACTATACACAGTTTACAGTACCCTCAGGGCAGGTCCAGGCATGGGTATCCTATGAATTCATATAGACATGGCCACAGAACACTACCTACTGGTACTGTGGTCATGGTTATTTTTCAAAAATAAAGGCTATGCCCCTTGAACAGTATGTGCAGGGCATGGCCTTAAACAATACATACTAGTACAAAGCCATGCACTATGGTTAGCAGACACAGGCTATTTGTAAAGGCCATGCATGCTTTTGTTGGTATGGCACTCCAAGGGCTACGCATATGATTACAGAGTCCAAGAAATGGCTGAAAAAACACAAGAGGGTATTATTACCTTTGTCCTTGACGAGGCATCACTGTAGAATATTCCCCGAATGATCAGTACTGTGGTTTGTAGTTGGCAGTGGGCATAGCCTCTGGCCGCGTCCTCTGCATCCTCACCAAGTGTGCCCTCAGCCATGTTGTTTATGCTTTACTTAAAACACTTGGCCTTAGGGCTCCATAACTGGTTGCTTTGTGCATGCCCAATGCCTTTTAGTGGTCCTAGGCAGCCACTGGAATTGTGCTATAAGAGAGGGCCAAATTATGTGGCAGGGGTTAGTAAGTTATACAGCAAGAAAAGACAAATTATGCAGCATAATGTGGCACATTTGTTTATAATATTGCTTCATTATTTCATCATTTTTAAACTTGGTAACACCATCTGGGCATTGTTTGCAGGGGAGTAGCTTGGTCATTAAGTCCCAACTTTATTTTGGTAACTTGCCATAAAAAGCAAATAACACATCACAAAACATCAAAAATTCATATAAGTAACACAAGTGATCTGTAAAAACACATGAAAATCACATTCAATAAATTTCCTAGGAATCAGGGAAAAGTTATTACTCTTTCACAATAAAACCTCAGTTTAAATTACAAGCTCATACCGGTCTCTGATTCAGATTGCACTCTTAATAAAGTTTAACCCTGCATGGTACAAATCTATTGTAGTTAATTTTTGGAAGAATTCCATTGCAGCAGATATTGCCTAAACTTCCCCTGATGCAGCAATGGAGTCAGAAAGGCACTTCTTGGGCCTGCGTAAAGTGGACAAAATAAAATAAAGTGACGTGCTTTGTTTAGTGGCATAATCGCAATCACATAGGGGTAAAGCCCTCTGCCAGACACATTGTAATAGGAAAGCCACTTTAAAAATAATCAAATTAAGTCTAAGATATGTTAAAAGAAGCCGATGATTTGCATTCTCAATCCATCACCGATATGGTTCAAGAGATTTAACATTGACAATCTGCAAATAATAATCAACAGTTTTCATGTCTGAAACACCTCATAACCTCTCCTCCCCACAACGGATTGGATACCTAGATTTCACAATCTACTTTGTATTGGATGGGAGATGTGTAGGGGAGTTGAACCATTCTATTAATCTTAATTTGTGAAAGCCCGATTTTACATGCATAAACCAGGGTACCTTGTTCACATTTTCTAAGGCTAGGCAATCTGACATACATACAGCCTGTAATGCTGCCAGTGGATTTTGCCAATGCTTAATCCGCAAAAAGAGCAGTGAGATTTGTATTTGATCTTCTATGTAGGGGAGATATTGCTCCTCATGGCATATATAGTTTGCTGTATTTTTTTTGGAACAGCAAGCAACCTGCAAGTAAAGGCATTTTCAATATTTTGAAGATTATAAGACTTTTGGTGTCCCCCAAAATCCTACCCTATAAGTGGCTACAGCAATACATTTGACTTTGTTTAGGGCAATCGTCTCTGCCAAAAGTTTGTGGCCTAATGAACTAGCAAATCAAAAGATGCCCTCCACATTCCTTCTCAGTAGTTGGTCCTTCTTGAGAATGTGTGATTTCCACCCTAACCATGAACTAAAAACAATACCTAAATAGCTAAAATCATTGGTTCGTTTTAAAATGCCCCTCTCCCCCATTGTAAAGTACCTAGATTTTGTATGTAGTGGACCACAAGTCATAGTGTACGATTTTAAATAATTTACTTTCAGGTCCAAGCCTTCCATATATTCAGTAAAAAGATCTAATAGCTCGAGCAGTGCGTTTGGGATGCGTGCAATCATAACCGTGTCATCCACATGCAAAGGTATTGGCATGGGGTAATCCCCCAACTCAGGTACATCCACGCCTGCCCGTGATAAATATTCTGTGATACCATTAATAAATATTAGGGACAAAAAAAGGTGCTAAAATGCAACCCTGTCTGATGCCTCTCATGGACTTTGAGACGATAATTCCCCTTGTGGGCCATATCGGACCAAGACTTTTAGGTCATGGTGTAAGCGTCTCAATAAAATGAGCAGATTTGTTTCTACCCCCTTTGTCTGCATGGTCTCCCATAGTTTGTCCTTGTTAACCAAATCAAAGGCGCTTGACGGGTCAATGAATCCCATATGAATGGCGCCACTTTTGCCCTTACATATTTGCTGGTAATCAAACTTAAATTTAATGTTTGCTTCACAGTCTCTATGCCTGGCCTGAATCCATACTGGACGGGTGTTAAAACTTTATTATCTTCAGCCCATGTCTCGAGTCGGGCGAGAATCACCCATCCCAGGATTTTTATTGTGCATAATATATGGCAGATGATGGATTATGTGACAAATGCAGCAAATCTATAATTATGTGAAAATTGCTGCCACTGCAAAATCGCATAATTCCAGTGGCCCTGATCACAAGGTACATACAGCCTTATGTGCATATGTATGAAATGGTGCAGATAGTGCCCTGTGCCGTTTAAGAAGCAGGGAAATGGCATGCTTGATAGCACTAGTGATGCACTTGTGATTTAAAGGGTTTTATGTTTTGAATTATAATTGAAACGTCATTTCATGTGAGGTTTTTCCATTAATGTGGCAAAGGTAAACACAAGAAGAGCAAGTAATAGGAAAAGCTCGCGAAAAATATTGTGAAAGCATTAAAGGCAGGGGCAAAAAAAACAAATTTTGATTAAAGACATTATTTAAGTCAGTGGTTTTAGTTCTCACGGCTTTGTAAGAACTAGTTTGCATGCTCGTTTTCCTGATAAATAAACCCACTGTTTGCAACCTCAAAGGGGTTCGTGCCTGAGTTCACAGTAGCAGTAGCCACGCACTGCAGCGAAAATGTTTGCCTAGCCGCTGTCCTTAGGACAAGGGGTGTCTCAAATACTGAAATATCACTTTTTGTATAGGAGCACATTATGACTTGTTGCCCAGCACAGCGTAATCAGAGTTGTTATATTTTAAAACAAATATTCACATAATTGCATGTTGCTGGTGGAGGCTGCGTGGGATTCGACAATCCAGACTGTAGAAATACAGTAAACCTTTGTTAGAAAAACACTAATCTTTTATGTAAGAAGACTTTTTGCTTTACTTTGCTAAAATGGAGCCCATTTTTTTTCTTGTAATGTGAGGCATTAACTCTTGCCACACTTTTTACCAACAGCATATCGTAGTCTGACAAGCTGGGGTTCCCGTTCAAAGCACACTTTCTCCACGTTCTCTAGTGTATGTAGAGTGCGTGTGCCAGATTCCCTCATCATGATGTGTAGTCAGAGGGCACCTTGCCTTTTATACAGTGGCTGCTCCTCCGCTAAGCCAGAGGAACGTCCCCCGTCGTCAGCAGCAACCACTGCAAATCCTTTCACAAGGAAAGGATAATAAACTGTGTTTATTATCCTTTCCTTGTGAAAGGGGCGGGGCATTGGTGGTGACTAGCAGAGGGAAGTCCACTGTGCACCTTCCTCAGAGGGGATGTGTGTTTGGCCCGCCATCTTGGACCGGCCAAACACACATGCGTGGTAGGCTCTCTCCAGCCCAGCAACACAGTTGCCGGGCTGGAGAGAGCCTCACGGGCTGGAAGCCTGTGCCTGCCTGGCCCAGACACTATGCAGGGTCCGTTTTTGTTTTAATTATTGTTTTTAAAAATGTTATTAATTCCACCAACAATTCCCTCCTCCACACTCGCTGCCCTGCCCCAGTAATCCCCGCAAGCCACGACTGCTGTAATATTTTCAGGCAGTAAGTGCTTTATATCTGCCAAGTAAGGATTCGTTGAATTTGCAATTTCACCCTGGGGTGCCGTAATTTGTATTGCACGCGCCTACCATGTTTGCAGCACATCTTTAAACCTAACGCATACTACCCACAAGTCCTCCATATGTCATAACACGTCCAAAACCCTACTAATCATTCATGGTGATAAGGAGCCCAGAAACTACCCAGTGCAAATTGAAGTGCGTTTGTGGGCTGTTCGGTTGGTAGAAAGGGCAGTATAAATGTATAATGGACTGCATGTTTTAAGTGTGTGCTAAATTTGAATTATGCTGGTGAAACTTGGAAAAATTATTGGATTTCTCATTCTGCGCAACATTTCCAAAATTTCACAATTTCTCATTATGCGAGTTTCCAAAACATATTGACTCAATTGTGCACCTTGATTTAAAATAAAAAATAAAATAAAAAAAAGTCTCAAGATATAAGAGAGAGGTTTACACAGCAAAACGTCGAGACATCAGCACTTGTCAGCGTGCCACTGATATTCTGATTTAAAGTACCTGCAGTTCTGCTTTACAAGCACCTGGGATAATTCAACACGCTGGATCTTGTAAACGGTAACGCACTGTGTATTTGTAATCAATGCATTGTAGCTTAAAATCAGTGCAGTAGACAAATTGCCTCTTTTTAAAATCACACTACTAGGCTAAAGGTTGATGAAGTAAGTCTGCAAGAAAAGGGCTGTTTGCTTATGTGCATTTACTTTTTTGGAGCACCAACTGTTGTCTTTTCTGTTTAATTGTGAGTTGTTGTTGCAGCTACAGGGAGAGGGAATTGTTCTTTGTCTCAGAAGCAAATGACAGTTCACCATATTATCAATATGATTTGGCCATTCTCCAAATGAGGATATAAATGACCCATTATGGCTGCCATTCAGTCTGCCACTTTCTTTCAGGTGTTTACTAAGTCAGCCTCTGTAAACAGGCCTGAGGTGGTGCTTTAGTGCAGTACAGCTCTGAAGCGTTGTCCTCTTCGTTGCGGGATAGTTCTTCATGTTCCAGTATTTTATATTCTATTCTTCTTCTACTACTGTGTCCTAGCTATTCACAGATCCATTCCTATTCATTATATGTATACAAGCATCTGCTCTGCAATTCCAATCCAGTATTTATAAGACTGAACATTTGTTCTAAATAAACCTCCTTGTGTCTTAAGGATATGCTCTTGTCACTCTTATCTGTCCCCCTCTCTCCGCTCGCATCAACTGCTTGGTTGCCTGTTGTTGCCCAACCCCAGTATCCGCTACTCTTGCCTCTCATTGTCTGATGCTATTGCTTCAGTGTATGCTGCTGTCTTCCTCCCTTGATCTGGTCATCTCCACCCTGAGCACCTTCAGCTGTTTTCTTAGATATTAGATAATCAGTAAGAATGTTTTTTACTAATATGACACTCTTATTCCATTGGTCTAGGAAAGTGTGTGTTACGAAGGCGGTTTCTGATTGTGCAGTAATTTCAGCCAATGCATACTTCATTGCTGAAACCAAACCCGAATTAAGTAGCAATCTTCGTTGGCCATGTTTTGCAGAGAACTCCTGAATTATTAGCAATTCTCAAACAGATCCCCAAACGTGATGTAGCCAATACTTTTCAACTGTCTTGCTAATATCCTTGTCTATCATTGTAGGTGTATTCCACACCCAGATTGAAGCATGTGCGGAGAATAGGAAGCCCACAGTCTGGTTATGTCAGTTTTTTTGCATACTACTGCATTATAATGATATAGAACATTCCATTTCTAAATAGCAGCCATAAACAAATCTGGCAAGACAATATCTGTAGTCCCTCCAACAGGCGTTGCTCCTGTCTATTCCTGATTCGCTTAGTACTGTAACGTAACTTCAGTGTGGCTTTTCATAATTAGGAACTCGTAGTTCCCTCTGCTCGTACAAAAGGCTCAGTGTGGAAATAACTTCCATCCTGTGAAGGCCTCATGGAATCTTTGTAATTTGTCCAGAGCCTTAAAGAACATGGATTTGATTAAAGTAAGAATATTAGCTAAATAATGTAGCAACCTGGAGCTGAACTACTTCTTGCCCAAGTATATTTTACAGGGCCAAGTTCCCCCCAGATCAATAATGTCTGAGTGGTGGTATAATTCTACCTCTGTTACCTTCATGAGACATCTTTGGATGATGGTATTTTCTATCCTTTGTTATCTGAACCGAGTAGACTTAACATTTTAAGTTTTAATACTGGCAGTATGCTAGAGGTCTGCCTGCTGCGTCCACCTTAGGAAACTCAGAACTTGGCAGGCTCTGTTTAATCCCAAATTTCTCTGTTCCTTTCACCATCTGTGGTATATGGCCCCTGTGATGATTGACATAAAAAAAGAGGATGCCATTTGTGTACTGCAAGCTTTTATGAGCCTTCCCTGCAATTCCTCACCCAACCACACTAAATATCTCTCTGAGCCTAAAGGCTAGAGATGCGTGAACCAAGATGGAGTCTTCCCCTCTATTCCCTTGCTCTCCAGAATCATGGCCTCAGTCTTAACTCATGCAGTTGATTTTGTATATAGCAGTTTAATCCAGACTGGTACAAACACCCCAAGATTAGATGTATCTAGCACTGAAGACATCTAATCCACCCAAAGTGTGACGCAGATAAAAAAATTAATTGGCTGACATCTGTTAGGAATGCGCTACAATCATTTGTTTTCAGAACAGAACTAATCATCACAAAATAAATTGAAACATTAGATTTTTATGCAGTTTAGTTATATTTAAGATTCTTAATATGTCCTATGAACAACATAGCAGCAGTGTTTAGCAGGAAGGAAGGAAGTGCTGCTTTCCACATGTCAAGGTAACATTTTCTATGACAGGTAACTTGCAACATTAGGTTTCTTTATTAATATAATTTCAACCTGCCAGTAATAGAGCCACTCACAGTAGAAAGGACAAAAACAGGTGGGGGCTAGAATGCACAGATTGTCTCTGTCCCTGGTTGGTGTAACTAGATTGTCCTTGTGAGGGGTAATGGACTTAGAGGGGTAAGAGGAAGGTGACCATCATTATATCAAGTTGCATTTATGTAGCAAAACATATTCTAGGATAGTTTTAGTCAGAAAACATATCCCTAAACCAGTTATGGCATACCTTGTGCAAAATATGGTATGGTGTGAGAACCATAGTCTTGATTTACTCTGGGGTCTTCACTAATGTTAGACTGGAGATACATATTAAAAAATCCTGCTTGGCCGGCTCTCTGGAGAGAGCAGATAATATTGGTCCATCTAGTGGAGACAGGGTCTATCAGCTATGGGCTACGTTCCAGAAGTTAAAGAGCACAGAATGCACAGGAAACGTAGGATTAACTGGTAATAGATAAATTGTAATTTACATTCTTTAACTTGCCTATGTGAAACCTATCCCTCATGTTTGGGGATTGAAAAATACCCTTTGGCCTTAGGGAGTTAAAGTGGCTGCGAAGCAATCCCAGGCAGCAGTTGCAACTTAACATTTTACTGTGTGCCAGAACTGTACTTATCGGTAGCCTTCCTGTAACTTGTGAACTGATGGTGGAGAAGTCTTTCATGAACGTTTGGAAGCGTTCAAATCTCCATCAAAATAATGTTTTGTAACAGTTGGGATCACTAGTTGACTATGATAGGGTGCCTTGTGTTTCCGGAAAGACATAACCATTATTGCTACATTTTAGAACTTTCTCCTACTTGGATCTTTTCACCAGAGTCTGTGGCTACTGGAGGACTGTGAATATGGTGCATCCAGCCCAGTGGATCACTTTTGGGGTACAGCATTTAGCCTTCTACTACTGATTATTTTTCATTTCTGGATTCTTTCTGAGCCCGAAGGTAAAGGTTTAGACTGGGACAAGCCACCAGCTATTACCTGACTGCAATTTGCCACAGGTCTGATCACCTGCATACTTACATTGAGTTTTGACTTTCCATTGCTTCCAATCAAATGGCTTTCTTTCTACAGTTTTCATGATCCTTAAATCTAATTTTATTTGTCTTTGTGCATTTTACATTTTTAACTAATTTGATTTGGAAGTTTTAAGCTCTTTACCTAGGACTGTATTGTTTTTTTGGTGGCGTTGCACATGTACCACATACATTGGTCTTCAAAAA
The DNA here is from genome assembly GCF_031143425.1 of Pleurodeles waltl. Lineage (NCBI taxonomy): Eukaryota > Metazoa > Chordata > Amphibia > Caudata > Salamandridae > Pleurodeles > Pleurodeles waltl. The sequence goes on from NC_090436.1 coordinate 853,394,035, forward strand.
AAGTCTTGTTGCTTGTGCCAATCTTCCATGGTTGAGCTAGGTATTTGTTAATGAATTCAGTTTATTTAACAACACCCAGATTACTTTGATTTTTATCAAATCTCAGCCACAGCTCACGTCACACTGGCGGCATTTCCCTTTCATAGTGCAGCAATGCAGTTTCTGATAGAAAGGAAGGATAAGGAAAGGTACTCTTGTCTGATTTGGGAAGTAGTATGATCAAGGAATCTACTGGACACGTTTTACTCACCCACCTCCTATGAGTGTGTTTATACATTAAGGAGTATATGAATCAGTTATTTTTTAATCTATTGTATACAGTTCATCTGGTAGGCCATCATTCACATGTGCTTTTATCCTTCCATTGATTCACATGTTTCTCCAGCCTTCCCTTCCATTTTCAGGTTATTCTGATCCTCCTGCTTAAAAGCCGATTTTCTCATTCATGGCCAGGATCTCTAGCAATGTACATATTTGGGGGTCAGTGTACAACAACTGGCAGGACTCTTGTATGAATACATTGCTATCTGATTACCCATGTTTTGGAAATTACTGTCCGAATGTTCTCTTTTGACAGATCAGGATAAAGCCTATGGAATTTCTGTCTCCTGCTACATTATCTTTGATATATAGGTTTTAAAATTATACATATGCAGATCTAACAGGACCACCTCAAATCCCTCTCAGCTACAGCTATAGTCCTTCTGCTCCTGTGCTTTCATGACTGTTCTTCTAGTCCCCTAATGTCACATTGTTTCTTCAGTTCATCAGTTTCCTACCTTCTCTGCACCATACTTAACAAGGGAAATACCAGTACCCCATTTCTAATTTAAACTCTTCCTTCAGATAACCTTTGAAATGCCCACTCAGTTTTCATTTTCTTTTAAAAATGTTTAATTGCATCCAGGGATTGTCTTTAAATGTGTTGTCCCATTCAGCTACAGCTTATGGAGCCTAGATAAAGAGTCTCACTTCAGATCTCTGATAAGAGCACACAGAAACCAAACTCACTTGGTCAGTGGTGGTTTTCACACCTGTACATGGCCTCATCAAAGCATTGAAACTGTCACAGCATCAAGAATGTAATCAGCTATAATGTGGTTGGTGCAAGTGTGAGCACATGAATATTCTCTTTGATATAGATGTTCCATCTTTCACACGCTAAGATGAAGGATGCCAGTTACTTCCCTCATTGACTTGGCTGAGGTCAAGATTAAAAAAAAGAGGTGTGTATCTATTCAGTGGAAGCTTGGTCATGAAAGTGGCCTTGCATATTAATGCTTCACATCTGATTTGACTGAATGCAGTCATGAACTTTACAAAGAAAGACTTGTCCACATGTGATACATAGGTTTTTCTTGCAATACAGTTGATGAGTCACAAGATGCAGTGCTTTTTTTCTTAATCCTTTGAATCACTGGACGCAACAGCAGTAATTCCTTTGCTAATCAGATGGCGCCCAAATTAAGCCAGTTGAATATGAAGAATTATTAACTGCCCGTCTCATTTTTCTAGCCACTTTTCAGCAGCGTTCCTGCCTCAGCAGGAATATGATGTTTGGAACAAAGCAATTAAGATGCTTCTGCTTTTCAGTTAAGCGCCCATTCTTTACTTTTTTGCTTAAATTGTTCACTCTTTAAGGTTATCATCTTCTACTCTGTTGGGTCCACTTACCCATCCACTTTGCATCATCTAATCCTAGATGTGTCTGTGTTTTTACCACTCTCCTTTACACATGACCATGGCATAATTCTCAATCTTAAATGTATCCCTCATGCCTAGAAGCCCTTATTCATTAACTGATTGTTACCTTTATGACCTCTGAAACCCAACTGTAACATGTGAAAATAAATCCATAGTTACATGAAGTACAGAAACCACTCCACATTTAAATAATTCCTTAATTGTGACTGAAATACGCAGAGCTCACTCACAGCAGATTGTATTTGTACGTAGTGATTCTCAGGCTAAGCAGTCCTCCGAAAAGGACCCCTGACATGCATTTTTACCACTATTTTCTTGTGCCATGCTCCTTGTCTGATTGATTTCTCCAATGTCTATGATAAAACATAACATGTGCGATTAGACCAACATTGTAAACCTTCCAGTTGGATGTGCTAACTACTTACGTTTCACTAATTATCTTCAAGATTGCCACCTCCCACCTGTGCCTGTGATCAAGTCTTATCCAGGTTTAGCTCTTTAACATCAGAATCATCTTCAATAGGTTCATTTCTACCATATGTCATTCCAGTACATGCATTGATGAGCTAGGTGGGGACTCACAGCCAGCTTGCACGCACCTCCTTTATGACTAAGTCTGTCTTTACATGTAGCAGAGTGACCCTTGTCTGTTTCCTCCAACCACTTTTTAGAATTTTATGGATTATAAAAAAGTATTTAGAATTGTGTATCTGAGATTTTAAGTTTCTTCCAACACCCTCAAAAGGTTTCAGTTTCTTTTGCATTTAGTATATAAAGTCTGGAATTTTTTTTCACTTTTTGTGAGTCCGTCATTAGAGGCCCTTTCAGTCTGTTGTTGGCTTCTCTCTTTCTCTGTAGTTCAAAAGTTCGGTGATGACTGCTTGGCTGATTGTTTAGTTGTACCATGATCACCCAGCCTTCTGTACTGTGAATATCTACCTTATCTTGGCTTCAATATCCTTCTGATAGACTTACCTTTATGTTGCAATGCTAAGAACGAACGGTCGCCTGCGCCTTATCCTTAGTTCTTCAGGATCTTGGTCTTACTGCGCAGCTGTAATAAATTACCATTCACTCTTTCTACAATGGTATTCTTTCCTTATGTTAGAGCAACTCTGTCTGCCACGTTTTACGAGTCACGTCTGTTGAGTTGAATATCTTCTTACCCTGTGGCTGTTTTCGATTTCAGTGATATTCTGTAATGCCCGCTGCATATTGTGAGTTGCACCACCACCAAAATGCCAGTATACAAAGGATATGTCTTGGTCTTTAGGTGTAAATCCCCTGACAGTCACACACACAGTTCTTGACCTATTACTGTTCAACAGTTCAATAAAGGTTCTATGGGGGAATGGGCAGGTCTAGGTCGTCCTTTGTAGTAATCTTTGGTTCTGCAGCTGCATGTAGGTATGACCCATAAAAGAAGACTTTCAAGGCAAGGCAATGGAATCCAGTAGTAAGGATTTGTGGTTCACTCTGTAGGTATGCATAAAGGCTTTCACAGTTTCAGGTGTAGAACTAGACAACTTCAACATGAAGGGAGATGCAAGGAGATTCCAGGCAACTTAGAAACTATCCTGTTACATGGGCATCGAAGCCAGTAACTTTAGAAGGAATCAGATTTAAAAAAACAACTAATTGTCATCTCAAAGAACAATACGTTTTATAGAGCACACTTTTACCCAGTATGTGTTCTGGCAGTACCTTATCCAAAGAAGCTACATAGATATTAAATAATGTTGAGCTCAAAAAAGACCCCTGAGGGGCTACACAGTCAAGGCAATGACATTTGAAACTAAATTGAGGGATCAAGGCTGCGTAAAACCAACCAAATATTAAGCTATCTATCTTAGGACTTTGCCTTTGACACCGATCTCCTAAAGATGTGATGCATGCAAGCATGATGATGATGACGACATGGGACACGGTATCAGAAGCTGCATAGAGGTCCAGCAAGATGAACGTAGTGATTCTTCCTCATCCTGGGAATACTGTAATTGGTCCATTACTGCTAAGAGTGAGTTCAGTACCATAACCAATGTGGAAACCTCCTTGAGCCTCATGTAAAATATAATGTTGTTCTAAAACATTGTTTTAAAAAAATAGACAGCCGTTTGTTAACTACTTTTGATATCATTTTAGCCAGTGATATAGGTCTGAAATCGTTAAGGAGGGCAGGATCTGTGGTAAGAACTAAATATAAAAAGAGCCAAGCAACTGTGGTCCCAAACTAGACCCTGAGAGTGATGGTTCCCAGGGAGAAAACAGTAAACTAGCAGGATGTAGTATGAGTGTGAATACTTAGCACCCCAAGTCCTACAAACACACATTGCCAAGCAGTTTCCTTCCCCAGTAGGCACTCTTTACAACAAATGAAGAGTTCTGTGCACTCGGAACCTGCCTCAACTTCATGCTTGCCTTTGGCAGCTTTCAATCATGCCACCAGGAGCATACATCATGGAGCTGTGACCATTCCTTCTTTATCGTCTGTCTGTCCTGCTGGCAGGGTAAGAGATGTCTGATATTCGACTGTCAGACTTGTGGACTGAGCTAGATTTATTCTGCCAGCCCAATGACTAAAGCTTGCACACACATGTTAATTCTGTTTTGTCAATTTAGATGCTGCACCTAGGTTCTACACATTTCTGTGAGTTGTTTCACAATAGGCTCACACAAATGGGTAACCTCACGCGCTGCCCAACAGTTCATACAGCTAAACATTGCTTTGCAAATGTGATTCACAGTGCTCAGATACAGTATCAAATATGAGAAGAGGGATTCCTTATTGATTAACTTGCATGGAAGTCAGTCATTTGAAAAGACAAAACAGTTAGAAATGGTTGCCCATTCTATAAGTCTGCATATAAATGCATAATTGTTAATAAGCTAATGACAAACGCATATCTGTCGAGAAGTGATAGAAATTAATGATTGGAAAGCTGAAGGTATTTACAGAGTGTTTCCCTGGGGACATGCTTTAAAAGCACTCACCAGTTGATCTTGCCTAAGAAAGTTATTTGCTTTATCAATGTTTTTTAACCACATTTCACAGTAGTGTGTCAAGGCTGAAAGTGTTATACCTCTGTTTTTTATTGCTGGTGGGGCTGAGGGTGAGGAGGAGGCAACATCGAGGGAGGAAGGGCCTGTGACAGGTAACATATGCAACTGCATGTCTGTTAAAAAAAAAAAAAGAATGTGGCCAGCACTAGTCGCTTCGGGGAGTTTTTTGTGTTTGTATTGAAGAGTGGAATTCAATGGGATGGAGTGAAAAATGGAGGCAACAAAGAGCGTGGGGGAGTCACATGGAGGGAGGGAGGAAGGAGGGATGGGAGGAAACACAAAGGGGATAGAAGTACCCAGGGGAGACAACTAGAAAACACGCACTCTGATAGAGTGCTTAAACACAAATACAAAATTAGTGGGTATGGGCAAGCAGTGACAGCGGGTGTGGGCAAGCCACAATACATACAGCAGATGGGCAAGCAACAGCATGGACAGCAGGAGGGCAGCACAGGGCAAGCAACAACACAGACAGCAGGAGGGGCAAGCTACAACACATACAGTGGGAGGTGGCACGCAACAACACAACAACACGAACAGTAGGAGAAGGAAAACAACAGAGTTAGTGGGAGGAAGAAGCACATGAAGGAATCATCTCCGAAACATATGCTCTGTCACAGAGTGCTTAAACAAAACAAGAATTATGTCCCAAAGCGCAAGCCAAGGAAGAACAGAAGTTCTTGGGCCATGCTCCATGGGAGGGCCAAATACAAGAAGAGGACGTAAAGACCACATTTGTTAACAAATGAAAAGCAAGCACATGTGAGTGATGATGAAGCCATCCAGTGGTAAACAATGTGTGGGCTTTAAACCCACTATAAGCTAACACATCTGATTTGTGTGGGAGTGGTTACACCACCCTTTTAACTTGAGACATTATTGATTTTGGTATCTGGGAAGAAGGAAATGCTGAATTGGCTGTGCTGAGATTCAAGCTTTGGCCTGCAGGTTCTTCACAAATTTCTGGAACAAATACATGAATTCAATGAATGATCTTACTAACCATATACTTTAAAAAATACATTGAAAGTTCAGTTTTACTTTAATTGTGCTTCTAAATGGCTGTTCATCTTAGCAATGTGGATTTGAATGCGTAATTACAAATACAAAATGTTTCAATTTCATAATATTTTAATATGCTTTTATTAAGAAAGCCTACTGTGCCAGTCTTTAGTTTGTTTTCTGGGTGCTAAATAATTTGTCACAAAGCACGGGCTAGTAACCTGTGAGAAAAATATTAAGATGAGGCAACTATAATGTTTAATAATTAGAGCAGCTATCCTACAGCCACTTACCTTACCTAGAGAATCTTGGCAAGCCCCATCACTGGAACAGTTATAATAGTAATTATAGTGATTACACGCACAATAGCCAGCAGCTAGTATAGTTGTTTCATTACTCATACCTTTCATGAACTCTTAGCCAAAGCAAATCAGACTTTGTAGAGTAGTGCTGAAAGAGTTTTTATGTGATTCTAAACTATCTGACTTCATAATAATGTATACTTGATCTTGTTAAGACGATGTTTGTGGTAGCAGTGTGATTTAGTAGTTTCCCATAACTATTAGAATGATATATTTGTGATTGTCAACCCTCTGCTCAATTTACATGGATTCCAAGTTCACATTTAGAATAATCCTAATGGTATGTGTGGCAAAGTTACTCCAAACTTCCAGATCAACAGACTTTGCTCAACTCCTTTTTATTGTATAAATCTTTGGATTACCTCAACTTTCTTTTTGGGGTGATTATATGCGATTGAATACATTTTTAGCATATTACCAATGAATAAATTTATTTCTTGAGGCAAACATACACCCAGTTTGGCTGCCATATAATTACAAGAGGATGTAGGGTCGCATCACATTTCTGACTCTGGGGATCAGGCCCAGACATAGCTTAGATTACACTCTGCTCATATTACAAGATAATCTTCTCATGTCCACAGATTCAAGCACTGTTTCAACTCATTGTTTCTGTCACATTTGACTCTGGTAACTGAAATGCTAGCATGAAGACCCCCTCTCCTCCAACCTAGTGATAAAGGTGTCAGACATGAGTTGTAGACGGCATGAGTCTTTAGTTTCACTTAGATCTGCACCATCAGCAGCACAAAAGTGACACTACTATCTTACCAAGTGATTCTTTAATTACAGTAAGTGCTAATAATTCAGTTGACTCTCTATTTAAACATGCTGTTGCCTCATTTTAATATATCTTTTCTATGTGACTTGATAGTTTCTAGTTGTTTCTCCACAACGTGAGTTGTAAGGCGGGAGCACATGCTGAGTTTGCAAACGCTGTGAAAACCCACAGAGCCCCGACTCTGAGTATTCACAAATTATTTCCCTTTACCAAACTGTCCACTTCTGAGCCTATAACTCTTCAAGTAGGTGCAGGTAGAGCAAAGATCATACAAACGTGCAGTCAAATTTGATAATGTCAAATTTGGGAGGAGGGTGCTGCGTTTTGCGAGAATGAATGGAGTGAAAAGATCTGATCCAAAATGAAAAGCTATATCGTCTGTAAATTGACATTGTTGATAGTATACGGTAGAGGCACAGACTGTTGATGTTACTTAACTCTAAAATGGACTAAAACAGCCTTTTTAGGCTTTCAGACAACGTGGCTATCTGCTTTACTAACGCCATCTTGGGGACATTTGGAAAGCTTTACTGGGGATGCATTCCACCTATAGCTTAGTATTGTCTTTACGGTTTTGTAATTCACATTTGCTTGTTTTCTATTTGCTGACTTTATTTATTTTAGTTTGTCCAGCTTGAGTTTGCCCCTTTCTTGGCCCATACCGTATTTACTCTATTCATCCACCATTTTTTGCTTTCTGTACACAAGCCTTTAAATCTTGTTCTTATCTTATCACATTTGCTGTGCACTCAAAGACAGAGGTAGATTGTCAAGCTCTGTCTTTCAAGGGAGCTTACTGTTTGCTTTTCTTTTTTTTAGACCGCAAAATGTGAGGATGTGTGTGACAATCGTGCTGGCTACTGAGGGTGTGTTGGAGGAAGGCTGTAGAATGTTATTTTTTCTGGCACATAGCAACATTTAAATATCTGTAAACAAGCTACCTCTATTTCGTAATAATTCAGATTAGAAAAGCACAAAGGAAGCGCATTTTTGGTAATTCCGAAGTGTGGTGGAAACAGATTTTAGCTTGATCAAATCAAATCAATACACTAGATGACATTTCCACACAATATTGTTTGTGTTCTATTTACTTTGTATCTTAAAAATAATATGTCTCTCCAAATGTAATAGTCATTTAAATTGAAGATGTGTCGTATGTAATGGCAGTGCGCTACCACACCAATCATACTGCACTTTACCGTACTCCACTCTTTTGTGGTTCACTCTATTCCAGGGTACGCTACTGTGCACCACTCCACACTACGCTATTCCACACTGCGTCACTGCATTCTATTCTGCACCTCTCCATTCCGTGTCACTTCACATTATGCCTCTTTGCTCTACTCTGCACCACTCTACTCTGCTATGCACTCTGCACTCTTCACCACTGCACTCTACATTACTCCTGTCTAGGTCACTCCATGCCACTCTACTCTGCAACACTGCACTCTATGCCAATGCACTCTACTCTGTATGCCAGTGCACTCTATGCTAATCCACTTTACATTACTATAATCTACTCAGCACCACTGAACTCAATGCCACTGCACTCTGCGTCACTCTACCAACTCTACACCACTGTTCTGTACCTTGCACCATTCCACTCTACAATTCACCACACCACTCTGAGCTGTTCCACACTGCATCACTGCTCTCCACTCTGTGCCACTTCACTCTACACCAATCTGCTCTACTCTACACCACTCTAATCTAGTATGCACCACTGCACTCTTCGCCACGGCACTCTACACCACTCCAGTCTAGGCCACCCCACTCTGTGCGTCTCTGCTCTGCACTCTATGCCAGTGCACTCTATGCCAGTGCACTCTGCGCACTCTAATCTGTTCTCCACAACCGCACTTGACAGCACTGCGCTCTATGCCACTCTACTCTACACCAATGCACTTTACCAGCACCATTCCACTCAACTGTGCACAACTTCACTCTACAGCACTTCAGTATACTTTGAAATAGTCTACTCTGTGGCACTCTTCCCTACTCTACTCTTCCCTCCTCCACTGTGTGCCACTGCACTCTATGCTGCACCTCTCTAAACCACTGCACTCTACGCTGACCACTGCACTCTACTCCAATGCACTCTACACTATTAAAAACTAATGCACTTTACTCCACTGTATTCTACTCTGCACCACTGTATTCTACTCTACTGCCCTTAAGCCACTCTAATCCGCAACAGTGTGCTCTGCACTTGTGAATCACTCTACTATACACCATTGCACTCAACAACAGTCTACTCTACAACACTGCACTCTCTGCCACTGAACTCTGTGTCACTCCACTTTATGGAACTGTGCTATACTCTGTGGCTCTATACTGCACTCTATGCCACTCTACTCTGCATCACTCCACTGTCCGCTGCTTCACTCTACGCCACTGTACTCTTCATCATGGCCCTCTCTGCTACTGAGCTGTACGCCACTCTATCCTGCACCACTGCAACTAGTCTGCACCACACTACTCTTTGCCAATGCACTCTATGCCACTACTCTCCATGCCACTCTACGCCAATCCACAATAAGCCACTTTAATCTACTGTGCATCACTGCATTCGATGACAAAGCACTCTATACCACTCTATTCTATGCCACTGCACTCTACGCCACTCTGTGCTATTCCGTTCTACTCCACTCCATGCCACTACAGTCTACCCGGTTCCACTCCATACCACTCTATTCCACTATGCGCCATTCCACTTAAAGCCACTTCAGCGTATGTCATGACTGCTCTCTACACCACTGCAATCTACCCTGCTGTACTCTACACCACTCTATTCTATGGTGCTGCATTCTATGCCAATGCACTTTACACTACTTTATTCAAAACCAATATACTCTATGCCACTGGACTCTGACAATCTCGTCTGCACCTTTGCACTGTACTGCACTGTACTCAATGCTGCAACACTCTCCTCTACACCAGTGCAGTCTACGCCCCTCTCCTCTGCACCATTGCACTCAGCGGCACTGAAATCTATGGCACTCTGTTATAATCTGCACCACTGCACTCTAGGCCACTATTCTATGCTATTCTACTATGCACTTCCTTACTGTACGCCACTGCACTCTCTGCCACTCTGCTCTACATCACTGCACTCTGACACTGCCCTATTGCACTCTAATCTGCACAACTCTATGCCAATGCACTCTGTGCCAGTGCATTATATGCCACTACAATATGCCACTGCACTGTACACCAATCCATTTTATGCCACTCTAATATACTATGCTCCACTGCACTCTGACACTGCACTCTACACCACTTCACTCTATTTTGCAAACTGTACTCTAGGCCACTGCAATCTACCCCACTGTACTCAACTGTTCACCACCGCACTCTTTGCTACTGCACTTGGTACCACTCCCGTCTTGGCCACTCCACTCTCCATCACTCCACACCTCTCTACTCTGTAAAACTGCACTCTATGCCAGTGCACTCAAGCCTGTATCACTCTATGCCAGTATTCTCTACACCACTACTCTATGCCACTCCACTCTACTGTGCACCACTCCACTCTGCTCTGAAACAATCTACTCTACACCACTGCACCCTGTCACTGCACACTATGCCACTCTACTCAACTCTGCACCTCTGCACTCTACGACACTACAATCTACACTGCACCATTCTGTACAACTATACTCTATGCCGCTCTACTCTAATCCACTACACACTATGCCAGTACACTCTACACCACTTTACTCAAAACCTGTGCAGTCTACACCACCACACTCTATGCTAACCGCACTCTATGCCACTATACTCTGCACTACTTCTCTTTGCTAGACTGCACTCTCTGCCACTGAACTCTCCACCACTCTAGTCTGCACAACTGCACTCTACTCTGCACTTAACTCAACTCTGCGCTACTCTACGGCACTCTATGCCACTATACTCTACATCACTCCACTCTACGTCACTGCACCCTAGGCCACTCTACACCATTGCACTCCACCTCACTGAACTTTATACCAATCTATTCTACCCTGCGCCTGTGTACTCCATGCCACTACTCTCTGTACTACTCAACTCTGCACCACTCTACTCTGTCACTATACTCCATACCACTCCACTCTATGCCACTGTAGTACTCCACTCTACCTTGCACCACTTCACTGTATGCCACTTGACCCTGCTCTGAAACAAACTACTGCATGCCACTGACTGCACTCTACACCACTCTACTTCGTCCTGTGAAACTGCAGTCTGTGCCACTGCAGTCTAGGTTGCACCACTTCACTCTACGTCACTGTGCTCTACGCCACGTCAGTGTGCTCTGTTATTTGCATACTTGATGAAGCACAGCATGATCACTGCAATAGTTTTATTGATACATTACCACACTTATGATCCACTGTTCCATGGGCGATTCTGCTCTTGGCATCTCATGCGCAACATGGAACATCAGATGGCTGAACTACCTCAGGAAAGGCAAACAGGTCCTCACATATTTAAATAGACATTGCATCAAGCTAGCCTTCCTGCAAGAAACTCTGAAGTCGCCGTTTGCGACCTGCGCCTCTGCTTCGCAATGGGACGGGACTCAATATTTTGCTAATTGTAGCTCCTACTCCAGGAGGGTGTGCATACTTGTCCATAAGAGCCTACCTTTTGTGTGCCATGCATCATTGTCAGAATCAGAGGGATGAAATGTAATGGTGCAGGGTTCCCTGGCTGGCGTTCCTCTTCTCATAATTGATGTTTACCGATTTCCCCGGAATTGTTCCATGATCTGATGGGGCAGATGGAACAATTCCATCCTGAACATATTTTATTAGGTGGTGACTTTAACCTTACCTGCCTCCCACAACTCAACACCACAGGCACTGCCGGGATTACTAAACATCTCTCCATTCAGACATTTAGCACTTTACTGGACACTTTTCAGTTTAGCAATGCGTGTCATGCCCGCAACCCTACCACTGCGGCTTATACTTTCTAGTAAAGCTCCCATAATGTATGGTCCAGATTTGATCACTGGTATGTGACCCCTGCCACTTCCCTCTGGCTAGTCGGGATCTCTTACCTGCCCCGCACCCTTTCAGATCATTCCCCAGTGATAGCCATCCTGTGCATTCCAACCCAGATTCCTGTGTTCCACACATGTCATTTCCTCACAAACGGATTCCAGGACAAAGTGTTTAGATCTGAAGTCTGCAATGCTATATCGGAGTACTTCACTCTTAATGCGGGCACCGTTCCACAATACGTAACACTCTGGGATGTTTTTAAGGCTTACACCAGAGGGGTGTGCATTGCTAAGCACACTGGGGTACTCTGCTCAAACAGGGGAGACCTTGCTTAAATTGAGAGTGAGCTACAGACGCTTGATCAGCAGGCTATATCAGCTCCCACATCCTCTATTCCCCTACTGAGAGCCTCCTTGTTAAGGGACTTTCATGAGGCCGCTGACCGTGAGGTGCTGTATCTCGGCAAATAAGCATGCTCGCATGTCTGCTATGTCCATCTTATCAGTCCTATGTCACTACTCTCCAGATGGATTACAGGGAGATGGTTACGGGCACCCCTGACATTCTATCCATTTTCATAACACATTACCTATCTTTATACAGGACACTTGCATCCGTAACTGCAGCTGAACTTACTGATTATTTGGCTGAGGTGGCTATGGTGTGGCTTGAGACTGGCCATCAGCAGCTCCTGGCCTCGCCCATCAGTGCTGAGGAGGTATCTCAGGCCATGGACTCTCTTGGCAGTACTAAGGCCCCAGGATCGGATGGCTTTACGGGGGCCTTTGATAAGGCGTATAAAGAGGTTCTTATGCCACACCTCCTTGAAGTCTATGCTGAATCCCTCAATCAGGGTATTCTACCCCCATCAATGCATGAAGTGGTGATTGTACTCCTCCTCAAACCTAAAAGCCCCCTCAGCACTGCAGTGCATACCGCCCGTTATCATTGCTCAACCACGACAATAAGATTCTAGCCAAAGTCCTCGGCATTTGGCTATCTTTACTAATGGAAAGCTTAATAGCCCCCATGTAATCATGATTTGTGCCCCACCGGTCCACCTCCGCTACCTTGCGCACATTTTTTTCCATTCTTAATCCGATATCTCAAGAACTTCCAGCAGCTGATGTTCTGCATGATACAGAAAAGGCATTTTACTCTTGAGTGCCCTTTTCTCTATACCGTTGTATACGAATTAGGTGTTCCACCCGGTTTCCGCAACCTTATAGCTCTGTTCTACATGTCCCCCTCAGCCCAGATCCGGGTTAACGCGGCACTATCTGACGCACCCATTATCTAGTGGCACCCACCAAGGATGCCTGCTTTCCCCTCTTTTATTTATCATCTGCATCGATCCCTTGGTGCGACATTTCCGGGAACAGCATGTGCACAGGGAACTCCGTTTCAGCCACGGCCCCCTCCTCACTTCCCTTTACGCAGACAACATTCTGCTCTTTGTTGGGGACCCAGTCAATAACCTCACCCCATTGATAGATGAAGTGGTCTGCTTCTGTTTTTTTTTTTGTGGCTTGTCCATCAGTTGGACCAAGTCTGAGATATTCCCTCTTACGGACACCACAGTGCATTGCCACCTTGCTTATCTTTTGATCTGGAAAGACAATTCTGCAAAATAACTTAGTATACACCTTCTCCTATTTCTTTCTTTATTTTTTAATATTCCCATAGCCTTGACCAGGCATTTCTTTGACTTGCTGCGCAGCCTGCTCACACGATTGGTTTGGGCAGGCAGGTGCCCCTGTGTGCGTTGGTCCACCCTGACGCTCCTGTTTGAATGCGGGGACTCTGGTGTCCCGGACTTCTATCTGTATTATCTGATTGCCCAGGCACATTTTGCCTACTCATTGGTACCATCCTGATAACGGGGTCCAATATCTTAAACCAGAGTGATCACAATCCCCCTCTGCATCTCTTTCTGTCCTGCTGCCTAAGGACCTATCAAGAACTCCAGTGCAAATACAAACTCTTCCAACAACCTTTTGGGCTTGGAGAAAACTACTCCGCTATCTAGGCTATGACACCCTTTATTTACCACACAGTGCCTTCTCTGACAACCCATATATTCCACTTACATATGAGCGGCTGACTCAGCCCATCTTTGCTTCCCTCCAGTTATACACAATTGGTGATCTGTTTGCATTGCAGACTCCAAGCTCCACTCGGTCACAGATGTGACTAAGGGACATCACTCCTCGGCGCTTGACAGATTTATGCAGCACAGGTTATACGGCACCCTATGCACTGTGTTGACTACATACTCAATGGAACCAATAGATTGCCCACCATTGACCGTTACCATTACGGCTGCAGACAATGCGCACTTCATCTCACACCTGTACCATACAGCCTTGCAACTTAGACACAGCAGACCGGAAAGGTCGAGAGCTGCTCTTGAGAGGGACCTGGGACGCTTCTTAACATTTTAAACGTATACACCGTGCATACACCACCCTGTCCACTCTCTCTCCTCTAGACCCTACACAGTCCCACCAATGTGTAAAATGTAAAGCTGAACAGGACGAATTCTTACATCTGACCTGGTCCTGTTCTGATATCTCTGCATACTGGGTGCCATCTAGTCTGCTCTGACCTGTCTAATCGACCAAGAACTTGCCCCTGATCCCCCTCCAGGCTCTGCTGGGCTACGTGAAGACGATGCCAAAGTCCACTTGCCACTTTGCTGCATTGGCGCTGTTGCCAGCTAAACCCCGGATCGCCTTGTACTGGGACAGTGCTATACGTCCTATGGAGGCGGCTTGGCTTAGGGACCTCATCCATTGCGACACCACCAGCAAGCTTTACTACTCTCTACAGCCTCCAGCTTTCTGCCCGAAGGATATATGGCAGCCTCTAAGTACATATCTTCAAATGCTGTTGTCCACCCCTTCTGTGGGAGGTAACAGACAATCCTCTATTTCAGACCACTGATGACCTTTAGTGCCCTACATTGCTCTTTATGTGATGTATCTCGCCCTGTTTCTTATTGTAGCAGCACTGCTCTGGTCTTTTGTTTCTGATTGTATTGTTGTGCTTCTGCTCGCACTGTTTGCATAGCCATGATTGATGTGTTGTATGTGTTCATACGTATCTAGAAATCGAAAATGAAAATATAAAAAATATATATATTTGAGGTATTCTGGCACTGAATACAACTGGAAAAACAGCTGAGCTGACACCTTTCTCACATTAGAGAGCACAATCAACTCATATTTAGTTTAGCTACTAACTGGTACGCAAGGGCTCCAATAGTACATTTTTCTTTGTTTGATGTTTTTTGAGAAGCCGTGTACTTATTCAACCACAGCTAGTTAGGAAAGATGGCCAAACATGCTTCCTGTAAAAAAAAATTAAAAAAAAGTGGGCTATTGCTTGGGGGAGCAGTCACCCACCTCAGGGAATACTAGCACTATTTTGTCGAGGTGAATCCCAAAGTCACTAAATTAAAGTGAGCTTAGCTCCCTAGTAGCTGTTGTGCATAGTAAACAGTATTAGCTCTGCAATACCAAAGCAGTTATAAAGTCAAAAGGCCAGGTAATTAAAATCCCAAATTGAATTTGAAAAATATAGTACAATTTAATTAACAGTATTACACCAAAACAACAAAAATCCATCACAGAGAACCAAAGATCTGCATTTTTAAGTAAAAATAGAACCAAAAAGTACTAAGCGCAAATGATAGTCTATGGAAGTGGTAGACTGGGACTAAAGTGTGATTCATTCCATCCATGATGGCATGCAGTTCGAATGCACCAAGTGGGTGCAACCCATTCATATTTTACCTTCAGACATAGTCTTTTTTTTATGAAGCTCAAAACCCTCCAGCGGGGTAAGCTTGAAGCTACAGTCGAAATTGGTCACTTCAAAATCGGGCACTTTTGCTGCGAGTTCCCCCTGATAGCTTCAGAGGTCTTGAAAATCCAAAACCTATTTAAGTTTCAACATTTCAGATTTTGTAGAGCAGCTCCTCTTGGTCACTTCTAAGGCTCTCAGGACCTCAGGGACAGCACTTAAGGGCCAGTACCCAGTCAAGCAGAGGCCATCAACAAGGCGCAGTCCAGGTAAAGTTGGTATTCGTCAACTGGTCACTTCAGGAAAAAGGCCTTCTACTGTCTTTCTGCACCCACACATTAGGCCAGCCAGCTAATCCATGTAGTCCACTTCTTTGTCCTGAAAACAGGAGGGAGCAGGTCCAGTCCTTCAAGGCTCCTCGTAGATTACAGCAAGCTGAGTCCAATCCTCTTCTAATCTATTGCAGGTCCAGAAAGTGTTCTGAGGAAGATTCCTTTGGATGCTGCATTTATGATTGGTGTCAGCTAATTGATGGGGTGACTCCAAACTCCTCCCTAACCAATGGGATAAATGTTTCCCAGGGCAACTCTGCACTTATGCAGCAGTTCTTGTTTGGCCAAATGCAAGCAGCCCACAGGGTACCTTACTCCTAAAATCCTAGATCAGGAAATCATTCTCCTCTTATACGGAGCCTTTGTGCACACCCAGAAGTATGACCAGATAAAGAAACAGTCCTGTCCTCCGTGGTCAATCAAATCCGGTTTTGGGGGTACCTCCCCTCCCACTGGATTTGGTGCCAGCCTGGCCGAAAGGACAAAGAATTGTCTTCTCACTGCCTCAACTTAAATTTATTTTTTAAATGGAAGCCCCCTTTAACTGCTAATGAAGTTCCTGGGTCCACCCTATCTAGTCCTCCTGCAAAGGAAATAAAAACACCTCCCCAGATCCAGCCCATTGTTCCTGCTTTGGGAGCAGTTTTCAAATCTCATTTAAGTCAAATATTTGCAGGGCAGCCGCTGGAGGGGTAAAGCAAATTGCCCTCAAGGAGCTTTAGGCATGGTGAAGGTAACTTTCTAAAAGTTACTTTTCCTCAGTGTTTATTAAAACTCTAGCTTCACCAATTATTTGATTTTTTTAATAAATATGAAAAATAGTCTTTGAATGATTACTTTAGCAGTTTCCTGTTAAAATCTAGATATAATCTCCAGGTTTCAGGTGCAACCCTGCCCGTAAAAATAGCTTTTGAGGTCTAGTCGCTTGAGGAACATCCCAGTCCTAATTTCACACATGTTCACTTTTAAATATCGGGCACCCTACCTTGTGGGTAGCAGGGTGTACTCAGGTTTAACCTAATGATTTTTAAATGCCTGGTTTCCTGCCTGCTAAAAAGGGTTTTTAGGCTGTTGCATTCAGACTACACTTGGTAGGCTTCAAGTGATGTTTTGGAGGTCACGCTCTTGATGGCACAGTAGGCTCTGTAAACCATAATGGGCATTTGCCTTCCAGTCCCCGGGTGCATTTTCTACACTATATATTAGCAATTTATTGGAAAATGAAATATGCCAATCGGGGATAAGCCAAGTTAACAATGTTTAACGGAGGAACACAGGCACTTTATTCTTCTTTAGCAAGGGTAACAGTGCATACAGTTCAA
The DNA here is from genome assembly GCF_031143425.1 of Pleurodeles waltl. NCBI lineage: Eukaryota > Metazoa > Chordata > Amphibia > Caudata > Salamandridae > Pleurodeles > Pleurodeles waltl. Next base: position 853,411,393 of record NC_090436.1, read on the forward strand.
AATCTAACAAAAAGTAGCTTACAGAAAAATATAAAAATAAACTGTGATCATGCAGAAAAGATAGATTTCCTAAATTTCTATTCTTTTCTTTAATCACTTTTCTCTCCAATGAAGCTCCACCAACTACATATTCATTCTTTAGGGATCATCTGCTATACAGTCTATTTCTTTTTGAGTGCTTCTTTGAGTGCTTCTGACTTTTTTTGATTTCCCTGCTCTGGTATTGCATACCCATGTTTTTTAGGGTCGCGCGCACAAGCGCTCTGTCCCTGTTGTGATCTCTCTTCGGTCTTGTAACCACGCTCATGTTATGACTGTCACTGTCATTGGTTAGTGGGCTTGCCTTTTAAAATCCGCTTGATTTCATTAGTGAAAGGCATCTGTATTTCATGGCTTTTCTGGTGTTTAACCCTCCTGGAGCGCACCGGCCAACTATTGAAAACTTACGAGGCTCGATGTTTTCAGCCTGGTTTCTGCACTACTTTTATCTTTTCATTTCCTGCGCAGTTTTTTTTGTTTTCAATTTCAGCGTGATATCGCTGCGTTTTACATAGCGCGATCGCGCTCCTTTTTTTTTTCCTTCCATTTCTGTGGAAAAAAAGTCCGGGAGCGAGTTTACAACGATAATAGCTCTAACTCAAGCAAATGCGAGACCCGTTGCATTGCAAATGCTTGTTAGTTTTGATACATTGTAATTAGATTCCTAGTAAATGGGTGCTAGGGCAGCTTCTGACCAATTGCATCTACCGTTCTACCTCCTTGCTTAGCGTACATTTCTTTAACGGAGTTCTCTAGTGTAAGTGGTCTTCTGCATTCTTCCATATTCTCAGGACCACACATAGTTAACCTTCTTAAGCTCTTCTCGGTCATTTAATATGGCATTTCCAGGACATGTGATGCATGGTCACCACTGCTATGATGAAGTGTCCACAAGTATAGGCCTTCAAGAAACATCTTCCAAAGTGCACCCAATGTAGAACTAAAAATGTAATGGTCATCTTGGAACACTTTCACTGTTACTAAGGGTGTTGGGTATTAAAATGTAGGTTTCACTTGGTGTCTCCTGTTCACTGGGCTATTTGATGATCAGGAGCAGAAGAGCCCTCACACACCCCATAGGGTGTCAAGCTTCATTATTGGGCAAGCTCCTCGTCAAACCGGCGCTGCAATGTCTGATGGGCCACCCCTTGTAAAGTTGGTGGTTGTTAACCGAAGCTCTTATGCCAATAATGGTCAGATCTATGATGGATATAGACTATAGGTGTGTGCAGGAGAGAGAAAAGAAAAAAGAATAAAATTGGCTCAGAACCATCGACATTAAATGTATATCAAAATGTGAAAAAATAAGTGCCTAAACTTTTTGCCTCTTTGATGCTTGTTCAGATTTCTGTCACTTTGTGTAGACTATTGAGGGAAATGGGAGTCTTGTTCCTAGCTCTGCATGTCTACTGCTGTTGGTTTCACTGCAGTCTGCAAACAATCTGCTGGCCAGCATTCCAGTGTTTTATCTGTCTTTCTGAATTTTATAAGGCACCTAGTGTGCATGTTCTCCAGCAGGTCTCCTGTCCTACCATTGTAGACTTCACTTATTCTCATCTTCAAAATGTTTCTTATTAAGATACTTATCTCTGAGAATTTTCCTCAATAGTGTCTTTGGTATTTTTGTAGCAACATCAGTCTAGAAATAATCAGGGTTCCATAAGAAGTGGAATCTCTTGCAGGATATTATTCATCTTCCTAGCACTTTTGCCACATAGAAATAGTTTACTGCAATACTTGGGACTGTTGTCCGCTTTTGATGTGATAACTCAAAAAATACTTATCTAAACAATTAGCATCACAAAGTTATTTGGCAGTAATGGCCCTAAATTGTTTGCTTTATATCTCACAAACAGAGCATAGAGCCAATAAAACTGTTTTCCAGCATAATAGGTCTGTCATCAGGGACTTCTCAAGAATCCAATTTGGCACCCCCTTAGAAAACAATTCTCAAGATGTGGCATTTCCCTTCACCTGTACGCTGATAACACTCAATTGAATATTAACCTATCAACAATTGTGGGCACATCTGCAAGCACTCTAGAGCTAAATCAAAACTGGAAGGTACTTCACCACATTAAACGATACCCACTTAAGACATATTTTCAGTGAATCTCTTCTAGTGAAACAAACACCCTTGTCCATTCGTGGGTGACCTTCATGTAGAAGTTTGAATGGAAATCTTGCGATCATGGACTGCAAAAATGACCTCCAATCTGATATATATAACATTATCAACAGTGTACAATGTAATCTACGACTACTATAATGTATTAAACCTTTCATTCCAGACAGAGCAAAGCTTCCTAACTGCTAGCACTTTCTTTGGTTCTTTCGAGGCTGGGCTATGGGTGCTTCCTTCGACCGTCATTCATGCAGGGTACTTAACTCTAATTTAGAAGGCTTTTCATGCAGTGGTGCACAGTCTCCGAAAGCAAACAACATTATCACATCACTCCCATTCTTCTGTCACTGTACCAGCTACCCATTGAAGCCAGATCCAAAGGAGCCTACTTTACAGAAAATACGACACATGGCCACCCCTGAATATCCAAATGAGAATTGTTGGTGCTCAGCACTCATTAAGGAGTGTTGTATCTCTTCTTCTAGAACATTGATCCTGTTAGAAACACTGCACTGCTATCCATTCTGTCTCTGTGTGCATAATCAAAATATCAAAATTTCTTCTGCTGTCTCTGCTGTTTTCCATTTCACTCTGTTTTCAAGAAAAACTTGAAGTGACTTCTTTTTGAACAACAAATCCAAACTTGATCGTATCAATGCTGTTTTGTCCGGGGCTGTTATACATTACTCCCCATGTAATTCTGGTTTCTACTCTCCCACTATACTACTAATATATTAATATGCATGAATTCTCCAATAATCACATTATCTGCTGTTTCTTACAGTTATTGATATGTGATATCCTTTCTGCCCCCGCTTAAACTTCTTTGTGTTATGCTTGACCTATCCTTTCTCAAAGGTTACAATACCCTCTGTGGATTCCTACCTAGAACTCTACTGTGAATTTTAGCTGTTAACCCTTCAGGTATAGTTTGTTATTTAAAGTCTGTAATGGTATCTAAGAATTCTTCACTGCAGTGGTTCTACTAATTGTGATAATCACTAATTGTACATTTTATTTTACATTCTAAAGTGCAGTGACTAGGTTCATGCTATTGTTGGAGAGTAAAATTTAGTAATGCTTTTAATAATCCAGACATCAGCAGAAAGAGACAATTTATGTTTCATATTTGGCAGCCCAACATAAAAAGCTGCACTGATATGCATTTTAAATGTGCTAATGTTTTCATTTGTTGGTCATCACAACTGTGACTTCTTTATAAAACAAGCATTTGCAATGTAATAGGTGTTTCATTTGTGAGAGTTACAGCTATTTGCTTTGTAAATGGCAATGTCTTTTGCCTATCTGTTTTCGTTTGGAGTGTAGTGGATGTATGTCAGGTGCCACAGCAACCCTTCCAGGCCTGGCACTGCAGCAGAGAGGACACAACTAAACTGCCATCTTGGTAGTGTTTTTGCCTCAGTCATACAGACTGGCTGTGAAACCCTAGAGATGCAACCCTTTCTAGTGTGATGAATCGCACCAGTGGTCCAACGCTCTCTCTATTTAACAAATTGCCATTTTCATAAAACTGTGGGTCACCAGATGAGGTGTGGAACACTTTTCCTCAGGTAAGTTCGTTGTATCAGAAAAAGATTGGTGAACCCACCCTGGCTCAAGTGTAAGGGTCCAATTTACACAGGCAGTCTTTTCAATCAATAAGCAGAATCACATTGGTAAGTCCAACGTCTTTCATTACAGAAGCTTAAAAAACAACCGCTAGCAGACACGTGTTTTGCCCCCTAAATGGTTTGTGTACTGGGACCTTCTCAAGGCTGCAAGAACATGGAAAATAGATTAAAAAGTAAGCTATAACTCTACAAATATGGCCCTCTCCCATAGTGCAAGGTTACCAGTTTCTCTCTGTGTGGTGAGTGATGATTAAGATGATAAGAATTTAGATGTTAGAACTAGTAAGAGGAGGGACCTTCACCCAGTGCTGATCACCAAGTGGTATAGAGAAAGAAGAATAAATGTCCCGAGGTGTAAAATGCACAGAGGTGTAATAAGACAAGGATGCTGGCAGATGATTTGTGGTTAAAGTTGGAGAAATCTGATTTTAGATAAGGTAAGGACTTAAACAGAAGTCACTTCAGGATCTGATGAGATGTAAAATGTGAACAAATGGCGAAAAGGCCCTCCGCCCCATGCATCATCATACAATACCTCTAGATACAGTCAGGAATATGTGTCCATTTTTGACGAGTACAGATTGTACAAGTTGCCAGTCAAAAGCACATCTGTACTGGCAAAGATATGTAGTGATCTTTGCATTAAGAGTAATGTGTGTGAATACACCAATACAGTCAGTGTATAACAACAGATCATAGGGCCTGATTACAACTTTGGAGGAGGTGTTAATCCGTCCCAAAAGTGACGGTAAAGTGACGGATATACCACCAGCCGTATTACGAGCCCATTATATCCTATGGAACTCGTAATACGGCTGGTGGTATATCCGTCACTTTACCGTCACTTTTGGGACGGATTAACACCTCCTCCAAAGTTATAATCAGGCCCATAGTGTGTGCAAACTCGACATATATCTAATTATGCAGAATCTCACTGAAGTAAAACAGGACTACATGCATTTCATGTGGCCAATTGTTAAGTCACGTTATGACAGTCAAAAATATCTGCATTAGCCAAAAAGGTACAGTAATATTCACATGTGAATCTATCCTGCCACAGTTGTGTTACTGAACAAACATGTATAGATCATTTTTAAGAGACTATGTTCATAGATGAACAGTTTCATCAATTTAAATAATAGTCTAAACCTCCAAAGAAAAAAGGAAAAGTTCCAACTGCAAGTCTTTCAATCCCACACATCATACTGCCTCAGTAATGTTAATAAGATACATCATGACCAGAATCAAAATACATTTTGTACAGAAGATCATACGAATAGGTACATAGAGACTATGAGGCAAAAAGACTGTAAGTATTGACTTCCGATGGGCAAATTGGAGGCCGCATCAATACATCACATTTGGTTAAGAAAAACATTTGTATCTATTAAGAGTCCCAGTGTGCATTTATAGAAGCGTCATTTACAAAGAGCTGGAAAAGCGAAGTAGAGCTTGGGCTTAGTAATGTTATTCGGTTGCGCAGGAGATACTAGGAAAATGAGGCTGAAGGTATTACCTTCCACAGGGTATATGGGAGGACGAATCAAACCATGATTTGTAGAAAACATTATTTTATAGGAAAACATTATTTTTAAGAACTTTAATATGTGTTAAGAGTCCCAGAGCACATCTTTAGAGTTTTTATTTGCAAATTGCTGAGAAAACGATGTACAGTTTAAATTGCATTCACAAGAATGAGGCCGGCCAAATCAAAGTAAGGAAGCCAACTATATATCAAATCAATGATTTTGCTAGTGCAACAGAACAAAGCATGTACGTAAAAGTGTGAGATGCATTTACAGAATATGAGGCAAGGTCAGATCAAGGTAAACAAATCAACATGTTACAAAAGTGATGATGTTGCCGGTGTATCAGAACAAAGCTAAGTATGCATGAAAATAAAACCGGGGACTAGAAGAGGGGAGGTAAAGGAATGAATGCAGTCATGCCACCTGTGTGCGTAATTAGCAGATAAAATATCATGGAATCCGCATGTTCACTTACCGAACAGATAGTCTGCCTCATTACAGTCCTGGGTTGAATTCCGACCTTCGGGTACACAAAGCAAATATGCTGGCGTTCTAGTGCCGCGCCATGTTAAATAGGAAGGAAATGTAATTCCTTCTTATAGTTCCTAGGCTCAACAGGAGTGTTGCTGGGTGCATGACGGGCATGTTGAAACAGTGCTAAATCGTGTGGCCACCTTAGGAAGAAACTGAGTAATATCTTGAAAAATAAGATAAATTATGTAAATTGAAGAAATATTATTCCACAGACCATGATTAGAATTAAACTGGAATGAATAATTCTATTTGGCATGATAAACCCAATATTAGTGTTGAGTGACCCTATTAGATATTCTCAAGCCTGGGTTGTCCACTTAAACTGATGGAGGGGATGGAATAAATCTGATACTGGTTGCATCAGCCAAAATAGAATGGTACTATGTCTAATGGCCACCCTGCCAAGGTATATGGGTGCGTGTCACATTAATTGAAAAAGAGTAAATAATATAATTCCAGAACAATGCTAATCCTCGGACAACGGGCCCAATAAAGAAGAGGGGGGAGGGGTATTATCGAGAAGAAATTGTTCAGCATAGTTAAACTAACTTGAATTAATCTCAAGAAAATATGAGACAATGTATGTAACAAGATATACATTGGTCCTGGAGATGCCAATATAAGACTATAATGATGAAATGTTCAGAGGGTCCCGGGAGTTCACTATCAGGCCTGACATAAAAAGTATCAGAGTCATTTCAGTGTTACATTAGAATTGTCAACTGGGATGACTCCGACCAGTCTTTTTAAGGGGACGGAGGTATGGAATGTGATGACATAAAATAACATATAAGTCAGTCTAAATAGAATGCTTGGGTGAAAGCAAAACGCAGGTGAGCGAAAGATGGATACAAAAATAAGAATTTACAGGACCTTAAGAATACAGGCAAGATTCCCAAAGGCTGCAGGATAAATTAAGTTTACTTGAAGCCCATCATTGAGTTGCAGGTGCAGAGGAACAAGGTCATTATACCAAATATTGGAGCGAATAATATCATTCACCATCTCAAATCAAGCCAAAGTTGTAGTAGAGCAAAGAAAAATCACAGACCAGACTCTCTCATAATAGTTTAACTCCTTGTTCTTATATAAGGTAGACAGGACACAGGGTGTTTGACCATCATGGGTCAGATTGAGGATTATTAGAGCCAGTAATACCATTCCGCATCTTTATTCAGGCTACTGTGTCATAGCAGATAATCAGGGCACTCCCATGTTGATGTAGTTTCAGTTCTAGGTCTCTGCTCCGAGGATGTTGTTTTAGTTTCAGAGGACCACAAAAGAAAAAGTTTCTGGTATGAGGTTGACAAGAAGCAAAATGTTCAACCAATGGAAGTCTCAAATCATCTTTATATATGTTGCGAAAATGTTCTTGTATTCTTGTTTTCAGTGGTCTGGTAGTACTCCCAATATAGTGTTGATCACAGGGGCAGATGATAAGGTAGGCCACGTCTGTGCTTTCGCAACTGATGAAATTCCGTATAAAACATCTCTGACCATTAATGTCTACTTGTTTTGTTTGGACAGACCCAATGTGCAGATGGATCAATTCGAACAAGTAGGGAAGCTAGTGTTTGGTTGTAGAAAATGTTTGGTTGCTTTTTGCTCTTGGAGGAATGAAGGACAAAATTTCTCTCTAAGATTGGGCAGCCTTTTGAGACTCATTTGCGGAAAGGGTTGAATGTCTTTGGAGATAGATGGGTTATTGGTAATAGGGACCAGTGTTTATTCAATAATTTACGAACATGTTGATGACCATTACTAAAATTGGTAATGAACCTGATAGGTGTTCGTGTTTCAGCTATTTTGTTCTAAATTTAAAATTTAGTTCTGGTCAGTTCTGGCAAAGTCTTCTTTTGTTTGAGTCAATCTCGATTGGTTGTACCCTCTTTTGGATACGCGTGCAGTGATTTCCATTGCCTTTGACTAATAATCTTCAAGTGTGCTGGAGTTCCTTCTAGCATGTCTGTATTCTCCTGTTGGAATGTTAACTATTGTTTTGTAGGGGTGATAGCTGTATGCATTGAGAATGGAATTTGCAGACATTTCCTTCCAATGGTATTGAGTATGTAGTTGGTTGTGGTCCTTTGTTCACGTTTTAAATCTCATCACATCCTCGAGTGACTTCTATTTAAGTCCTTGCTTAATATTAAATCAGATTTCTCCAACTTTAACAACAAATCATCTGCCAGCATCCTTGTCTTATTACACCTCTGTACTTTTTACACTTTGGGACCTTTATTCTTCTTTCTCTACGCCACTTCGTGATCAGCACTGGGTGAAGGTCTCTCTTCTTACTAGATCTACCATATAAATCTGTATTGTCTAAATCATCACCCCCCACATAGGGTGATGTCTCCCTGGTTAAATCGGTAACCTTGCACTTTAGGTGATGGCCATATTTGTAGAGTTATAGCTTGCTTTTAACCTATTTTCTGTGTCCTTGCAGCCTTGAGAAAGCCCCAGGTACACAAACCATTTAGGGAGCAAAACGTGTGTTGACGTGCTGTTGTTTTTGAAGCTTCTGTAATAAAAGACCCTTGGACTTACCAATTTGATTCCGCTTATAGACTGAAAAGACTGCCTGTGAAAACTGGACCCTTACACTTGAACCTGGGTGGGTTCATCAATCTTTTTCTGAACCCTTTTTAGTGTGTTACCTCAACTTTTATAGCTCCAAACTAGCCACAAAGAGGGGCCTTTGTGGCATTTAAACAAGAGAATGAGGTGATCAAAAGAGTTTGGAGCAAAGAAATGGGGGCAGCCATATATTTCTGTGTGTTAATCTTTTTTTAAAGGAATTATTCCTATACATTGGCAATACCAGCCTAACTTCTAGAAACAATGACTCTATGCAAAGAGAATAACAGAAGAGGCAGCTTAACTGCAAATGAATTACAGCGATTTTGTTAAGAATGGCACCAGCCTTGCATTGCTATGAAATGGCAATACCTGTATTACCAAGCGGTCTATAAAACAAAAAAAAACGTGTTATTCCCAGACTGCCCCAACACACACCAGAGAAAGAATCCTAGGGGAGAGGATGTTGCGTAAGGGCCAGAGCTGCTGACTTTGGAGCTGGGGAACACGGTTTGAGTCTCGGCGCCGGCTCAACATCCTGTGATTCTGGGCAAATAGCTCTCCTTGCTACCAAAAATGAATGAGTTCTTGTGTAATGAAACCAGTGCTCATGTAAAGCGCTTTAATACCTTTGTATCGAGTTTGCGCTATATAAAACTACAATAAATAAATAAATCACTCCAGTACCTTTGTGTCAAGTTTGTGCTATATAAAACTGTAAAAATAAAAATAAAAAAGACCTACAGACATCGCAAAGAAACAGCAAGATGCCCGAACCCAAGAAAGACAAAGAAACAACATACCGCTGCTAACACGTCCAGGTATGACTAATTTACTCAATTTCGGACTCGTTTTAGGCCAGTGAATCTTTTGACCCTGATTGAAGACACCTTAGGACGAGATAGCTAATCAGCATGTCAATCAATATGTCAATAATGTCATCAAAGTTCACAGTAATACGACAATTCAAATTAATCAAAGACATTTAATAGAGCTTGCAAACCACCATGACCTTTCAGTCATGAATAACCATACCAGTTTAGTACGATTTCGTGAAGTTTATTCCCTGTTGAATACAATTCTACTAGCAAGTTTATTAGTCTCAAAACCATGAAACACATTAGCATAGTCACAATATGGCAACTCTGATAAGTTTTCATCAAAGCAAGAATCACAAACATTAGAATATAACACGGCGTCAGCATAGGTTATCCTTAGCAGAGTATCATCATAACGTTATTCAACAAAGCATAGATTCAGTAATTTGTCTATTTGTGTCAGTTTAGTGAATCCCTTTCCTAACCTCGATTTAGCATTGGCATGTTGGGCTTCATGCAAAACAATTTAGTAACACCAATTTAGAAAACATCTAGCTATGGACTCTGTCAAAAGAAGCAGTTGGTACCTAGAAAGGAAAAGCAAACAGGCAATTACAATTTCATTGTCATATAGTTACCCTCCGTCTTTGGGTCAGCACTCAGGTTCGGTCTTCGTCCTCAGGACATCAGTTGATTCGCCATCAGCCAGGAATTCAGCAATCGGGTAAAAAGGGGGCACTTCCCTCATAAGGAGGTAAAGTGTAAACGGGCAATATAAGGCAAGAATGGTTTTAAGAACCAAACAGCAAAGTCTCTATGCAGAGTGACAAAGTGTCTGGGTCATAGCAAATCGCATCAGCATCTCCCCTAACTCTCTCCTATTCTCTTCTGTTCTGATTTACTTCCTGGTGTCAAGGGTTTTTATCCCATTTTTGTTGTACATTCCCCTAAAATTTGGTTGGATAAGGGGTTGCACCCCACTATCTCCCTCCAGTAGAGTTCCGATTACTTAATCAAATTTGTCACCCCATAACAGTTCTCACGTATTTTATTGGTCCTTATGATTGACGTCTTTAGCGGGTGGAATGTCCGGTATAATTTCATACTCTTGTAGTCCTTTGAGCATCTTCGGTCAGTGGCTCCATTGTCTGTACCGGTTCAGGCAATCTTGTACCTGCCAGTGGCCTACACTGTTGCATTCAGCTAAAATGTTTCTACACGCAAGTCGAATTTCATGAGAACGGATCTACTACAGTTACATTCAGCTTCTAGTTTGGAAAAAACAAGAGTTCATCTCCTTCAGCAAGTCAGCACACTGCACGTTAGAAAAACACATTTAATATGAAACCAGGCAGCTAGGCCTCGACTCATGCTAACTAAGGCCTAATGATTTATCAACAAAAACCTTAACGTATAACTTATTATTATTAATTCAATTCATCTCTTAATATAACATTTTATAATTATTAGTCAGTTTCATTAGTCCGCGTATATATTGGCGGCCACTCCCCGTGGGCACATTTCAAGCGCACGTTATAGCAAAATACATTAATACATTTTCTCTGCGGCATTATTACACATTAGTTCATAAGCATTTGATGTTAATAATGATTATATAAGCTACGCTCTCTCACCGCCATGAGTGAAGCAGTGAGGCAAAAGGAAAAATAGTCTGCCGACACAAAGCTATCTGGCCCGTTGCGCAATAATCCATGTAACTGGGTCAGTCTCCAAGGCAGTAACAAAATAGTATCAAGGCAGGACAAACGTAAAGTATTTACCAGTGACATAAAGGGATTTTAGAAAGGCAGGCCCAGGAACGAATGAAAGTGATGGGAGTGGTTAAAGCCCACAGAATAGATTACAACAGGTCAAAAAGCAGCGCTTGTGCGCCACTGTGCTCGACCCAAAATATGTGAATGAAATAAAAATGATGTTAAAGTATATTTTAGATTCTAGACTAATTTCTTGTATCAAAACAAATGTAGTTTTTAATGTTTAAATATTATTTAAATGTACTGTCAGTTATCATTTAAAGTAAATTGTATTGTTCATACTAATGAAGTATTAATATTGATGAAATTACGTTTTTATTTTACATGTTTTATTAAACTGCAATGATTAACTGTTACACACATTTTTTCTCTTATGTTAGCTTAAATGAGGCCTGCAGAGCTCATATTTTGCAGCCATGTAAAAGTGATGTTTTTTCCAACATTTTCTTTAGATTCCGTTCTCATGAGAAGCAATGCAAGTAGTAATAGGTATATTGCTCAATTGCACAGAGTCTTTTAGTTTAGTGACCTTGGAGGGTAACATTCAGGCAGGTGGACTTAACATGAACTAAAATGTTGCCACCAGTGTATTGATTTAGATGGAACTGAGACGATCCCATACTAAAGCCTGGGAACCAAACGAACTGTTGCAAAGGAATAATTTTGTTTCAACTGTTTGGAGTCACACTGAAAAAGGAATTGTTGCAAAGTGAAGTTGTCAATTTATTCTCATTGGATGAGTCTCTTTTTGCGTGAAACATTAAACAGACAAATCAATTTGATTGATGTGTATTATATTAGGGATGGACTTTAAAGTTGTAGTCAAATTCTCTCTCTGCACCTTGCCTGATGATATGCCTGACGGACCTTTGCTGCTGATCTAGATGCTTTGCTGATTAAGAACCTTTGAATGCTGCCTCTCTCTCAGCTGGTTGCCATTGGGCCTCGACATGTCTCTTTTTCTAGAATAGAATCTCTCATGCTGGCACTCAATCTTTTTATTTTTGTAGCTAGTATTCTGTAGTCCGAGATATATGTTTTTCAAAATGATTTTGTTCTCTCTTGTATTTTGCCCACATGTCAGTCACCACACATCCATTTCCTAGTTTGATTAGCTGTAGGGGCAACCTGTGTCCAGCCCACATTTCCATACTGTGCTTAATTGAACTTGACAAGTGTTGATACAATGTGACCAGAGATATATTTCTGTAGCTCAGATAATTTCCTTAATGATATGCATGATTCTTCTTGAATGCCTAATTGTGTTAATGCTAACTCGTTTTAACTTGTTTTGAAGCTTTGGGTAGCCTATGGTTATCATATATCTTTACAGTTTGATTTTACATATTGTCTTTTTGACACTAACTTTGTGGCTGTAAAATAAAGCTCTGAACTTTATTCCTGAGTAGAGTTTCCCTTCGTGACCACATTGGCCCATGGTATCTAACTTGTTGGGGTGGTATTGATGTAAATTTGTGTATGGTTCACCACACTTCTTTCTGGGTCAAAGGGTCCATTGGCCTCGGTAAAGCGGTTGATTCTTGCGAATGATGAAAACTCTCTTGCAGTATAAAACTACAAATAAACTAAATTTGTTCTTCCTAGATCGACATGAACTCAGCGATGCCTTTATGTGGGTTTTATTTCAGCTAGCTTTCACCACACACAGAGTGCCGAATGAATACATGCTCGAAATTACACACCAGTGACGTAACGCAAAAAGGGGGTGTCCCCCTGTGAAATGTGATGAGCCCCTGCATCACCCACAGCTCGCAGATATTCATTGACTTTGGGTCACATGGCACCCCCTTGAAGGCTTAAGGGCATCCTCAAGGGTTGCCCCTCCCCTGCTCCTTGGGGGCTGCAGGGGGCCTGTATTACGCCCCTGTGATGTCCATCCAGCTTCTATTGGATTTATGAAATAAAATCCTTCAATAGAAGCCTAGAGTCACATTTTGGGTTTTGGTTGTATGTGGAGTGCAAGCCAGTGGGCACTTAGGCCCTCATTACGAGTCTGGAGGTCTTAGGACTGCCAGACTCGTGGTGGCGGTCTGATCGCTGACAAAGCGGTAGTCAGACCGCTTTGGGGTACTTCAGACCGCCACATTATGACCACTGCGGTTCAGCCATGGTTGGACCACTAGCACCGCCAGTTTCTCTCCACTGGAGGGACTGGTGGTGCTGGTGATCCTAATCTGCCAGGCCAGTGCTGCATGCAGCACCGCCTTGGGGTTTATGAACCCTCTTTCCCAGCTTTTGGCCCCATAGGGGCCCTACCACTACTACCCATGCACTTGGCATGGGCAGTGCAGGGCCCTCCTTGGCAGCCTGTTGCGCTTTTCACTAGCAGACAGTGAAAAGCACGACGGGACACAGTGTTTTCACCCGCTGACCCAGCGGGAAGCTCGTAATAGGGGCAGCAGGAAGGCCACCACACTGGCGTTGACCTGACCGTGGGAGTTTGGCGGGGCGGCCTTTCCTCCCGCCAAACCCAGAATGCGGGCCTTAATGTCTTTGCCACCTCTGCAGCAGTAATAATCTGCAAAATAACTCTGAAATGAGGAAGAGATGTTTGAACAGGAAGTTAAACATGTTTCGTTCAATTAGGAGTTGAAAAAGGCTTTTTATCTGACAATGGCTGGATCACATGTGAAACAAAAAGTACTGCTTGGAAAGATTCCAGCATACAGTTTGTCCCTGGTATGGCCTGCTTCAACACTACTTAGTCATTTACCCTTCTCCCGTTGTATTTTCGAAATACAGTCTTTGTTGTTTAGGTATAGGATCCCAAACATGTTGTGGTGTCATAGGGGCACACATAATGTGGTGTGATGAATCAGAGTCGATGTTCAGTGTTTTCTGTTTAGCCAAGAGCACTCGCCTCACTCACATCAGCTGTCAGAGCCTTCTGTTGCCAGCAAACACATGATTAACTAAATCACTGGACGCAAGGTGAAGACTAAAATGCAGTGCTGCCTGAGCGACTTAAACTCCACATCCCCCTCAAAACAGAAAAGAGAAAGTAGATTAGACAACACGCCAGCACCAACCATGGGAAAGATTCAACGCATGCTTTAACACAAAGTACTTGCATTGCTGCGAAGGCACAGGGTCTGACTGGGTAATAGTGAGATCACAGAAGTTGGTACTACAAAAGGAACACAGATTAGGCCCTGCATAAGGGCTCTGACAGTCAGGAGCCAAGGGCAGATAAACAGTTTCTGGACTCTGAAGAAGGACAGGCTGTCCAAAGTCTTTTCCGAAGAGTACAAACAACCTGATATGCTTGAGGCATCCATCTTTGGACCAAGTACGAGACTGCTTTAGCATTTCTCATCCTTTGCAGGAATCAAACGCTCACTGAGGTCTATGGATCTTTGGGCCCATTAAAAGGTGTGGTAGAACCATTACACAATTTTATCTACAAACCAAACACATTTCACAGCATAACCAATGTGGCTACACAAGGAAGACTCCATTCATAAATATGTTTAAGGGGTTTATTACAAACTCAAGCTCAAAGTCATGTAGACAATTCTAAGGACAGGATTACAGAAATAAAAAATCACCAAGGATTGACCAATGTGGAAAAATAAACGCAAATTAAATAACATCAGGGTCACAAAACTCTTAATTAAAATCATACAGAACCTAAGCAACAAAATCTTTGAGTTGGAGAATAGATGTTGTTCATTTCTATATACCATTAGTTCAGTTTCAAGTTACAAAGTCAAAGAGTGGAGCATAGTTGATGAATCCTATTGCTATCCAAATTAGGAAGATACTTGTGTGGAGATGAACACATGCGGGCAAAAGATAAAAAGCACAAAACAAATTGACACAAAATAAGCTTGGTTATCAGATAACAAAGGACCTGAATTAGATGTTGCCGGACAGGTTATTCTGTCACAAACGTGACGGATATCCTGTCTGCCGAAATCTAAATCCCATAGGACACAAAGGGATTTAGAATTCGGTGGGCGGGATATCCGTAACCATTGTGACGGAGTAATATGTATGCCAATATCTAAATCAGGGCCTAAGTTTGGCAAAAGCTAGTTAAAAAGTTGAAAGCATCATCATTTTAGAAGCTCGGTCAAGAGTCTTCTGATAGGGCGCAAGGGCAAATCTCTAAGCTCTAGTGAAACATCTCAATAGACAAAGGCAGAGAAGAATATACCTCCGAGCACATGGATTCTTCATCAACAGTCTCTGGAGAAAAGTAAAATCGTCAGTCAGGATCAAAGGGGAGTCTCTCAGGAACTGATTCAAATCCCATTGTCCATCAATATATCAAAAGGGTCACATTAATCCTATTTGCCAGAGTGGTCAGTCCACTTTACGTTGAAGGGGTACCATTCATTAGAAATTGATTATACTACTCCAAAAGTTACACTGCCATCCTTTTGCATGTATGTCATGAGAACACCATCTCTCCGTCTAGTTCCATACAGGGATGCAACAAATGTTTAAACTTTTAGTCCATAGTCCAGGATGTTCTTATTTAAGGCCAAAACTACAGATATCTCTATGTCCAAACAATGCATTATTCTATTACCAAATAGCTTCTCTGGGAAAGCAATCTGAAAGAAAGTTCACGTTAAGCAGAATGACATTGCAATTTTGGCACAGTCATGAAATTGAATTAGGCCTCAGTTAAGCTAATGCAAGAAGTAAAATACCACGTTTACATTCAAATAAAGTACTAACTATCATTACCATTATGTGAATTGTACATTTAACATAAATGCAGTTCATTAGTGTTCATGTTATATTAATTAAAAACATATTGTTGCTTTCACATTTCAATAAGTATGATGGACTACTACCATTTTCTAAGTTTGCATACATATTTGAAATATAAATCATTTGAAATTCAATATCGTTTTCATATATTCTGTTTGTGCAAAGTCTAAAATACATCACTTTAGTTCGGTTAACATTCAATAAACACAGATACCACCAAGATTTCTAGCGTTTGATTAAATGTGGGCACATTTAAGATGACTGCGTGTTGCCAGTTCTACATTTCAAACTCATAATTCTATGTCAACTTGAAGCATTTCTATCATGTATAAATGAATACTGTGGCATGAGGGACACTCCAAACATTTCAGCTATATCAAGACTAAAATTATTTTGCAATCGCTGACCAATTTGCTTGTGAGTGATTGCCAAATCGCAAAACGCTTCTACGTTTTCACTAATTTCAGAGAGTAAGACAAATTCTTTGAAAAAAACAATGTCTAAATATACATAGTTGGACACTTTTTCTTTAGGCACTTTGCCCAGCTCCAGCTGACAAATGGGTGTTGCTGTGTCTTTGAAAAAAAGTCATGATTTTGCTCTTGTGATTTTTAGAACGTTTCTATTTGCTTATGACATTAGAGCTACTAATACTTGTCGTAAGCCAACTGTTACAAGTCCAAACACAATCACATGATGTGCATGTAAAGTGTATGAACTGGTTTAGTGCCTAGTACAGAGAGACATTGCCTTATATTCTCACATTAAAGAAAACCTATGCAAATAAAGAGAACATCAAAAAAGCGAGAAAACACCCTTGTTTAATTCTTATTTGATTCTATTAATCCTTTTTCAGGCCCTGTGAAAAGTCTACACCAAGTATGAATGTATAGCTATGAATAACGTCAAGGAAGATTTATGGCAGCCAGTTTACCTACTGATAAAATGCTGATGAAAAGCCTATAAATGTGGTGTTTACTTGCTGCTTATTGGTCTTAGTATATTTGTTAGCTATTGAGTGAACTACAACCCTTTTATACAATGATGAACAATTCTTTCTAAACGCAGACCACTCCAGCAGACTGTTGTGTTCTTGAGCTCACTGTACCAGATTTTTTAAGGTACACTAACTGAATATTTTTCCTGAACTGTACAGTTGTCCGATTAATAGATTTGGAACCTTTCTTTCTATATATAAAGGCATCAAAATAATTTCTTTATATGAATTCGGAATATAAATAGATATCCAAAAAGATTTAGTAAGATTTCAGCCACATGGTAGCTAATTAATTTCCTGTAGCCTGACTTTGTGACCTTATATTTTAACGTTTGCAGTGTGGTACTCGTGAGAAATGTCCGATATGGATACTCCACAGAGCTGGAAAGGGCCAGGTGTTCTAGTATGCCAAAATGGGCATTCCTAGTTTTTCGGCCTGAGCTGCACCCTCAGAGCAGCAGTTTCTGCCATTCAAAATGAATACTTTTCAACTCTTCCTAAAATGTATAACTTTCCCCAAAATATTCCAGGACTGAAGTTATAATAGTAAATGAGCCTTCAGGAATATTTGAGGTAAAGTTGTTCTTTCCTCAAATATCTTAGAACTGGAGTTAGAATAGTAAATTTGACCTTCCAGTGTCTTCCACACACTTCTTCCCTGGGGATGGAGGTCAGGGCAAGAAACACAAGCAGGTGCCAAAATGCTAATGTTGGTGGAACAGAGCAGTCATGGAGGCATGAAGAGCACAAATTCTCATTTGGCCATTACTTCGATGTAGGCCCCTGGTGTTAATGAGCGCAGTGATAGGCTGATCATGGATCTAAACTTTGCATGTTGGCTGGATGCAGTGACATGATTCGTTCATGTCAGTGGAACAAACACCTTGAATGGCGCCTCCTCCATTGTTGCACCTTCATCCATGGCTTCAGATCTGGAGATTGAAGGCATTGGTGTCAATGACTTGACCTGTTCTTAGGTACTGACGTTTTGTCATGATCAGCAGCAGGTGCTGGAGCAGCACAATTTTGCAAGATGGTTCTCATTACTGAAGGCTGAGCACTTCTTGCTCGAAGAGGATAGCCATCAGTGTGGAAGAAGGTGCCTCCACAATGGTCCCAGTTAGATCATCAAGCTGAGGGGTTGGTAAGCTTAGTTTGGCTGCAACCTTGGATATATGATAGGGTGTATCTTGATGGTTGGACTTGTTAAGGGTGCTTTGATGTGAGATGGTCTGGTATTTGAGAGTTTGAGGGGTGCCTGAGGATGAGTACATTCAGCAGAATAATGCCCAATTTTCTTGGAACGAGGTACGGACATTATGTTGCGGTGAAACCTAAATCGCTTGTGCCTTGATCTGCTTCACTTCATTGTGTAATATGCAGGCACTGGACAGTTGTTCAGAAAGTAATCTGAACCTTTTCTTTAGTCCTGCTTTGCCGTGGTGGTAAAATAGGTGTTGATAGCTAGGCTTGTGGTTCCATTGGTGAAAGGCTGGCCATAGTAATTTCACATCTTGAAAATGCCTTCATCCATTAAGTGAAACCCAGTGAACCTTCTAACTTTGTCTTATACTTTGGTATTTCCAGGCTTGCAACTCAAGTTCACAGTTTAGGAGCCTGTGCCGATAGTGTCCCCACCACTTCAAAGGGGCATGCATTGAAGGTTATGGCAGCCACAGATGCTTAGGAGTGCTTGCAGCACCCAGAGTCATTGTCGAGAATTTCTAATGCTGTGTATCAATATTTCATCCCTTTAAAAGTGTAAAGTGAGTTACAGGGCATCATATTTGCCTCGTTAACACTTTTTTTTTTGTGACCTCACACTGTGTCCTCCATTGGAGTTGTTGGCTCGTACTGTGCCAGAGAAGCTGCAGTCAAAGGCAGCAGGAAACTTCAAGAAAACTAGCACCAGTACATGCATGGTCCAGGCCGGAGGAGGATAAGGGTTTTGGCAAACGCAGACCAGAAGTTTCAGGCATAACCTGGGCAATGAAAGCAACACCAGTGTGCTACTGAAGAGCCCATGGGGACTTCCAGAGTCTTTTTTTAGGCAAACACATTAACAAAGGGAAAGCTCTATCTCGTTGTCACCTAGGTGTGACTACACGTGGTATTTTATTTTTATTTATTTATTTTAAGAGTTTTCTATAGCGCTAGCAAGACCGAGAGGGTAACAGAGCGCTTTACAACAGAACAGAAAATACACATAAGAAACACACAAGTCAAGAGTCACTTTGTAGAATGAGGATACATAGGGGTTCTCATGAATAGAAGGGTGGCAATTCGAGGAAGGAGGGGTGGTGAGTGAGAGACCCTTATTGATGTGAGGGTTGGTTTAGGAGGAATTCTTTCAGTAGTTTCTTGAAGGTCATGTGGGAAGGGTTAGATCTGATGTGAATGGGTAAGGAGTTCCATATTCTCGGAGTGTTGTTTGAGAAGGAGCATGACTGAGTTTTTTGCTTGTTAGGTTTCGGTAGGAGGAGAGAGTTTGTGCTTCTCAGAGATCTGGTTTGACCAGCTTTCACTAGCTTGTTAGCTAGGTATTCAGGTTTCCCAGTGTGAAGGGCTTTGTGTGTTAGGCAGGCAGTGCGGAACAGGCAACGGGCCTCAATCGAGAGCTATTTCAGACTCCTCAAGGCTGGGGAGATGTGGTCAAATTTTTTAGTTCCCGTCACTAGTCTAGTGTAGGAAAGTACCATCTTGCTCGGCATGTTACCCCCATATTTCACTGTATATATGTTGTTTTAGTTGTATGTGTCACTGGGACCCTGCCAGCCAAGGCCCCAGTGCTCATAAGTGTGCCCTGTATGTGTTACCTGTGTTATGACTAACTGTCTCACTGAGGCTCTGCTAATCAGAACCTCAGTGGTTATGCTCTCTCATTTCTTTCAAATTGTCACTAACAGGCTAGTGACCAATTTTACCAAATTACATTGGCATACTGGAACACCCTTATAATTCCCTAGTATATTGTACTGAGGTACCCAGGGTATTGGGGTTCCAGGAGATCCCTATGGGCTGCAGCATTTCTTTTGCCACCCATAGGGAGCTCTGACAATTCTTACACAGGCCTGCCACTGCAGCCTGAGTGAAATAACGTCCACGTTATTTCACAGCCATTTTACACTGCACTTAAGTAACTTATAAGTCACCTATATGTCTCACCTTTACCTGGTAAAGGTTGGGTGCTAAGTTACTTAGTGTGTGGGCACCCTGGCACTAGCCAAGGTGCCCCCACATTGTTCAGGGCCAATTCCCCGGACTTTGTGAGTGCGGGGACACCATTACACGCGTGCACTACATATAGGTCACTACCTATGTGTAGCTTCACAATGGTAACTCCGAATATGGCCATGTAACATGTCTATGATCATGGAATTGCCCCCTCTATGCCATCCTGGCATCGTTGGCACAATCCCATGATCCCACGGGTCTGTAGCACAGACCCGGGTACTGCCAAACTGCCTTTTCAGGGGCTTCACTGCAGCTGCTGCTGCCAACCCCTCAGACAGGTTTCTGCCCTCCTGGGGTCCAGCCAGGCTTGGCCCAGGAAGGCAGAACAAAGGACTTCCTCAGAGAGAGGGTGTTACACCGTCTCCCTTTGGAAAATGGTGTGAAAGCAGGGGAGGAGTAGCCTCCCCCAGCCTCTGGAAATGCTTTCATGGGCACACATGGTGCCCATTTCTGCATAAGCCAGTCTACACCGGTTCAGGGACCCCTCAGCCCTGCTCTGGCGAGAAACTGGACAAAGGAAAGGGGAGTGACCACTCCCCTGACCTGCACCTCCCCTGGGAGGTGCCCAGAGCTCCTCCAGTGTGCTCCAGACCTCTGCCATCTTGGAAACAGAGGTGCTGCTGGCACACTGGACTGCTCTGAGTGGCCAGGGCCAACAGGTGACGTCAGAGACTCCTTCTGATAGGCTAGCAACACCTGAAGGAGCCTATCTTCTCTCCTAAGTAGCCAAACCCTCTTTTCTGGCTATTTAGGGTCTCTGCTTTGGGGACTTCCTTAGATAACGAATGCAAGAGCTCATCAGAGTTCCTCTGCATCTCTCTCTTCACCTTCTGCCAAGGAATCGACTGCTGACCGCGCTGGAAGCCTGCAAAACTGCAACAAAGTAGCGAAGACGACTACTGCAACTCTGTAACTCTGATCCTGCCGCCTTCTCGACTGCTTTCCTGGTGGTGCATGCTGTGGGGGTAGTCTGCCTCCTCTCTGCACTAGAAGCTCCGAAGAAATCTCCCGTGGGTCGACGGAATCTTCCCCCTGCTACCGCAGGCACCAAAGAACTGCATCACCGGTCCCCTGGGTCTCCTCTCAGCACGACGAGCGAGGTCCCTTGAATCCAGCAACTCTGTCCAAGTGACTCCCACAGTCCAGTGACTCTTCAGTCCAAGTTTGGTGGAGGTAAGTCCTTGCCTCCCCACGCCAGACTGCATTGCTGGGAACCGCGTCTTTTGCAGCTACTCCGGCCTCTGTGCACTTCTGGCGGAAATCCTTTGTGCACAGCCAAGCCTGGGTCCACGGCACTCTAACCTGCATTGCACGACCTCCTGAGATGTCCTCCGGCGGCGTGGGACTCCTTTGTGCAACTTCGGGTGAGCACTGTTTCACTCCTCTTCGTAGTGCCTGTTCCGGCACTTCTGCGGGTGCTGCCTGCTTCTGAGAGGGCTCCTTGTCCTGCTGGGCGCCCCCTCTGTCCCCTGACGCAATTGGCGACATCCTGTTTGCGGTCTTTCTTCAGGAAAACACTTCTGCACGACTCTCCACGGCGTGGGATATCCATCCTCCAAAGGGGAAGTTTCTAGCCCTTGTCGTTCCTGCAGAATCCTCAGCTTCTACTTCCTAGTAGCAGCTTCTTTGCACCCACAGCTGGCATTTCCTGGGCATCTGCCCACTCTCGACTTGGTCGTGACTTTTGGACTTGGTCCCCTTGTTCCACAGGTACCCTCGTCTGGAAATCCATTGTTGTTGCATTGCTGGTTTTGGTCTTTCCTGCAGAATTCCCCTATCACGACTTCTGTGCTCTTTGGGGAACTTTAGTGCACTTTGCACTCACTTTTCAGGTTCTTGGGGTGGGCTGTTTTTCTAACCCTCACTGTTTTCTTACAGTCCCAGCGACCCTCTACAAGGTCACATAGGTTTGGGGTCCATTCGTGGTTCGCATTCCACTTTTGTAGTATATGGTTTGTGTTGCCCCTATCCCTATGTGTCCCCATTGCATCCTATTGTAACTATACATTGTTTGCACTGTTTTCTAATACTATACTGCATATTTTTAGTATTGTGTACATATATCTTGTGTATATTTGCTATCCTCATACTGAGGGTACTCACTGAGATACTTTTGGCATATTGTCATAAAAATAAAGTACCTTTATTTTTAGTATATCTGTGTATTGTGTTTTCTTATGATATTGTGCATATGACACTAGTGGTACTGTAGGAGCTTCACTCGTCTCCTAGTTCAGCCTAAGCTGCTCTGCTAAGCTACCATTATCTATCAGCCTAAGCTGCTAGACACCCTATACACTTATAAGGGATACCTGGGCCTGGTGCAAGGTGTAAGTACCCCTTGGTACTCACTACAAGCCAGTCCAGCCTCCTACATTGGTTGTGCAGCAGTGGGATAAGTACTTTGTAACTACTTACCACTTTTGTCATTGTACTTTTCATAAGAGAAAAATATAGAAAAAACAAGTTCAGTGTATGTACACCTAACCAAAAAGTTTTGCATTTCTTTTCTCACTTCTTTTCTAAAGTGCTGAAAAGTACCTCTAACTTTCTAAAAAGTTCTTAAAAAGTTTAAAAAGTTTTTTTCTGTCTTTCCAAAAGTTCTGAAAAAGTTTTTCTCACTTTTTCTATCACTTAAACACTTTCTAAAATGTCTGGCACAGGCCAAACTGTTGATCTGTCCAAACTTGCTTATGATCACCTTAGCTGGAAAGGAGCAAGGAGTCTCTGCATAGAAAGAGGTTTAAGTGTAGGGAAGAATCCCCCTAGAGAACTGTTGGTGAATATGCTTGTTGAACAGGATAAGGCCAGAGCTGGCACTCCTGTTGAAAAGTTAGCTGATGGTTCCCACTCTGATTGTGGGGCACCCCTAGCAAAAGATGTGGGAGGGAAGATTCCTAGCCTGCCCCCTAGCAAGCCACCTAGCATAGCTGATACTGATGTGGAGTCACACCATACTGATAGTGTTGTCTCACATCACAGTAAGAGTATCCCTTCTCATCATAGTAGAAGTGCTGTTTCTGTTAGTCAAGCTATTAGGGTGCCATCTGTTGGGGACAGGTCTCCTTCTGTTCATTCTCACCATACTTCTGTTTCAAGGCATGTCCCACCCACCCACCCTGATGACAGAGTGTTAGAAAGGGAGCTCAATAGATTGAGAGTGGAACAAACCAGACTGAAGCTCAAGAAGCAACAGCTGGATTTGGATAGACAGTACTTAGAAGTGGAAAGAGAAAGACAGAAATTGGGTTTAGAAACCCATGGTGGCAGCAGAAGTATTCCCCATAGTCATCCTGCAAAAGAGCATGATTCTAGGAATCTGCACAAGATAGTTCCCCCTTATAAGGAGGGGGATGACATTAACAAGTGGTTTGCTGCACTTGAGAGGGCCTGTGTTGTACAGGATGTCCCTCAAAGGCAGTGGGCTGCTATCCTATGGCTATCATTTAGTGGAAAGGGTAGGGATAGGCTCCTTACTGTAAAAGAAAGTGATGCCAATAATTTTGCAGTTCTTAAGAATGCACTGCTAGATGGTTATGGCTTAACCACTGAACAGTACAGGATGAAGTTCAGAGAAACCAAAAAGGAGTCTTCACAAGACTGGGTAGACTTTGTTGACCATTCAGTGAAGGCCTTGGAGGGGTGGTTACATGGCAGTAAAGTTACTGATTATGAAAGCCTGTATAACTTAATCCTGAGAGAGCATATACTTAATAACTGTGTGTCTGATTTGTTGCACCAGTACCTGGTAGACTCTGATCTGACCTCTCCCCAAGAATTGGGAAAGAAGGCAGACAAATGGGTCAGAACAAGGGTGAACAGAAAGGTTCATACAGGGGGTGACAAAGATGGCAAGAAGAAGGATGGTAAGTCTTCTGACAAGGGTGGGGACAAATCTAAAAATGAGTCTTCATCAGGCCCACAAAAACACTCTGGTGGGGGTGGTGGGTCCAAATCCTCTTCAAATCAAAACAAAGAAAAGAAACCAGGGTGCTATTTATGTAAAATAAAAGGCCATTGGACAACAGATCCCAGTTGTCCAAAGAAAAGCACCAAGCCTCCTACCACCACAACCCCTGCTGCTACACCTAGTGCCCCTAGTAATAGCAGTGGTGGTGGGAGCAAACCTACTAATAGCCAATCCAAGGGAGTAGCTGGGCTCACTTTTGGTAACTTAGTTGGGGTTGGTCTTGTTAGGGAGACCACAGAGGCTGTGTTAGTCTCTGAGGGGGCTATTGATTTAGCCACCTTAGTTGCTTGTCCCCTTAATATGGATAAGTACAAGCAACTACCCCTAATAAATGGTGTTGAGGTTCAGGCCTACAGGGACACAGGTGCCAGTGTTACAATGGTAATAGAGAAACTGGTCCACCCTGAACAGCACCTACTTGGTCACCAGTACCAAGTAACCGATGCTCACAACAACACACTTAGCCACCCCATGACTGTTGTAAATCTCAACTGGGGGCGGGGGGGTTACTGGTCCAAAGAAAGTTGTGGTTGCCTCAGATTTACCTGTAGACTGTCTACTTGGAAATTATTTAGAGACATCAGATTGGTCAGATGTGGAGTTGGAGGCCCATGCAGCAATGCTGGGCATCCCAGGGCATATTTTTGCTTTAACCAGGGCTCAGGCCAAAAAGCAAAAAGGACAGGGTGACTTGGATCCTGGAAGAATGGACCAAGTGCTCCCTAAAGCTAGGGCTAGTAGAAGTAAAGCACTACCTACTATCCCTCCATCTACAGTGGATTCTTCTTCTGAGGAAGAAGAAGAATTTCCACCCTGTGCAGAACCTACACCAGAGGAGCTGGAAGCAGACACTGCTGAGCTTTTGGGTGAAGGGGGGCCTGCCAGGGAGGAGCTGAGTGTGGCACAGCAAACCCGTCCCACACTAGAGGGTCTAAGGCAGCAAGTTGTCAAACAAGCTAATGGGGATGTCAGTGACTCTCACAGAGTTTACTGGGAGGACAACCTCTTGTACACTGAAGCAAGGGATCCAAAACCTGGAGCTGCCAGGAGATTGGTGATTCCTCAGGAGTACAGAAAGTTCCTCCTAACTCTAGCCCACGACATTCCCCTAGCTGGACATTTGGGGCAAATGAAAACTTGGGACAGGCTTGTTCCCTTGTTTCATTGGCCTAGAATGTCAGAGGACACAAAGGAATTTTGTAAGTCCTGTGAAACCTGTCAAGCCAGTGGCAAGACAGGTGGCACTCCAAAGGCACCCCTTATCCCACTGCCTGTGGTTGGGGTTCCCTTTGAAAGGGTAGGGGTTGACATAGTTGGCCCCCTTGACCCTCCTACTGCTTCAGGCAATAGGTTTATCTTGGTGGTAGTGGACCATGCCACCAGATACCCTGAAGCAATTCCTCTAAGGACCACTACAGCTCCTGCAGTGGCAAAGGCCCTCCTGGGAATCTTTTCCAGGGTGGGCTTCCCAAAAGAGGTGGTATCAGACAGAGGAAGCAATTTCATGTCTGCTTACTTAAAGGCCATGTGGAAGGAGTGTGGTGTTACATACAAGTTCACCACACCCTATCATCCACAAACAAATGGACTGGTGGAGAGATTTAACAAAACTCTCAAAGTCATGATTATGGGACTCCCTGAAAAACTCCGCAGGAGATGGGATATCCTATTACCTTGCCTCCTTTTTGCTTACAGGGAGGTACCCCAAAAAGGAGTGGGCTTCATCCCCTTTGAACTCCTATTTGGACACCCTGTGAGAGGTCCTCTAACACTTGTTAAGGAGGGTTGGGAACAACCTTTAAAAGCTCCAAAGCAAGACATAGTGGACTATGTACTTGGCCTCAGATAAAGGATGGCTGAGTACATGAAAAAGGCCAGTAAAAACCTTCAGGCCAGCCAAGAGCTCCAAAAGCAATGGCATGACCAGAAGGCTGTTTTGGTTCAGTACCAACCAGGGCAGAAAGTGTGGGTCTTGGAGCCTGTGGCCCCAAGAGCACTCCAAGATAAATGGAGTGGACCCCACACAATTGTTGAGAAAAAGGGTGAAGTCACCTACTTAGTTGACTTAGGCACTGCCAGGAGTCCCCTTAGGGTGCTCCATGTCAATCGCCTGAAACCCTACTATGACAGGGCTGATCTCACCCTGCTCATGGCAACAGATGAGGGACAGGAAGAAGAGAGTGACCCTCTCCCTGATCTCTTCTCTTCCACAGAACAAGATGCTCTGGTGGAAGGGGTAGTACTGGCAGATTGTCTTACTGCTGAGCAGAAAGACCACTGCATAAATCTCCTGGGTCAGTTTTCTGAACTCTTCTCTACTGTGCCAGGCACCACTTCTTGGTGTGAGCACACTATAGATACTGGAGACAGCTTGCCTGCCAAAAGTAAGATCTATAGGCAGCCTGACCATGTCAGAGACTGCATAAAACAAGAAGTGCAGAAAATGTTAGAACTGGGAGTGGTTGAGCACTCTGAAAGTCCATGGGCCACTCCTGTGGTACTTGTACCAAAACCTCATTCCAAGGATGGAAAGAAGGAAATGCGGTTTTGTGTAGACTATAGAGGTCTCAACCAAGTAACCAAAACTGATGCTCACCCTATACCCAGGGCAGATGAGCTAATAGATACACTGGCATCTGCCAAGTATCTAAGCACTTTTGACTTGACTGCAGGGTATTGGCAGATCAAATTATCAGAAGATGCAAAAGCAAATACTGCATTTTCAACCATTGGAGGCCATTACCAATTCACAGTAATGCCTTTTGGATTGAAAAATGCACCTGCCACTTTTCAAAGGTTGGTGAATACAGTACTGCAAGGGCTGGAAGCTTTTAGTGCAGCATATCTGGACGATATAGCTGTCTTTAGCTCCAGTTGGGATGATCACCTGGTCCACCTATAGAAAGTTTTGGAGGCCCTGCAAAAGGCAGGCCTCACTATCAAGGCTTCAAAGTGCCAGATAGGGCAGGGGAAGGTGGTTTATCTGGGACACCTGGTAGGTGGAGAACAGATTGCACCACTTCAGGGGAAAATCCAAACTATTATAGATTGGGTTCCCCCTACAACTAAGACCCAGGTGAGAGCCTTCTTAGGCCTCACTGGGTATTACAGGAGGTTCATTAAGAACTATGGCTCCATTGCAGCCCCTCTTAATGACCTCACCTCCAAGAAAATGCCTAAAAAGGTATTGTGGACAGCTAGCTGTCAGAAAGCTTTTGAGGAGCTGAAGCAGCCCATGTGCTCTGCACCTGTCCTGAAAAGCCCCTGTTACTCCAAAAAATTCATTGTCCAAACTGATGCATCTGAATTAGGGGTAGGGGGAGTCCTTTCACAACTTAATTCTGAGGGCCAGGATCAACCTGTTGCTTTTATCAGCAGGAGGTTGACCCCTAGAGAAAAGCATTGGTCTGCCATAGAGAGGGAGGCCTTTGCTGTGGTCTGGGCACTGAATAAGTTGAGGCCATACCTGTTTGGCACTCACTTCATTGTTCAGACAGACCACAAACCTCTACTTTGGCTAAAACAAATGAAAGGTGAAAATCCTAAATTGTTGAGGTGGTCTATATCCCTACAGGGAATGGACTATACAGTGGAACATAGACCTGGGAGTACCCACTCCAATGCAGATGGACTCTCCAGATATTTCCACTTAGACAATGAAGACTCATCAGGTCATGGCTAGTCTTATTGTCCTTCGTTTGGGGGGGGGTTGTGTAGGAAAGTACCATCTTGCCTAGCATGTTACCCCCATATTTCACTGTATATATGTTGTTTTAGTTGTATGTGTCACTGGGACCCTGCCAGCCAGGGCCCCAGTGCTCATAAGTGTGCCCTGTATGTGTTACCTGTGTTATGACTAACTGTCTCACTGAGGCTCTGCTAATCAGAACCTCAGTGGTTAAGCTCTCTCATTTCTTTCAAATTGTCACTAACAGGCTAGTGACCAATTTTACCAATTTACATTGGCATACTGGAACACCCTTATAATTCCCTAGTATATAGTACTGAGGTACCCAGGGTATTGGGGTTCCAGGAGATCCCTATGGGCTGCAGCATTTCTTTTGCCACCCATAGGGAGCTCTGACAATTCTTACACAGGCCTGCCACTGCAGCCTGAGTGAAATAACGTCCACGTTATTTCACAGCCATTTTACACTGCACTTAAGTAACTTATAAGTCACCTATATGTCTCACCTTTACCTGGTAAAGGTTGGGTGCTAAATTACTTAGTGTGTGGGCACCCTGGCACTAGCCAAGGTGCCCCCACATTGTTCAGGGCCAATTCCCCGGACTTTGTGAGTGCGGGGACACCATTACACGCGTGCACTACTTATAGGTCACTACCTATGTGTAGCTTCACAATGGTAACTCCGAATATGGCCATGTAACATGTCTATGATCAGGGAATTGCCCCCTCTATGCCATCCTGGCATTGTTGGCACAATCCCATGATCCCACGGGTCTGTAGCACAGACCCGGGTACTGCCAAACTGCCTTTTCAGGGGTTTCACTGCAGCTGCTGCTGCTGCCAACCCCTCAGACAGGTTTCTGCCCTCCTGGGGTCCAGCCAGGTTTGGCCCAGGAAGGCAGAACAAAGGACTTCCTCAGAGAGAGGGTGTTACACCCTCTCCCTTTGGAAAATGGTGTGAAGGCAGGGGAGGAGTAGCCTAACCCAGCCTCTGGAAATGCTTTCATGGGCACACATGGTGCCCATTTCTGCATAAGCCAGTCTACACCGGTTCAGGGACCCCTCAGCCCTGCTCTGGCGCGAAACTGGACAAAGGAAAGGGGAGTGACCACTCCCCTGACCTGCACCTCCCCTGGGAGGTGCCCAGAGGTCCTCCAGTGTGCTCCAGACCACTGCCATCTTGGAAACAGAGGTGCTGCTGGCACACTGGACTGCTCTGAGTGGCCAGGGCCAACAGGTGACGTCAGAGACTCCTTCTGATAGGCTCCTTCAGGTGTTGCTAGCCTATCTTCTCTCCTAAGTAGCCAAACCCTCTTTTCTGGCTATTTAGGGTCTCTGCTTTGGGGAATTCCTTAGATAACGAATGCAAGAGCTCATCAGAATTCCTCTGCATCTCTCTCTTCACCTTCTGCCAAGGAATCGACTGCTGACTGTGCTGGAAGCCTGCAAAACTGCAACAAAGTAGTGAAGACGACTACTGCAACTCTGTAACGCTGATCCTGCCGCCTTCTCGACTGCTTTCCTGGTGGTGCATGCTGTGGGGGTAGTCTGCCTCTTCTCTGCACTAGAAGCTCCGAAGAAATCTCCCGTGGGTCGACAGAATCTTCCCCCTGCTACCGCAGGCACCAAAGAACTGCATCACCGGTCCACTGGGTCTCCTCTCAGCACGACGAGCGAGGTCCCTTGAATCCAGCAACTCTGTCCAAGTGACTCCCACAGTCCAGTGACTCTTCAGTCCAAGTTTGGTGGAGGTAAGTCCTTGCCTCCCCACGCCAGACTGCATTGCTGGGAACCGCGTCTTTTGCAGCTACTCCGGCCTCTGTGCACTTCCGGCGGAAATCCTTTGTGCACAGCCAAGCCTGGGTCCACGGCACTCTAACCTGCATTGCACGACCTCCTGAGTTGTCCTCCGGCGGTGTGGGACTCCTTTGTGCAACTTCGGGTGAGCACCGTTTCACTCCTCTTCGTAGTGCCTGTTCCGGCACTTCTGCGGGTGCTGCCTGCTTCTGAGAGGGCTCCTTGTCCTGCTGGGCGCCCCCTCTGTCCCCTGACGCAATTGGCGATATCCTGGTCCCTCCTGGGCCACAGCAGCATCCAAAAACCCTAACCGCACGACTTGCAGCTAGCAAGGCTTGTTTGCGGTCTTTCTTCAGGAAAACACTTCTGCACGACTCTGCACGGCGTGGGACATCCATCCTCCAAAGGGGAAGTTTCTAGCCCTTGTCGTTCCTGCAGAATCTTCAGCTTATACTTTCTAGTAGCAGCTTCTTTGCACCCACAGCTGGCATTTCCTGGGCATCTGCCCACTCTCTACTTGGTCGTGACTTTTGGACTTGGTCCCCTTGTTCCACAGGTACCCTCTGGAAATCCATCGTTGTTGCATTGCTGGTTTTGGTCTTTCCTGCAGAATTCCCCTATCACGACTTCTGTGCTCTTTGGGGAACTTTAGTGCACTTTGCACTCACTTTTCAGGGTCTTGGGGTGGGCTATTTTTCTAACCCTCACTATTTTCTTACAGTCCCAGCGACCCTCTATAAGGTCACATAGGTTTGGGGTCCATTTGTGGTTCGCATTCCACTTTTGGAGTATATGGTTTGTGTTGCCCCTATCCATATGTGTCCCCATTGCATCCTATTGTAACTATACATTGTTTGCACTGTTTTCTAATACTATACTGCATATTTTTAGTATTGTGTACATATATCTTGTGTATATTTGCTATCCTCATACTGAGGGTACTCACTGAGATACTTTTGGCATATTGTCATAAAAATAAAGTACCTTTATTTTTAGTATATCTGTGTATTGTGTTTTCTTATGATATTGTGCATATGACACTAGTGGTACTGTAGGAGCTTCACTCGTCTCCTAGTTCAGCCTAAGCTGCTCTGCTAAGCTACCATTATCTATCAGCCTAAGCTGCTAGACACCCTATACACTAATAAGTGATGCCTGGTGCAAGGTGTAAGTACTACTTGGTACTTACTACAAGCCAGTCCAGCCTCCTACATCTAGCAGCTGCATGAAGAGTGGACCTCATAGGGGCGAGTCGGGATTTGGCCGTGCCAGTGAGGATAGAGATCCCATAGTCTAGTCTTGAGAGTGCCAGTGCTTGAGTGGCCTGTTTAAGGTCATCTTGGGGAATGAAGGATTTGATTTTGTGAAGAAGTTTAAGGCTGAGGAAGGCATTATTAGCGTTTGACTTGATGTGGTCCTGCATGGTCAGGTTGGAGTCCAGAGAGATTCCCAGGGATTTGACCGTGGTAGACGGGGAGAGAGTGCATTTGAGGGCGTCAATAGATTTTAGCCATTCTTGCAGTTGAGGAAGCTGGTTAGATTTCGAGAGGAGGAGTATTTCCGTCTTGTCGTGATTGAGTTTGAGATGGTTATGTGAGAGCCAACATAGGGCTTCTTTAAGGGTATTGTTCAGACGGTGGATGTCGTCTAAGGTGGATAGTTCAATATAGAGCTGCGTGTCATCAGCATAGAGGTGGAAGGGGATATTGGCTCGAGTGAGGATAGTGGTAAGAGGGTCCATGTAGATGTTGAAGAGAGTTGGAGAGAGGACAGAACCCTGGGGGACCCCTCTGGTGATAAGGGAGGAGGGTGAGGTCGAGTTGAGAATTTTACTTGTTGCGTTCGGTTTTGTAAGAAGGAGGAAAACCAGCGGAGGACAGTACCTTCAATGCCTACTCTCTTTTGGAGGGAGTCGAGAAGGAGTTTGTGGTCGACAGTGTCAAAGGCTGCTGTAAGATCAAGGAGAATGAGTAGGCAGGGTCTGTCAGAGTCAAGAGAGATGAGGAGGTCATCCACAATGTTAAGGATCGCTGATTCAGTGCTGCAGCCTTTCCGGAAGCCAGATTGAAGAGGGTTTAGGAGGCTGTTGGAATCGATATGTTGGGTTAATTGTTGGAGAGCACATTTTTCAAGAACTTTGGCCAGGAAGGGAAGGTTGGAGACAGGTCTGTAGTTGTGGAGGTTGTTCGGGTCTGCTCCTGGTTTCTTTAAAATTGGCGTGATTTGGCCTAGTTTTAGGCCGTCTGGGAATACGCCCGTCTGGAGGGAGCTATTGATGATCATTGTCCAAGCAGGGGAGAGGGACTGGTGGAGTTTTTTTGCCAAGAAGGAAGGGAGGGGGTCAGCTAGGTGGGAGGAGGTTTTGGAGGAGGACATGAGTTTGGGGATGTCCGATACCAGGAGAGGTTGGAAAGAACTCCAGCTAGCAGGGGCCGGCAGCTGCGTCCGGATGGGGAGAGTGATTTCAGTTAAGGGGGACGGGTTGTCGGAGAGGTATAGAGCAGGGATAAGATTGATAGTGGAAGGGAGGTGGGGCACAATGTTGGGGGGGGGGGGTCCCGTGCTAAGGAAAGTTCAATCTCAGTGATTTTATCGTTGAAGAAATTGGCTAAGTTAACGCAGGTGGCCGTGGTAGTGGGTAAGGGGTTGGGAGCAGGTTTGGTCGTTTGTTGTTTAATGATGTTAAAGAGCTCTTTCTGGCGGTTTATGGCTCTGTCAAGGGTATTCTGGAAGAAGGATCTTTTTTCATTATATATGTGTTTTTTGTAACTTCTCCGTGCACTTCTGAGCTGATCGAAGTGGGTAGAGGAGGGGTCAGATCTCCAAAGTCTTTCAGTGGCTCTGAGTTGTCTTCTCTCTGAGTTGTGGTCATTGTTGAACCAAGCTCTAGATGGGATGTTTCGCAGTCTTTTCAGTTTTAGAGGGGCAAGCTGATCAAGTATGGTAGTTATAGTCGAGTTGTAGTGGGTGGTTAAATCCGTCGTGGAGAGGATGGTCGAAGGGGGGGGAAGAAGAGAGGTGATTTTTTCTTCAAGGGTAGATAGGGGGATTTGGCTGACATTTCTTTTCCAACTAAAGGATTTTTGGGGATGAGGAGTGAGTTGGGGGATATAGTTGAAATGGAAGAGGATGATATGATGATCTGACCAGTCGACAGGAAGGATATCGTCGACCATGAGGGAATCTTTATGCGCTATAATCGCATCTAGTGTAGCGCCTTTGCTGTGGGTTTGGCCCTTGCAGTGTTGGGAAAGGTTGTTGCTGTGAAGAAGGTCATTTAGGGTTTGAATGAGTACATTGTTCTCATCATTCCAGCGAAGGTTGAGATCGCCCAAGATGATAAAGTTGGGGTCAGAGAGGGAGCAGTGAGTTATTAGGTCAGCTAGGTGATCCGCAAAAGGTTGGGTATTACCAGGGGGGTGGTAGAGAAGGTGGAAGGTCACCTTAGAGTTGTCGCTGGTCTTAAAGGAGGCGTTCAAGTGTTCACAGGAATTGAAAATGAGAGCTTCTTTGAAATCTATGTCTATGGTATTTTTGTGGATGATGGCAATACCTCCCCCAGGTCCGTTCTTTCTCTCTTTGTTGTAGGTAGAGTAGCCGGGAGGGACAAGGGTGTCCAGGATTGGTTGCGAGAGTTCGGTTAGCCAGGTCTCTGTGATGAAGGCAATGTCAGTGTTATGGTTGAGGATAGCGTCAGCAAGATCCGTAGCGTGTTTGACTGCTGATCTACAGTTTATGAGCATGCAGTTGGTGCGAGGATGGATCTTAGGTTCAGGCTTGGAAGGGAGGGGTGGGATATTAACGAGGTGGGCAGGGGCTCTGGGAGAGGGAGGTTGTATATGTTGTCTCCTGAAGCCAGTGATGACTTGTATGTTCGAAGGGGGGGTCGGGGTAGGGAGGGACGGGTTATAGGAGAGAGCGAGTTTGGTGGCTTCCTTGTGAGATAAAGGAGGGATTGTTCTTCTTGGTCTCGAGGTGTTACGAAGAAAGCGTCTAGAGGGCCAGTGGATACTCTGTGAAGAGTTGTTGACCGACGGAAGCGTGAGTGTCTGGGTCGGCACTGGGAGAATCAGTGAGTCGAGGCTTCTCGCTAATTTGTTGATGCCTTGAATGATGAGTTCTAGTTGGGATTCAAGGTTGGAGAGCCGTTCATTGATATTTGTGGAGGGAGAGGAATTAGGGGTGAAGGAGTGGGAGATAAAGTTCTTCTTAGGTAGGGGCTGGGGTGACTAATTCAGATGGGATATAGGATCACTGGGCAGAAGGTTAAAGGAGGCTGTCGAGGGGTTAGAGTCAGAGTAAGTGTTAGGGGTGATAGGCTTGATATGAGTATCTCTACAGGTCAACAAGTTAGGTCTAGAGGAGAGCCGGGGGAGAAGGGGGGTGGGAGGGGCGATGGAGGAGGGGGAGTCGAAGGGGGGTTCGGAGAAAGGAGAGGTGTTATGGGGGAAGATCAAGGAAGTTTGGGATGAGGAGACAGAGTAGGAGTAGTGATGGGGGGTATTGAGGTTAAGGAAGTAAGGGGCATGGTTAGGGTGAGAGGGGAAAATGGGGATGAGTGGGTCAGACAGGATGGGGTTGTCGACACTGGGAACCGGGGGTGCGCAGGGGGTGGTGTTGGGGGGGATAATGGGGGTGGGGTGGGGTGTCAATGGGCTGAGGGTGGATAGGGGGGGAGGGAGTGCAGACTTAAGGGAGGGGAATAAGGATTCAAAGGCAGGGAGGTTGGAGTCGTTAGCTTGAATCATGATGGTTCCATTTCTGAAGATGGAGATGATGACATTTCCCTGGAAAGCCGGGGAACTGGAGATAGAGAGTTTGCAACCGTGAGGGATATTAGTAGTCTTGGAGGGGTGGAGGTGGGTAGTGAGGAGGGTGTTCCATTTAGCCGGGCGTTTAGTGAAGAGGATAAGATCAGTCTTTTTCGGGCCTTTATGGGCATTGAAGTAAGTGTCCACAAGAAGTAGCTCCGGATGTTGCCTGGTAAGTTTGCGTTTGAAGTTTTTCAGCGCAGAGGGGGAGAGGTGATTAGGGGGAGAAATGGAGAAGGAGTTGGGCCCGTGGGGTTTTAGGAAGGGGGAAATGGGTGAGGAGGTGTATCCTGTGGGGAACGACATCATGTGCACGAGATGAGGCTGTTGCTCGTAAGGGGGTTAAAAGGGACTCAAGATAGGGTGGAAAAGGGGGAGGGGGATAAGGTGGGAGGGATCAGGATAGGGGCCAAGGATCGGGGGGGTTGACAGGAGGAAAATCAAGGGCAAGAGGCTCGAACAGGGGTAGAGAAGCCCCAAAGATTGCGACAGGGAGGGAAAGAGAGGAGATCTAGAAAAGAGTGTTCTTGTTGGGAGATGGACGGACACAGAGTGGGAAAGGGTGGGAGGGAGACCACTAGTTATGGAGGAAGGAAGGGTGGGGCAGGCAAGGGGGCAGGGGGCCCACATCAGGGGATCGCTTAGGACCAGCACACGGGGTCAGGATAGGCAGCCTCGCTGCTAGTTGGAAAGTTGGGTGAGGATCGCGTGTGGATGGTGGTCGAGAAGATCGGTCGAATAGCAGATCACCCGGGTCAAAGGGAACATGCAGAACTCAGTGCCCAATCTAAGCCCATTGGTGAGCACTGGTAACCATCTGAAAGGGGTGGGGCTAACTCACGTGCCTCACGCAAACGCTGCGCGGAAGAGACACACATGTGAAGGACAGAAGAACCCTGAGCTCCTGCCCCTCCGGGACCTCCCCACTCGCGAAATAAGCAATGGGGGAGTCAGCCCAGCAGCCAGATCAAAGTTCAAGGACACTCCCTACCTCGGACAGGCGGGTCCACATGAAAGATTCCTCCCAGGCTGGAGTCAGGGGTGGTGAAGCAGCACCTCCTGGAAGTGTAGCTCCTCCCGTGATGCAGGCGGTGAAAATAAACGTCCCCAATAGCGAGCCAGGGATGGCGAAGCAGCA
This sequence comes from Pleurodeles waltl, assembly GCF_031143425.1. NCBI lineage: Eukaryota > Metazoa > Chordata > Amphibia > Caudata > Salamandridae > Pleurodeles > Pleurodeles waltl. The sequence goes on from NC_090436.1 coordinate 853,446,805, forward strand.
CCTCCTGGATATGTAGCTGCTCGCGAGCTGCAGGCGGCGCAAAACAGCCTTTACAACGTGGAGACTAGTGCCTGAGTCGGCCCAAGGTCGGCTCCAGTAGACTACCCCAGGTTAGGGGTCTCCAGCATCGGCAAAGATGGCGGACGGGAAGCTCCTCGCGGGTGAGAGCCGGAGATGGGGGCTCCTCCAAGGCTGGGGCCAGAGATGAGGCTCCAGTAGACCACCCCAGGTTAGGGGCCACTAGGAACAGTGAAACCAGGCGGCTCCTCGCGGGTCAGAGCCGGGGGTGGTGACTCCTCAACAGTTGGGGCCAGAGATGAGGCTCCGGGGGGGTGGGGATCCGGTCCTGCCTTCGATCCGGCCGGGGAGGGCAGCCCGCCGGCAGCCCGGCAGCGGGATCAGGGACGCAGAAGAATGCCCATTGGCCGCCTCAATACAGATGGCGGTCGGGCAGCTTCCTGCGGGCAGGAGCCGGCAACAACAGCTCCTCCGAGACTGGGGCAAGAGACGAGGCTCTGGGAGAGCGGAGACCTGGTCCAGCGTCTGTCTCACCCAGCAGAAAGGGGAAGCCCACCGGCGGGACCAAAGACGCTGAAAAATGCCCTCGGCTGCCTCAGTGCAAAGGCAGCCCGACTGCGGGGACAGGCGAGGCGCCGGGGACCTGGACGACAATCGATCCTCGGTCCTCGCGCGCAGGGCTCCAAGGCATCCACCAACCCCCAAAAACCTTGTCCGAGTCGGCAGGGTCAAGGGCGGTCGCATCATAGTTCTTGCGTTGCTTAAAGGCACTGCTTACATCTAGTGCACTTTGAGAAACAGAAGGCCCCAAGTCAGTGTGAGACCACTTTTCCAGCTCTTTCGTGTATTGCTTTCATGTGAGCTATTGTAATAAGTTCAGTTCTACTCTGTCTATGTATTGCCTTGTACAGCACATCTGTAAGAAGGAAGTATAATGTCCAATAGATAATTGAATAAATATATGGTACCAAGACTACAACTCCCATAATCTGCTGATGGGGTTACTGAAAATCTAAGGTAACAAGAGGCCTAGGTGTCAAGGAGACACGGAGTACCTAATGCTTGCGGTCGCCTGGTATTAATCTCCTTAATTTTCGCTGTCACACGAACACACTTCAGCCATCAAAGTGAAATATTTGTTTGATGTTCACATTGTTTGTACAGGTGCTTTAAATGTAATTTATTTCTCCAAAAATAGACATAAGGCCTAGCGCAAAAGGAATTGGCCATAAAAACTGGAGACCTGAATGCTATTTCTCCTTCTAGTACCCTCCCCTTTATTTTTTCTTAAAACAAACCTTGGTTTACAGCAGTCTAACACTGCTTTATATTAACTATTTTTATCCACAATTTGTCAGAAATTCAGTTGTCTAGTGTAACTGTAATAAGGAACTTTTAGCTTCGATGTCTGCCAACGTTTAAATCATGCATTTAGCTGTGTGCTAAGCGTTTTCTCCGCTGGAGCTGCTCTGAGCGGCATCTGTACCGCTGAAACCCAGGTTAATTACTGTGCACCGGTCCGCCTCCAGTAAGAGTAGAGCTTAGCTTAGCATTTACTTAACTGGCACCTTTGCCACAGGAAGTTTATTAACTGTTCTGCTTCAAATCCACAGCATCCTTTTTATATTGTAGGTTAGAATTACCTCTGCGGAACTGTTATTTAAAATTCCTGCTTTTTAAAATGATCGCAACCGGTTAGCCGTGCACATTCCTTGATTTTTAGCATGCATGACATCCACCCTTACTAGCCTCTCTGCGTTGGCGAGCTTTGAAGCAACGTGAAGTCACTTCAGTCTACACTGCCCTATTGGTTAACGTGTTATCTTTCAGTAGTGGCTCTGCTGACGCCTCAGTCTTGAAAACTATTGTCAGCCTTAAGGGAAGGTTTTTCCAGTCTCCCTAATTATGGCGAACGGTTGTCCTTGCGTTGTCTTAGCCTCCATAAATAAGTACAGGGTTGCCGGTATAGTGTGTCTGCGGGCCGGCATCGTGAAAGGGTTTCGGCCCAAGGGTTCCACTAGCAGTGAGTGCAGAATATAGGATTGTTTGTGCTGTTGTTGGTAGCTTCTGTGCAAGTCTATATGTTATCACATGTCGATCCCAAAAGAAAGGTTCTTTATACTTGGAAATAATTTTGCACACAGATATGACCTTATGTGAAAAAAAATCTGTTAAGCACTGAGAGAGTTCACTGTAGGCAAGTCACAAGTATTGTTGGAATTGACCGTTCATTGGGCTGTTTTGTCCTTGTTCTGCCCCTTCATATGGACACTTCCTGTGGAGTAATTCTTTTCTGTTAACTTTTTTTTATTTTTTATTAATGAAGAACACTTTTTACCAATATTTCCTCAAAAAATGGCACTGTTTGGGGATGTTAATGGTGCTTGCATTATTTGGTATTTTATTCCTCGGTGGTAAGATGACACTTTCACCAAAATATTTATTAAGCCCTTTGCAAGGGATTTCTGACCCCCGCACTCATTGTGCCCTTGTCCACACCTCCTTTCAATGTTAAACCGTTTTGAACACAATGTTAAATAGATACAGAATTTTATGTTCTCCACATCTGAGGCTTCTTTCAAGCTATGAATGCAAACTATATCCATACTGCCCAGGTTTTCTAAATCCTTGCTCTTGTTTTGAACAAGGCACCCTGGTGTCTCTAGCTGTGTTGTGTGTTTGGATAATGCCACTAGATACTGAATTTTGTCCTAAGTCCACTGTCTCACCCTTAGACTATAGGTGATTCCATGGTTTAAAAATATATAAATCTGACCTGTGACCTAGGCCGCATGGAGTCGGCTCTTTGAACGCTGAGCTCCAGCTCCCAAGGCCTACAACAGAAATTATCCATGTTGCTTGGTTGTATGAGTGTGAGAAGGCTCGCAGGAACTGAAGATAAATGCAGTGGCGCCCACCAGCACTGGAGAACCGCACAGAAGCAGCAATGGGATGGAGGTGCGAAATAGCAAAATGGCAGAGACTGCACTACAAATAGTCTGAATTCAGCCTCCCTGATGTCACAGGAGGGGTCTCCTGTGGGTGCACCTCGTTCCTGGGCCCTAGGAGTGTTCGACCTATGTCCCAGGGATTTGGCTGGTTCCTCCTCTCCTCCATTCTCACACGTGGATGCAGCAAGGCCCCACCCAGCGCATGCAACAAACAATCAGGGGGATGCCCCAGGGATCAAGGCCACATACCTGACGGGACCAAACTGAGGAATGAGGTGCAGGTTGAAACAGGAAAGGCCTGCAAACATCCATTATATACCCCCTATTTTAAAATGAGGCAGTAGGACTTGGAATGGGAGAAGAACTGTTGTACCACCTGGTGACAGGACCCATCAGTGGCCATGGGCTTGACAGAGAAACATCGCATGGATGGCAACAGATGACCATAGGAGCAAGTGCAAACTAGGCAGGACAAAGGTGACGAGCAGTTGGGGATGTTCGTACAGCTGGGTCCCCTGGTAAGGCTTGACAGCAGGCTCCATGTGGGCTGGTGGTGCCGGGGTGGTGCGGGAGGTGAGAATGGGACACCTCATTCTGGGTGGCGCTGTGGCGTCTTTCAAACACCTGGGTATGACCACACTGGAGCAATTAGGGAGCCTGAGAGGAGATGTTGGATCACCCAGAAGGGCCGTGACATCAGGGACGTCCGCCAGGATACTGGGTTTGAGATGCAAAGGAGTTGCAATGGTCTTCCCTACAACCTCCTGACATCTCCACCTAGATTGCACCCCGACCGGAGGACAGGAAGAAGGTGCATATGGCCACGGCTGCTGGTCAGGGATCGGAGGCACCCATGGCGGCCATATTGGCAGCAATAAAGGAGACTAAGGTGGCCCTGGAACTTAAGATCCACATGATGGCACAGCAGGTGAACCTATTGAGGGCTGACCATCGAATAGTGTCAGATATTCGCAGAAACAGACACTAGAGGCTGCCAAACGGTGGGAAACCCTGGCAAGAGTTACCAAAGATTCTGTTGAAGGGGACTCAGAACAGGGAGAAATCTGGGAAAACCATTAACTGCTGGTGGTTACCCTGCTGACCTCTGAGAAGATTATCTAAGAGACTGCCCTGTAAACCACATATCATGGCTGGGGTTGACCTGAATCCCTGGTGGGTGCTGCTGGCGCAGCATGCAACTGACTTGGTTTATTATTTGAGGCTTGCGCCCCCTTGCACAGGAAGCGTATAGTACTGTTTACCAATGTATCTACTAAAAAAGTTTGAGATAGTTGGGCGATGGACATACCGTACACTGGGGAGGCAGCTAGTTTACAGACTGTAGCATGGTAAGGTAGGGTGGGAAGGGAGTTTGGGCACAGTTAACTTGTTCAGAGCGATAAAAGAGCACATAGGATATAGGGGAGGATGAACCAGCTAGGCAGTGGGACTGGACACGTCGACTGCAATAGCGCACGCTCCTAAGTTGTTGACATGGAACGTCAGCAGATTACAGAGTCCAGTCAAGAGAGTTCTGGTTACTGAAGCACTCACACGATATGCACCAGACATGGTGTTTCTGCAAATACAGGGAATTGGCCAAACAGAGGGGCACAAGACAAGTATGTCCCCTGTCACCGATGCTACTGGCTCTGGCGATATAGGCCTTGTCTGAATAGAAAAGGATTGATACCTAGGTGTGGGTTTGGAAAAGAATGATATCCAATTATATCTGTCAGAACCACAGACGTTTCTAGTAAGAATTTGAGAGATCTTTGAGGTGTACGGGAAATACTTTGGACTCAGAAACAATTTGAAGAAATCCTCAATATTCCCGTTGGGTGGTTGGATGGCTTAGAGTAACCGGCTGTTACAGTTGAAGGTTGCTACTCCTTCAGCAACCTGGGTTTTAGGATATCCAAAAATGAGTGAACACACTACAAACACAATCTAGCCCCGCTACGCCATAGACTGGAGAAGAATATTAAACACTGGATGGCATTACCACTTTCTATCCTGGGCAGAGCGGTGATATATAAAATGATCACACCACTCCGATTTAATTACATAATGTAAACAGCCTATATGCCATTTTACGCTTATACACAATAAGTAAATTAATACGGTCCCTACTTTGGTTGGATGGCCCACCATGGATTAAACTACGCACCCCCCAAAGATCCATGTACGAAGGGGACACAGAACTACTGAACATTCACGTACTACGAGGCAGCCCAGATCAGCTTAACAAATGGATAGGCATAAACGTGCCTAGGTGACCCAGCATTTAGGATGGGCCAGGCCAGACTAAACAGAAGCGCTACCCTCATGTATTGTATGGAGGGGCCCTACCAGCGACAGTAACATTCATATCCATTTGGAAGAAGTTAAATAGAGAAATGGGATAGAAGAAGAGATCAGGAACAAACCCCTCCCGCCAGCCCCCCTTCCAATAGTTGGGCGAAAGACTAGGCCCTGTGACAAAAATGCCAAGCTTCAAAAATAGGATACCATTGGCCCCTTCACACTATAGGATGTGTGGAGCACAAATGGTATGTTACCCTTTTGAGTACCTTCAGGTCGAATATGGTATGGCAGCAATACAAACATTTGAATGCTTGCAGTTCCGCCATGCTTTATCAACAAGGATTCCAAAGAGAAGGTCCCTGTAGAGCGGAGATTATTGGATGGACACATGACTACGAAGGCCATCTCTCTCACATACGCTCCCTTGATGAGGAACACGCAGGGTGAACTTGACTGGTTGCAGGCACATTGGCAGAGAGGCAAAGGGGAGCTGGAGTATGATGATTAGAGATGCGTTACATTTTTCTAGAGAAGTGGCCATAAAGACAAGCTTCTGTCTAATCCAGCTCAAAATGCAGCATTGAATATACTAAACCAGAGGCCTGCTACTTAGAATAGGCAGAGCTAGAGAGACATTGTGGCCATAAGGGCACTTTCCTTCATACATTATGTGAATGCCTTAAATGTCAGTCTTTCTGAGAAGTGGTGGTGCACAAATTGGAAGACGCTACAGGAGTACCTATTGTTGTGTGTGTACGCACATCTGGTCTACTGCCAATATAGAAGGATCCAGTGCAATGTCATATAAAATATTGCTGATCAACTTAAGATTTATATTGAGAAAAAGGGAAATAGGCCAGAAATGGTGTAGCATATTATGTCCAAGATTGGGCATGATGGGAATGGATGTGCATAGAGCAAGGGAAAAAATAATATGTACTAGGGAAGATTTAGAACTCTTGAGAAGGAGAAATGAGACAGAGTTGTGGGGAGTATTTTTACGGGCTAGTTGGGCAAAAGAATGAGAACGGTTTTTGTATTACTAGGACAGTGCATCGTCGAGGAAGGACTTGCCTTACGGCATCATGTCTGCACTATTTAATCTCTGGGTGAATGAGGGGGGAGGAGGGGGGGATGTGTTTGAGTATCCCTGTATTTGTTTTATCTGACAACCTAATGTCAATTTGAAATTCAAATAAAATGTTCCAAAAAACAGAAATGCCACATATCGTTATAGGGATGTCACTTTATTTTAAATCCTATATTTTGGTATTCTGACAAAAAATCGAATTTAAAATATCGAGGTACAGAGATATTGAGTTTAAAATATCGTGATCCACAAATATTGGGATTCAGGAACATTGTTGACAAGATTATCGATTTTAGAGGTAAGTAATATCGATGTTAAAAATATCTATGTTGTAAATATCATGCTAAAAATATCTATGTTGTTAATACTGTTTCTAAAAATATCATTGTGAACAATACAGTTTTAAAAATTATTTTTGTGTTTTTGTGTATTTTTAGCCCCTGCGCTGCCAGGCCTTTTCTCCTCAGGTGCCGAGCCATTTTTTTTGGCTATTTGGGGTAGTTCTCACTTAGGCCCTCTGAACTTTCTGTCCACATAAGCTACCCACGCCTAATTTGTGCCCTTTTTTTCAACATCCTACGGGTTCTAGAGGTACCCAGAGTTTGTGGGTTCCCCTGGAGCAGACCAAGAAATTAGCCAAAATACAACAAAAATTTAGTTTTTCTAAAAACCAAACAGGAAAAAAAGACCTGCGAAAGAAAGCATGTGTTTTTTTCCCCTGAAAATGGCATCAACAAATGGTTTGCCATGCTAAAATCACAGTCTTCCCAGATTTCAGTAACCGGCAGACTTGAATCAGAAAACCTCATTTTTCAACAGAACTTTGGCATTTTACTGGGACATAGCCCATTTTTACTATTTTTTATGCCTTTAGCCTCCTTCCAGTTAGTGACAGAAATGAGTGTGAAACCAATGGTGGATCCTGGACAGCTAAACATTTCCGAAAAGTAGGTATAATTCTGAATTCAGCAAGGGGTCATTTGTGTAGATCCTTCAAGGTTTTCCTACAGAAAGTAACAGCTAAAATAAAAAGAAATGAAATTGAGGTGAAAAAAAGAGCCATTTCTGTCCACGTATTCTTCCGTAACTTTTTTTTCCAGCTATGGCAGATTTTTTAAAGCAATATACCGTTACATCTGCTGGACTGCTCTGGTTGCGGGGATATATAGGGCTTGTAGGTTCATCAATAACCCTAGGTACCCAGAGCCAATAAATGAGCTGCACTTTGCAATGGGTTTTCATTGCACACTGAGTTCAGTGAGTTAACATTTGGTGAAATACAAAGAGTGAAAAATAGGTGTCAAGGAAACCTTTGTATTTCCGAAATGGGCACAAGATAAGGAGTTTAGAAAAAGTTATTATGTGCACCTTTCTTAATTAGGGGGTCCCCATATTAGCATGTGAATTACAGGGCATTTTTCAAAATGACTTCTTTCTTACACACTGCCGTACATTTGGAAGGCAAAAATGTAGAGAAAAACAATTTACAGAATCTTTTCCAAACCTCAAAATGTGGCCACAAAAAAAACAATTTTCCCTCACATTTCAGTGCTGTAAAGTTTTGGAATTGGAGAGGATCCACAAACTTCTTTCCACCCAGCGTTCCCCCAAGTCTCCTGATAAAAGTGGTACCTCACTTGTGTGGGTAGGCTTAGTGCCCGCAGCAGGAAATGCCCCAGAACACAAAATGGACACATCACATTTTCCCAAAGAAAACTGACCTGTTTTTTTGCAACGTGCCTAGCTGTGGATTTTGGCCTCCAGCTCAGCCGGCGACTCGGGAAACCTAGCAAACCTATACATTTCTGAAAACTAGACACCTAGGGGAACCTAGGATGGTGTAAATTGTGGCGCTTTCACCAGGTTCTGTTACGCTGAATCCTTTGCAAACCTCAAAATTTGGCAAAAACACTTTTTCCTCCCATTTTGGTGATGGAAAGATCTAGAATCTGAGAGGAGCCACACATTTCCTTCCACCCATCATTCCCCTAAGTCTTCCGATAAAAATGGTACATCACTTGTGTGGGTAGGCCTAGTGCCTGTGTCACAATTGGATCACACAACAGTCAATGTTAGTCCTTACATGAGGACAACTGTTGACCTTTGGGTGATCCATTCCTGAATCAGGCACTAGGTACAGGCACTCAAGTGTGGTAGCTTTTTTATCAGGACAGGTGGGGAAGCACTGGGTGGTAAGAATTTTGTAGATCCCAGCGTATTCCTGTAGTTTGTGTGACAGTAATGCAAGAAAAAACAGAGTTTTTATTCAACATTTCACCTTTGCAGGGTTTTTTGGGCAAGAAAACGTTGGGGAATCCACACAAGCCACACCTCCATGGACTCCTCCGGGTGTCTAGTTTCCAGAAATGTCTGGGTTTGGTAGGTTTCCCAATATGGCCCCCGAGCCCAGGACCAAAAATGCAGGTGCCTGCCTTACAAAACCAGGTTATTTTGTGATAGATAATTTTGATGTCTCCACAATACAATTCGGGCGGTGGAATTTGCGGCTGAACTAAATTGGGGAGCTCCCAAGAGACCACTTTCTCTGTGCTTGCCGCCGCATGCACCTTCTCTCTGGGTTGGGCTAACCCCCTATTGTTCTGCTGCACAGTCTGTCCTTGCGAAGGGACAGCGGCACTGTCCTCATCACCTCCCTCAGAATCACTAGAAGAGGAGTTATCGGATGGGACTCCTCCGACTGAAAAATCACTCCCAGAGTCTGCGCCATTGTCCTATCCCTCACAAGTTGTCTCGGTATCTGCTGTCTCAGTCTCTGATCTTACGTCATAGCTGTCCTCTTTAACCCGAGTGAGGGCTTGAGCAGCAGTCATCCCACGAGATGCCTTCTCTGCTACTGGCTAAACTGTGGCTCTAAAACACTTGCCTGAGTAGACAGTCACAAAATTGCTGGTGGGTGTGTGTGTGTGTGATGTGTACAACAGCAAAGGTCACCTTACCTCCGCTTCTTCCCTCAATCAGCACGTTCTCTCAAGACCCTCAAAAAAACAAAAAAGACACACTATTACTTCACCTTGTCACATACCAGTCATCACAGTCTTCAGCGCCCAGTCTGACAATAAATATTGGTGCTCCCGCTCCACTGACCTCCTCCTCGGATTCCCTCCCTACCACTCTGCAAAAGTGCCCTTCATCTCTCCTTAGCCCCCCTAGCACATACATTTCATTTTTATTGAAGTGCAGGTAATGCCCTGCTTTACTAATTCACTCAGCTATTCACATAAAATACAGATTTTATGTTTGCAGTAGACATATAAATCTTCTGTGCTACTTTATGGCATCAGAACTGCCACTAGACAAAAGTCAGATCCTTTTTTAGCAGAAACATAATCACAAGTCTTACTTGACTTTTTTATTGCTGCTTAAAAGCTACAGTTGAAATGCATCAGTTGGAGTATGTCCATTGCTTTGAAGACGGGAGCTGTGAGACAACTGGTGGCAAATATATATATATATGTGTGTGTGTATATATAGATATATATATGTGTAAAGAGATCACTTTTATATGTGGGTGTGGTTTCCCTGGAGGCTGATCGCAGCCCCCTGGGAAACCACACACTCATAGACAAAAGTGATCTCCCTATATATAGCCTTACCTGCTGCTTCCTGCTCTGATGGGGAAAACGAAGTGTGACGTCAGCACGCATCTCAGTGCGCTGACACCACAGAGGGGTGGGGGAGACACAGAAGCTCTTCCGTGTCTCCCAAGGGGCTTTACAAAATTTAGAAAATCCTCCGGTGCAAGTCAGACCCCTCCCTGACTGTTCGAGACCTGCACCAGGTAGGGTGTGTGGGCGCTGGCCCGTGGCCGACGCCCTTACCTATGGGGTTATTTATCCTGCAGATCAATAGTTGGCGCTTCAAACAGTAAATCTATAATGGCTTTCTTCTTCTAAACATTCAAGGAAGTACAAAACTTCCACAAAAGTTCCAGCCTGCATGTGGTGTCATATAGCTAAATAACCCCTCAACTTAATTGCTAATACCAAGTACCCATATGTAGAAACTTTTTGTTCAAATAAATCTTTTTCATGTCCAGTCCAATATCATGTGAATGTGATAAAAACAATTGATAGCCTGTTTGTTATGACAATATTGTACACCAATAGACAACAAAAATGGGGCTTTGTTGTCTACAGTGACAGGAGGTAAAGTGTTACAAACCGCATGCAGCATCTCAAACAGTATTATTGATCATATTCAGGACATAGTGAGTATCTGTGATATGAGGGGCAAATGTCTGACAAAATTACACTGAAAGAAGTCGAAATGTTCAGATTTTGTATTTTGATTGCAGTTAATACTGAATATAGGGGCATATTCATACTCTGATTGTGCCATTTTAGCGTCATTTATTTTGGCGCTAAAAAGGTGCAAACTCAACTCCATATTTATATTTTGATGCTCAAAACGTCTTGTGTCAAAATATTGGCGTTAGCGCCAAATTTTTGGATGCGTGAACCCACCTTGCATCACTGAGATGCAAGGTAGACGTTCTCGTCCAAAGAATTACTCTAAATCTGTTGCGCCATATTTATCCCCCGTGCAAACATGGCGAACGGGTGGGAGACTGACCTAAATAATGGCGCCAAGCCTGCTTAGCGCCGTTATTTAATGCCCGAGTCAGACCAGACATTAGGGTAGCTGTGGACCCATTTCCATGGCTAAACCCCATGGAATGGGCCCACAGATGCCCACCGTATACCCTCACCCACACCAGAGGGACACCAGAGGATGGGGGATCCCATCCTGGGTAAGTATGGGCAAGTATAGGTAAGTATACAGTTTTTTTGGGCTGTGCCATTGGGGGCCCTTACATGGGCCCCCCTGCATGGCACTGGGTCCATTGGCCAGGCCCAGGGTACACTGGTCCCCTGGGCATGGATATTCAGGTGGTGGGCATGACGCCTGTCTTTACTAAGACAGGAGTCATTTTTGGGTGCTGTTGCGTCAAGAAATCACGCTAGGCTGGTTACCGCCATATATTTTGGCGTTAACCTGCCTTGCGTCATTGCTGGTGCCCTAATGACATTTTTCCCTGTCACCCCACCCCTGGCTAGCGTCTTTTCTTTTTATGCTAGCTAATCATTACCACCGACTTGCGCCATTCCATAAATATGGCACCAGTTTTCGCTCAGTAATGGGTCAAGCTTTTTCACGCAAAACTTTGTTTGCATAGTTTTGTGTCAAAAAGTATAAATATGGGCCATAATGTGTCTACCTGGAGGTTAAGAAGCCTCCTTCTGTATTTTAGGAATTTTATATATGCAAGGAAATCTATTAATCTTAAGGTTTATTAATTTGTCCTCAATCAAAAAACCTATGTTTAACTATGCCTTCAATTGTAAATAGATTTTCTTGCTAATATTGTACAGAGGATTGTCATGTTTACAGTAACAATCAGTGTGCTATAAATGGAACATAAATTCCTTGTCATCATAATCAGTATTGTTCATAACCACTGTAGTGCGTCCCTTTTCTGCTTCCTGTTTAAAGAGGTTAATGGAGAAGTTGCCTTGAATAATAATACCCATAAAGAAAATGCTAATAGAATATGTCATACGTGACCATTCAGAGCCACTGATGTGGCAATGGATGTTAATAATGAGGAACTACTTCTCAGGTGAGAAGTATATTGGCGGGGTTGTTGGTGACTCTTGGTGATTTGATGAGTGTATCGATCTGTTGTGCTTTTTTATCAATATTTGAAGTGTTTTTGTGAAAAAGGAAATTTTAATTTGATGGTATGCTTTGAAAAATAAATTATTAGGGATGAGAAATTCCTATCCCCCAACGTATATTGGTAGGAGACAAGGGCAACAGGTTTTCATGTTTATTTTGTCCTTGGGACAAGTAGGCCCAACCCCCTGCAGGCTCTCAGTTTACTGAGAAGAGATCTGTCTGCAGCGTCGGTAATATGTATGTCCATAGGTTAATGCTGTTTGAATTTTTATTTATGGTTCATTAATTAGAAACCATCATTATTAGGGTGAGCGCTGTAAATACAAGTTTTAAGGTCACACTGCACTACTGACAGTGATTCCAGTAAAAATAAAAATTGTACACACGTTTGAAAAGTTTAACAATATGAGGCCCAGTATAATGCTCCGAGAATGCTCTCTAATTAGATGCATATATTTGCAGAAGCTTGTATACAAGAATAATGATTCTTTGCTTTCAAAATAAAATGTTCAGAAAAAAATACAGGTAGGAAAAAATGCTTTGCTACTATGAAATTTTAGGTGCTATTTCTTTGAAACGTCATTTAGTAAAATGTGTTGATGCATGCTAGTATTTCCCCCAAAAATATTCCTAATGGAAAATCAGTGTAACCATTTTCAAAAAGATTATGGGAAGCATGGAAATAAACAAGCACTGGCAAAGCCAACTGATCTGACTTTTTTTTTGTTAGTTTTTTGGTTTCATCCATGCATGTCTTGTTTTGGCATGGCTTTTCTAACACTTTAATGTTGTGGGAGGTGCCAGGCCCTCACCATTGTAACAAACACTGGCAAAAAAAAAAAGGTTTTGGGTCTCAAAAACTACACATTGCAACCAGTGGCATAACATAGGCCCCACAGCCACCCTCCCCCCCCCCCCCCCCCCCCCCCCAAGGGGGCCTACCTTTCACAGCACCTGCCCTGAGTGAGTCTGGAGGAGGGTCTTTGTGTCCTCAAGTTTCCAATGATTGCCAAAGTGGTTTCTGGCACTGAACAAAACTACTTTGTGTGCCAATATACTTCTTGTGGAACAGTAGAATGCAATCACTCACAGTAAAGCCAGCCGATAGATAGAGAGCTAAATAGAAGTTTTATGAAAACAAGATGTCTTTGTTAACTACAGACCTAATGAGGGACCCAATGCTTAAAGAAAGTCACAAATGTGCACTCAAGGTATATGTCTTTGAATTAGTGGCTTTCATAAATTTACAAGGACTTACAGAAGTAGACCACGAAACCGTACTCCTGGAAAATATTTATGAACTGTATTTTAGCACAAGCAAATATGCACATGAAGGTTTGCTCATGTGAAAATCTGTTGCGCGTTTACAAGTTGACTTTTCCTTTAACTGCTTTTTCCCAACCCTGGAAGAACCTCTACTTCTGCCCTTGTCAGGATTAAATTTCCAACCTTTCTCGTTATGGAAAAAGATTAGAGAAGAGCTGGTGAAAATCCTCAAAACATACAAGTTAGTATGTTTGCAGACTCAAATACATTCCAGCCCTGGAACTTTTGCTTACTGCTTCCTCTAGCCCCAGTATGTAGATTTGTGCAAGGTGGCAAAATAAGGAAATTGCTGCAGCAGGGATTGTAATTGCAAGTATTCAAGCCTTACTATAGTAGTAGCCCTGGCATAATCGAAGAGGCTATTATCAGAGCTTACATAAAGAGATTGATGTCATAATTTGTCGCCGCAGTACATGGCACCAAAGGGGCAAGTAGATTTTTTACCAGACAGTTAGATTTGAGAAGCAGCCTGTCCCATGGACTAGTAGATATTTTATCAAATGCCACACCTCTGAATTATGTTATATTCATGCTGGTGATGACGTCAGGGGGTACGTGCAAGAGGGAGATCTGCCATTGTAGAAAGAAGACAAAGGGCCTTTTTACGAGTGTGGTGTTCTATAGACCGCCACACTTGCGGTTGCGGTCAGGACCGCCGCCAATGAGGCAATCCGACCGCCTCATTACAACCCTGGTGGTTGGACCGCCAGGGATCTGCCAGCTCTGACAGAATCTCGGATCCCTTGTGGTTTGCAGGATGGTGGTGGTCCTAATCCATCAGGGCAGCCGCGCTGGGGATTACGACCACATTCTCCCCTTCTTTTCCCCCTTGGCATGGGCAGTGCACGGGCTCCCATGGCCACCTCTGCCTTGCAAACAGAGAACATTGTGAGGGAGCTGGTGCACCCTGCAGGCTACAGTATTACCGCCGACTCAATTACAAGCCAGAGACAATGCTGTAGACTGTTTCCCGCTAGGCCGGTGGACGGAAAACAAGGTTTTTGCCCACTAACCTAGCAGGAAACTCCTAATAGGTCAGACGGAATGGTCACCACAAGAGTGGCATCCATCCTGTCGGGAGTTTGGCGGACGGGCTTTCCCGTCTGTCAAACTCATAATGAGGCCTACAGTACCAGGGGAGTCTGATGGTATTTCAGAGGAGTACTGGAAGTAGAGTAAGGTTAAGGACAAAGTGTGGCTAGTCACCACAAAATATGTGTTGGAGGGTTGGCCTAAATGGAGGGAAGTCATGTCGGAATGTTTGTCCATGTTTAGGGTGGCAGATGAATTAGAAATAGAAGGCGATCCGTTGTTTAAGAATGGGAAATCTATCCCCCCAAGTGATGTGCAGTAGGTCACTCTTAACTTAGCTCAAAAAGAGCATCCAGGGATGTCTGGCATGAAACGTTTGGTGCATACATACTTTTGGTGGCCTTGGATGGACAGGACAGGATGCAAATTGTGTGCCAGCAGTGAAAAAATGTTGAAAGTCAGTACTGCTTCACTGAAACCAGTGGAGTGGCCGGAATTTGAATGGCAAAAAGTTGTATTTGATATACCTGGTCCATTCAGTTTTATTCCCATGGACTCCCATGGACTCACGATAAGCTTAGATTACCACTACAAGTGGCCAGCGATGAAATTGGTGTCTTTTAGAAATAGCCCTCTCTACAAAGTCACCCCCAAACCTTTTACCTTCCTCTGCCTACTTTTTGTTGGATTTTTGCTTGTTCGCTTTACGGCTCTGTTCACTTTACTACGGCTAACAAGTGCTAAAATGCGTGTGGTCACTCCCCTAAACATGGTTTGATTGTCATATTTAATGTGCATGTAAGTCCCTTATAGAGTGGTATACCATATACCCAGGGCCTGTAAATTAAATGCTTCCAGTGGCCTGCAACACTTATTGTGCCACTTATGTAGCACTTTAAAACATGTCCCAGGCTGGCTATTGAAACCTGAAGGCAGTGTCCCACTGCCGTGCCGACATGGCATTTGAAACCCCTTGCCAAGCCTTAAACTCCCCTTTTATTACATATATCGCCCCTAAGTTAGGCCCTAGGTTGCCCATAGTGCAGGGTACTGTATAATTAAAAGGCAGGACATTTACTTTGAAGTTTTACATGTCCTGGTAGTAAAAAAATCCCAAATTAGTCTTTCACTAATGTGAGGCCACCGCTCCATAGAATGACATTTGGGATTTCTTATTATACGTAGTAGGCTGTAACTCAGTAACTAGAGGTGGTAGGTATGTCATGTTTGGTATCTATAAACTTGTAATGCTAAACTCTCTTTAATGGCAAAGTCAAATTTATCAGTACAAGTTTGAAATGTCCACTTTTCAAAAGTTGGCATTTTCCTGCCAATAGCCATCTGTGTCTGCTACCTGCCTTAGGTCACATGACTAAGTATAACTGACAGTTGAGACTTTGTGAAATCACCCCAGGTAGTCACACAATATTGGGATTAGCAGAGTCTGAGTGGGACATTAAATTACTTGATGGGGGCGGAGCTAAATACAACCCCACTTGCACCTGAATAGGCTGTGCTCTGCCATCACACAGTATGCTTAATGACCCTGTATTGGTAGTGCTTAAAGCTAGGAGCCAGGGCAGGGGAGGCAAGAAACTCCTGGAAACTTCTACCACCTTCAAGGAGCAGGGCTCCAGAGTATAAAAATAGGACTCTCAGACTCACCCTTCAGTTCACTACTGGACCTGCGGGAAAGGCTTTCAGAGGACTTCCTGCTGCTGTGACCTACTGTGCACTTCACCAGATTGTTGCTGAACCTGGAAGGACTGCTTTGCTACCTGGAACCTGCCTAAAACCTTCAGATGCCAGCCATGCTGTGGAGCACTGCATCTTCACCTGCACCCAGGACTTCAGTAGTGACTCCAAGGGCTAGTTTTGCTGGCCTCGTGTTCAGAGCCACAGGGACATAACAGGCTCCCACCATCTTGATCCCACACCTAAACCCAGTGTGAGTGAGTCCTGAACCCTCAGATGGTCTCCACCCACTCTTGGACCCTTGGTTGTGGTGCTAAAGGTGCCTAGATGACCATTTTCTAAAACTAAGGACTTACTATTTTGAACCTCAAACTTTAAACAATCATAACTCTGGTTCTACTAATTGGATTTTGATTGTTTTGGTGTCAAATAATATATTAACATTTGCTCTATCTTTCGGGATTTTATTGTATTTTGTCTTCACTGTATTGCTATTTGTGTACTGACTGCTTTTTGTGCCAAGCTACCCAGTGTTAAGCATGGCTTAACTTAGTGACTTTTTGTGGCTCACCCTGCAAGGGATTGTTGCTTGACCAGAGCTCACACTCCAGTAAACCAGTCACCCAGATTCTCACAGTGTTACGAACCTCGACCAATACTGTGATTGATTTTTTTAAAAGATGTATTTAATAGGGAAGGTTGTCCATCTATTCTAGTGACCGACAATAGTGCACGATTGAAATCTACTGAGACAGAATCTTTCCTTAAACAATGTAATATGAAGCATGTGACTACTGCGCTATATGACCTCCTGAGAATGGCCAAGTTGATAGATTCTATTGTGTTTTAAAGATCTTGTTAAGTGCCCCTTTTTAAATGCCCCCCCCACACTTTTTGCTGTCAGATGCTGTGGTTTTTCACCAGTTTTTGTACTGAGGCCTGCTAACCAGGCCCCAGTCCCAAAACTCTTTCCCTTAAATTATATGTTGAATTGCATAGGCCAATTGGCAAGCACCTTACCACCCCTGTAATTCCCCAGTAAATGGTACCCAGAGTACCCAGGGCAAGGGTGGTAAAGGGGGTACCAGGGCCGCAGCACTGATTGTGCCACTCTGAGTACCCCAAATAAAAAGAGAGACTGCAGAACTGCAGTTTCAGCATGCATGAGCAAACATTGTGCTTTTTAACCCTGAACATGATGCCCATGTTTAGGATTAAAAAGCAGATGCCCAGGTGTTACCTTTAGAGGGTGCCCACCGTGTACCCAAGTCGTATGCTGTTTTGGCGGGCTCTCCTGAGCCACCGCTGCCACACACAGTATGACCTCCTGCCGGTGGTGTAAGCAGCTTGGTGGGACGTAAGACAAAGAGCCTGGGCAGGAAGGCAGTCTCACCTCCCCCTCCCCTTCACCCACCCATGCTGGCTAGTGAGACTATCATCAGGGTGGTGAACTCCAAAGGCTCACCTGCCTTTGATTTGCAGAGAGCTCTCCCCCAGCAGGACAAAGACCTTCTTTCCCCGCTGGGCAGGTGGGAAATTAGCTATGCAGGAGGCGTGCACCTTCTTCAAACTAGCCACACCTTTGAGAGTGAGCTAGGAGGTCTGCACAGCCAAGAAAGCGTTCTACTATTTTTGTAGACCCTAAGAATAGTGGGTTCTGGGTAAAAAGTGACGTACCATTGGCCACTGTCCCTCACACCCTTAAACGCCCCCTAAACAAGGATTTAAAGGGCTCCCCTGTCACCAGAACTCACATCATACCTGGAAAAGAAAAAAGAAGCACAAACAGACGTCTTCACCAATAACAGAACCTGGACCCCAGCACGAAGAAGAGGACACAAAGTGACCGAAGGGGGCCAGTACTGGAACCGAGTGCCTGACGTATGCTGGAGGTGGAAATTCGTTGGTCCGGTCCAGAGGGACCCCTGTGGACACCGAAACTCCAAGGAAGACTCCCCTGACTCGTGGCGCCAGTCCCCTGTAAATTGCAGGAGTAAAGAAGAGCTGAGATCGAAGAACTGCGACCCTATGGGTTCTGAGTGCCTGAGCCCAAAGAAACTCATGTCCAGCATCTAAGGAGTGGGAGTGAGGCACGTGCTAAGTTTCAAGCCTCTACTCCCCGCCAAACAACCTCCAGCCACCAGAAAGCCCATGACCCTCCTTGCAGCTACCAAGGCTTGTCTGTTGCCTGCCCAGAAACCGACGGCCACATGAAGTTCACTGACTCCAGGGCACCCCTCTTTAGCCCCAAGCATAGGGACCAATGTCGCCAGCGACTCCCTTTTCTGTGGGCTTGCAGCCTGAAGGAAGTGACTTTGACTGGCGCAGCAAAGCAGCTTTGGCACAACCAAACTGGTGATTGACAGCTAGAGCTACCTCTGCACCCGGAGCTACAGGACGAGGTGGTGAAGATCCCCAAAGACCTCTACATCCAAAGGGTAGAGTGTGAATCCATCCCCATGTCCAGTATTGCAAGGGAGTGCAAAACGCACGAGCCACGGCAGACCATTCAGCACTAAGGACAGCCAAGTCACCTCTGCAACCTGACTTCCAGCGCAAGGTAACAAAAGTCTGACTGTTGAATCATGGTCTAGGTTCCTGCAGAACCTTAAGTTGCTGTGGGTTCGCTGGAACTCACCCTACAAGTGCTCAAGTGCTCATTGCTATTTTCCCCATTGACTTCAATGGGACCCCTTCCAATCTGCAAAGTACTGCATTTTCCAAAGACTTAAAAATTCACAACTCCGGTTGTACAAAAGCTACAAAAGTCGTTTTGGAGCTTATATTAAGATTAAATTCAAATCTATTTTTCTAAATTGGTGTCAGATTTTTGTTGAGTTGTCATTTACTTATCGTCCATGTTGGTAATGTGAAATGCTTTAGGCATGTTCCTCTAAGTAGCCTGACTGCTTTTGGCCACTCTACCAGGACTAAGCTAGGGTTTGCTGAGAGTGAATCCGAGGTCCACTACTGGGCATTGTGTTGGTATTCCATGGTAAGGCTGCCTAGTCATACCATATAATAGCTTCACCTTGCTACAAAAGGGTTATGTGGTAGAGGCACATAAAGGTGGAGGAGAATGGGAGAGTTCTTTGAGAGAAAAGCTGTAGATGTATTGAATAAATCCACATACCATCACTAAAGTGAGTCCTTTCAAGACAGGGATCTGGTTTCAGGTCTATGCGTATGGTGCTTTAAGATAAAGGCCCTAATTTTGACCAAAGCTGCGGGCACCAGAAGACCACCAGTGCTGGCGGTCTTCTGCCCACCATATTATGAGTACTGCTGGATTTCCTCCACATTTTGGGCAGAAATCCAGCAGTAGTCGTGCTGGCGGGTAAAGGTGCATGCCAGTTCCACCACTGGCCCGCCCTGCCAAAAGGACTCCACCAGCCGTATTACGAGCAGTAATACGGCCTGGCGGTGTTCTGATGACGAGGTGCTGGTGGTGGTGGAAGCGCTAGTTCCCTGCCGGAAGACCTCCTCGCCAGATAAGGTAAGTTGGGCGTCAGGGGTGGGAGGAAGGGGGGTGTTGTGTGTGAGTGGGTGTTTGTCTGCATGTGTGTCTGCGTGTGTGTATGCAAATTTGAATGTTGAAGTGAATGCATGTATGAATATTGAAATTATTGTGAGTATGAGTGTTGTAGTGAATGCGAGTATGAGTGTTGAAGTGAATGCGTGTGTGGATACATGTGAGTGAATGCGTGTATGTCAGTGTAGGTGAATGAGTGTATGCGGGGTGCGTGTGGGTGTCTGTGTGCATGTATAGGGGTGGGGGGTGCTGTACCGGGGGGGGGTATTGTGCTTGTGGGGGGGACGTCATCTGCCGGTGACAGGGAAGAAATTCCCTGTCACCGGTAGCCTTTCAGCCAGGGTTTCCGTGGCAGTGCTACCGCCGCGGAAACCCTGGTGGAACGCCAGTTCAAAATACCGCCGGCGTTTTTCTGTGGACCGTTGGGTCGGAGAAGCTCATCAAGCAGGATTAAACAGCCACCTGACACATTTGCTGAGTTAGTGAAATAGTGGTTTCATTATTCTGTTGAGAATTGTAATATTTGCATTGTGTCCCAATATTCATTGCATTCTTTTTATATATATGTTATCTTTCTGTTCAGCCTTTTTGTTTATGTTCCTTACTTTTTTTTCTTTTAAAAGAGGAAGATGTGTTGCATAATCCATTAGCGTCAAGAAGCTTCAGCATACATGTGTTATATACTTATTTACATAACTTTCTGTCTTGGGGTGGTCACTTCTTCAAAGAGTGATTTGCATGGTGTGGTGAAAAGTGTCATCACAAACTAGAGTCCAAACGAGAATGGATAGAGATCTTCCAATTCCCCTAAGAAAATCTAAGGTGGATATGTCTAAAGAAGTTACTGTGATGATGAATCTTTCAATTGATAGAATGAAGTGTCCAAATACTGCAGGCTGCATTTTGATATAAAGATGTAAGGCTTACGGTTCCAAAGGATTCTCTTCATTCTGGTTTTAAACCGAAACATGTTAGCAAGCACAAAGGTTTAATGGAACATAGTAGGTAGATCCAGGTCTTTATGAACACCTTCTTCAGTCCTGAACTTGTCAACCTCAAATCATTGATCTCAGATGCAGTAGTCTATTAAATTAAATAGAGAATAAGTTTACAAACCTGGAATGAATTAGGCTATCAAACAAAAATGCAGGACAGGAAACAGGGTCCGTAATCACCTGAAAGGAGATAAAGTCCAGGACTGGAAACAGCATCCGCTTGCAAGGATTTGGTCACCTCAATAGAGCATTAAATGTGATTTTGGAAATTGTGACCTCGCTGCAACATACTGGCGGGAGCTTTACACTGTAGTATACTGATATGCTTACTCCAGTTAGGCAGTTGATTGCTTGAGGTATCGAGCAAAAATTTAGGAGACGTGTTCTCTGTTGGGGGGAGGGTTCAAAGTGGGAGGTTTCAGTCTTGGTTAGGTATTATCTCTTGCTTGACCTTTTGAATCTCATCTTTGCATTTGGCGTCCTTAGGTGACTGATGGAGGATTGCTTTCTTTTATCATTAACAAAAATGTAATTGATTGATGCTGTGGGACATACTATGTCTGCGTTTTACTGTTTCTTGTGTAGCGATAGCATCAAACCGCAAAGGAATTTGTATTAAGCTTGTATTGACTGTCCAATATTTTTTTTCAAAGAATTAGAGTAATGTCAGATGCCTTTGTATGCGGGATGTACTTCATACCTTTTGCAGACTGGTCTGCCAGTGCAGGAATTTAGATTTCCTTTTTTTAATTTTAAAATATCTGGGGAAAGTGTAATGTATATTTTATTTATTAGAAATGAAAATCCGGGAAATAGCTGTAGCGCTTGCAGTTTTAGCAAATCAAAAATGTGTGTCTGTTATCATGACTTTTTTTTTGCTCTTTTCGTAGCTGTGTTCTCTGTTTTGCATTAGTGTATTGT
Organism: Pleurodeles waltl; assembly: GCF_031143425.1. Classification (NCBI taxonomy): domain Eukaryota; kingdom Metazoa; phylum Chordata; class Amphibia; order Caudata; family Salamandridae; genus Pleurodeles; species Pleurodeles waltl. Next base: position 853,468,372 of record NC_090436.1, read on the forward strand.
TTGGTATATTCGAATTGCCAAATTGAGCAAAATGGAAATGGTGCGTGACCTACGCAACATAGTAACATTATTTTTAAACTTAATGAATCTCCCTCTTTTTTTTACTAGGGTTTATGTTTTTATTTACTTATCTAAATTTGATTCTTAAATCATTTTAGTGACAGAAGTATAGGATGCACCAACAATGCAAACCTGATCAAAGTGTTGCATACCCAAAAAGATAGTCACCAGCATGACTCAGATTTGTCTGGCTTAATTTACACAAAAATGCTCTACCAATACCTTTTACAGTTTTAACAATTCTTCAAACTAAATTTCTGAAATATCTGCGACTGATGGGAAAAATGACTGGAAGGAATGGAAGTCTGAAAAAGCAAGGTGGGAACTGAGGACTGGAGAAAGCTAAAGCAGAGAAACAGAATAATAAAACAGAGGAACCATGGGTGTAGCTTCAGGATTGTGTTTGGGGGTCTTACGCCCCCCACTAAAAATTGCATTCTGTAGTAAATAGTTGAGGACAAGGGCTTTCACTCGATTATGAAGAAGTGTATGTCAGATTTCACCTAGGATTTTTACTTGCCCACAATGACAAAAAAACACATACACTCTTGTCGCTGTTTTCAAGGCCCTAAAAATGTTGCTTCATTTAAAGAATTTTGTCTTTTAAGTGCCCATAACAATCCGCCCTACTATCTCCTTCCACTGGCCCTTAAGCTCCATTCATGTCCTTCTTCTCATATAATGTGTTTTACCAAGATAGCCCAACTTGGCTGCTGGGAAATCAGAAGCCCACCCTCCCCCCACCTCTGCCCCCTTTGCCCCCCATCTTATGGACCAAGCTATGCCCCTGAGAAGAACACTGACAGTTACACTGTGTGTGGAGGTGCTTCTTGTGAAAGAGCAGTATGCCTTTACTCATAGTGAAGTCAGCCAGTGGCTGAAGTGGGGTGTCACATTGCCCCTAGTTGCATTCTTAAATGAATTTGAGAAAAAGGTGAATCGCATAACTATATATAAATGGATGAAGTTGGGCAGAAAATCCCCATACATAACTATGTCATACACAAAATGTAAATAAAATCAAAAGTTCCTAGCTAACATAAACCTAAAAAACAATCATTAGCCATTGGCTCTTGCCTTTGACAGAGACTTAAAGAAGGAGAAAAAAAAGAGAGAAAAAAACGAAGAAAGAAGGAAGGAAAGCAAGAAACATGAAAGAAAGTAAGAGAAGGAAAGTAGGCAAGGGAGAAATAAAGCAAGGGTGAAAGAAAGAAGGAAAGTAATGAGAGAATAAAAAAGGAAACTAAGAATCAAATCAATCAATCAATCAATCAGAGATTTGTAGAGCGCAGCTAATTACCCATAAGGTCTCAAGACGCTGTTTGTGGGCGTGCTGCTCAGTCGAAGAGCCAGGTCTTGAGGTCCAAACTGCTTCAATGATGTGGTCTGCCTGAGCTTGAGAGGTAACGTGTTCTGTGTCTGAGCTTCTAGGCAGGAGAAGGATCTTCCTCCTACTGTTCTTTTTTGGATTTTGGGCAGGGCTGCAAGGGCGAGCTGGGAAGAATAGAGACAGCTGTTGGGTACGTAGAAGGCGAGGCGGTGGTTGAGGTATGCCAGGCCTATGTTGTGCAGTGCCTTGTAGGTGTGGATCAGGAGTTTGTATGTGGTACACTTGTTGACTGTGAGCCAGTGTAGGTCTTTGAGGTAGGAGATGCTGCTGTGTCAGGGGATTTCAAGGATCAGTCTGGCTGCTGCATTCTGGATTCCTTGTAGTCTTGATTGAAGTTCTTTTGGTGATGCCGGCATAGAGTGCTTTGCCGTAGTCCAGTATGCTAGTGACGAGTGCATGGGTGACTGTCTTACTCGTGTTGGAGGGAATCCACTTGACAATCTTCTGCAGGGTGTGGAAGCATGACGCACAGACGGTGTTGGCTTGGCAGGTCATGGATAGAGAGGAGTCCAGGATGATTCGAAGGTTGTGTGCGTGGTCTGTGGTGGGGGGGGGGTCCCAGTGTGGTGGGCCACCAGGAATTGTTCCAGGTGGAAGGGGTGGAGCTGATTACAAGGATCTCTGTCTTGTCGGAGTTGAGTTTGAGGTAGCCGGCTTCCATCCACACGGTGACTGCTCTCATCCCGTTGTGGAAATTTCTCTTGGCCTTTGCAGTCCTCGGACAGGGAGAGGATCAGTTGGGTATTGTTGGCGTAGGAGACTATGTTTAGCCCGTGTTGTTTGATGATCTTGGCAAGCAGGGCCATGTTTATGTTGAAAAGTGTCAGGCTGAGTGAAGATCCTTGGGGCACTCTGCAGCATGCCTTTGGGTTCTGATGTGAACGGCGGTAGTCTGACACTGTGCTCTTCCAGTGAGGAAGGATCTGAACAAATCCAGTGCTTTATCTCAGATGCCGGCATGAGTACCATTGAGTTGGGTAACAATAAACATCTGTTATTCAGCGCCAAGATGCCTGCGGGTGAACGTGCGCTTTACAAATACACATGTTATGTTATGTTATGTTATCGTGGAGTCTGTAGCAGAGGGTGGAGTAGGTGTCAAATACAGCGAAGAGGAGGATGAGGACAGTCTGCCACCATTGTCTAGTATGTCGCTGGTGGCTGCTAGGAGCGCAGTTTCAGTGCTGTGGTTGCTTCTGAATCCAGATTGGAATGGGTCTAGGATTTGGTGTGTCTCGAGGAATTTGGTGAGTTGCTGGTTGACACCCTTTCCCGTTTCTTTGGCTGGGAAAGGGTGCAGAGAGATGGGTCTGCAGTTTTTCAGCTCCCTTGGGTCGGCGGTGGGTTTCTTGAGCAGAAGGTTGCTCTCGCGTACTTCCAGTCTGATGGGAACGTGCTCATCTCGAAGGATCGGTTGATAGTTCGGTAGAGCTCCGGTGCTATGGCACTGCTGGCCAGGTTGAAGTTATGATGAGGCCACGGATACAAGGGTGCTCCCGAGTGGATGGAGTTCCATCAACCTTTGGGTGTCCTCTTTGGTGATGGGGGTCCAGGATCTGGTTAGGTGCTAGGTCCATGGTGGTGAGCAATGCTGGTGGGTTTTGGTTCCTGAAGCCTTCGTAACTGTTGTGGATTTTTTGGTGAATGAAGGTGGCAAGGTCGTTGCAGAGGTCTAGGAAGGGAGGGAGGGATGCATGAGATGTCTGTCCTGGGGTTCGTGAACTCTTGGACGAACAGCTCTTTGCTGTTGTGAGTGCTGGTGTTGAGGCGTGCTTAAATAAAAGCTTTTTTGACAGCTCTGATTTTCTGGTGGTGCTTGGTGACTGCATTCTTGTACACTCTGCAGTCTTAGGTTGATTAGCTTTACCTCCATTTCCATTCCAGTCATCTTCCTGCTGGTTTCCTTAGGGGTTGTCAGCATATTCCGGTAACCAGCAGTATAGATTGCCTGCGGCTTCATTTGTGTCTGCTGCGTCTGGTGGGAGGGAGTGTTTGAGAGCGTTGGTGAGTTGTGCTTCTGTAACTTTGTTCCAGCGTCTAGTGAGGGGACGCGGAGGTACTGTGGTGGGGTGCAGTGTTCTTTGTGTAGGTAAAGTGGACGCACTTGTGGTCGGTCCATTGGTTTCGGAGGTGTGAGAGATGGTAATGTCCCCTGCTGTGTCCGGCTCTGTGGGTGGGGACGTACTGAGTTGTTTGAGGCAGAGTGTTGTGAGGTTGTCCAGGACGTTTGTGATGTTGGGGTCATTGTGGGTTAAAAGGTGGAAATTGGGGTTGCCAGTAGGATGTAGTCGGAGGAGGTGCGCGCTTGGGGGCGACGAGGTCGGCGATGTCTTCGCAGAACTGAGGTCGGGATCTGGGCGGCCTGTAAATGAGGGTGTCATTGAGGGAGGCGTTTGGGTTGGTCTGATTCTGGAAGTGTAGGTGTTCGTGGGTTGACTGAGACTGTAACTCGTTGGTGGTTGTCAGGCAGAGGTTGCTTGTTGATAATGGCAATGACTCCTCAAAGCTGGTTGGCTCTGTCCTTGTGAATGACGTTGTAATTGTCCGGGATGGCCATGGCTATGTCTGGGGCAGCGGTGGGGGTGATCCATATCTCTGTGAAGAAGGCGACATCCGGGGCTGTTGAGGAGGTCCTAGACTTCAACAGCATGTTAACGAGGGAGCGGGTGTTGAAGAGTATGCACTTAATAGTGGTCGTCCGTGCTTGGTGTGGGATCATAAGGTGGTCCTCCTTGGAGGGTGCTGGAGCATGCACAGTAAGAAAAGGGTCCATGAGTGTTTCTGGTGTCGGCTAGGTGGCAGGCTGATGATCTTCCCTGGTTGAGGGCACGTAGAGTGCTGGCGTCGAACCAACGGATAGGGTGAGAACCAGGGTCCATGGCTCTGGATGCAGCACAGACTGGCTTGCCAATGGCACGCCAGCTGCATGCCTGCTGCGCGCAGCCACCATTAAGAGGGGGAGGAAGGCGGCGGGTCCGGTCAGCTAGGAGGTGAGAGGGCAGGAAAAGCATTTTGCGGGGAGGGAGAGGTGGGGCGAGGCCGCAGGAGCAGCAGCAGCGCAGGGGAAAATGCAGGATAAAGAAGGGAGAGAAAAAGAGACAAGAGGAAGAAAAAAGGAATAAAGACAGACAAAAAATATAGAAGTAAAGGACAGAGATAAAGGACAGAATTAAAAAGGCAGGAGTAAAAAGAGGCTGAAGATACTTACTTGCAGATGGCCACTAGGCCACCAGGGATAAGGTGCATGCAGGAGCCTGCGGGTGGAGGTCAGCCTCGAACTGAAAGTCAAGCAGGCTTTCAGTTCGCTCGAGACAGAGGCAGTAGCAACAGGTGGAGCTGCACAGGGGAGGGCAACAAACGCTTACCAGAAGGTCAGAGGAGTCAAATGAAAGGAAAATAAAAGCAAGAAAGAATTAAAGAAAGAAGGGAAGAAAAGAGGAAAAGAAGAAAAGGCAAGAGAGAATGAAGGAAAGAAGGATTGAAATTAAGCAAGAAAGAAGGATAGAAAGCAAGAAAGACAGAAAGAAAGCAAGATAGAGGGAAAATAAAGAAAAATAAAGAAAGAAAGCAAGAGTCAAGGAAGGAAAAAGGGGACGAAGGAATGAAGCAAGAAAAAGAAAAGAACGGTGAAAGCAAGAAAGAATGAAAGAGTGAAAATGTAGGCAAGTGTAACCATTCATGAAGGTAAGAATACACAAAAGAAAGCAGGAAAAAAGGAATGAAAGAAAAACAGAAACCAGGAAAGAAAGAATGAAAGAAAAATGAATTCAAGAAAAAAGGAAAGAAGGAATGAAAGAAAAAAGGAAAGTAATAAAGAAGGATTGAGAGAAAAAGAAAGCAATAAATAAGGAAGAAATGAAAGAAAAGTAAAGCAAGAAAGAAGGAATGAAAGAAAAAGTAGAGAAAGAAGGAATAAAAGGAAAGTAGAAAGAAGGAATAAAAATAGTGTTACAAGTGATGCAAACTAGATACAATAAAGGCTTTCTTCCTGGGCAACGTTTATGAAAGATTTATGAAAGAACCATTGGTGAAATTGATTCCAGAATAAATGTGTCCTGAAGAACTGTCCGCTTAGGAATTCAAATGTCTAATATTGAATACGGAACAGTTTCAAATGAACGCAATCTGTTACGATGTGAAATTCCGTTTGGATTGTCTTTTGTTTATCTATATGAGAAAGTCAGATAAACAAAGGTACTTTCTCAAAGGAATGTAGAACAGTATTGGCATGGGATAGGAACTAATAAGCACATTCAAGGTAATAATGTGAAAAGAGAAACATTGGCCTTGAAGGGAAGTAGCTTGTGTGCGGATGTGCTCCCTGTGAAAGAGCAAAATGCAGTGAATCATAGTGAAGTTATCACATGGCTGAACTGGGCTGGCCCCATGCCACATACTGTATGCTGTTGTGGGTGGAAGCAAAATTTGAATAACAGACCAGGGGGATAAATAAAGGTAGCTGAAAGCCCCTTTTAATAAGCATATTGTACATATATATATTTTTTTTTAAATCAAAGGTCTTGGCTTACGCCAGACCTAAAAATCATCAAACACACAAAAGGTGATGGGTGGAATGCTTGTATAAGTCTGACCGCTGGCAATGACTTGGGGGAAGCAATCAAACCCATCCTTCTTTTGCCCGCGATGCCATCTCAGTTTGGAGCCAGCCACATGCAAATCAGTCCTGATCCTGATCCTGCTCCAATAGGAACAGTCCAGCCTGTACTGCCAGGCCAGGTCCTCAGTGAACCGGAACACAAGCAACCCAAAACTGGTTATGCCCTGACTGGGGCTTGTCATTCAGGTGTAGCTTGTTTCCAGTGGCACAGTGAGCACAAGACCCACATCTGGACATACCTTTGCCATTTAGGGCAGTACATCAAACATGCAAAGGGTGATGAGAGGAATGCCTGCATAAGTCTAACCATTGGCAGCCTCTCGGGTACCATTCCAACCCATCGTTCTTTTGCCCACCATGCCTCATAGTTTGGACCCGGCCGTATGCAAATCAGTTTTGACCCTGCTCCAATAACTCTCTTCAGTATCACACTCTGATACAAATAACCAATTGTCCCAGTAATGGTACCATCACTTGCACTGGTTGAAGTGTCAATTCACCTAGATGGCACCCTAAAATCTTTACTCATTACAAAAACTCACCAGAAGGTTGCAGACCATTCAGCGACCAGAACCACTCTGTCTCTCATGCCGCACTCACATCACACCATAGTTGAAAGAGTTCCACTGGCTCCCGATTTACAAATGAGAACAATTCAAACTTCTCACCTACACTTTCAAGGCATTACATAACACTGGCCCAGCATATATCAAAAATCTCATCTGCTTTCACAAGCCTTCCAGACACTTCCGCTTGTCTGGACTCCTACTTGCACAAATCCCACACATAGAAAAAATCTGATCGGGCTGTCAAGCCTTCTCCTACATTACTCCTTAAGTGCGACCTGTTGCTACACATAAGATCCTCTTCCTCGCTTCTTGAATTCTGCAAGAAGCTGAAGGCCTGGCTTTTTGTGCAGTTTGTGCTGAAGGGCCCCCCTGCAGCTTGGGGGGCCCCTGTACAGTGAGTTGCAGGTGCCTTTGTTACCCCTCTGTTTGTGTGTATACACGCTAGACCCATAGGTATGGCTAGACCCACACCTGTTCAGCACCAAGATATCCTCTGGGTGATAGTGCTCCTCACAAATCTGCATGACATAACCCTATTTTGTTGTGACCATGAGGAACCAGATTACCCTTAAAGAAGGCCTTCATCTCTTCCATCAATGTGTTTTCTATCATCACATTACCTCGAAGTTTTATTTTATGACATACATCCATCGGCATGCTATTCATCTGGTTCACCTGCACCCTCAAATTCATCTCTGCTTGTGAACTTCAGCTCAGCAACCCTCTTCCATGTGTCCATGTTGTGCTTCTTCAGTCTTTGTTCTTTTATCCATTTTGTCAAGTTTCTACTTCCCTGGTGTCCATCAACATACTCTGGCCATTTCTGAGGCCTGGTGATCTTTAACACGCATCTTATGGAGCGATTCAACCGTAACTCTCCTCCCCCTACAAAACAGAGCAGGCTGCCCTGGTTATTCACACTCCCAATTACACTGATTGAAAGCCCTCCATCTCCCACACAACTCCAGTTGCTGGAGAGACCCCATGCACTGTTGCATCCTACTCTTCTCAGTGGCAGAGCAGGGGTACCAATAATTTATAGCCTAGTGGATACCATACAGAAAACTCAATGATTGCAGGGAAGGTTGCTTTTTCTCCTTGTTAGTGGGTGGCTCAAACTTGCAACATCAGTTACCACATCTTCTCACATATCCAGCCTCAGGCAGAACCGAGCCTGTGAAGCTTCCCTGGCAGCCAAACAAAGGGAGCAGGTTGCAGGCCCAGGAAATAGTAATCATTACTTTTGCTGCTGGGCTCCACCCCCAGATCATTTCATATCATAAAACACTACATTTTGAACATCACAGCTTGATTTACCGGAAATATATTGATATTGAACATTGTTTTTTAATCATTACACATATAGGTAAATGAACATATAGACCATCTCGAATATAAATGTATTTCAAGGTTGACAAGTACATAACTTTTTGGTACATTTTTTGTATTGTGCATAAATTAATAATTTATTGAAAACATGAATGCTGAAGAGCGCTTCATGGTGGACCTACTTAAAGTTTTGTATGTCAGTTCCGGTATAATAGGGAACTACCTCGCACAAACTTTTCAAATTGTTTACAGATTTGGTTAAGAGAGGAATGGTAGACTGATGGTGCACACGATTATGTGGTATGGATGTAAGCAACATTTTGTCCCTCATGTCACAGTGATCATCAGTATGTGGCAATTTATGCATTATGTTATCGAAGTAATAATAATTTAGTTGTGAAGTGATGCACTGAAAAGGCATATTAACGTGCATTCACTGTAGCCTGTCTGTTGAAAGCCATGCGGTATAGCCTTGTGAGTTTGTCTAACAGAGTAATTCATTTCCAGTTTATAGTTTATCATGTTGATTAACAGTTTGCATTAAAATGTTAATGGATTGCATGTAAGAAACATTTTAAAAGTGACATGCAGATGTAGAGATGCACTAATAATTTATTGAAACATGAAAGGGTTAACGGTCTTCTCGTTTTGAATTTAGTGTAATATGACCAAATCTGGTAGCTTATTAATATTGAAATTATGGTTTAGAATGCTGAATGTTAATGAAATTCATAAATGAAGGTGATTCTTTAATATACTCTCATTAGCTTAAGTGAGGCGTGCGAGGCCCTGCTTCATGACTGTGCAGAAAATGTTTAGTCATTCTTTCTAACGTGTAATCATCTTTCAGACATCGTTCTCATGAGAAAGCTATCTTTGAAATAGATACTCTATTGTTAAATGCATGGTAGGCTTGGGAATTAAACCTTGAATAGTGAACATTCAAGATCTGTGGAACGGACAACATATACATATGAGTCATACATTTTATTGAATTGTTTGTTGAAGTTTTGATGCTCCTTTTTTCCACACACCTATGCTGGGACAAAAGATTAATCAACCACGTCTAAGCATATTCCTGCAATGGATTTATGTTCAGCAAATCTCATGCCTACCAACACAGAAAATCTATAAATTGTTTCTGTAACTCGTTAAATCTGGAAAACCCTTGAGGAACACCATGAACAGTTTTGAGGTCACTTTTTTTTTTAACAATTGTGCATGAGTTTAAAACTGTTGATCTTGGTACATCAAGCCAATGTTGTAGCATCAATGTAATTGTTGTGGATAGTACAGACTCCTTTTATGTACTTAATGTGTTCTCTGCTAGGAAACTGTGTTTGATCATATCCCACAGGGAGCTTGAAATTAGAGCACAAAAGCACTGAAGTGATGGGTGAAAGTAGTTTGGATAGCTTTTTAGGTCGAGTTTAGGCAGCATGGATGCGCTGTCTGCAAGACCAACTGTATTCAGTCTATGGGCTTTAACCACGCCCACTATTACCATTCGTTCTGTTGTGCTTGTCTTTAATGCTTCCTTTATATTGGTGCATTTTTAGATTGAGCCTAGGCAGCACATAAGTGTTGTCCGCAAGACATACTGTATTCATCTATGGGCTTTAACCGTGCCCACTATTGCCATTCATTCTTTGTTGTGCTTGTCATAAATGCTTCCTTTTTATTGGTGCATTTTTCTAAATGTCCCTCCTTTGTGTGCTTAGTTCCCTCCCAGGCGATTTCACTAAGAGAACATTTTTGTTGGCCATCACACTACGTTCATGCTTCCTCCTGTTACAGCGTGTGATGGTCCCTCCTCCCATCTGGTCATTGCAGCCTGAGTGTTCTTTTGGTTGTCCATAACAATGTGTTCATAACACACCAGTGAAAACACTGTGTTCAGAAAGGCACCAAAGGTCTTTAGGTTTTGTTTCTGCTTCTCTGGTCTCATTAGTAATTCCTCATTCTAAGTCCTCTAGACAGTGCTGCAAGCTGCTTCTCTGATCCTGTTGTTAATTACTCACCCTAAATCCTCTACAGGGTGCTGCAAGCTGCTTCTCTGGACCGAGAGACAGTTCCTCATTCTTAGCCCTTTAGACAATGCTGCAGTTGCTTCTCATGTCCCAGTGATAATTTCTCATTCTAAATCCTCTAGGAAGTGCTGCTAGCTGCTTCTCTAGTCCCAGAGGTAATTCCTCATTCTTAGTCCTGTAGACAGTGCTGCAGTTGCTTCTCTGGTCCCAGGCGTAATCCCTCATTCTATGACTTCTAAACAGTGATGCAGCTGTTCCTCTGGTCAGTGGTAATTCCACATTCTAAGTCCTCTAAGAGGTGCTGCCGCTGCTTCTCTGGCCCCATCTGTAATTCCTTATCCTAAGTTCATGAGACAATGCTGCAAGCTCCTTCTTTGGACCCTTAGGGAAGTCCTCATTCTAGGTCCTCTAGATAGTGCTGCTAGCTGTTTCTGTGGTCCCAGTGGTAGTTCCTCATTCTAAGTCCTCAACACAGTGCTGCAGTTGCCTCTCTGGCCGCAGCGGTAATTCCTCATTCTTAGTTCTCTAGGAAGTGCTGCTAGCTGCTTCTCTGGCCCCGTCTGTAATTCCGCATTCTAAGTCCTCTAGACAATGCTGCAAGCTGCTTCTCTGGTCCCATCCATAATTCCTCATTCTAAGTCCTCTAGGCAGTGCTGCTAGCTGCTTCTCTGGTCCCAGTGGTATTTCCTCATTCTAAGTCCTCTAGGCAGTGCTGCTAGCTGCTTCTCTGGTCCCAGTGGTATTTCCTCATTCTAAGTCCTCTAGGCAGTGCTGGTAGCTGCTTCTCTGGTCCCAGTGGTAATTCATTATTCTTCGTCCTGTAGACTATGCTGCAGCTGCTTCTCTAATCCCAGTGGTAATTCCTCATTTTAAGTCCTCTAGACTGTGTGGCAGCTGGTTTTCTTGTCCCAGTGGTAGTTCCTCATTCTTAGTCCTCTAGGAACTGCTGCTAGCTGCTTCTCTGGTCCCGTCATTAATTCCTCATAATTAGTCTTTTAGACAATTCTTCAAGTTTCTTCTCTGGTCGCGTCGGGAATTCCTCATTCTAAATCCTCTAGACAGTGCTGCTAGCTGCTTTTCTGGTCCCAGTGGTGATTCCTCATTCTAAGACCTCTAGACAGTGCTGCTAGCTGCTTCTCTCATCCCAGTGGTAATTCTTCATTCTTAGTCCTGTAAACAATGCTGCAGCTGCTTCTCTAATCCCAGTGGTAATTCCTCGTTCTAAGTCCTCTTGGCAGTGCTGCAGCTGCTTATCTGGTCCCAGTGGTAAATCCTCATTCTTAGCCCTCTAGGGAGTGCTGCTAGCTGCTTCTCTGGTACCAATGGGAATTCCTCATTTGAAGTCCTCTAGAAAACGCTGCAAGCTGGTTCTCTGGTCCCGTCAGAAATTCCTCATTCTAAGTACTCTTGGCAGTGCTCCTAGCTGCGTCTCTGGTTTCAGCGGTAATTCCTCATTCTTTATCCTCTAGGAAGTGTTGCTAGCTGCTTCACTGATCCCATCGGTTATTCCTCATTCTAAGTCCTCCAGACAGTGCAGCAAGCTTCTTCTCTGGTCCCATCAGTAATTCCTCATTCTAAGTCCTTTAGGCACTGCTGCTAGTGTCTTCTCTGGTCCCAGTGGCAATTCCTCATTCTAAGTCCTCTAGACAATGCTGCAAGCTTCTTCCCTGCTTCCAGTGGTAATTCCTCATCCTAGTTCTGTAGACAATGCTGCAGTCGCGTCTCTGGTCCCAGTGATAATTCCTCATTCATAGTCCCCTAGACAGTGCTGCAGCTGCTTCTCTGTTCTTGTCGGTAACTCGTCTATTCTGAGTCCTCTAGGGAGTGCTGCAGCTATGTCTTTGTTCCCAGTGGTAATTCCCCATGCTTAGTCCACTAGACAGTGCTGCAGCTGTGTCTCTGTTCATACATCCATTACACTCCGAACCAAAACACATAGGTAAGACATTGTCATTTGCAACAATAGCTCTATCTCTCACAATTGTGAGACCTTTTGCATTGCAAATGCTTGTTCTAAATGTCCCTCCTTTGTGTGCTTAGTTCCCTCCTAGGCAATGCCACTAAGAGAACATTTTTTGTTGGACCTCACACTTCGTTCACGCTTCCTCCTATTACAGCATGTGATGCCCTCCTTCCGTACTGGCATTGGAGCCGTAGTGTTCTTTTTTGGTTGTCCATAGCAATGTTCACACCACATTAGTGAAAACACACTGAAGATTTCAAGTTTAGTTTGTGATGGTACTTTCTTCTTGGATATCTCTTTCTCTACCTCTCTCCTCTCTCCCTCTCTATCTCTACCCCTCTCTCTCTACCTCTACCTCTCTCACTGTACCTCTACCCCCTATCCCTACCTCTACTCCTCTCTGTCTACCCGCTCTCTCTGTACCTCTTTCTCGCTCTACCTCACTCTCTCTCTGGTTCTCTATACCTCTACCTACCTCTACTTCTGTCTACCTCTACCTCTCTATCTCTACACCTGTACTTCTCTTCACCTCCACCTCTCTCTCCCTCTCCCTCTATCTCTGTCCCTCTCTCTGTACCTCTACCCCTCTTTCTCTGCCTCTCGCTACCCCTCTTTCTCTCTACCTCTACCTCTCTTGCTCTCTGTCTGTACCCTCTCTGTACCTCTACCCCTATCTACCTCTACCACCCTACCTCTTCCTCTCTATGGCTCTACCTCTACCTCTATCTCTCTACCTCTACCCCTCTCTAGAGATACCTCTCTCTCTTGATAGTGATTAAATTTTACTAATACATTAGTGGCATGTAAGTCAGCACATGGTGACTTATAAATCATCATTTGAAAGCCTAACACAGAACCTCAACATGAAATGTAAAAATTTGCACATGCTCTTGTGTTTTTTCTTTTGGCAAGAAAAATCCGGTTAGGAGTTTACAACACTAATAGCACTAACTCGAGCAAATATGAGACTTGTTGCATTGCAAATGCTTGTTTAGTATTCTGATGTGCCTTTTAGATGGGACTGTTGTGCAGTATCAGAGAATTCGACTTGATGTATCTTTGAACTCTGAACACAAGCAAATGAAAAATGAAAATGAAAAAATACATAGTCAAATAGACTTTTCTGTAATACCCGAGACAGCAATTAATAACATGCCAGACAAGGTTGTTGTCTGTATAGGTCCACTATAACCTTTATTACTGTTAATGTTCCAGTCTGGTTTGCTTTTGTTTGAGGCTGGTTCGCCATAGAAAATCCTGTAGCATACAAAGCAATTTAAACTGCGTATCTTCTTTTGTTGACAGTCTCTTTTCGTTTTTGTATTTCAGGTCAGGTCAAGGTTTTCCGAGCCCTGTATACATTTGAACCAAGAACAGTAAGTAACAATTTCCATTTTTCCTTTCATTATGTATTTCCAGTTGTTTTCGAGTGGTAATTTTTCCTTTGCCAAGTCCTACTAGTTAGAAGTGTGTGACTGGTCAAAGCAAGATACCACAAGCACTATGCACAATAACTATTGCATCTTATCACTTATTGAATTATTCCTAGCTCAGTGTCGCAAGTCCTCGCTCATGCTTATGATATTCATTTGACAGATTTGACTTTTCTCTCCTAAATGCACTTGAGAAATGCTTTTCAATCTCTTAATATTGCCTCTGTCGTAAAATCTCTGTTACTTCAGTAAGACAATAAAGGCTTGATATGCTAAGTTATTTAGCAGTCACTAAATCACAGGGTTTGCAAGGGCTAATTGGCTTTTTACTATATACTAAACTCGTTTTGCAATTTAATAATTGGCTGCCAAATCGCAAAATGGCTTTAGAAATGCATAATGAACACAATTTGGAAGGTTCTTGTTTAGGACATGCCTTCAAAATTGTGATTCTTAATGCATTGTATCAGTTGTTTATTGCTGCACTTTCGGTTGCAAACCATTGAACAGTTACCAACTATTCAAAGTAGGTGGTGTGCTATGCTAAAGCAGAAAGTGCCAACTCTAAACAAGCTACCAAAAAAGCTTTTATTTTTCTTTAAGCACAGCCTTGTTTTCTTTAATGAGGAACAGGCTTCACTTAAAAAAAATAAACAATTAAATAATTTATTTAAGTCTAATCACAGACATGGTTGTCTTCTGACCCTATTACGCCACCACCACTGTCTTCTGACCCTATTATGCCACCACCACAGGCATCCAGTAAGAGTAAGACTCAATTTGCAAACTACCTCATTAATATTCCTGAGTTAGATCCTAATATGACCCATTCCGAATGGAGATTTTGTTTTTCAAACTGACCTAATAGTACGTAGGTTGCGTCATTGGTTTTGCAAAAAGTCAGTGCACTATTTGAGAATATCCAATATTAGTACATCTTATCCTATATTATCCTGTATTCCTAAATGCTCAGTGAGGTACAAATAAAATGGAGAAGGAAAACCATCCCTTAGCAATAATAGTAAATACAGAACAAAGTTAAATTCGTAGTGTCACAGTATATTGGAAAAACTTTGGACTTGAGAGACTATTCAGAAATAGTTAATTTTAAGGATCTTTGGTTAAATATATTTGTTGTATATCAGGCTTCTCTAGTGCAAATCGAACAGCAGTGCTAATAAATGACTTGTGGTGAGATAGCGAAGTGTGAACTTACCATTTTGACTCAAGCAACGGATTGTTTCATCAAGTTGCAGCTAAGCCAAGAGTATTAAAATATTCCGGAGGGTAGGACCTGTGTAATCCCTGAGGAACACATCTTTTAGATGTCATATCCCGGGCCTATACATCCGTCCCTTTCAGTGGGAACTGGAAAGAAACTGGTGGTTGGACATTCTGAAACAGAGTGACTGATGGGTCCAAGGAAGTTGCAGCTGTGATGCCTACCCTACATTTCTACTGCTCATGCCTACCTTTGATCTGCTTCTATGAGACCTTTAAATTATTTTATCAACTTTGGGCTTAAAAAAGCTTATGGTTGTTGGATATATCTTTGGTTGTACAAACAGAGACAGGTTTTCAACAAGACTGGCTGATGCTCTTTGCGTAGGTGTTCATGTGATCTCTGTTGATGTTGATGCTGATTGTGCCTCAGATCCTCCTACTGTCATGGTGGGTGTGTCTCTCTCTCCATGGCTCTGAACGGTACACGTAGTTACTGGATGCCCCAGGTGGGACCAGGACACCCAAAGAAAAAAAGGTATGCCAGCTCCCACTCATACCCAAGAAGGACTTGTGAGCTGAATGGAATGTTGAGCATCTCCCACAGCCTTCAATGATACGTACGTTTGCTGGGTGCTCCGGCTGGGACTGGGGCACCAAAAACACACCAATTAAATTTAAAAGAAGCAGCAGCAATATGAAATGAAGTAGAGTAGTCACCCATTTCATATTCACTGCTGCCAGCCTGGGAGCGCCCCATAATGCCCCACAGGGGCTTTTAATATGTAATGTTTTGTTTCTCATGGTGCCCCAAGAAGGGGCAGGGCACCAACATTCATTTCTTTAAATGTTGGTGGCTGCAGGGAGAGCAGCAGCCCCCATAGGCATAGAAAACTTGCAGTAGGTCTCCTAGGTCATTGAATGCATGACCCCACAAGAGCTTACCATCATTTTCAAAACACTTTGAGCTGGAGCTGTATGCTCTTCAGTTGAAGGCAGGGACCATTTGTGGTTGGTTCTATGGCTACCTTATGTAGCATGACGGGTGCTCAAGAAAGACTCAAACACATCTTCATGGTTATTTTGATTAAAAGTGCTGTTTTTAAAATATTTTAGTATCAGTTACCCATATGACCTCAAATTACATAACTCATGACCTATTCAATGACATCAATGGAAAAACATAATTGATGACAGCTGAAATTAGATCATTGATGACTTCAGTGTGCATGGTGAGGACACAAGTTATAGATACTTCAGTTAACTAGAGAATTTCAATGTTATTTTGAGCTTATAATTTTTAAACTTTACGTTTTTAACTTAGATTTTTACTTAACTATAATGTCATGTCACATTAACCTTTATTTCAGAAAAGGAAAAGAAAACATATATATATATATATATATATATATATATATATATATATATATAATAATAGAGTAACTGAAAAAAACAAAGGTTACAAGGACATTATAGTTAGGTTCTGAATTTACTCGCACAAAACCATAGAAATTCAGCAGTTATATATAATATCACACTTGTTTTTTAATTGAGCCCCCCTGGGTGGGCCCGGTCCAGTGGCGATTTTTTAAATAAATTTGGGGGGGGGGGGAGGAAGGAGCACTTTACAGCTGTGTTAGCAGTGACTGGCTGCGGCAGTGATCACAAAACCTTGTTTGAAAGCAGTGGACAGTGGTCAGCTCTAATTAAAGTTGTATTTTCAGTATCATGTCACATATCTACTCTTAAAAAAGACACTGTGTCGTACCAGGATTTCATCTAAATAGGTAGCACAAGACTACCTTATCATGAAAATGGCAGTGCTGCAGGTTTGCTCTCTCTTTACTCCTTTCTACTGTACATTCAGAGCAGGAATTCTTATAATCAGTCATGTTGTGATGTGCTCTATACATCCAATGGCTTTCTTTTCAGGTCCAACAGAGACATAAGCCTTTAAACACTGTGGTGGTGGCAGTATTTATGGAACACATTAAATACCGACACAATGGGGCACTAATTACTGCAGGTCTTGGAAATTAGTAGGCGTTTGTAGTCAGCCATTATCAGCTGGTTTGACCTGCTGAAACTAACCTTCAGAAAAAAATGGGTGTGTGATATTTATTGCCTCTTGTAATCGTGCTATGTGGAAGGTTCTGCAGAGATCAGAATTCTGATCGCTGTTCAAAACAATAATTTTTGAAGAGATTAAAATTTAGACCTAACCGCCAAATCACACCTCAAATTGATGAGTCTGCCTTTCTGACATTCAAATAATGATTGTCACAAATCTACACACACCTGATTTATGCAATCTAAGCGTTACAAGTATGGATGCATCTGCACTTTTAATCATCAGCACTTTATAAAATTATTGTCTATTTGTTTATTAAACAATGTGTAAGGCGTATACATATATATATCAGGGATGTGGAATTCCTATCGCCCGATGCCCAGGATATACTGTTTGGGGCCAAGTACAACAAGGTTTCATGTTTATTTTGTCCTTGGGACAAGTAGGTCCAACCCCCTGCAGCACAAACCCTTTGGCTGCCAGTTTACAGAGAAGGGAACTGTCTGCAGTTGAAGTAATGTGTGTGTCCATAGGTTAATGGTGTTCGGACTTGTATTTACGGTACATTATTGAAAAGCCTTTATTATTAGGGTGAGTGCTGTTAAAAAACAAAAAAAAACAACAACAAAAAACGTTTTAAGGTTAAACTGCACTATTGACCGTGGTTCTAGTAAAAAAAAAAAAAAAAAGGAGAAAAAAAAGTGTACACACAGTTGAAAAGTTTGACAATATGAGGTTAAGTTTAATGCTCCCAGAATGCTTTCTGAATATATGCAAATGTTTGCAGAAGCTTGTAAGCAAGAGTGATGATTCTTTGCTTTCAAAATAAAATGTTCAGAACAAAATGCAGGTAGTAAATGAAAACCTATAGCTAGTATGACATTTTAGGTGCTATTTCTTTGAAGCGGCATTTTGTAAAAATGTGTTGATGCATACTAGTATTTCCCAAAAATATTCCTAATGGAAAATCAGTGTAACATTTTCAACAAGATTCTGGGAAGCATGCAAAGCCAATGGATCCAACAGTTGTTGTGAGTCCTTTGTTTTCATCAATGCATGTCTTGTTTTAACGTGGCTTTTATAACACTTTATTGTTGTGGGAGCTGCCAGGCCCTCACCATTGTAACGAACACTGGTAAAAAGCAAAACAAAACATTTTGGTCTCAAAAAGCACACATTGCCACTAGTGGTGTAACAAAGTTCCTGCAGTGCAGGGAGCCCCTCCAGGGGACCCCCACAGCACAGCAACTGCCCCGTGTGAGTCTGGGGGGGGGGGTCTTGTTCTTTGCAGCGGGGGCCCCCCAGTCTCATTATGCCACTGATTGCCACAGTAGTTCCTGGCACTGAACAAAACTACTTTGTTTGCCAATATTCTCCTTGCGGAACAACAGAATGCAATCACTCACAGTAAAGCCAGCCGATAGATAGATAGCGAGAGAAATAAAATATTGGGAAAAACAAAATTTCTTGGTCAACGCCAGACCTAATTAGGGACCCAATTCTTAAAGAAACTCACAAACGTGCACCCATGCTATATGTCTTTGAATTAGTGGCTTTCATGAATTCACAAGAACTTACAGAATTAGATAAGGTAATCGTACTCCCAGAAAATATCTGTGAACTGTATTTTAGCACAAGCACTTATGCATGTGTAGATTTGCTCATGTGAAAATCTGTTGAGCGTTTACAAGTTCAAATTGACTCCAACCACTTTTTTTTCAAATCCTGGAAGAACTTCTACTTCTACCATTGTTCGGAGTAAATTTCCAACCTTTCTCAGTATGGGGAAAGATTAGAGAACAGCTAGTGAACATCCTTAAAACATGCAAGCTAGTAGGTTTGCAGACTCAAAGGCATTCCAGCCGTGGAACTATCACATACTGCTTCCTCCAGCCCCGATACACAGATCTGCGGAAAGGTATCAAAATAAAGAAATTGCTATAGTAGGGATTGAAATTGCAGGTATTCAAGCCCTATTATAATATTTGCCCTGGCATGATCAGAGAGGCTATTGTCAGAGCTCTTGCAGAATGAGACTGCTGCCATAATTTGTTGCTGCACTACATGGCACCAGAGGGCCAAGTAGATTTTTTTACAGCAACCTGTCCCCTGGACAAGTAGATATTTGATTAAATTCCATGATTATTTTTTTTACATTTGTGGCTTTGACAAAGACCGTTTGATCGAAACGCTTCAGCCAGCTGAATAAATCATTGCAAGAACTTACATTTATTTATATATATATATATATATATATATATATATATATATATATATATATATACACACACACACACACACACCTAGTGGCCGTCGCCACTAGGTAGTTATAGTTAGGACCTAGATTCTATAGAAAAAGTGCTTTTTGTTTTGCTAATAACTTTAGCTACTTTTGATCAACTTTCACAACATTTTGTAATAAAGTACGATGCGCACTTTAACATCTGTCTGGAAAGTTGCAGAGTGATCCGTTAAGCGGGGGCCGAGAAACAAATGGCCGGCCCCAAAATGCTTTTTCCCCTGCATTTTTCCACAAGGGATTTGGACCAGGAATTGCCCCGAACCACTGGACGAAATTGCACCAAATTTAGCAGGGCCAGAAAGCAATTTTTTTGTTATTTAGCGTAAATCAGTTCAGTAGTTTTAGAGAAATTAAAGCAAATACAAATTTGTATATATAGGGACGCCAAAGCTCCGCGAACCCTCCTGGTCTCTTGCTCATATCTGATTGGCTGCCAACACTACAACAAGGAAGTGTTGGCAGTCATGTTGGGACTCTGCTTCAGCCGAGCCCTAGAAAATAAGATAAAAAATAAGAAAAGAGGCCTGGGTAGGGACACCCTGACCCCTTAATTCTGGTGCTGGCATCCCAGAGGGTCACCCAGAGCAAAAAAGCATTTTTTAAAAACATTTCGGCAGGAGACACAGTGGCTGATCCACTGAAAATTCGGAAAAAAAAAAAAAATTGCTGGCTCCCGCACTTGTTTAAATCCAGCCTCCGGGTGGACCAGGTCCAGGGAACATTGACATTTTGAATGCGGGGTGCGGCCTGCCCCCCCCACCCCTGCAGCCCCGGGGACCGCCACCTCCATGGGGCTTTAAATAAATAAAATGTGGGGGACCGTCCAGCCTGCCTGCAGCCCTTGGGATGGCCGCCTCCCCGGGCTAAAACCATTGTGTGCGGGGGAAGGGCGTCCAGCCCTCTTCCCTGCAGCACAAGGGACCACCACCTCCCCAGTGCTTTAAACAAAAATTTAATGCAGGGGAGGTTATGTGCCCCCCTGCAGCTCTGGGGACAGCCACCTCCCCGGGGCTAATAAATGTGGGGGGCTGTGGCCCCCCAGCTACCAAATACAGTGCTGGGGGGCCGCCCAGCCCCACCACATCCTCGGGAACCTACACCTCCCCAGGGCTTTAAAGAAATTGAAAGTAGGGGGACCTCCTGGCCTCCCCATAGCCCTGGGGACCGCCACTTCCCAGAGGCTTCAATTAAATATTCCCAGGGCTAATTTATTCATTAGATTGGGGGCAGGACAGCCACCCTCGAGGAGCCATAGATGGTCCTTGGGATGGCTACCCCATAGGGCCAGCTCCTGCTATGTCCTGGTGTGCCCCCACCCTTCCGAGACATAGCTGTTTGTTCAGACTTGGCAGGAGCTTTGACAGCTCCCGTCAAGCCAGAGCAATCATTTATTTCTGTGCTCACAAATATGCATGCAGGGAAACAGATGACAATATTGCTCCTGCAAGCAGGATGCAGCTCCCTGCTTGTGGGAGCAATGCTGGCAACTGGCAGGACGCGTGTCACTATCTCTTTCTCTTCCATCCCATTATAGAGATTGTCATTGCAATGGTCTCTCCATACAATGACTTTGAAGAGTAAGACTAGCAAGATGTTTGGTACGAAAGTTATAATTACGTTTGAATGTAGAGCAGAACAAAGTCACTTCTGACCTAATGGGCAAGGTCTTGTGCTGTCACTCAGTAGGCTGAAGGTTCAGATCCTAGTATCGCTTGGCGATGTGTCTGTTTATTTTCTAGTGTTTTCACTGTTAAAACATTCCTAGTGATGACCATTTAAGTTTTTGTCCCCTCAAAATCTGTAGGTTGAATGTCATAGCTAAGTATGAACACTGCACACTTAGGAGTCACCTCTAGTGATTAAGGTCTCAGACATGCGCACTTAAGGGTTAAGAGTTCTAGTCTAGTTGAGGCTCTGGCCATTTTCTTCTTTAGTTTCTTTTCAACTATAAATATTTAAGTTACATACTGAAAGGTGATTTTACTCTTTAATTGACAAAAACATTTTTCTTTTCAATTTGTCTGTAAATATCTCATTCTAAGGATATCATTCAGCAAAGCCTAAATCACTTTCTGTCTCTCAATCTCTCACTTTCTCTGTCTCTCTCTCTCTCTCTCTCAGGGTTGGGTGGTTGGCCGCAGGCACAACTGGGTGGTTATAGGGCCATAAGCCGTGTGCGGCGGTGATTGGATTAACGTATAGTGATAAAAATTACTATCCGTTAAAAAAAATAAAAAAACACTGAAAAAAACAAAGGTTCCAGGAATATTATAGTTAGGAAATAGAATTTTAAAAAACATAGAAATTCACTTAAAAAAATTAAAGGTTACAAGGACATTACAGTTGGGCTCACATTTTAATCGTACAAAACTATAGAAATTTACCTTTTATAGATAGAGATATCCCAAGTAACTATAACTCGTGCCCTATGGTAACTATATATACCCATGGCCTGTAAATTAAATGCTACCAGTGGTCCTGCAGCACTTATTGTGCCATCTACCCAAGTACCACTCCATAACTTGCCCCAGGCCTGCTATTGTAGTCTGACTGCTGTGTCACACTGCCATGTCGACTTGTTATTTAAATCCCTTTGCCAAGCCTTAACCTCCCCTTTAGTATATATATGTCTCCCCTAAGTCAGGCCCAAGCTAGTCTATAGGACAGGGTGCTGTATAATTAAAAAGTCATATATGTACTTTTAAGTTTTAACAGTCTGGGTAGTAAAAAAACTCCTGAATTCGTTTTTCACTAATGTGAAGCACACCCCTCCCTTAGGATAGCATTGGGGATTCCTTATTACATGTACATGTAATAAGCTTTAGTTCTAATTGAGAAGAGATATGTAATGTAGATATGTAATGTTTGGTACCTATGGAATTGAAATGATAAACATTCTTTAATGGTAAAGTTGGATTTTTCATTACAATTTTAAAAATGACACTTTTAACTGTTTGTGTGTACAGCCTGTCTTTGGTCACACCACAGGGTTAGCTGACAGTCTTTGTAAATTCCTCCCAGACAGTCAGACAATAGATGGCCTCAATGGGCCATCAACTGGCAGGATGGGGACTGGGGAGCATAGCTATGCACAACCCCGCTTGCACCTGAACAGGATGTGCCCTGTCTCCACAGTACAGGCCTAGCCACCTTCTGTTGTCACTGCAGCCAGCTTGGTGCTAGGGCAGGGGAATCAGGCACTTTAGTAAACCTTTCCAGAAGCTTCTCCTACCTTCCAGGAGAAGGGCACCAGGTTATAACAAATAGTTGCAATGCAGTAGGTCTTTCATTTGCTTAAGTCAGGGCTATTGGCGTTGTAAGTGCATAACTGGACTTGTCTCACTCTATAAATCAACCAACCCTACCGCATAATTTGGTCCTCTCTGCCACATAATTCCAGTGGCCGTGCATATAACTAAAGCACCATTTACCTTCTTCGTCTATCTTCAGCAAAAAATGAAAATATTGCCATTATTTCTTGTATTTTTTATATTATTAATTTGGGGTCCCACCAACCTAGTGTGGGGACCCTGAGATGACCTAGACAGAAAGATAATTTCCCACTATGAGTTATGGACAAAAAAAATGTTTTGTAAAAGGAATACTCCACACAGCATTTTGGGGCGAGTTTCCAGAGTGCAGTGAATATTGTAGTATCGAATCTCCCGTTGTGCCAGGAGAGCCGATTTGAGGGTTTCTGTGTTGGTGTTTTAAATGCTCCAGTTTGTTTATTTTTTAACTGCTCCGCTTGTACGTAAGTGGTTCTTGTGTAAAGCGCTCCTCAGATCGAGGACCCGCTATATGAAACGTCACATACTCATGTCAGGCGCTCCTCCCATCGAGTTTGTGCTATATGAACCTTTAAAACAATTATTAAATAAATAAAAGAGAATCCCCCAACCCCCTAGCTTGCAGCCTTTGTGCTCAGACACCAAAAGGAAACAGTGGCATACCCAAAACAAGGAAGGAGAAGGAAGAAGAAACAACATTCGGCTATGCAGTGTGAAGCCATGAGGCAAAAGAAACAAGTAATGCGCCACTCTAAGGTGTAAGGCTGATCATGCAATAATCCATGTAACAGGGTCAGTCTCCAAGGCGGTAACAAACAGCTTCAATGCAGGACAAATGTAAAGCATTTACCTACAAATTCAAGGTCTTTTTGAAAGGCATGCCATAGAACAAATGAAAGTGATGGGTGTGAGATGGGCGTGGTTCAAGACCACAGATGTAGATTATAACATGTTGAGAGACAGCGCTTGCGCACTGCCCAAGCTTGGCCTAAAAATAGGACCTACAGACCCCCTCTTTAGTTCTCTACTAGACCTTCTCACATACTGTCAGAGGACTGCCTGCTGCTGTGACCGCCTGTGCTCTCTGACAGATTGGTGCTGTACCTGAAAGGACTGTTTTGCTGCCTGAAGCCTGCATTGAATCCTCAGACGCCAGCCCTGCTGTTGAGCCCTGCATCTATATCTGCACCCAGGACTACCAGAAGTGACTCCAAGGTCTTGCTTGCTGGCTTCCTGTTCAGAGCCACAGAGACATAACAGGCTCCCACAGTCTTGAACACGCACCTGGACCCAGCCTGAATTAGTCCTGAACCTCCAAGAGATGTTCATCCACTCCCTGGACCCTTGGTTATGGTGCTAAACGTTTTCAGATGGCTATTTTCCAAAACTGAGGACTTAGACAAAATTGGGCCAAAAAGTGCTCAGAGAACCAGGAGAAGACCGGGACCAACCTGCTCTCCTATCCACCCAGTGTGCAATGCCATTAGGATAGACTTTGCAGTTTCTCCCTCTACGTTCCTCTCCACAGCAGCAAATTTGTTTCAGCTGTTCTTTGCTAAGGGGGTATCTGACCTCGTGGAACTGTATTTGGGGAACCCACTGGAGATTTTTCGACTTCCATTTCAGTGACTAAGTCTGAAGGTAAAAATCTTTACCACAGCTTCGCTCCGTGGCCATCCGACAACACTCCCTCATCTAACTCTCCTGCCTCCTTGCCCCGCTGAACATCTACCTTCCCAGCCGTTTTTTCTCAAAAAATGTTCTAAGTCCGAAGGTAAACGCCGACTCTACACAATAGACTTCTTGTATCCAAACCACACCCCCTTGTGGTCATCCTTTAACTTTTGACTTTGATCCGGTCTCCATCGACTAGATGTCTGCGGCCGGCGTATTGATCTTTTAGGTGCTAGATTTCGCCTTAAACTTTTAAAATTCATACCTCCAGTGCTACTGATTGGATTTTTGTCATTTTGGTGTCAAATAATTTATTAAAATGTACTCTATTAATTGCTTTGGGATTTTTCGTGTGTTGTGTTTTTACCTTATTAATGTTTGTGTGGTGCATAAATACTTTACACATTGCCTCTGAGTCAACCCTAACTGCTTTTTGTGCCACGCTACCCAGGGTTAAGCACAGGTTAGTTTAATGATTTTTGGTGGCTCGTCTTGCAAGGAATTGCGGCTGTTGCTTGGCCAGGGCTGACACGCCAGTCAACCAACAACCCAATTTCTCACATTGGTGTTTAGCGGCATCTATCAGGTCTTGTATCAGATAGAGACTTCTAGCTGCAGATTCCTTATCTTAAAATTTACCCCATGCGTCAGCCTGGATCTGGAGATTTTTCTTCGAGCAGTACCCTTGTGTGCCATTATGTGGCATCTGTCGACCCTGCATCCTTCGTTGGCGTCATTGGATATGATGTTGTAATAAGTATATAGTCGCCATCCCGGCATGCTGACATCAATTCTTTTCTTTCCACGCCAGCCTACTCACAGATCCAGAGAGACCTACCCTTACAGTCGCCTTTTGACTGGCCTTTCGATTTGTTTGTCAAAGTTTTTTACTTCTGGTGCGTCAAGATATCATTAAGGAAGACCGGCTTCAAGCCCTGCGACTCCTGTCACCACATGAAGTCGGTGATGGATCCGCACCTGGTGTGTTTGTGGTGCTTGGAGCACTACCACGACACAAAGTCGTGCTCCGACTGCCGGGCCATGAACATGAAGGCTTTGAGGAAGCAGTCCCTAAAGCTGCTTGTGGCCCAGCGTCCGGCTCCTCATCTCCCTTGGTTGAGAGGAAGGTCCCGAGAGGAGTTCCAGCTTGAAGAACCTATGGACTGGGCTCAAGAGCTTGGTGAAGCCAGCGGGCTTGATACCTCCCCTGATGCTGGTATGGTTTCTCCGCCTACCGTGGCTACTGAGGAAGGGGCTTTCTACTCCATGGTGGTACAGAGAACGGCCAAGTTCTTGGGCCTCGAGCTGCCTTTAGTGGCTGTCTGGACCAATCTCCTGACTGAGGTGCCTCAGCCTCGGGCTTCCACATCAGAACCCTTTTGCCCTTCAATGAAGCTCTCACGGATGTCGTGCTGGGGACATGGTCCAAACCTAGCACAGGGGCTCCTGGTAATTGGACAATAACCGTCTGCCATAGACCTGTGCCTAACAACCTATTTCCTGACCCAACACCCCACCCGAGAGCTTGGTCATCCAGGCCTCAACGTCCCATGGGGCATTCCCTTCTGCTTCCCCCGATAGGGAATCAAAGAGGCTGGACCACCTTGGGAAGAAGCTGTGTTTGATGGCATGTGTGGCTGTAGATACACATGCTCTGCATACTTCAGCCATCTAGTGTTGGGTCTGGATGTGTACAAGTTGTTTTCTTCTAAGAATCTTCTGGAATCACGAGGTAAAGTGACCCCTCCTCTCAGTGATAGTGCGCATGGTCATCAACTCCATTATTAGATTTTCTTTCAGCCATCAGGTTCAGACTTGTTCCTCGGTGCTCTGGTTCGAAGACCATTGTACACCCTGTATTTGGTATTGCTTTCATTGATGTTTCACACCCATCCATCGAAAACAAAAAGAAAACCGTCCGTCGATTCGACGGTCTCCACTTGCAACCTTAGGGTCTTGCCCAGTTGAGTGTCTCTTTGTTCTTGTTAGGCATGGGAATTGGAAGATAATGTGCTGCTGATGGATCGCACTCCTTTTCGGTTCTATCCCAGATGCCATGCTAAATACCCGCATGCAGACCTACATTTGGTTGGCAACCTCTGCCTATCTCCCACCACGACGAGGAGAGTTGTGAGGCCTGTCAATTGTTTCAATCCAAAAAGACATTGTGGGATTGTTGAGTGCGTCAGAAGGAAATGCAGGGCAAAGAGTTAAATGAGACACCAGGCATCTTCGGACTCCAGGATGTCAAACAACAGGAGAAGCTGCATGAGGCTTCGGCAGCGGAAGAAGAGGTCTTCTTGATTCCAGACTCCAAATCGGATCCAGAAATGGGGATCAACATGCAAGAAATTCCATCAGCGCAGCAAGCAGTGAGTACAAAAGACCCTATCCACCCCACAAGAGACATTCGACATCGACCGAACATACGGCTTATGGGCCTCCACTGCCAACAGGCCATGGTAGGCACCGACCAATTGCTAAAGCTGCCCCACCCTCGGGCTTGGCGCCAAAAGCTTACACCAATGTACATAGCCGGTCGATCTTGGGACCGAGCCGACTATCTGCTGCTTCGATTCCGACTACCTCAGCGCCGACCACCTCCGCACTGAAACAAAACTCTGCTTTGACATTGGAAGCTTCTTCTTCGGCACCAAAAGAGACTGCTTCGACAATGGATCCAATATTGGAGACTATGACGGAGAGACTCGATCCAAAACAAAGGACATTGGATGTCTAGCCTTCTACTGGTCGGATCGAGGCTAAGACCTTAAAGCTGACACCAACTTCATCCAGTTGTCATCTTTCTTTTGAGGAGGTTATTGATTTACTTTACCTTCTAAGATAAAGGGCATTGCCACGAGTCCTATCACCCACCCCTGCATGTCTCTCCACCTTCACCTTCCTTCTTCACCACATCATTCACACTCTGACATAGCTTATTTAAGTCTACAAGGCTCTCTGCAATAGTATACAGAAGATCAGGAAGGGGATAATACTTTGGCTCAGCCACCAATAGATCCCTGGGACTCATATGAAATTGATCCCCCCCCCCCAAATCCAGACCCAGACTTCTACCCAGTTAAGCCTTCACCACAAGATGGCACTACATCTTTTAATGAGCTTATAGCTAGGGTGGCTGCATACCATCAGGTCCATTTACACAAGGATCCTATAGTGGATGATTTTCTTTTTGAAACTCTCTTCTACTAGGTCTTGCAAATATCTGTGCATTTTAAAAGGAATGACCCGTTATGCAGGCAAGATCTTCAAGGATCCAGTAGGCAGCCGAATTATAACACCTAGGGTAGATAAAAAATATAAGGCAGCACCTTCTGATCCTGCTTACATTAGAGGACATATTCCACCAGAGTCATTAGTTGTGTCAAATGCTTGTAAATGAGCTAATCCACAAACTACAGCAGATGCTCCCCCATCAGATAAGGAGTCTAAACTCAGGCAAAATGAAAGTAGTTCAAGCAGGCAATCATTAGAGAATCGCAAATACCCTGGGGCTATTAGCAATTTATGATACAGCACACTGGGATGAGATGGAAGAGCTCTTTCAACATCTCCCCGAGGAGCATTGACAAAAAGGGTCAATAACTGGTTCAGGAAGGCACGTTAATTTCCAATAACTCCATTAGATGTGCTCTTTATGCAGCAGACATGGCCGCTAGGGGCATAAATACTAGCATACTTTTACGTAGACATGCCTAGTTGCGCATATCAGGTTTTAAGCCCGAAGTGCAGCAAAAACCTTTGAATGCCCCTTTTGACCAGCAACGCCTTTTTGGTCCCCAGATTAACCTAGATTTAGAGACGCTGAAAAAGGACACTGAAGTCGCTATGTCTATTGGGGCACTTCAAACTCTTATCACTCGTGGCTACTTTCAACGACCTGCCTTTAAGCAGGTTAGCAAACAAAAGTCATCAGATTCCTCTGCCTTCTTTAGATAACACCACTCAGCATCCCTTTCAAGAGGGTATTACAGAGGTACCTACAGGGGCAACTACTCAAAAGACGAAGGAAAAGTTCCTCCACTCGTGCCACCCCTTCTACATGTAAGCAGTGACTCTTCTTGTTCCCCCCCGATCACTTAACACCTGTTGGAGGACGCCTACAGCAGTTTTTTCCCACTTGGAAAACGATAACAATGAATCAGTGGGTGTTGGATATTATCCAGCATGGTTAATGCCTGGAGGTCATCAGACCACCTCAAAACATACAACCTCACAAACGTTCCATGGAAAATCTAAATTTGTTGAATCAAGAAGTGCAGGCTTTCCTGCCATAGAACCAGTCCCATTTCATCAGAAGGGTACAGGAGTATACACAGTATACTTCCATCATTCCCAAAAAGGACAGATCACTTCGGCCTATCTTAGATATCTGGTCATTAAATTGCTACATCCTGCCAGAAGACTTTCATATGGTAACTCTCCTGGATGTGATCCCTCTTTCACAACAATGAGAATTTAGGTCCGCACTAGACTTAAAAGATGTATACTTTCACATTCCAATACATCCAGCTCACCGGAAATACCTCCAGTTTGTAATACAAGGAAAACACTACCAATTCAAAGTACTCCCATTCGGAGTTACTATCGCACCTCATGTCCTCTACACAGACAGAGTATTCATGTTTTCTCATATCTGGACGACTGGCTCATCAAAACCAGTATGTTCCCACTATGTCTGCAACACACCCAGACCACACTGCATCTCCTTCATCAGCTGGGGTTTACCATCAACCTCCAAAAATCACACCTCCAACCTTCACAGGTCCAGCCATATCTAGAAGCTATCCTCAACACACAGCTTGGATTAGCTTATCCAAATGTAGACAGGATTCAAAATATCACAACCCTGCTGCAGCAGGTGCATCCCAACCAACAGATAACAGTTAGAAAAGTTCAGAGGATCTTAGGTTTGATGGCATCTTGTATTGCGATAGTACCACATGCAAGACTGTACATGCATCCGCTGCAGGAGTGTCTGGCAAGTCATTGGTCTCAGTCACAGGGTCAGATTTGGTATCTAGTATTGGTAGATAGCCGCACTCATCACTCTGCAGTGGTGGAACACAAAAAATGTGTCTAAAGAGTGGCCGTTTTTTGCCCTTTTCTCCAGATCACTCATACCATGGAGGCATCTCTGACAGGATGGGGTGCTAACCTACAAAATCTATCCATACAAGGACTTTGGAACTTCAGACACCAAGTCCTACACATCAACTACTTGGAACTTCAAGCCATTCATCTAGGACTAAAGCTTTCCTAGTTCATTCAACAGGATGTTTGTTCTGCTTCGAACGGATAACACAGCTGTGATGTTGTATTTGCAGAAATAGGGGTGCGGGGGACACATTCTGTAACTTTATCATGCTGCCTCAGACAAACTGGCATAGGGTAATAAGACACTGCTTTCATTAGTTAGTGGAATACCTCCCAGGGATGGGCAACCACTTTGCCGACTTACTCAGCAGGATGCAGCAACAAGTCCACAAATGGGAACTCCACCCTTGAGTCCTCCTTCCATACTTTCACAGTGGGGGTTTTCACACATAGACCTGTTTGCAACCGTAAACAACGCAAAATGTCCAAACTTAACCTCCAGGCTCCCACACCCATTATCCAGGTGCAATGCTCTATGGATGAATTGGTCAGGGATATTTTCCTATGCTTTTTCACCTCTCCCTCTTCTTCTTTTTGTGATCCGGGAGCTCAGGCACACATCTCTCACCCTCATTCTTGTAGCTTCTACTTGCCACTACAACCTTGGTACACCATGCTACACGAACTATCAGTAGTACCCCACAAGAAGCTCCCCTACACCCAATGCTCTTCTGACTCAGAACCATAGACAAATCAGGCATCCAAATCCCAAAGAACTCAGTCTCGCAATTTGGCTCTTGAAGTCATAGTTTGGATATTTGTTTGTTCCTCCAGAGTGTATGACCATTCTTAAAGAAGCACGTAAACCCCCCACTAGAGCATGCTATGCTGCTAAGCGGAAATATTTGTTTTCTATTGCTGTTGCAAACATTGAACCTTTTCAAGCAACTGTTCAAGATACTGTCTGCTATTTACTTCATTTGCAAACGTGTGGCCTAGCATATACTTTAATATGTTCTCACCTTGCTGCAGTAGCTGCATACATGAAAAACAAACAAGATTTATGTTTGTTTAAAATACCTGTTTTAATAGCGTTCATGGAAGGCGTAGGAAGGGTAGCTCCACCCAGAGTGCCTCCTGCACCAGTTTGGAATATCAACATTGTACTCACTAGGCTTATGGGGCCACCATTTGAACAATTGCATAACAGTCTTCTGCAGTTTCTATCATAGAAGGTAGCTTTTTTAATAACAGTCACCTCACTAAGATGTGTTGGTGAGCTTCAGGCATTAAACTTGGAAGAACTATTTTTTCAGATACATAAAGATAGGGTAGACCTGCGGACCAACCCAAAATTTCTACCCAAGGTAGTTTCTGCATTTCATGTAAACCAAACAGTTGAATTACCAGTTTTCTTTCCACAACCTGTGTCAGTTGCAGGAAGAGCTCTGCACACATTAGATGTAAACATAGCTTTAATGTATTATATTGACAGAACTAAAGAATTTCGTAAAACTAAACAACTTTGTTGCTTTCTCACCTCCCACTGTATCTAAAGCAGGTATCTCAAGATGGTTAATTAAATGTAACCAAACGTGTTACACCAAAGCTAAAAGAAGTTTGCTCACACTCAACTCGTAAGTTAGGAGCATCTATGGCTTTCTGGATTAACATACCAATAGCTGAAATATGTAAAGTAGCTACATGGTCAACTCCACTCACTTTTACTAAACACTACAGTGTGGATGTATTAGCACGTCAACAAGCAAATGTTGGACAGCCAGTGCTTCGTACTCTTTTTCAGAAAAATACAACACCCATGAGTTAGCCACAGCTTTAGGAAGGGCACTGCTTTACAGTCTATGCAGAGCATGTGTATCTACAGCCACACATGTCTTTGAACGGATTGTTACTTACCTTGGAAGCGTCTGTTCGTGGCTTGTAGTGCTGTAGATTCACATGCACCCGTCCTCCTCCCTGGAAACCCATGGTCATTGTAGCATACTTTTATATTTCTATATGCAAGGACATCCCTTTCTAACACTTTATTTACACTCCATTCTCACAACATTAGAAAACGATCTAACAATGGAGTCAATGCCGATGCGCACTATATCCGAAAGGAGGGATCACTTTACCTTGTGACTCCCGAAGATTCTTTGAAGAAAAACAACTTGAACACATCCGGACACAACACTAGATGGCAGAAGTATGCAGAATATATGAATCTGCAGCAGTACATGCCACAAACAGATGCTACAAGGTAAGTAACATAATCCTTTCTTTGTCCAGACTGGCATTGCGGTCCATGAACTCTGCATACCTTTAGGGCCGCTACACCATACTTTATTGGACACTGTTGTGCAAGTGCTGCCACAGGTCCCGGAGGAGGCCCGGGCCATTCTCTCCCAGGCTGTCGCTGATGAGAGAGACACAGCCAAGTTCACAATCAGTCTTGAGCTGGATACGACCAACTCTCTGGGCAGATTGGTTGCTTCGATGGTGGCCTTGAATGCCATGCCTGGTTAAGGACATCTGGCTTTTCAGGGGATGTCCAATCTACTTTGATTGACATGCCCTTTGATGGTACCGTCTCTCTGGGGACAAGGCAGACTAAGTGCCTGAGCGCCTTAAGGAGTCCCGAGCTATGGCCCGGTTCCTTGGCCTAGCTACTGCCACTCGCCTCCCTCAGTCTGCTTTTCGTCCCTTTGGTGGCCAAGGAAGGGGTACCTAGCCACTTCCATTCCCTGTCAGCCACTGTGCCACGCTTACTGCTCAGCCTCTGCCACGTGGATCAGGGAGCTAGCGGTCTAGCCAGTCCACCATGTCCCCCTCCACCACCGCAGACTCCAAACCTTCCTAGTCTGACACTTCCCCAAGAGGGACCAGTGGGCCGCAATATTCGCCATTACCTGCCCCGCTGGAGCACCATCGCGCCAGACAGTGGGTTTTGCAAATAGTGCGAAGGGACTACTCCCTTCCCTTCGAGACTACCCCTCTTTCCGTGCCTCCACTCTACGATCGGATGACAGAGGATCACCTGGCACTTCTCCACCAGGCAGCTACATTTCTCTTGGCTAAGGGAGCCCTAGAGAGGGTCCCTGTGCCAGATGTATCTTGTGGTTGATATTCCGGCTACTTTCTGGTGCGAAGAAGGACAAGGGCCGCCGCCCTATCCTCGACCTCCAGTCCCTCAGTCTCTTCCATTGGAAGGAGTAGTTCAAAATTCTCACTCCGTCTCAGGTCCTATCTGCCCTGGACCCAGGAGACTGGATGGTACTGTTGGACTTGCAGGATGATTATTTCCATATTCCTGTTGTGCTTGCCCACAGATATTACTTGTGGTTCGTGGTAAGTCACAAGCATTTTCAATTCACTATGCTCCACTTTGGCCTTGCCAGTGCCTCTCGGGTGTTTACCAAAGTGATGGCAGTGGTCGCAACTCATCTGCGAGGGTTAGGGGTTTCAGTCTTCCCCTACCTCGACGACTGACTGCTGAAGGCAGGCTCGCTCAGATTGCCTCACACCTCCAAACAACGGCATACCTCCTGCATTCACTGGGGCTCACTATAAACGTGCTGAAGTCACACGTGACTACCCCTCAGATGCTCCCTTTTCATCTGAGCTGTTCTGGACGCAGTGCAGTTTTGCGCCTGTTCTCCCGAGCGGCGAGTCCGATATATTTAGGCTATGATACCAGTGTTTCAGCATCTATCCTGGAGTTCAGTTGGAATGACTCTGAGGCTACTGGGCCTCCTGCATCCTGCTGGTGACTCATGCCAGATGACATATGCGGGCTCTGCATTGGGACCTGAAGTTCCAGTGGGCGCAGCATCAGGGAAATATCTCCCCAACCAGATGCTACTGTAGTCACAGATGCTTCAGTCCTGGGATGGGGTGGACACATGGGAGAGGCGGAGTCCAAGCTCCATATCAACCTTTTGGCGCTCAGGCGATCAGACTAGCATTGAAAGCATTCAAGGACAACACCACTGCCATGTGGTACTGCAACAAGCAGGGTGGGGTAGTCGTGGATCCTGTGTCAGGAGGCTGTCCCTCTCTGGACATGGCTGGAACATCAGGGCATATCCCTGGTGGTTAAACATCTGGTGGGCTCTCTGAACTTCAAAGCGGACAAACTCAGCCATCAACGCCTGATCGATCACGAATGGCATCTCAATCATGAGGTGGCACAAGGTCTCTTTCAGCAGTGGGGAGAGCCTTGGTTAGA
Organism: Pleurodeles waltl; assembly: GCF_031143425.1. NCBI lineage: Eukaryota > Metazoa > Chordata > Amphibia > Caudata > Salamandridae > Pleurodeles > Pleurodeles waltl. The sequence goes on from NC_090436.1 coordinate 853,501,671, forward strand.
TCTGTTCGCCTCCACAGAAAACGCACAATGTCAGCTGTTTTGAGCACTGGAGTTTCCAAGGCGGCACTCGCTCGGCAAACTTGGGCCTCCTTGACGCCTCTATCAATGCCACTTCTGCCCAGAGTTCTCAAGAAGATCAAGAACGACCAACCCAAACTCATTCTTGTGGCTGCAGACAGGGCACAAAGAGTATGGTATCCCGAGCTCTTGAACATGGCATTGATCCTCCAATCGAATTGCCCTTTCGGGAGGATCTTCTGTCACAGCAACGGGGGACTGTTCTCCACCTGAACCTGTCCAGTCTCTGCCTTCTTGCATGAAGATTGAGCGGTGGCAGTGGGACACCATCAGTGGGCAGAAGGTGAAGGCTCTGAGAGACACAGGAGCCAGTGTGACTATGGAAAGGTGTCAACTGGTGTCCTCAGAGCAAGTGATTCCAAATACATTCCCCCAAGGTTGTAGTAGTAGCAGACAACTGAGAGAGCCACTACCTTGTGGCTCTAGTTTCCTTTGAGTGGAGGGGGGTCTCAGGTCTTCTGAAAGTTGATGTGAGCCCAGCCATGTCTGAGGATTGTTTGCTAGGGAACGATCTTGAGCACACTACCTGGAAGGAATTGGAGCTCAGGTCGCACCTGGAAATGTTGGGTTTGTGTGACCACCAGGTCCATGGCTACCCAAAAAGAGAGTGAAGTAGGTCTGAAGCCTCGAAGAATGACCCAGACAGCTGCCTAGAGAGGGAAAGGCAAGGAGCATGGGAAACCAGCCCCTAAATGTCCCACAGAGGAAGTTGATGGTGTGCTGGTGAGGCTGCATCTGAGCCCACTGGAGAGGGCATTGCCTCCATTGGTGACCTGCCTGAGCTTGCTAGATGGCAAGCAGAAGGAGGACCCACCAGGGAGGAGTTCTGTAAGTCACAGAGGGAGTGCCCAACCCCGGAAGGCACGAGGCAGCAGGCTGAAGCCCAGGAAGCTGGTGATACCTCTGGAGATCGCTGCTACTATTGGGAGAATGAACACCTGTATATTGAGCCTAAGATACCTGTGCATGTGGCAACACCGGCACTGGTAGTTCCCCAATGCTACAGGGACTTCCTACTGGGGCTGGCTCATGAGGTACCTCTGGCAGGACATCTGGGGCAGGGCAAGACATTTGCCAGGCTTGTCCCCCACTTTTATTGGTCCCGGATGAACATTTCTTAAGATTCATTCTTTAGGACTTGCTTGACATTCCATGCCAGTGGGAGACAAGGAGAAAGCTGAAAGCTCCACTGAATCCCTTGCCTGCCGTTGGCACCCCCTTTGAAAGTGTGGGCATCAACACTGTAGGACCCCTGGACCACAAGACAGCCTGTGGCAACAGGTTTATCCTGGTCTTGGTGGACCATGCCACTAGGTACCCTGAGGCCAAACCTCTGAGGACTGCAACTGCACCTGCAGTAGCTAGGGCTCTGATGGGAATTTTCACCAGAGTGAGATTCCCCAAGGAAGTGGTATCTGACAGGGGCACCAATTTTATGTCTGCATATATGCAATCGTGAAAGGAAAGGGGAGTTACTTACAAGTTTCAACAAGGCCCTCAAGTACCTGATTATGGGTCTACCTGAGCCCCGGAGGCAGAAGTGGGACATCCACTTCCCAGCCTTTCAGAAGAACAACTACCTTTCCCATAAGGCTTATCGAAAGCAGAACAACAGCAACAACCAATCGTTGACAATCTCTGCATTCTAGTGCTTCAACTGTCTCCATGCTCCCTCTTTCTTTGTGCAGCAGAAACCTTGCAAGTGGAAAAAAAATCTTGGCTCGTTCCATCAGTCTTGCTTACAAACATCATTCCCTGTGGAGGGAAAAATACTGGTAAATCCCATGTCTCTGTAACAAGTGTCATAGGATTGATCAACATCAAGCACTTCTATTGGCAATATTGATGCATAGTAGTAATAACCAGAGTATCCAAATAAAAATGCATAATTATAACAGTTTACAAAAGAATGAAGGAGCACATTACTTGTACCTAACGAGAGATTTTCACACATCAACAAATTTGCCTGTATGTAATCTCCCACCGATAAAAGTAGACATGAGTTGCTTGGTGCAACCCCTTGGTTACCACCGAAATGGATATTTGAATGTAGGATAGGGTTGGGAGAAAAGGAAAGAGGAAAAAGGAGAATACCCTCCACCTTTAAGGGAGAGAATAATCCTCGCCTCTGTGTCCTTAATAGAATTGAAACTTTCTGTTGCGCCAGCTAGGGCATTTTTTGTTCTATATCAGGACCGGAGGCTTGGATTATGCTTGCTCAAAGCTTGTCCATAACTGTAGATGTCATGTGAATCTCCGGCTTAAAGTAAAACATCTTGAATGTGGAAACGGAAGACCAATCCGTCGAATTCAAGATATCTTTCAGGCAGGCTCCTAATGCAAAAGCCTTAGAAGCCATCGCCCCTCTCGCCGAATGTGCACCAAAAATGGAAAAGTCGATACCAGCTTCCTGCAAAATACCTCTAACCCACCGAGCAATAGTGGGCGACGAAACCACCTTGTATGGTTTGGAGGGGGGGTGAGGGGTCAGCTGGGGGCGGGAGGAGGGAGGGGGGGGGCGACGAATGGGAGCAGGGGGGGCGGGGCCGAGCGGGAGGTGGCGGCGGGAAAGCAGAGGGCGGGGGGTCAGATAGAGGGGAAGGGAAAGAAGATAGGGAAGGGAGGATTACAGAGGAGGAGAGGAGTCAGAAGAGAGGAATAGAAGAAGAAGAAGAGAAGACCACAGTGGAAGAGGAGAGAAGACCACAGAAGAAGAAGAGAAGACCACAGAAGAAGAGGAGAGAAGAGTACAGAAGAAGAAGAGAAGACCACAGAAGAAGAGGAGAGAAGAGTACAGAAGAAGAGGAGAAGACCACAGAAGAAGAGGAGAGAAGAGCACAGAAGAGTACAGAAGAAGAAAAGAACACGCAGGACGGGGTGCAGAGGAGGAGAAGAGCACAGAAGAACACCATCATCTGATCCGCGCCACCAAAAGAACTTCCTTCACAGACATACTGGACAAGAACATTCACAACAGCAAAGAACTCTTCAACATCGTCAAAGAGCTCTCCAATCCTAACGCCAACTCCAACTCCATCACGCCCTCACAAGACCTCTGCATCTCCCTCGCTACCTTCTTCAATCGTAAGATCACTGACCTACACGACAGCTTCGGACACCAGACCCAGCCAACCACCACAGAACCTACAACCCCAGCCATCACCCTCAATGCCTGGACTCACATCAGTGCGGAGGAGACCAAAGCTACCATGAACACCATCCACTCCGGTGCCCCCTCGGACCCCTGCCCCCACTTCATCTTCAACAAAGCCGACGACATCATCGCCCCTCATCTCCAGACCATTATCAACAGCTCGTTTGCTTCTGCCACCTTCCCCGAGAGCTGGAAACACGCCGAAGTCAACGCCCTCCTGAAGAAACATACGGTGGACCCCAGTGACCTGAAGAACTTCCGCCCCATCTCGCTCCTCCCCTTCCCTGCCAAAGTCATCGAGAAGACCGTCAACAAGCAACTGACCAATTTCCTTGAAGACAACAACCTACTCGACCCCTCCCAGTCCGGATTCCGAGCCAACCACCGCACAGAAACCGCCCTCATCGCAGTCACAGACGACATCAGAACTCTGATGGACAACGGAGAAACAGTCGCCCTCATCCTCCTCGACCTCTCGGCTGCCTTCGACACCGTCTACCACTGAACCCTAATATCCCACCTCCGCTCCACCGGTATCCAAGGACAGGCCCTGGACTGGATCACTTCTTTCCTCTCTAACCGCTCCCAAAGAGTCTACCTCCCTCCGTTCCGCTCAGACCCCAGTGAGATCATCTCCGGCGTCCCACAAAGCTCCTCGCTTAGCCCGACTCTCTTCAATGTCTACATGAGCCCTCTCGCCGACATCGTACGCAAACACAACATCAATATCACCTCCTACGCCGCCGACACTCAGCTGATACTTTCCCACACCAAGGACCCCACCAGCGCCAAGACCAACCTGCAAGATGGAATGAAAGACGTCGCAGAATGGATGAAACTCAGCCGTCTGAAACTAAACTCAGACAAAACGGAAGTCCTCATCCTCGGAAACACCCCGTCCGCCTGGAACAATTCTTGGTGGCCCACGGCCCTTGGCACCGCACCAACCCCCTCAGACCACACACGCAACCTCGGATTCAACCTGGACCCACTTCTCACCATGACCAAACAAGTCAACGCCGTATCATCTTCCTGCTTCCTCACTCTCCGCATGCTCCGAAAGATCTTCCGCTGGATCCCCGCCGACACCAGAAAAACTGTGACGACGCCCTCGTCACAAGCCGCCTGGACTACGGAAACACCCTATACGCAGGAACCACCGCTAAACTCCAGAAACGTCTTCAGCGAATACAAAACGCCTCCGCCCGCCTCATCCTCGACATACCCCGCAACAGCCACATCTCCGCCCACCTGAGACACCTGCACTGGCTTTCCATCAACAAAAGGATCACCTTCCGGCTCCTCACCTACGCACACAAAGCCCTCCACAACAAGGGACCTGAATACCTCAACCGTCGCCTCAGTTTCTACACACCCACTCGTCAACTTCGCTCCGCCAACCTCGCACTCGCCGGCATCCCTCGCATCCGCCGCACTACGGCAGGTGGGAAATCCTTCTCCTACCTGGCGGCCAAGACATGGAACTCCCTCCCCGCCAACCTCAGGACCACCCTGCATTCCGGAGGCAGCTCAAAACCTGGCTCTTCGAGCAGCAGTAACCCCCCTCCCCTAGCGCCTTGAGACCCTCACTGGTAAGTAGCGCGCTTTATAAATGTTTTTTGATTTGATTTGATTTGATTTGATAGGGAAATGACCAATTGCCGCCCACCTGCTGGCCTGAATTCTTCCGTAACAACCTTGTAAGCCTTAAGGCATCAAACAACACAGAGTTTAGGTTGATGAGGAAACACTGGGTAGGATGCAAACCTGGAATGACATTTCGTAACTTCTGGAAGTATGAAAGGTCACACCCTTGAGTGTGAAAACCTAACATGAAAAATCTAGCGCTCTAACATCAGACACTCTATGGCAAGACACCAAGCACTGTAACATTGTCAGCTTACCAGACAACTGTTTCCTAGAGAGGTATTTATTTCACTGCCAACTCTGGAACAAACAAACCACTTTATTAACTTCCTATTAGGAAGAATACCTTGGCTCCGGAGGATCAGAGAGTCGAATACCCCTCATCAGCTTCCTCACAAAGGGGTGGTCCCCAGCTGGAACACCCTCAATGGGTACATGACCCACCAAAAGAGCGGATCAAAAGGTATTTACCGACCTGTAAACCATTCCCTCCCAAAACTAGCAAACAGAAGTAGTTCAAAATAGATCCCTTAGATGTTTGGAATGCCAGTCAGCTATCTCTTTGGACTTCCCCTGCAGATCCTCTGCCGTCACTGAAATATTTCGCTTAAGGCAATTGTCCCAGAATTGCTTTGCCATCTCCGCCAGTGACCTGGACTGAGGGCATCCCAACCGGTTCATGCAATGAATTTCCAACAAGTTGTCCATCTTCAATAGCGGACTCCAAAGGACCCTGCCAACTACTCCAGACAATTTATGTTAAGTGACCTTTCGTCAGATAACCACTTCCCTCCTGTGGAAACACCTCCACAACTGGCTCCCCAGAGGCTGACGTCTGACTCAATCACCAAATAGGGACTGGATCCGAATATGGCCCTGCTATTTCAGGCACCCATGTGGTCCAGCCACCAATTCATTTCCTCCCGGACTTCTTCGGTGTGTTGGATTTGAGTGGCATAGAAATTACCTTCCTGCAAATGATGAGCTTTCAGACGCTGCAAAGCTCTGTAGTGCAGAGGGCCTGGAAATATCGTCTGGATCGATGAGGTGAGCAGGCCTGTCAACTTGGCCAAATTCCTGAGGGAAGTGTGAGAGTGAGCCACCATCTTCCACAATTCGTGTCGAATCTTCATCATTTTCTTTGCCGGAAGTCTCAGGGTGGAAGACTATGACAAACCCGAGAAAGGTAGTCTTTTGTTGCGGGCTGAGGAGAGACGTCCTCTCATTGATAACGAAGCCCAGAGTCTCTCTAACAAGTCCGCCACCATCTGAAGATGTTGTATCAGAGTACGAGGTCACTGGTCCATAAGAATCATGCAAAGACCTTCGCCCCAAGATACTCCACTACGGGTCGGATGACCTTGGTGAAGCACAAAGTAGCAGAGGACAGACCAAAAGGAAGTGTTTGAAACGCGAAGACTTGGTGATTCCAAACTAATTGGAGAAACCTGAGATGTGGTGGAAAAAATACAGAATGGTAAGGTAAGCATCCTTTAGATCCACCAAACCATCCAGTCCCCAGGACAGAGAAGGTCTCTCAGAAGATGGATACTTTTCATCTTGAAGAGGCAGTAAAGCAGCCACCCATTGAAATCCCTGAGATTGACCACAGGGCGCTGATTTCTATCCCTCTTCTCTACCAGGAACAGAATGCTGACAAAACCGTGTGGATGAAGAGTAGAAAAAGTGATAGCCCCTTTGTTGAGGAGCTCCGAAACCTCCTGATCGATCAGGAAAAAGTCAAGGGCCGCGGGACACAAACCTGCACCCATGTCCCCACAAACTCCAAGTCATAACCCTGGTCTGTCTGGAGAACCCAAGCATTGGATGTCAATCCCTTCCAGTTGTCCTGAAAACTGGCCCACCGACCTCCCACCTTGAAGCTCGGAAGAACAGAGAGTCCTCACCTTGGGCAGATCCCTGGGCACGACCTTGTCTCCCACCTCTGCCACCCAGGCACGTGGGAACCGCTGAGAGGGGTAGAAACCTCAAAAACGGGCCGGATCTTGCCACTGGGTTTGACAGGAGTCTTGGCCTTTTTGGGAGGACCCGAATGAAAAACGGGTACCCCCCCACCATGTCTGGCCCCTCCCCCAAAAAATGTTATGAACAAATCTTCTTAATAGAAGTGTGCGTTTTATCAAATGATGTAAATGTCTGGACAAATGCTCCTAATTCTTTTATGAAGGGGTCCCAAACAAATCTCCTTTCACCATGGGCCCCGCCTCAGAAGATGTCAGGTCGCCCAGTTTTGGGTCCACTTTAATCAAAAGAGACTTTCTTCTTTCAGCATTCTCAAAGAGAATGACGGCACGTTAGGCCTAGCTCAACAGAACCTCAGGTTAAATGAAGGACCCCGAAAGCTTGGCCTTCCCAGCCATATCCAAAATCTTCGTAAGGGGTCCAGTGAAATCTAGAAGTTTATTTTGGCAAGACCGCCAAGAGCGGTCGCTTCCCTTCCTGGGATCTCAAATGAATTTAACCAAGAATGTATTCACACGCTCATCTATCGCCGGAGACTGAGCCACCTTGCCTTCAAGGGCTGGGCAGGAACACTTTGCCTGAAGGTGGGTGCAGACATCCTTGCTCAATGTTTTTCTCAAGCGACCTGCGACATAGGCTCGAAAGGAGACCACATAGAAAAACAAGGATGAATCGGGTCGTCCGGATCAAGCATGTCTGCCACCAGACTGTCATGTGAGGCTTGAGATGCTTCCACAGTAGATGGGCGCCAAGGGCGAGAAGGGCAGGGTTCACCGTCTGAGTCACCCGGAGAATCATCCCCATCCCGAGAAGGGGACATGGAGAACAGAACTACGGGATGCGGTTCCTGCAGCCTAGGCTGAGATTGAAGGACAGTCCGTTTAAGGCACTCAAAAGCATCCTTACAAACACTTTGCTTTGTGGGGTGCTTAGTTGCTGGACATGCGGAGTGTGATTGATCAGGGCCTGAGCCAATCTATCCACTTTGTTCTCCAAAGGAGCGAGAACCATGGAAAGAGCGTGTTGGAAGAACACATCCACCTCCTCGCAGAAGTTGGCATCCAGATGTAAAAAGGTGGAGGCTTCCTTCTCAGAAAAGGTAACCTCTGTATCTTCCATGGCAGCGAAGCACTCTGGACATCTAGCCTAGATTACTTAGAGGTAATACTCTAATTAGGGACCCACACACCCCAAACAATCCACGGGGTATAAAGATAGTAGCCTGAGCAGGTCCCCGCAGTGTTGTGAGTTGCACAATGGGGCAGAAAGCGAGCAACTCAGGAGCGCACCACCAGACAGCGTGAGCAACTGTACCAATGTTTATATGTATTATGTTATGCCCAGAGTAAAAGAGTGGACTCTAGGCTGGTGAGTTGCCTTGAAGGAGGGCCCTGGGGGTTAATTATTTACAGATCCGACCCCACGACAGGCGTGGCGGTCACCGCTTGTACAAAGATAGCAAAATATCGCCGGAAGAGCCAATAAAATGAATACAGACCCCTGTGGGGAGTCACACGCTCCAGGCTATTGTGAGATGCAACAGGCCAAGGTTCTGCGACACGCCAGGAATGCTGACAGAGCGCCCTGCGTGCACGGAAGCGAAGGAATGTCTCGTTTGAGAATGCACTCAGTCGGCCAGCTGTAAACGCCACACCGCTGTGACGCATGTCCGACGGCAGTGTAAGGAGAATTAAACCGATTCTCCCAGGGTCAGCTGGAACCAATAGTGAGAAAACAATATAGATTAGACACAATGGACAGCAAAACAACAATTATGAAGCAAGGGAACTTAACTTTGGGGCTGCAGCAGCGAAAAAAGAGAGGGAACAGAGAGACAGTTGAAGGACTATAATGCAGACTGTGGATGATTGGTTACTGTTGTTGTTCTGTGGTTATTGTTGTTGTTCTGCTTTCCCTAAGCCTTATGGGAAAGGTAGTGGTTCTTTAAAATGGTTGCTGTTATACATAAAGGTGAAGAAAGAAAGCTTAATCCGTGCCTCCTGTCCTGACATAGAATTCTAGCCTGAGTAGAAAGTGTGGGTGATGGAGCCAATAGAGCCCAGAGCCCTCTGAAACTGTTGACTGGGCCTTATGAGATAGTTGAGAGGAGGGGAGGCCACCTACTATGTGGATCTCAAGACCCCCAAACACCCCTAGGGGTCCTCCATATCAACCGTCTCAAGCCATACTTTGAGAGGTCTGAGATCACCATGCTGTTGGTGATAGCTGATGGGGTGGAAGAGGAGTGGAAACCTCTACCTGACCTCCTATCATCAAAAAAGAAATATGGGTCAGTGGAGTTTGTCAACCTCTCCCCAGCCCTAAACACAGAACAGCTGAGGGACTATCACCATTCGTGGGGCAGTTTGCCTCTCTGTTTTCCCTCACTCCTGGGTTTACACATTTGTGTACCCATGACATTGATACAGGAGACATCTCCCTGTCAAAAACAAAATATACAGGCTGTCAGATGAAGTAAGGACCAGCATCAGGGAGGAAGTATCTAAGACGTTGGCGTAAAGGGTGATAAAGCACTCCAGTAGCTCCTGGTCTAGCCCGGTGGTGCTGGTTCAAGCAGCTGCCATATAAGCTACTGCCCCAGAACTCCAGTTCTTTGTACACTAGAGGGGGCTCAACTCAGTCACTGTGACTGATGCTCACCCCATCCCCAGAGTGGATGAGCTCATGATAAGTTAGAGTCTGCCAAGTACCAGAGTACCTTTGACTTAACCAGATTGCCCTAACTGAAGGGCTAAAGAGAGGTCAGACTTTTCTACTCCAGAGAGGCACTTCCAGTTTAATGTGGTGCCCTTTGGACTTACAGAGGTTGGTGAACCAGGTTTTGGATGGTATGGAGGCCTTCAGTGCTGATCACCTGGATGACATAACTGTCTTGAATAGCAGCTGGAAGGACTACTACTTTCACCTGCAGAAAATGCTTCAGGCCCTGCAGAAAGCATGCCTGGCTATCAAAACCAGTAAGTGCCAGATAGGGCAGGGGTCTTTGGTGTACTTAGCACGGGGCGAGTGTAGGGTGAAGCCCCTCTATGCCAAAATAGAGCTCATTCTGGCCCGGGAGCCCCCAAAACCTTAAGGGTAAGGACCTTCCTGGGCCTCACAGGAGGTTTGTCAAGGAGTATGGCACCATTGTTGCCCCCTTGACTGAGCTGACTTCAAGAAGCAGCCCAAAAAGGTGATCTGGACCGTGGCTTGCCAGAAAGTCATTGACTCCCTAAAACAGGCCATGTACACAGCCCCTGTACTCAAGACCCCTGACTTTTCCAATTAATTCATTGCACAAACAGATTTCTCAGAGTATGACATAGGGCTAGTTCTTTCACAGCTTAATGATGAGGGCCTAGACTAAGCTGTGTATTTCATCTCTAGGAAGTGACCTCCCCAGTGAACAGAAGTGGAGTGCTATCAAGAGAGAAGCCTTTGCTGTGCTCTGGGTTCTGAAGAAGCTGAGCCCATACTTGTTTGAACCTACTTCAGGATTCAGACAGACCCCAGGCCCCTCCGGTGCTAATGCAAGTCAGGAATGAGAATCCAAAATTGTTGAGGTGTTCCATCTTCCTACAGGGAATGGACTTTATGGTGGCGCACAGATTTGGGTCAAACTACCCCAATGCTGATGGTTTCTCTAGGTTCTTCCACCTTAGTGATGAGAACTCCCTTTAGGTTGTGTAGTTCTCCCCACTTTCGGCTGAGGGTGGCACTTTTTAGACCTGTTAGTCTTAGAGTGGTCGTCCTCCAATTATTTTGCCTACTTACCTTCCATTTTTGCTGGATTTGTCCTTTTGTGCCCTTAGGACTCTGCACTTTACGACTGCTAACCAGTGTGAAAGTGCTTCTGCTCAGTCCCCAAAATGGGGTTTGATTGGCATATGCCTAATTGGCATATTTAATGTACTTGTAAGTTCATTGTGGAGTGGTATACCATATACCCCGGGTCTGTAAATGTAATGCTACCAGTGGGCCTGAAGCATTTGTTGTGCTGCCCATTAATAAGTATAGTAACCCTGCAGCGATAAAGAGGAGGTTCAATATCATTTCTTCAGCCATACAAGACATTAACTCAAATCCTCCAAGCAAGCATGGCAATCTTACAACTACCATATTCAGTGTACCGTTCTCTCATACTCTTTGCCTGCCATTTATGGCATTTCCATGCTTCTCTACCTGCCCTGCCCCCTTCTTGTGGGCATTTTCACCTCTTCCACCTCTGAAGTACATTCTCATCTGCCCCTTTCAACTGCTTATACGTGACCACGTTGAGTTACAAACCTATCTGCTGCTACACTCCAGTTTTCAAGATTTTTTCTACCTCACCATGCCTTTTTGCAGGCTGTGTGCACGTGCTTTGTGTGTTGTATGTGTCCGCAAGTGTATTAGATTCATGCGTGCACGCCTGTAGGGAGATGTGCATATGTGCTGCGTCTGTGGTGTACGAGTACGTGCTGCCTGTGTGTTTCCACGTGTTGCCTGTGTGATTGTTCACTGTGCTGCACGCACACATTTGAATAGTAGTGTCGGTCTGTGCACGCACTATATGTAGGAAAGCCAACCCTGTCGCTTTCATTATGTAACTGAACGTTTCTCATATTTTTGTTTCTCCAGCCTGACGAATTATACTTTGAGGAAGGTGACATTATTTACATTTCAGATATGGTGAGTTTATATTAATGTATTTTAAGCAGTCATTGATAACGCTGTTTGTATTTTACGCTTCACTAATTTAAAATCTCCCCTTCTGCTCCTAGAGTGATTCAAATTGGTGGAAAGGTACTTGCAAAGGGCGGACAGGACTAATCCCCAGCAACTACGGTACATTTTTGCAGTCTGTGAGAGTAAGAGTGACTGGAACTAATTGAAGCACGTTTAATGAGGGCAGTGTTTATCAACGGCGTAATTTCCGTTTTGGGAGAGTAAATCCGTATTTGCTTGATTAGCTCAAAATTTGCAAGCACAGTGACCTATACTGGTATGTGATACTGAAAGCCTGGGAAAATACGAAGCATTAAGATTTTACTTAAATACTTGGAGAATGTTCTCATTACATACTGCTTCTGGAAAAAGTGCTTCATTTCCCGCTGTGCATCCTGGTTTACCACCGCCTTTTGGCAGGGACATTTGATAGCATGTTCATTGCTCATCTGTGCTGCTTTCGTCAGTTTGTTGTGGAGGAGTTAAAACTATTGACTTGATTTTCGATGGGATTTGATGAAATGTAATTTCCACAATTTAGTTAGAACTGACCAGTGATTTTTGGAAAGTTGCAATATTTGCCACTTTCTTGTTTTACAAACCTCTTGCAAAGCCCTCAGAAGTTAGAGGTGTCAGCTGTTGCAGTTTGCCCCAGGTCTGCACTTTTCGGTTCCCCAGTTTGATGCAAAATGTATTTATATGTTTGTCACAAAGGCAGGCTTTAGATTATCTGTGCCTGGTAACTGCGCCCTCGGCTACGTGGCCTTCATTATTTGCTGGAGCTGCTTTCAAATGTTTCCAGAGACATTGACATTTTTTTTTTAATTTGTATTTATTTATTTTTTTTTTTAGATCTGGCGTTAGTCATGACCTTTTGATTTTACTAAAATGCTGTGTATAATATACTTACGGAAAAGAGACTTTCAGCCATCTCATTCGTCCATTGGTCTGTTCCTCCCATTCACAATTTACTTCCACCCACTACAGCATACAGCATGTGGCAGTTGGTCCACCTACTTCAGCCACTTGCTATCTTCACTTTTAGTGACTGCGTTTATCCCTTTCACAAGGAGCACATCCGTACACAGGGTAGTTACCTTCAGTTCCAGTAGTTTTGTTTGTATTGTATAATTTCCTTAGTGTTACATTTGTTTGTAGAGCCTGATGTGATAGCAGGATACTGTCTCCCAGATGAGAGTACAGAGCACATTCCAGCTTCATTAGTTACTCATCGCTGGCCAATGCTGTTGTATATTACTTCTAAAGATCTCTCTTTCTTTATCTGACTGCTGCTTTTTCATAGAATATCAGGGGCTCACATAAACTATGAATATAAGCTCATGAGGGTGTTCCTTCCTACTTTCTTTTGTACTTTTCCCTTATTTGCGTATTTCCTCCTTTCTTGCCTCTTTCCATCTCTTTTCTTTCTTTCTTGCCTTCCTCTTTCTTTATTGCATTCACGATCCGGGAGATATGATCAACGGATGGCCAATCCCCCCAGATAAGTATCCTGCAGTTAATTGTAATTCTCCTGGCTACAAGTGCCTTTTTGCCAGTGGTGCTAACAAAGGGGTCAGTGGTCAACTCTAACAAAGCCAGATTCAGGTTCTTTGTGAGCGTGCAGCTGTGCACACACTCCACACAACTATGCAGGTAAGCTTCGTAAATGTGGAATAGCCATTGGACGAAGGTCATCCTTCTTTTTATCTCACATCACAATGCACAGCCAGACATAGCATGTTGACATGTTCTGTAATAGCAAGGGAATAAGGAGGGGAAATGACTAATGGGAGTATGTCCTCTTTATCATGATAATGCAACAGTGAATAACCCTACTTGGTTGTCATAAATTAAAATACATGCCTGAGGTGTGTTAGTCCAGTTATATTGAAGGATGAAGGACCTCACCCACCTAGTGGTGGCATGCTTCGTCATAGGTTCGCTCCTCTGGCCAGCCGGAGATTGTCTTCCCCCCCAAACGGCACCTGAAGCTCGCATGGTAAACATCCTGGTTTCATACACCTTATCTGAAGAATGTTCAGTGTTAGTGGATTATAAGGAAAATCACCTGACTATGGATTGTGTTACTTTCTTTATTTCTAGCAATTCTACTCTTAAGAGTGGCACTCGCAGAGAGGGGTATGATGCTGGAGAGTACATTCACACTTTTGCCATGAGGGTATCATTTAGGCACAAACAGGGTGACACCCCCTTTACCAGGTGGCATTAACCTCCCCCCAACTCCTGCAGTTTTTATTTAGCCACTGAGGCCAAAATCAGGTTGCAAATTATATTCTAAGGCTGGGGCAGAACAAATGTATGGGACTGGTGAGTCTCCTTAAGAAAATAAGAAGAGCACAGTGGCCAAAGCGATTGTGTTTTCATAGTATGATCACTAAAACACTTTCTTTGCCTGGGTACATAAAAGGATTTGGGGTTGAATGATTAAAGACACAAAATTCTGCTTCCAGGAGGGAGGGGGTAATTCTGTTTGCCAAAGCCTAGGAATTGGGACCTTATTGAACCAACTTTTAAGAAATCTTACTGTGTCCTCATTTCAGAGTATTTGTGAGGTATGACTACTGTCATTTTTTAAAAATTCATCTTTATTGAAGATTTGTCAAGCCATTCAAAATACAGTCATCAGGGTTGCAAGCATCAACAGGTGGAAGTTGACAGGCTCATACAGTAAGTGTCTCAATAGGCAAGATTAATTGCAAAGTACCAGTACTTACATGGTGCTGTGTGTGGAGGACAAGCTATAGGGGATTGAGACAGTATTGTAACCTATAGTAATCAATAAATACTTTGTCCTTTCCACCGTGTACTGGTGCAAAAAAGTAAACCTGAAAGATGGCACTCTTCTCCCTGTTTTCTACCTCCCATATGGGACCCCGTACCAGTCACAGGAATGAGTGGGAGGGTCTGGGTTAAAAGTTGGGTTTGAGACACTCACAGCTCTGACATAATGGAGCAACCGTATGGTTAGAAACAGCTTGGATTTATTTAGGGTGCCATCCTCCTTAACAGGCTTTATGAAGGCATCGAACAAAGCATCCAGTAGCCTCCGGAGATTCCTTTTTTCTTTCCTGAGGAGAGTGTACCCTCTTCCCAGGCCCATTCTATGGCCTCGTCTCACCAGGGGGCCAAAAGGGGGGTGGAGTGGGGGTTTCCAGTGCATGGAGATGACTTGCTTAGCCAGCATAAACAAGAGGTCTATAAATCTAGTTATAACTTTTTTATAGGCCTCGGGAGGAGGCCAGGCAGGCAGCTCAGCTAGTCCTTACCTATGGAATGCTCCATTATGGTATATACGTCCACAATTGCCTTGGACCAAAACTATTGTAATGATGAACAGGACCAAAACATATAGAGAATATCAGCTGGAACTACATGGCACTGGGCCCAAGCGTCCAGCTATGACTACAGTTCTGTGGGCTTTGGTCCCTCAGAAGGGTTATGATCATTAGATTTGCAGATTTAGATCTTCTATTTTGAAGACAAATTTAAGGTCTAGCTGAAATATTCTTACAAGGGAGATTAAAAAGGAATGACAGTTCAGTTTTATTGTTGTCCTAACGCTTTAATAATAATTACTGAAATCTAAACAAATAGGCAAAAGACTTCTATTTTATGTTCGCTGTCCCCTTTAATGTGGGGAAGTTTGGTCTTCATACTCCATTTTTGATTTAACGTGAAATGAATCTTTGATCATTAATTTAAATATGGACCCATTTAAATCGAAAGACAAATCATTGTTCACCTCTGGAAGGGCAAGGACTGCTCCTCTGGCACATATATTTGTGACCTATTGGATGGGTGGATTTATGCTCACCTTCCAACTAATGCCCGGATTCATAAATTAGTCCACATGTTTCAGGCAATCAAGAGATGTTGATTTATTTTGGTGGTACCCAAGTGCCATTAGAATTTGTTTTTTAAAATCCCCTATCACTTCTACAAGATGCTGATTTTCTACTAACAAAGGGGGTACAATCCTCCTTCAGCTGTGTGGTGGAGGCTAGTGTTTCCAACTGCCTTCTATACATTTGGATAAGTAGTTGCTCACAGTACCATTTATGGTCATCTGAATCTGTGGCAGGGTAACCTGATGGCTATTGTGGAGGCCACAAAGCATTTTACCTATAGGCAATGTAGAAGCAATAAAATCTGGTTTAGCCATTGTGAACTTCTGAGTTTTAGACCATGTCCAGTTAATGTCACCCTTAACTAAATAAGCAATGTAGGTGGAGTTGTGCACAGAATATTTCCTTTGGAACTTATTGCTTCTTATCACCCAAGCACTATTATATATATGTCACACCTCTGCCTGTAGTGTCCCACGTGGAAGTGGCAAGAAGATTCTGCAGTGGGCAAAGGACTAAGGAAATTGCAGTGCGATGCTTGTAAAAAAGAGAACAACTATTTCCTTACTAACTAATATAAAGGCTATATATGATGCTGATGTCACTTCCAGGCACTAGAGTGAAGCAGCAATAGTCCGACCTTCACTATATGCTTACCTGTATACTCATGTCAAGGAAGACAATGCTCCCTAGTAGAAATATCTTAACAACGTGTAAAACCAAATGTCAATTTTAACAAAGGATAAACAAAAAGGTTGAAAGAGCCAAAGCGGCGCAGTGAGTATACGTGTGAATACATGTGCTTGGTGTTTTTTTTAAGTGATAAACACGTAATCAAAAGTGAACTGCTACTGAATTGGTGGCGGGTTAAACCTTACAAAAGCACCTGTCTTGGACTACCATAAATATTAAAACTCTGTGAACTATATTGTCGCCCAATATCTATGGCTATACCTGTGCACAAATCATGGCACCTGCCACCACAGGGGCAATCCTGAAAGGATTACATACAAAAAGATATGGATAGTGCACCACAGCGCAAAGTCAGTAAAGTCCAGTAACACAACGTTGTCTTTTAAAAATCTTCATTTTTTATTATTGCTTTTTCTTGACCAAACGAGCAATCAGCCAACACGTTTCGTCCTACACAAAAGGACTTCTTCAGGGCCCATAACATAAGGGATCAGCCATGTCTGTCCCCTCTGCACTATCTTATAATGAGTCCAAACTTCCACTAGACAAAAGTATGTTCTCTCTCCAAAAAGAACATTAATCATCAGAGTTATTTTGACATTTTTACATTATATGCACTCTGTTCTGCTTTGTACTGTTTTTTTTTTTTTGTAACACACATATTCATTCTGGGACTTGTAGTTTTATTTTTATAACATGACAGACGCTGGAAAACAGCCCTTGGAGTAGTATTCGTAAAGTTGTCCAACACCCTAGTTCGATGCGTGATTTGCTCATTTAAATTATGTTTCAGCTTTGCATTCTGGGACTTGTAGTTTTACAGTGTGATACAAGCTGCAAATGCAAAGCAGAAACCTGACTAGATGAACTGCACATATTTGAGTCTGTGAAACTTGAGCTGTGTGCACGTGTATTTATAAAACTAACATCAAGGAGAGCGTACATTTGATTATGCTGTACAACGGTCAATATTCTATAACTAATGTTTCACTTCAAGACTGACTGAGGATCATTAATATCATGTGAGGTGGCTCTCATCAAGCGTGTGAAAAATCATGGGTGACTTCCCGGACTGCAGTAAAGGGACAGTGATCCAGTAAGCACGCATTCTTAGGAGTACAATTATTTTTTCATTCCTCCGCGGGCAATGTCGCCTGTGCCAACTGCCAAGTAAATATGTTTTGCACCTGGAAGTAGTTTGTGTTTTAAGGGCCTAGTTTAAAAAACAAAAACATTCCAATAGGCCTGCTACCCCTTTAGTTATATGCAGTGCCACTGGAATTACGTGGCAGAAAGGACCAAAATATGAAGCACAGTTGACTAATTATTGTTGCAAAAAAACTCAATTTATGCATTGACAACGACAATAGCTCCAACTTTAAGTAAATGCGAGACCTATTGCATTGCAAATGCTTGTTTTTGGATTCCACCCGTCACTTTTTGTACCGACTCACAGCTGCCTCGAGTTTTCATTTTGGAGAAGCTGCCCCTGCACATAGTCCCTCTCTGAATATGACTTCTCTTTCTTCAGGCCATCCCCGGATCTTCTGCATGTCTCAGACTATTCTTCTGGATTTATGACTAAGTGCACTTTCAGTAAAATAACTTCCCTTTTTCTCAGGCTTCCCCTACCGTTTTGATTCCTGATGACAATCCATCCATCCTTTTTTGGGATCGAAACTTGGGATCAGCTACTAATTAACATGCACCCTAATTCACCTCGCATTTGCTTATCTAGTGAGCCGTGCACTTTGCAAAGTGTTTGAATAGGCAGTGATTAGCACAACACTGAACCGAATATAATGGCAAACAAACATATCAACTGCAAGTGGTACAATGTTGCAAATTTGAGAAGGTCAATTCTTAATGTGTCGTCTTGTTGGTTAGGAATGAAACTTCGAACACAGCTTCTAGAACAGTTTGTTTTTGATATAGTGCTTCTGCAGACTAATACTTTTAGGGGACTAAGGGCCTGATTCTAACTTTGGAGGACGGTGTTAAACCGTCCCAAAAGTGGCGGATATACCACCTACCGTATTACGAGTTCCATAGGATATAATGGACTCGTAATACGGTAGGTGGTATATCCGCCACTTTTGGGACGGTTTAACACCGTCCTCCAAAGTTAGAATCAGGCCCTATATGTCCGTGTAAAGAAGCTATAACAGAACCATATCAAATTAGTTCCATTGAGGTGAACAAAGAAAACTCTTCAGAATTCATTAGGTGGCTAGGTGAAATCCAGGACACTAACATGGTGTGCGTTTTCCATTTCCCCCGTTTCTTGGCGTCATCTTTCAGTAAGATTGGGCCTAAAGTAGACTACTAGTGCTGCTACGTGGTTAGCTATGGGTTTATTCTTTAAGTATGGATACATCTGGCTGTCAAAGGTGCTACCTTGCCTCAAGCAAATCAACTCGTTTCACTTTAGATAATTGGTATCCTTATATTGCGGCCTGTCCGTTGCTCATCAGCCAGCCCCAGTCTTTTCAGAATATACAACGTGGACATTCACTTTAGCAAGACCGATTTGGTACGTGTGATGTGTGTTTTCCGTGTTAGAGTACAAGTGAAACACAGAGAACATGCAGTGGAAAATAAGTCTCAGCGGCACACATGCGGGGGAAGTTTGTGGAGAAAGCTGAAAAGCTGAGACGTTATATATAGGAACAGTTGCCTTTGCATAAAGTTCTTTGAAGAGCCTTGCAGTCCCAAGCTAGAAATCGCTGCCAATGTGATGTAAGCAGCTCAGTCGCTGTTTATTCATTGCTGCACAATGTCTCTTTTGATATTTTTCATGCAGTTGCACACTGTGGATTGTGTGTTGTGACAAATATGTGCAGTAACTTAAACAGTGGCAACAATTTCCTCTCGTTTGGCACGCAGTATGTCTACAACGAAGGTTAGGCAGTTGAGAAGGTACTTTTTTGTTCAGCTTTTGATTTATTAGACTGAAATTCGTGTTAACAAAGTTTTGTAGCCCTTCACATCGTTTTTTCTGAGTTTATTTATCATTGATTTATGTGGCTGATTTAATGTTAAATGTTTTAAGCTCCGCTAAGAGAGACACCTTCATTGGGTGGCACACAGCTTTCCACGTGCACCCACTTTTTCTTTTGTTCATGAGGCTTAATAAATCAAGCATTGGCAAAGTCAGTAGGTCTCTCCTTTTCAATGACCCTACCTAACCATTTGGCTTTGCCAGTTTTTTTTGCCAAATCTTTTGACCATCGGCATAAAGAAAAACTAAGGCCCATGTCTTATATCGAACAGCATTGTCAAAAACAATCCGCTGTAGTGTGATGACTTATACTTTTATTCTACTACTCCAGGATGTTTGTCGACAATCTTGGAGCAATGAATTAAAACCATATGCACAGAATCACTTTAAAGAAAAAAGAGAAGCCTCGTAGTAAGTTAATGTTGCCAAGACCTCCAAATAAGGAAAAACATGTTTTTCTATAAATATCACAACACTGAGGGGTAGGGGTGGGGCAACATGGAAAGCAGAGTGAGATCTGTTGGAGGAAGGAACACACAAAGGAGAGAGCAGAAAAATGCTTGAACTCTCATGGAGTGATGAAATAAAAAGACAAAAAAGTAGTTCACTGAATGTAAGCAGTAGGTGAATACAAGTCATCAGTCAAAGTGATAGTAAATAAGCTATGCTAGATGGAGGAACAATTACACGACGAGGAAGGAACGCCACTGAATAAGAAGCAAGCAAATGAGGCTAGCAAGAAAGCAAATAGGGGTAAGCAATGGACTGACTCAAATCCCACTAAAAGTATTGCCTGGCGCAAGTCCTGCTATATGCCATTGAATAAGAAGCAAGCAAATGGGACAGAAAAGAAAACCACCCAGTGGTAACCAATATGTCTAATCCAAATCCCACTGTAAATATTGGTTTTATCTGCAATAGGACTTTGACTACCGGCAGCTAAAAGATGTCTGTAGTAGAGAGCTAAAAATAGGAACAAATGTATAAATAAATGTATGCTTCCCTCACATTTTTTAGTCGCCCACTTGTAAGTGAGGGGAGTTTGATGCGGTTACCATTTGATGACTGTATGCATTCCGGAAGCCTTAACTTTTATCATCTCCCTTAACTACTCGTCATTATTTTACTCATTGTTGTTTGTTGTCCATGCTTCTACTACTTTTGTTTATGTATAGTCATATATTTGGGCTTAGGAGTAGTGTTTCTTATATAATGCTTTAGATCACTAAACATCAAACACTCAGCTGTTATGTTCTTTGTAGCATTTGGTGATGGTGTTGTTACATTGGTTGGGGCTGCCACCCAATTTCACTGTTGGCATTAGCCACTTACACTACTACTGCTACTGACTGCCTGCATGGAAACCACTGCCCTTCCTGCTGGCTATTTGTTTGGGGTGGGGAAATCCATGCTGTGTTTCTAAGGGGTTATTGAATTTATTACTTGGCTGAAGCACCAATGAAAAGACCCAGCAGTCCTAGGCTGGAAGAAATGTGCAAGCAGAGCGTTCTATCAGTAGAGTGTTTGCCAACCCATAAAATGGGCAAAGCATTCACAGTTACTATGGGCAACCTGAGCCACCGTTAACTCAAGGTGCCCCATGTTGAATAAATGCTGCTCGTCTGTGATGATTTATAATGAAAGCAAACCTGAAATTGATTCACGCATTTCCACCTATCACTTTTTGTTCTAAGTTGGTCTCATGAACTGTATGCCTAAAAGATAGACTCCAAGCTTGCTGTGCCACAGGGCTTAAATAGCATCTTACTGATGAGGCCTGACAAGGCCGTAACCAGTATAGATTTGTTCCATTTTAGATGAGTTGTGACTTAACAGTTTGGACTGGATAGTACCATTTGGGGTTGGACCCAAACTGATTTGCCTTTAAGAGGACTGACAGTCTAAACTCTGTGAAATGCAATGTGGTCCTGTGTAATTGCCAATGGGTGAGAATTATTCTAGCATTCCATCACTTCTTGTACTGGCTAAACAAATGTACAAGTATCAGAATACAAAGAAAAAACAAGTCTGGGTGAAACACTTGCACATAAAATGGTTCCAGATGAAGACAGTATATTGTGTACGACTGGATTACATTTCTTGGCACCATTTGGTCGAATCAGTTGATCCAAAGAGATGAGCTTAGCCAATGGGTCATATAAATATAACATTTTTCTCTGGAAGCAGGATTAATTGATTACATATGCAAGTGTACATGCCTTGGCTGCTTGCCTGAGGTAGGACAACTTTGAGCATGGTTTAGTGCCTTGAGACATCATTGTGTGGCAATCCCTTCTGTGCACTCTACACCATGAATTAAACTTCTTCTCACGTCTTAGCCTAAAGCTCTCATCTAATCTAGTATGACTGCTTATGCACCCCTTTGTCAGGACTCTCCACCTTGCACTATCCCCAACCTTTGCTCCTGCAATTTCCATTGGATTTCCCCTCCTTCTGCACTCTTACAAGTGTTGATGTCCTACCCATGCCCTCCCCAGTATGGAGTTTGCATCCTCTTGTGCTCCTGGTCTGAATACCAGGGTATTGCCTTCCTGCCCATAGGCAGGAGAAGTCCCAAATTCTTCTGATCAGGTTATAATGACATGCTCCGAGGGACCTCCACCCCTCTTCTCAGCCTCTCTTTTTACCACCCTTGCTCTATTTGTGTTCCCCAGCTCTTTGGTGGTCCTCTTCCTGCCTTTGCTATGGAAAGGTTGCCTCCTCTTAAGGAATGATGTGCAGTCGGGTGCTCTGTCTATAGCAGAGTGATGTGTACACTGCGTGATTTCTCTGTACAGGATACCTATTGGCAAATTTGCAGTGCTTAAATTCTGTAAAAGAATCAGGATCTCCGTTTAAAGAAAGAGGCCCAGAAATTCGATCTAAAGAGGGTTGATATGTGGATAATGTATCTATTTGTATAGTACAGAGTGCTATGTGCACAGCATACTCACCAGCAGATCAGCTGTGTTTAAACTGTCCATGTCTAGTGGGGTTATGTGTACAAAGTTGCTAACCTACATTTGAGTGATGTCTACATAGGTTGTCACCTGTCAGAACTTGCATATACAGAGTGTACATATAGATATGAGTGTGGTGAATACAACGCAGATATTCTCTGTATAGTCTGTCTGCAGGTTGGGGAGGTAGACAAAATATGTAATTAAAGAGATCATTCTGAGTTATTAGATTTTCAAATTTCTGTTTTTTGCCAGCCTTTTAAAGAATGTGATGTGTTACGTCAAATAAATGCAAGTAAAATGCATGATTTAGGCAAAGTTTAGGTTTCCAGGGCATTGTGGGTAAGAAAACGTTGTGTGATTCTTGCAAAGCATAGCACTGTGAACGTCCCTCAGTTTGTAGTTTTCAGAAATTTCTAGGTTTGTTAGGTTTTCCCATGTGGCGGCTGACCCTAGTCCAACAAGTACAGGCATTCACATGGCTGGTTGGCCAATTTTGGGATTCAGCCCCTCTCTGTTAGCCCATCTGGAAAAATAGCACTCATAAATATCTTAATTTATCTCTCTTACCATAGGGATGGGGATGCATTAGTCCCGGAGCAGCAGAAAGTCTGCTGAGACTTAAGAGGTGGGCCATCATGTCACAATGGGCCAGACCCCATCACAATATTTTATAAATATTATTCTGGGTATCCACTGGACTTCCTCACCCTTCCCTTCCCCATGGGGCAAATTGAGGCAAACCCCCTTTCTGCCCTTGCGAAGACAGCAAGACATGTTTTCCATATTTGGGATGGGGTATGGCCCAGTACAAGGGTTGGATGCTTGCTCCCCTTTGCTTTGTCATATGTAAAATCCCAGGAGTCTAGGCATTCAGTGGGTTTTGTATAGGGTGGCAAACTTCCCACTCAGTACAAACCATCTGTCTGTCGCAGGGGGGGGCATAGAGACTCTGTTGCCCTTTCTGGAATGGTGTATAATTGGGGGCAGGGTAAGGCGCCCCATCATTGTTTTTTTTTTTTTTTGCTTTGGTGCCACGTTGAGATCCCTTTTTCTGTAGTGGGCTTTCTGCCCAAAGGCACCCATACTGGAGTGGGGGCATGGCCTGATGCCTGGGTGAGGTGCCCCCACCCCCTGTTTTTTGAAGGGCTCTTTTTCCTCCGATGTCTAGTGGCCTTTCTGTCTGTTGGAGCAGATGTTTGGTAATCACTCCAAATCCACCCAGGGGGCAGAAAGAGTGATGGCTGCCTCAAGTTTCCATTTGCGAGAAAGACTAATGGCAGCCTCGTGTTTTCATTTGGGAGAAGCGGTCCCTGCTCATCGTTCCCCTCAGAATGTGGCTCCTCTTTCTTCAGGCCAACTCCACATCTCCTGCATGTCACAGACTATTCCTCTGGATTTATAACTGATTCCATAAGTTCACTTTCTTTAAAATAATCTCCTTTTGTCTCAGGTCCACCCAACTGTTTTGAGTCCTGATGTTGATCCCACCATTTTTCTGGGATCGAAACTTGAGATCGAAACGCTGTTGACTACAAATTAACATGAACCCTAATTAATTGTGCATTTGCTTATCTTGCGGGCCATGCGCTTTGCAAAGTGTTTGAATAGGCAATGAATGAGTAACACAACACTGTACCGAACATAATGGCAAACAAAAATATAAACTGCAAGTGGTACAATGTTGCACATTTCAGAAGGTCAATTCTTAAGGTATCGTCTTGTTGACTAGGAATGAAACTTTTAACACAGCTTCTAAGACAGTTTGTACTTGATAGAGTGCTTTTGCACACTACTAAACTTATTGGGTCATATGTCATCAAGTGCCCCAGCATTTTTGTCTAAAGAAGCTATAATATAGTACCTTATAAAATTGGTTCTATTTAGGTCAACACGGACAACTCTTCAGAATTCATTAGTTTGCTATTGAAATCCAGGACTCCAACATGGTGTCCCTCATAACAGGGGCTCATCTGGCAACATTGCTTGCATGTTTCATTTCCCCTGTGCTTTGGTGTCTTCTTTCAGTTAGACTGGGTCCAAGGTAGACTACTAGTTCAGCTATGTGGTTAGCTATGGGTGTATTCTTGAAGGAGGGATACATCTGACTGTCCCAGGTGGGCATAAAGACTCAGTTGCCCCTTCTGGAGTGGGTTATGATTGGTGGCAGGGTAAGACACCCCAACTTTTATTTTCTTTAATGCTGTATTGAAATTCCTGTTGTGTATTGGGCTTTCTGCCTAAAATCAGAAAGACTGATGCACCGTTCTGGGGTGGGGGCTTTGCCTGATGCCTGGGTGAGGTGGGCCCTTGAAGGGCTATTTTCCCCTGGTTTCTAGTGGCCTTTCTGTCCACTGGGGCAGATTTTGGGCAATCAGTCCTAATCCACCGCAGGGGGCAGAAAGACTGATGGTTCCGTTCTGGGTTGGGGGTTAGGCAAGATGCATGGGTGAGCTACCCCATCTCTTTTTTAAGGGTGTGGTGTTTGTCTCTTTGTGTCAAGTGGGCTTTCGGTCCCCTGCGGACAGATTTTGGTTAAACACCCCAAACCACCCCCAGAGGAGACCGGGAAGACACATTTACTTGTTTTGTTGTGGGGCACATCAAGATGCCTAGATGAGCTACCCAATCTGCCCACCTTTTTTTGGGGGGTGGGGGGGGGCAATTTTTCCAGGTGTCTAGTGGTCTTTCTGTCCCCACAGGAGCAGACTGAGGGACAGATACTGTTGTGCCCATGGTGGTGGCAAAGAGCAGCGAAATGGGTAACAGCCCCTTCCACACCTTTTTTTTTTTCCCCCCTTGGGGCATAATGTCTAGTGAGCTTTCTGTCCCACGGGGGCAGATTGTGGGTGAACATCTGCAATCTGCCTCAGGGTAGAGAAAGACTGTTCCAAATGTTTTTGGATTAAGAGCAAGACACCATGCCTGGATGAGTTACCTCACTAGTTTTTGTGGTCTATTAGTGGCATTGCTGTCCTCTGGGGACAGATTTTGTGTAAACACTCCTTATCCATCCCAAGGGGGCAAAATGACTGATGGTCCTATTCTAGCAGAGAGTGATTGGGACATGCCTGTGTGAGCCATCTCAGAGCCCCCCCCCCCTTGTTGGGCCTATTTTTCCCTGGTGTCTAATGATTGGGAGATTCTGGATAAACACTGCCAACCTGCCCCCTGAGGGGGGTGTCGTGTTAGGTCTGAAAGACAGCTTTATTCATTTTGGAGTATGAGTATGACTCGATGCCTGAGTGAACTTCTTCCACTTTTTGTGGTGGGGACTATTTTTACCCTGGTGTATAGTGGGCTTTCCACCCCTGAGGAAAGTTAGGGGTTAGTCTCCAAAATTGGCCCCAGGGAAACAAAGGCTGTTTTGCACACTTGGATGGTAGGAATTTAGTGCCCTTTTGTTTTCCTTCCTAAATCAAATCTCCGGTGTCAGATGGGCTTTCTGCCCCACATCAGAGGCAGATTGGAAGTAAAGACATCCTGTCATCCCAAAGCCTGGATGGGTTTCCCCCACCTCTTTTTATCATTAAAAAAATAACTCCTTGGGGTCTATTTGGCTTTCTGCCACACCCCTCCCATTTCTGTTTGGGCAAATTGGGGGTAAAAACCTCCAATTTGTTCCCTAGGGAGGGGCATGGTGGAGACGGAAAGGCCATGTTTGAAACAGATGAGGGGTGTGGTCTGTGCAGCCCCCCCACCAAATTTCATTATAAATAATGGCTTCCTGGGGATCTAGTAGGCTTTCTGCCACTCCTCAGGGGGTGGCTGATTGGAGGCAATTACCTTTTTGCCCCCAGGGGGGCAGAAGCACTTTTTTGCACCAGAGGTAGCACTGGTCCATTGCCGGGGAAGGTGTTCGGAGGGTGCTCCCACCTTCAAAAAATAATCCCTGTTGTCTACTGGGTGGATCCCTGCTGGGGGATCGCCCTCCTGTTGCAATCTCCAAGTCAGGATCCACCAGGGAGCACCTAGACCACTTTACAACAATATCTCCCCCAAGTAAATTGGTGCTGGGGGACTGAGATGCCCCCAAGCATCAATAAAATGAAATGAGTCTATAGGCTCATTTATTTTATTTTCACTCTCATTGCAATGTCCTTAGCACTTTAGAAGCAGTGTTAAAACCATGCCCCCCAAGTCCTTAGCACTGAAGCGACTAAAATAATAAATTACTTCTTTAACTGGCCTGTCATATGTGGTTAACATTGTAGGCAGTTAATCCTTTCAGAATATACTTAAATTATTCAAGTCTTTGTATTTTTATAGTATTTTGTAGCCCCAGTTGGTGCAGGCAGCGAAGAAAAGAAGTCTGCTAGGAAACACTGACTAGTGCAATAAGGTTGGCAGTGGCTTGCAGAAAAAACAATTTTAGTCACTATCACTTGAATGCAGTCAGATGGTCAGGAACTGGTTGGATCCATGTAGTTTGAAGACTCAGCAGTATAAAAGGGCTATGGAATTCACAGGTCTTTGTTCGTCACTACATACTTTGAATAAGGCTCTAGAAGCAAGTAATGATAACAGTTGGCCCAGCAAATAAAGCTAAGGCATTAAAATTGTGTGCATGTAAGGAGCAGACCAGTTTGTATGCTATGCTGCTGGTGATGCAGTAAATCTTAAAGGAAGTGCAAGAAATGAAAGCAACACAGGAAGTCAGTGCTAGAATTCTGAACTCACAAATTGTAAAAATAGATCAAATATTTGAACAACTTTCAAGAAAATTTATTGAATTAGAGCAGAGAGTGTGAGTTCCAATCAAGCGGGATCACAGTTACCAAAGAACTGGCTCTTTTCAAGTACAAGCAATAAGACCTGGTGTATCGTTCTTGGTGCTCCAATGTGCATTTTGTGTTGGGGGGATGGGGCTGAATACTGCATCAAGTGTTATGGAAATGTGGAAGACCTAATTAATACATTTGTGTTGTCAGACTTTTCTGGAGATCTTACAATGACCCTGGTGCATTGGATTCATTTTCAGAACTAAGATAGTCAAATTTCCCTAGACCTTTATTGTTCAAATTTGCAGAGCAAATAATCAATGAAAATATTATTTTTAATGCTACTTCAGCTATGTTTTACAATGTGAACAATGGGTTTGATTTCTGAATCTACTGAGATGTGACAGCTGAGACAGCAGAAATGCGCAGTGATCTGAAGTCCTTAATTCCAGTTTTTTAACCCACTGCCACTCAGGCCTCAGTTCCAGCATGCCCAATGTAAAGTGCTGGTGATTTAAAAAAATTCAGATTTGAGTTTGGTGCAACATTTTTGCAAAATGCAAGGGCCATCAAACCATAAAGCATACTTATGGTTGTTTAATTAAATTAGCAATGTAATGGGTAAAGCAACATAACCTTTGCACATGTATGTGGGTGTTCTGTCTTTTCTGTTTAGGATAGAGACTTGCTAAGGTTCTTCTCTGTGGCCCCAGCAGGAAGTTGTCTGTAGAATGTTGAGAACCTGAAGTGGGCAAGACCATCGGAGGTATGGTTAAAATCGAGTGGGTTTTCAGGGAAAGGAAGGGGCATAGAGGACAGTTTATGTGGGCAAGTTGTTCAGAAAGAACAATGAAAAGCAAACATCGGAGTGACAGCCAGCATAAAAGAATACTCTGATTAGGATATATTTTGATACCGTTTATTGTTGACCTATGTCTTTTTCTGAAAATGATATGTGTATGCTTCAACACAAACTGAACAATATCCGTAATCACAAAGCAGTAGAGGCATGGCTGTTGGTGCATTAGCCCTCTGTAGTGTTTTTACAGGACACGTTTCATTAAATTGTAATTGATTAGTGTTCAGGTTTGGCAAGGTATTCCATTTTCCTTCTTAAATTTGTAGCCAGAAGAAGTGTTGCCATTCTTTTCAAAACATTTGCAACCTGTAGTTTAGTCTCCAAATCGACCAAGGGGGATGCTGAATTGTTTTATTAATCAGAAATGGTATTCTTTGGACAATTTCTGTGGTGTTGTAGAAGATAACCCTAGCTCATTAAATAAGCTTATCCATGTGTTAATGTCAGTGACAGGAGATTTTATCTTAGGAGGCAATTTTAAATGTTTTCAGAACTCGGGACTTGATCCTTGGGACTTAAAATGGATGTTTGTGATGGACTCTCCTAACCACAGATCACACACGTTTAGAATATGCCCAAGGGCCAGAATGGATTCGTAAATGTTCTCCGCGGTTCTCCTGCATGCCGCAAGTGGTGCCATGTGGCTCTGTGTTGACTTAGCCCTAAAATTGACTAAATGTAGACACCACCCCTTGCTGGCATCAGTTCTGTCTTTCCACGCCTTTGTATAGGGATCCAAAACTCTGCTCCCATTTTGTGGGTTTTTTATGATTTTTTCAAACCTATCTAGTGTGCAAGCAGAGTATGTCCCCACCAACTACCACGCCACAACAGTTTGTAGCAGATGTCTGCAACATACCCACAGTTCGTGCCTTTAGTATCTGGGGTTCGGGCACAACTCCAATTTGTGTGAGGAGTGTGTCCTCATGCACTGGAAGACAATCAGGGACTGAGAAGCAAAATTGTACATCGGCAAACATCAAAAGAAGTCTTGGATCTAACGTAAGCCCTGCTCCAGGTCGAGGGTATGAACTCACTTGCACTGTTGACGTCAGTCCCAAGATAGATCTTGTTCACAGTTGAGATCATCAGTTAAGTTGAAGTCCAAGTTGAAAAGAGGCAATGTAAGAATACCAAGCGGGACTCAACCCCACCCCAAGCTCTATATCCAAAGAGAATCTGCAAGGGCATCAAGGTGCCTATCCATCTTATCACCTGATTCCCGCTTGAGGATTTGGTCCAGATGCACTGAGTTCCCTGGGCCATCAGCGACACCGCAACAAGTTGAGGATTTTAAAGAGGGCATGTTGTGTATTTTTCGCACTACTTAGGCTCCCTCTGGCATCCTTTCAGGCCCCAAATATCCACATTAACCACCAGTCGGTTTAATGCTAGCGGAGCCATCCTCAGTGCAATTTGATTCTCTAAAACGCACTTCATGTTTTTCTCCGACTTTTGTGCTGACTTCCATTCTGGCTCTGAGACCTGCACTGGTACCTCTCTTATTGATGCCAATACTGGTTTTGGAGGTGAATCCGGTGCTTATTCTGATGTGTGACCTCGAACAGAATCTCTCTCAGCTCTGACTTCATTGCGCTGCTCCTGATCCCAGTAAACCTGATTCTTAAAAATAGCAACACACCTCTGAGTCATCCTCGAAGGCTCAATTTTCCCTTTAGTTCTGATCCATACCCGAGTTTACATCCCTGTGAGGATGCAGGGTAGCACATGGCGTTTTCTGGCAGTGAGTAGAATCCTGCTGTATCTTTTTTACACTTTCAAGTATGCACAGTGTTAACAATCTTGCGCTTTGCAGTTCACAAGAAAGCTATCTTTACGAGGCTCCTTCATGCTAGAGTAGAGCACATGGCATTTGTACACCTTTCTGCCACTGTCTTACCTGCCCAGAGCTCTGGAGAAAATCACAAACGACTTAGCCCAAGTCATCCTGGTCACTGTGGATTGGGCGAGAGAATGAGATACTTGGAGCTTCTGGGCATGAGCATCTGTCTTTTGAACAGGCTACTGCTTCTGGTGGAACGTCCGTCATAGCAGCAGGGTAGGGCTCTGTACCAGAACCTGTGCAAATTACACCTCCAATTTACACTTCCAAGCTTGGAGATTGAGTGGCAGCAATTGACTTTGTTTGATCTACCAGCTGAAGTTGTGGTTGTCATTCTTGTTGCCAGGTGTCCCTCTACAAAGTGCATTTACGCAAGTGTAAGAAATTGGGTTATTAGTTGAGGGGGTTAAGTACTCACCTCAAGTAATGATCACAATCCTTGTCAGGGTGAGCCCTTAAAGTTACTAATTTAACCTGAACTAAACCCTCTGGTAGCTTTGGCACAGTGCAGACCAGCTCAACTTAGAGGAAATGTGTAAAGTATTTATAAAGAGCTGAAACAGTAATACAGTCAAAATCCCAAAACAAAATTAAAAAAAGAAAGTACAAATTTAATTGTCAAAATGATATCATAATGGCAAACATCCAATAAGGGAAATTAGAAATATGAATTTTTAAAGTTTTAATTTGAAATAGCGCTAAGAAGCTCAAAGTGCCAATGATAGTAAGTGGTCACTATTGAACAGGAGCTAGGTGCACTTTGGCACAGACCTCTGTGGAGCGTGGGTTGAAAGCACTAACCAGGTTTGACCTGCTCAAAGGGTTTGCCCACTGGCTTTAGTTCTTTAAGCACCAGTCCACCACAGGAGTACACTTCTAAAGTCCCACAGGACCTCAGGGAGGCATAAAGAGACTCACACTATCCCAGGCAGAGGCCAACAGGAGTTTCCAATCCAGGTCCATTTGCCACTACTCAGATGGACAGTTGCAGGGAAAATCTTCTTGTAGCTTGTGTCCCTGTAGCTTAAACAGCATGTCATTCTTATGACCCTTGGAGTCCACTTTATTGCCTGGGTACAAGAGGGAGATCAGGTCCAGTCTTCTAGGCTCTTTCCAGGTCTCAGACAGTAGCTTTAGTCCTCTTCTGATCTTCCACAAGTGAAAAAGTATTTTGAAGTGGGTGTCCGAAGATGTTAAATGTATGCAAGGCACAAGCTAGAGGGTGGGAATGACCCCTTAAGGATGACCCAACCAATGGGTATGGGATAAATGGGTTAACCCTGCTCACTTTGGGCATTTTGCAAGATGGCCAAAGTCTTCGGCCACACTAAGCCTGGGCTTTGAGTGTAGTTTCCTCCAGCATCTTACACCAAAATCCAGTTTTAGGCAGTCCCCACAACAACCTCAGAGAGAAACGTCTGGCGGAACATAGCTGAATTGGACATGGGATACATAAGAATTGTTACAGCCTCCTGCTTCGCTTTTTGATGTTCACCCCAAATGTTATATGTAAACCCAGAAGACCTGTCAAACAGACTGAGACACTCTAATGTAAAAAACAACAGGCCCGCTGTGATTGGGGTCTGACTGGTGGGGGGGACTAAGGAAAGGCATTGTTTAAGCGTCAGTTATTATTTGCCTGTAACAGTGGAGGCCTCTTTAAACTCTGCCCCAAGTGATATATTAAAATCTGCACAGGCATTTCAGTCAGTATGTGATATTGAAGCAGGGACTGGCATTATAATGTCAAAGAGGATCCTCCCAGCCCCTCATAGTCAATCAAATTCAGGACGGGTCATCTCTTCCCATTTGGGTCATCCTATTGTTTGCTTCTGGGAGCAAGTCCACACACTATTCAAGCTTATAAAATTGCTAATTACTGGCTTCCCTATAATATTCAGAAACACACAACTTCACTTTTGAATTTTTAATAACTATTAACATTTGTGGTTTACTTATTTTTCTAGCTAGCCCTGTTCGCAAGACACAGCATGAGTATGTTAAATTGCATTCCAGTGTCTTCCTATGGACAGCCAGCCATGCTACAGTGAAAATAGCTTTGAGGTGCTAGTAACTGTAAGGACATGTTTAACATTAATCTTTTACATGTCCTACTTTTAAAAATCATTTACCGTCCCTCATGGGGTTTAAGGCCTACTTAATAGTGACTTATAAGTATTCAAAAGGAGTGTTTAGACCTGACAAAAGAAGTCATTTTTACAGGTCGAATTTGCAGTTAAAATCTGCATGGCCAGCCTTCTGGCGGCAGGCCTGCAGTCATGTTTGCATTGTCCCTGTAGTGAATGGCACAGTGTGTGCTACAGTCCACTTGTGACATTTAACTTACTAGCCCAGGGTACACCTTGGTACATATACTATGGACTTATAGGTAAGTTATGTATGCCAATAAGAGGTATGCCAATTCCATCATGGTTAAAGGGGGGTATAGTACATTATCTGTGGTCAGCAAGGGTAAAGTGCACAAAGTTATGTGGCTACCAGAAACAGTCAAAACTAAAATCTAGGGGAATACTCTGCAAAAAGATGGCCTTTTGAAACACCCAGATGCTGGGGAAGATTTTGTTGCCTGGTCTGGTGGCTGCAACACAGACACCTTATAACCAATACAAATAACGTTTAAGCCTAACTGTTGGATGTTTTGTTGTTTGTTTTGGTGTTGGTCCAGCAAGGTCTTGCAGTGGTTACTATTAAAGGCTGCCTGTTGGTCCTTTGACATTTTGAGTTTGCCCACCTACTGTCCTTTAATAAATCACCTAGCCTGATGTGCCTTATTAGATGTTTGACACACCTGCTCCCTATCAAACCACAGTGGAACCTTAACTTGGTCCTGGCATACTCATGTGCACCATTTTGGAGTGATGCACCTCTGACATAATCATGTGCACCCCCTTGGAGCGATGCACCTCTGTTTGACTCTAAATACTATTTTCCTCACTGTGAATTATTTAGCTCACCATGTGGGTTAATTCCAGGCACTCTAGGTGCAGCTGCCCTACATCACCCTTTCCAGACAAGCTGGTGCTGAGGACTTGGGAGACCTTCTTGCCCAAAGTTCTGACTTCTTTTCACATTGCATAATACATCAATCTTGTGGTGTTTTTAGCCCTGCCATACCCCTTGAAAGATGAGGGTAAACTCCATTGGCAGGACACCAAAAGGGCTTTAAGCTTTCACATTGTTCGTACCAAGGAACATTGAGTTGAGGATCAGATTTATGTGGGGTTCTCTGGGGCAAAGAAAGGCAAGGTAGCGGGTAAAAGAAGTCTGTGGAGGTGGATGTTCCTTTGCATTAAGGTCTGCTACTCATTGGCCAAAAATCAGCCTTGGGAGGCTCCGAGTGTTTAATCTACCAGGGCTAAAGCTGCCACCATAGCATTGGCACGTGGGGTGCCTACCCTTGACCCCTCTCAGGCCACAACATGGGCATCACTGCACATGTTCATGCAGCACTACTGACTTGACAACTAGGTCCAATGAGAAGGGAATTTTACCCATTTCGTCCTACAAGACTTTCTGGTCTGAGTCCACTGCGTAGACCCTCCAACTTGGAAGGTACTGTTTTGATGTGTATTCTAAAGGTGATGAATCTTTGATAAGTAGGATCTATCAAGTCAATTACGTTTGGTAACTCTCTTTCTGGTGGGTACTCTAATTAACCGAAGATTTCTCACTGCCCTTCAACTTCACTGTTCTGTGGAGTGGCCTCCTTTTATCCATGTAAAACGGTCCTGATAAGTGTTTGGAGCTCCACATCCAAGGGTGCAAAAAGAGTCAAGAAAATGATATCACTGTGGAGGGTTGGTGCTCATATTCGGCTCTGCTCCATCACTTCTGGATGGCTGTATAGAATTGTCTAGGGAAGTAAGTAGCTTGTTCTTCTAGACTAATATTAGGTATTAGGAAAGATCTGGGTTAGTGGATCCATTGAGGCTTAGAAATCTGGGTATTTCTGAATTAATCTATGTCTCATCAAGCTATAAATCAGCTGTAAGGTTACATTATTGCTTTCAATGTAGACACCCACAATATTAAAGTCTTAAAATGTTTTTTCAGACCATACAGCAATACTGCTGAACATTACAGCAGCATTGTGTATTAGGTTTAGTGTATGCAATTACATATTGTTACATGATGGAAGCTGACACAAAACAGTATATTATTAATTAATATTATTGTTAGCTGTAGATACAAAGGAACGTGGCAATTATGTCAAAAGCTTTTAACCCCTTCGCTGCCAGGCCTTTTCCCCCTCCTGTGCCAGGCCTTTTTTTGCCTATTCGGGGCAGTTCGCGCTTAGGCCCTCATAACTTTTTGTCCACATAAGCTAACCAAGCCAAATTTGCGTCCTTTTTTTCCAACATCCTAGGGATTCTAAAGGTACCCATACTTTGTGGGTTCCCCTGAAGGAGGCCAAGAAATTGGCCAAAATACAGTGAAATTTCGTTTTTTTCAAAAAAATTGGAAAAAGTGGCTGCAGAAGGAGGCTTGTGGTTTTTCCCCTGAAAATGGCATCAACAAAGGGTTTGCGGTGCTAAACTCAGCAGCTTCCCAGCTTTCAGGAACAGGCAGACTTGAATCAGAAAACCCAATTTATCAACACAATTTTGGCATTTTACTGGGGCATACCCCATTTGTGCAATTTTTTGTGCTTTCAGCCTCCTTCCAGTCAGTGACAGGAATGGTCATGAAACCAATGCTGGATCCCAGAAACCTAAACATTTCTGAAAAGTAGACAAAATTCTGAATTCAGCAAGGGGTCATTTGTGTAGATCCTACAAGGGTTTCCTACAGAAAATAACAGCTGAAAAAGAAAAATATTGAAATTGAGGTGAAAAAACCATCAATTTTTCTCTACGTTTTACTCTGTAACTTTTCCCTGCAATGTCAGATTATCGAAAGCAATATACCGTTACGTCTGCTGGACTCCTCTGGTTGCGGGGATATATAGGGTTTGTAGGTTCATCAAGAACCCGAGGAACCCAGAGCCAATAAATGAGCTGCACCCTGCAGTGCGTTTTCATTCTATACCGGGTATACAGCAATTCATTTGCTGAAATATAAGGAGTAAAAAATTGCTATCAAGAAAACCTTTGCATTTCCAAAAAGGGCACAAGATAAGGTGTTGAGGAGCAGTGGTTATTTGCACATCTCTGAATTCCGGGGTGACCATAGTAGCACGTGAATTACAGGGAATTTCTCAAATAGATGTCTTTTTTACACACACTCCTATATTTGGAAGGAAAAAATGTAGAGAAAGACAAGGGGCAATAGTACTTGTTTTGCTAATCTATGTTCCCCCAAGTCTCCCGATAAAAATGGTACCTCACTTGTGTGGGTAGGCCTAGCGCCCACGACAGGATATGCCCCAAAACACAACGTGGACATATCACAGAAAACAGAGCTGTTTTTAGCAAAGTGACTACCTGTAGATTTTGGCCTGTAGCTCAGCCGCCACCTAGGGAAACCTACCAAACCTGTACATTTCTGAAAACTAGAGGCCTAGGGGAATCCAAGGAGGGGTGACTGGCGGGGCTTGGACCTGGTTCTGTTACCCAGAATCCTTTGCAAACCTCAAAAATTGGCTAAAAAAACACATGTTCCTCACATTTCTGTGGCAGAAAGTTCTGGAATCTGAGAGGAGCCACAAATTTCCTTCCACCCAGCGTTCCCCCACGTCTCCCGATAAAAATGATACCTCACTTGCGTGGGTAGGCCTAGCGCCCGCGACAGGATATGCCCCAAAACACAACGTGGACATATCACAGAAAACAGAGCTGTTTTTAGCAAAGTGACTACCTGTAGATTTTGGCCTGTAGCTCAGCCGCCACCTAGGGAAACCTACCAAACCTGTACATTTCTGAAAACTAGAGACCTAGGGGAATCCAAGGAGGGGTGACTGGCGGGGCTCGGACCTGGTTCTGTTACCCAGAATCCTTTGCAAACCTCAAAAATTGGCTAAAAAAACACATGTTCCTCACATTTCTGTGGCAGAAAGTTCTGGAATCTGAGAGGAGCCACAAATTTCCTTCCACCCAGCGTTCCCCCACGTCTCCCGATAAAAATGATACCTCACTTGCGTGGGTAGGCCTAGCGCCCGCGACAGGATATGCCCCAAAACACAACGTGGACATATCACAGAAAACAGAGCTGTTTTTAGCAAAGTGACTACCTGTAGATTTTGGCCTGTAGCTCAGCCGCCACCTAGGGAAACCTACCAAACCTGTACATTTCTGAAAACTAGAGACCTAGGGGAATCCAAGGAGGGGTGACTGGCGGGGCTCGGACCTGGTTCTGTTACCCAGAATCCTTTGCAAACCTCAAAAATTGGCTAAAAAAACACATGTTCCTCACATTTCTGTGGCAGAAAGTTCTGGAATCTGAGAGGAGCCACAAATTTCCTTCCACCCAGCGTTCCCCCACGTCTCCCGATAAAAATGATACCTCACTTGCGTGGGTAGGCCTAGCGCCCGCGACAGGATATGCCCCAAAACACAACGTGGACATATCACAGAAAACAGAGCTGTTTTTAGCAAAGTGACTACCTGTAGATTTTGGCCTGTAGCTCAGCCGCCACCTAGGGAAACCTACCAAACCTGTACATTTCTGAAAACTAGAGACCTAGGGGAATCCAAGGAGGGGTGACTGGCGGGGCTCGGACCTGGTTCTGTTACCCAGAATCCTTTGCAAACCTCAAAAATTGGCTAAAAAAACACATGTTCCTCACATTTCTGTGGCAGAAAGTTCTGGAATCCGAGAGGAGCCACAAATTTCCTTCCACCCAGCGTTCCCCCACGTCTCCCGATAAAAATGATACCTCACTTGCGTGGGTAGGCCTAGCGCCCGCGACAGGATATGCCCCAAAACACAACGTGGACATATCACAGAAAACAGAGCTGTTTTTAGCAAAGTGACTACCTGTAGATTTTGGCCTGTAGCTCAGCCGCCACCTAGGGAAACCTACCAAACCTGTACATTTCTGAAAACTAGAGACCTAGGGGAATCCAAGGAGGGGTGACTGGCGGGGCTCGGACCTGGTTCTGTTACCCAGAATCCTTTGCAAACCTAAAAAATTGGCTAAAAAAACACATGTTCCTCACATTTCTGTGGCAGAAAGTTCTGGAATCTGAGAGGAGCCACAAATTTCCTTCCACCCAGCGTTCCCCCACGTCTCCCGATAAAAATGATACCTCACTTGCGTGGGTAGGCCTAGCGCCCGCGACAGGATATGCCCCAAAACACAACGTGGACATATCACAGAAAACAGAGCTGTTTTTAGCAAAGTGACTACCTGTAGATTTTGGCCTGTAGCTCAGCCGCCACCTAGGGAAACCTACCAAACCTGTACATTTCTGAAAACTAGAGACCTAGGGGAATCCAAGGAGGGGTGACTGGCGGGGCTCGGACCTGGTTCTGTTACCCAGAATCCTTTGCAAACCTCAAAAATTGGCTAAAAAAACACATGTTCCTCACATTTCTGTGGCAGAAAGTTCTGGAATCTGAGAGGAGCCACAAATTTCCTTCCACCCAGCGTTCCCCCACGTCTCCCGATAAAAATGATACCTCACTTGCGTGGGTAGGCCTAGCGCCCGCGACAGGATATGCCCCAAAACACAACGTGGACATATCACAGAAAACAGAGCTGTTTTTAGCAAAGTGACTACCTGTAGATTTTGGCCTGTAGCTCAGCCGCCACCTAGGGAAACCTACCAAACCTGTACATTTCTGAAAACTAGAGACCTAGGGGAATCCAAGGAGGGGTGACTGGCGGGGCTCGGACCTGGTTCTGTTACCCAGAATCCTTTGCAAACCTCAAAAATTGGCTAAAAAAACACATGTTCCTCACATTTCTGTGGCAGAAAGTTCTGGAATCTGAGAGGAGCCACAAATTTCCTTCCACCCAGCGTTCCCCCACGTCTCCCGATAAAAATGATACCTCACTTGCGTGGGTAGGCCTAGCGCCCGCGACAGGATATGCCCCAAAACACAACGTGGACATATCACAGAAAACAGAGCTGTTTTTAGCAAAGTGACTACCTGTAGATTTTGGCCTGTAGCTCAGCCGCCACCTAGGGAAACCTACCAAACCTGTACATTTCTGAAAACTAGAGACCTAGGGGAATCCAAGGAGGGGTGACTGGCGGGGCTCGGACCTGGTTCTGTTACCCAGAATCCTTTGCAAACCTCAAAAATTGGCTAAAAAAACACATGTTCCTCACATTTCTGTGGCAGAAAGTTCTGGAATCTGAGAGGAGCCACAAATTTCCTTCCACCCAGCGTTCCCCCACGTCTCCCGATAAAAATGATACCTCACTTGCGTGGGTAGGCCTAGCGCCCGCGACAGGATATGCCCCAAAACACAACGTGGACATATCACAGAAAACAGAGCTGTTTTTAGCAAAGTGACTACCTGTAGATTTTGGCCTGTAGCTCAGCCGCCACCTAGGGAAACCTACCAAACCTGTACATTTCTGAAAACTAGAGACCTAGGGGAATCCAAGGAGGGGTGACTGGCGGGGCTCGGACCTGGTTCTGTTACCCAGAATCCTTTGCAAACCTCAAAAATTGGCTAAAAAAACACATGTTCCTCACATTTCTGTGGCAGAAAGTTCTGGAATCTGAGAGGAGCCACAAATTTCCTTCCACCCAGCGTTCCCCCACGTCTCCCGATAAAAATGATACCTCACTTGCGTGGGTAGGCCTAGCGCCCGCGACAGGATATGCCCCAAAACACAACGTGGACATATCACAGAAAACAGAGCTGTTTTTAGCAAAGTGACTACCTGTAGATTTTGGCCTGTAGCTCAGCCGCCACCTAGGGAAACCTACCAAACCTGTACATTTCTGAAAACTAGAGACCTAGGGGAATCCAAGGAGGGGTGACTGGCGGGGCTCGGACCTGGTTCTGTTACCCAGAATCCTTTGCAAACCTCAAAAATTGGCTAAAAAAACACATGTTCCTCACATTTCTGTGGCAGAAAGTTCTGGAATCTGAGAGGAGCCACAAATTTCCTTCCACCCAGCGTTCCCCCACGTCTCCCGATAAAAATGATACCTCACTTGCGTGGGTAGGCCTAGCGCCCGCGACAGGATATGCCCCAAAACACAACGTGGACATATCACAGAAAACAGAGCTGTTTTTAGCAAAGTGACTACCTGTAGATTTTGGCCTGTAGCTCAGCCGCCACCTAGGGAAACCTACCAAACCTGTACATTTCTGAAAACTAGAGACCTAGGGGAATCCAAGGAGGGGTGACTGGCGGGGCTCGGACCTGGTTCTGTTACCCAGAATCCTTTGCAAACCTCAAAAATTGGCTAAAAAAACACATGTTCCTCACATTTCTGTGGCAGAAAGTTCTGGAATCTGAGAGGAGCCACAAATTTCCTTCCACCCAGCGTTCCCCCACGTCTCCCGATAAAAATGATACCTCACTTGCGTGGGTAGGCCTAGCGCCCGCGACAGGATATGCCCCAAAACACAACGTGGACATATCACAGAAAACAGAGCTGTTTTTAGCAAAGTGACTACCTGTAGATTTTGGCCTGTAGCTCAGCCGCCACCTAGGGAAACCTACCAAACCTGTACATTTCTGAAAACTAGAGACCATGGGGAATCCAAGGAGGGGTGACTGGCGGGGCTCGGACCTGGTTCTGTTACCCAGAATCCTTTGCAAACCTCAAAAATTGGCTAAAAAAACACATGTTCCTCACATTTCTGTGGCAGAAAGTTCTGGAATCTGAGAGGAGCCACAAATTTCCTTCCACCCAGCGTTCCCCCACGTCTCCCGATAAAAATGATACCTCACTTGCGTGGGTAGGCCTAGCGCCCGCGACAGGATATGCCCCAAAACACAACGTGGACATATCACAGAAAACAGAGCTGTTTTTAGCAAAGTGACTACCTGTAGATTTTGGCCTGTAGCTCAGCCGCCACCTAGGGAAACCTACCAAACCTGTACATTTCTGAAAACTAGAGACCTAGGGGAATCCAAGGAGGGGTGACTGGCGGGGCTCGGACCTGGTTCTGTTACCCAGAATCCTTTGCAAACCTCAAAAATTGGCTAAAAAAACACATGTTCCTCACATTTCTGTGGCAGAAAGTTCTGGAATCTGAGAGGAGCCACAAATTTCCTTCCACCCAGCGTTCCCCCACGTCTCCCGATAAAAATGATACCTCACTTGCGTGGGTAGGCCTAGCGCCCGCGACAGGATATGCCCCAAAACACAACGTGGACATATCACAGAAAACAGAGCTGTTTTTAGCAAAGTGACTACCTGTAGATTTTGGCCTGTAGCTCAGCCGCCACCTAGGGAAACCTACCAAACCTGTACATTTCTGAAAACTAGAGACCTAGGGGAATCCAAGGAGGGGTGACTGGCGGGGCTCGGACCTGGTTCTGTTACCCAGAATCCTTTGCAAACCTCAAAAATTGGCTAAAAAAACACATGTTCCTCACATTTCTGTGGCAGAAAGTTCTGGAATCTGAGAGGAGCCACAAATTTCCTTCCACCCAGCGTTCCCCCACGTCTCCCGATAAAAATGATACCTCACTTGCGTGGGTAGGCCTAGCGCCCGCGACAGGATATGCCCCAAAACACAACGTGGACATATCACAGAAAACAGAGCTGTTTTTAGCAAAGTGACTACCTGTAGATTTTGGCCTGTAGCTCAGCCGCCACCTAGGGAAACCTACCAAACCTGTACATTTCTGAAAACTAGAGACCTAGGGGAATCCAAGGAGGGGTGACTGGCGGGGCTCGGACCTGGTTCTGTTACCCAGAATCCTTTGCAAACCTCAAAAATTGGCTAAAAAAACACATGTTCCTCACATTTCTGTGGCAGAAAGTTCTGGAATCTGAGAGGAGCCACAAATTTCCTTCCACCCAGCGTTCCCCCACGTCTCCCGATAAAAATGATACCTCACTTGCGTGGGTAGGCCTAGCGCCCGCGACAGGATATGCCCCAAAACACAACGTGGACATATCACAGAAAACAGAGCTGTTTTTAGCAAAGTGACTACCTGTAGATTTTGGCCTGTAGCTCAGCCGCCACCTAGGGAAACCTACCAAACCTGTACATTTCTGAAAACTAGAGACCTAGGGGAATCCAAGGAGGGGTGACTGGCGGGGCTCGGACCTGGTTCTGTTACCCAGAATCCTTTGCAAACCTCAAAAATTGGCTAAAAAAACACATGTTCCTCACATTTCTGTGGCAGAAAGTTCTGGAATCTGAGAGGAGCCACAAATTTCCTTCCACCCAGCATTCCCCCACGTCTCCCGATAAAAATGATACCTCACTTGCGTGGGTAGGCCTAGCGCCCGCGACAGGATATGCCCCAAAACACAACGTGGACATATCACAGAAAACAGAGCTGTTTTTAGCAAAGTGACTACCTGTAGATTTTGGCCTGTAGCTCAGCCGCCACCTAGGGAAACCTACCAAACCTGTACATTTCTGAAAACTAGAGACCTAGGGGAATCCAAGGAGGGGTGACTGGCGGGGCTCGGACCTGGTTCTGTTACCCAGAATCCTTTGCAAACCTCAAAAATTGGCTAAAAAAACACATGTTCCTCACAGTTCTGTGGCAGAAAGTTCTGGAATCTGAGAGGAGCCACAAATTTCCTTCCACCCAGCGTTCCCCCACGTCTCCCGATAAAAATGATACCTCACTTGCGTGGGTAGGCCTAGCGCCCGCGACAGGATATGCCCCAAAACACAACGTGGACATATCACAGAAAACAGAGCTGTTTTTAGCAAAGTGACTACCTGTAGATTTTGGCCTGTAGCTCAGCCGCCACCTAGGGAAACCTACCAAACCTGTACATTTCTGAAAACTAGAGACCTAGGGGAATCCAAGGAGGGGTGACTGGCGGGGCTCGGACCTGGTTCTGTTACCCAGAATCCTTTGCAAACCTCAAAAATTGGCTAAAAAAACACATGTTCCTCACATTTCTGTGGCAGAAAGTTCTGGAATCTGAGAGGAGCCACAAATTTCCTTCCACCCAGCGTTCCCCCACGTCTCCCGATAAAAATGATACCTCACTTGCGTGGGTAGGCCTAGCGCCCGCGACAGGATATGCCCCAAAACACAACGTGGACATATCACAGAAAACAGAGCTGTTTTTAGCAAAGTGACTACCTGTAGATTTTGGCCTGTAGCTCAGCCGCCACCTAGGGAAACCTACCAAACCTGTACATTTCTGAAAACTAGAGACCTAGGGGAATCCAAGGAGGGGTGACTGGCGGGGCTCGGACCTGGTTCTGTTACCCAGAATCCTTTGCAAACCTCAAAAATTGGCTAAAAAAACACATGTTCCTCACATTTCTGTGGCAGAAAGTTCTGGAATCTGAGAGGAGCCACAAATTTCCTTCCAACCAGCGTTCCCCCACGTCTCCCGATAAAAATGATACCTCACTTGCGTGGGTAGGCCTAGCGCCCGCGACAGGATATGCCCCAAAACACAACGTGGACATATCACAGAAAACAGAGCTGTTTTTAGCAAAGTGACTACCTGTAGATTTTGGCCTGTAGCTCAGCCGCCACCTAGGGAAACCTACCAAACCTGTACATTTCTGAAAACTAGAGACCTAGGGGAATCCAAGGAGGGGTGACTGGCGGGGCTCGGACCTGGTTCTGTTACCCAGAATCCTTTGCAAACCTCAAAAATTGGCTAAAAAAACACATGTTCCTCACATTTCTGTGGCAGAAAGTTCTGGAATCTGAGAGGAGCCACAAATTTCCTTCCACCCAGCGTTCCCCCACGTCTCCCGATAAAAATGATACCTCACTTGCGTGGGTAGGCCTAGCGCCCGCGACAGGATATGCCCCAAAACACAACGTGGACATATCACAGAAAACAGAGCTGTTTTTAGCAAAGTGACTACCTGTAGATTTTGGCCTGTAGCTCAGCCGCCACCTAGGGAAACCTACCAAACCTGTACATTTCTGAAAACTAGAGACCTAGGGGAATCCAAGGAGGGGTGACTGGCGGGGCTCGGACCTGGTTCTGTTACCCAGAATCCTTTGCAAACCTCAAAAATTGGCTAAAAAAACACATGTTCCTCACATTTCTGTGGCAGAAAGTTCTGGAATCTGAGAGGAGCCACAAATTTCCTTCCACCCAGCGTTCCCCCACGTCTCCCGATAAAAATGATACCTCACTTGCGTGGGTAGGCCTAGCGCCCGCGACAGGATATGCCCCAAAACACAACGTGGACATATCACAGAAAACAGAGCTGTTTTTAGCAAAGTGACTACCTGTAGATTTTGGCCTGTAGCTCAGCCGCCACCTAGGGAAACCTACCAAACCTGTACATTTCTGAAAACTAGAGACCTAGGGGAATCCAAGGAGGGGTGACTGGCGGGGCTCGGACCTGGTTCTGTTACCCAGAATCCTTTGCAAACCTCAAAAATTGGCTAAAAAAACACATGTTCCTCACATTTCTGTGGCAGAAAGTTCTGGAATCTGAGAGGAGCCACAAATTTCCTTCCACCCAGCGTTCCCCCACGTCTCCCGATAAAAATGATACCTCACTTGCGTGGGTAGGCCTAGCGCCCGCGACAGGATATGCCCCAAAACACAACGTGGACATATCACAGAAAACAGAGCTGTTTTTAGCAAAGTGACTACCTGTAGATTTTGGCCTGTAGCTCAGCCGCCACCTAGGGAAACCTACCAAACCTGTACATTTCTGAAAACTAGAGACCTAGGGGAATCCAAGGAGGGGTGACTGGCGGGGCTCGGACCTGGTTCTGTTACCCAGAATCCTTTGCAAACCTCAAAAATTGGCTAAAAAAACACATGTTCCTCACATTTCTGTGGCAGAAAGTTCTGGAATCTGAGAGGAGCCACAAATTTCCTTCCACCCAGCGTTCCCCCACGTCTCCCGATAAAAATGATACCTCACTTGCGTGGGTAGGCCTAGCGCCCGCGACAGGATATGCCCCAAAACACAACGTGGACATATCACAGAAAACAGAGCTGTTTTTAGCAAAGTGACTACCTGTAGATTTTGGCCTGTAGCTCAGCCGCCACCTAGGGAAACCTACCAAACCTGTACATTTCTGAAAACTAGAGACCATGGGGAATCCAAGGAGGGGTGACTGGCGGGGCTCGGACCTGGTTCTGTTACCCAGAATCCTTTGCAAACCTCAAAAATTGGCTAAAAAAACACATGTTCCTCACATTTCTGTGGCAGAAAGTTCTGGAATCTGAGAGGAGCCACAAATTTCCTTCCACCCAGCGTTCCCCCACGTCTCCCGATAAAAATGATACCTCACTTGCGTGGGTAGGCCTAGCGCCCGCGACAGGATATGCCCCAA
This sequence comes from Pleurodeles waltl, assembly GCF_031143425.1. NCBI lineage: Eukaryota > Metazoa > Chordata > Amphibia > Caudata > Salamandridae > Pleurodeles > Pleurodeles waltl. The sequence continues at coordinate 853,545,525 of NC_090436.1, forward strand.
AACACAACGTGGACATATCACAGAAAACAGAGCTGTTTTTAGCAAAGTGACTACCTGTAGATTTTGGCCTGTAGCTCAGCCGCCACCTAGGGAAACCTACCAAACCTGTACATTTCTGAAAACTAGAGACCTAGGGGAATCCAAGGAGGGGTGACTGGCGGGGCTCGGACCTGGTTCTGTTACCCAGAATCCTTTGCAAACCTCAAAAATTGGCTAAAAAAACACATGTTCCTCACATTTCTGTGGCAGAAAGTTCTGGAATCTGAGAGGAGCCACAAATTTCCTTCCACCCAGCGTTCCCCCACGTCTCCCGATAAAAATGATACCTCACTTGCGTGGGTAGGCCTAGCGCCCGCGACAGGATATGCCCCAAAACACAACGTGGACATATCACAGAAAACAGAGCTGTTTTTAGCAAAGTGACTACCTGTAGATTTTGGCCTGTAGCTCAGCCGCCACCTAGGGAAACCTACCAAACCTGTACATTTCTGAAAACTAGAGACCTAGGGGAATCCAAGGAGGGGTGACTGGCGGGGCTCGGACCTGGTTCTGTTACCCAGAATCCTTTGCAAACCTCAAAAATTGGCTAAAAAAACACATGTTCCTCACATTTCTGTGGCAGAAAGTTCTGGAATCTGAGAGGAGCCACAAATTTCCTTCCACCCAGCGTTCCCCCACGTCTCCCGATAAAAATGATACCTCACTTGCGTGGGTAGGCCTAGCGCCCGCGACAGGATATGCCCCAAAACACAACGTGGACATATCACAGAAAACAGAGCTGTTTTTAGCAAAGTGACTACCTGTAGATTTTGGCCTGTAGCTCAGCCGCCACCTAGGGAAACCTACCAAACCTGTACATTTCTGAAAACTAGAGACCTAGGGGAATCCAAGGAGGGGTGACTGGCGGGGCTCGGACCTGGTTCTGTTACCCAGAATCCTTTGCAAACCTCAAAAATTGGCTAAAAAAACACATGTTCCTCACATTTCTGTGGCAGAAAGTTCTGGAATCTGAGAGGAGCCACAAATTTCCTTCCACCCAGCGTTCCCCCACGTCTCCCGATAAAAATGATACCTCACTTGCGTGGGTAGGCCTAGCGCCCGCGACAGGATATGCCCCAAAACACAACGTGGACATATCACAGAAAACAGAGCTGTTTTTAGCAAAGTGACTACCTGTAGATTTTGGCCTGTAGCTCAGCCGCCACCTAGGGAAACCTACCAAACCTGTACATTTCTGAAAACTAGAGACCTAGGGGAATCCAAGGAGGGGTGACTGGCGGGGCTCGGACCTGGTTCTGTTACCCAGAATCCTTTGCAAACCTCAAAAATTGGCTAAAAAAACACATGTTCCTCACATTTCTGTGGCAGAAAGTTCTGGAATCTGAGAGGAGCCACAAATTTCCTTCCACCCAGCATTCCCCCACGTCTCCCGATAAAAATGATACCTCACTTGCGTGGGTAGGCCTAGCGCCCGCGACAGGATATGCCCCAAAACACAACGTGGACATATCACAGAAAACAGAGCTGTTTTTAGCAAAGTGACTACCTGTAGATTTTGGCCTGTAGCTCAGCCGCCACCTAGGGAAACCTACCAAACCTGTACATTTCTGAAAACTAGAGACCTAGGGGAATCCAAGGAGGGGTGACTGGCGGGGCTCGGACCTGGTTCTGTTACCCAGAATCCTTTGCAAACCTCAAAAATTGGCTAAAAAAACACATGTTCCTCACAGTTCTGTGGCAGAAAGTTCTGGAATCTGAGAGGAGCCACAAATTTCCTTCCACCCAGCGTTCCCCCACGTCTCCCGATAAAAATGATACCTCACTTGAGTGGGTAGGCCTAGCGCCCGCGACAGGATATGCCCCAAAACACAACGTGGACATATCACAGAAAACAGAGCTGTTTTTAGCAAAGTGACTACCTGTAGATTTTGGCCTGTAGCTCAGCCGCCACCTAGGGAAACCTACCAAACCTGTACATTTCTGAAAACTAGAGACCTAGGGGAATCCAAGGAGGGGTGACTGGCGGGGCTCGGACCTGGTTCTGTTACCCAGAATCCTTTGCAAACCTCAAAAATTGGCTAAAAAAACACATGTTCCTCACATTTCTGTGGCAGAAAGTTCTGGAATCTGAGAGGAGCCACAAATTTCCTTCCACCCAGCGTTCCCCCACGTCTCCCGATAAAAATGATACCTCACTTGCGTGGGTAGGCCTAGCGCCCGCGACAGGATATGCCCCAAAACACAACGTGGACATATCACAGAAAACAGAGCTGTTTTTAGCAAAGTGACTACCTGTAGATTTTGGCCTGTAGCTCAGCCGCCACCTAGGGAAACCTACCAAACCTGTACATTTCTGAAAACTAGAGACCTAGGGGAATCCAAGGAGGGGTGACTGGCGGGGCTCGGACCTGGTTCTGTTACCCAGAATCCTTTGCAAACCTCAAAAATTGGCTAAAAAAACACATGTTCCTCACATTTCTGTGGCAGAAAGTTCTGGAATCTGAGAGGAGCCACAAATTTCCTTCCAACCAGCGTTCCCCCACGTCTCCCGATAAAAATGATACCTCACTTGCGTGGGTAGGCCTAGCGCCCGCGACAGGATATGCCCCAAAACACAACGTGGACATATCACAGAAAACAGAGCTGTTTTTAGCAAAGTGACTACCTGTAGATTTTGGCCTGTAGCTCAGCCGCCACCTAGGGAAACCTACCAAACCTGTACATTTCTGAAAACTAGAGACCTAGGGGAATCCAAGGAGGGGTGACTGGCGGGGCTCGGACCTGGTTCTGTTACCCAGAATCCTTTGCAAACCTCAAAAATTGGCTAAAAAAACACATGTTCCTCACATTTCTGTGGCAGAAAGTTCTGGAATCTGAGAGGAGCCACAAATTTCCTTCCACCCAGCGTTCCCCCACGTCTCCCGATAAAAATGATACCTCACTTGCGTGGGTAGGCCTAGCGCCCGCGACAGGATATGCCCCAAAACACAACGTGGACATATCACAGAAAACAGAGCTGTTTTTAGCAAAGTGACTACCTGTAGATTTTGGCCTGTAGCTCAGCCGCCACCTAGGGAAACCTACCAAACCTGTACATTTCTGAAAACTAGAGACCTAGGGGAATCCAAGGAGGGGTGACTGGCGGGGCTCGGACCTGGTTCTGTTACCCAGAATCCTTTGCAAACCTCAAAAATTGGCTAAAAAAACACATGTTCCTCACATTTCTGTGGCAGAAAGTTCTGGAATCTGAGAGGAGCCACAAATTTCCTTCCACCCAGCGTTCCCCCACGTCTCCCGATAAAAATGATACCTCACTTGCGTGGGTAGGCCTAGCGCCCGCGACAGGATATGCCCCAAAACACAACGTGGACATATCACAGAAAACAGAGCTGTTTTTAGCAAAGTGACTACCTGTAGATTTTGGCCTGTAGCTCAGCCGCCACCTAGGGAAACCTACCAAACCTGTACATTTCTGAAAACTAGAGACCTAGGGGAATCCAATGAGGGGTGACTGGCGGGGCTCGGACCTGGTTCTGTTACCCAGAATCCTTTGCAAACCTCAAAAATTGGCTAAAAAAACACATGTTCCTCACATTTCTGTGGCAGAAAGTTCTGGAATCTGAGAGGAGCCACAAATTTCCTTCCACCCAGCGTTCCCCCACGTCTCCCGATAAAAATGATACCTCACTTGCGTGGGTAGGCCTAGCGCCCGCGACAGGATATGCCCCAAAACACAACGTGGACATATCACAGAAAACAGAGCTGTTTTTAGCAAAGTGACTACCTGTAGATTTTGGCCTGTAGCTCAGCCGCCACCTAGGGAAACCTACCAAACCTGTACATTTCTGAAAACTAGAGACCTAGGGGAATCCAAGGAGGGGTGACTGGCGGGGCTCGGACCTGGTTCTGTTACCCAGAATCCTTTGCAAACCTCAAAAATTGGCTAAAAAAACACATGTTCCTCACATTTCTGTGGCAGAAAGTTCTGGAATCTGAGAGGAGCCACAAATTTCCTTCCACCCAGCGTTCCCCCACGTCTCCCGATAAAAATGATACCTCACTTGCGTGGGTAGGCCTAGCGCCCGCGACAGGATATGCCCCAAAACACAACGTGGACATATCACAGAAAACAGAGCTGTTTTTAGCAAAGTGACTACCTGTAGATTTTGGCCTGTAGCTCAGCCGCCACCTAGGGAAACCTACCAAACCTGTACATTTCTGAAAACTAGAGACCTAGGGGAATCCAAGGAGGGGTGACTGGCGGGGCTCGGACCTGGTTCTGTTACCCAGAATCCTTTGCAAACCTCAAAAATTGGCTAAAAAAACACATGTTCCTCACATTTCTGTGGCAGAAAGTTCTGGAATCTGTGAGGAGCCACAAATTTCCTTCCACCCAGCGTTCCCCCACGTCTCCCGATAAAAATTATACCTCACTTGCGTGGGTAGGCCTAGCGCCCGCGACAGAATATGCCCCAAAACACAACGTGGACATATCACAGAAAACAGAGCTGTTTTTAGCAAAGTGACTACCTGTAGATTTTGGCCTGTAGCTCAGCCGCCACCTAGGGAAACCTACCAAACCTGTACATTTCTGAAAACTAGAGACCTAGGGGAATCCAAGGAGGGGTGACTGGCGGGGCTCGGACCTGGTTCTGTTACCCAGAATCCTTTGCAAACCTCAAAAATTGGCTAAAAAAACACGTTCCTCACATTTCTGTGGCAGAAAGTTCTGGAATCTGAGAGGAGCCACAAATTTCCTTCCACCCAGCGTTCCCCCACGTCTCCCGATAAAAATGATACCTCACTTGCGTGGGTAGGCCTAGCGCCCGCGACAGGATATGCCCCAAAACACAACGTGGACATATCACAGAAAACAGAGCTGTTTTTAGCAAAGTGACTACCTGTAGATTTTGGCCTGTAGCTCAGCCGCCACCTAGGGAAACCTACCAAACCTGTACATTTCTGAAAACTAGAGACCTAGGGGAATCCAAGGAGGGGTGACTGGCGGGGCTCGGACCTGGTTCTGTTACCCAGAATCCTTTGCAAACCTCAAAAATTGGCTAAAAAAACACATGTTCCTCACATTTCTGTGGCAGAAAGTTCTGGAATCTGAGAGGAGCCACAAATTTCCTTCCACCCAGCGTTCCCCCACGTCTCCCGATAAAAATGATACCTCACTTGCGTGGGTAGGCCTAGCGCCCGCGACAGGATATGCCCCAAAACACAACGTGGACATATCGCAGAAAACAGAGCTGTTTTTAGCAAAGTGACTACCTGTAGATTTTGGCCTGTAGCTCAGCCGCCACCTAGGGAAACCTACCAAACCTGTACATTTCTGAAAACTAGAGACCTAGGGGAATCCAAGGAGGGGTGACTGGTGGGGCTCGGACCTGGTTCTGTTACCCAGAATCCTTTGCAAACCTCAAAAATTGGCTAAAAAAACACATGTTCCTCACATTTCTGTGGCAGAAAGTTCTGGAATCTGAGAGGAGCCACAAATTTCCTTCCACCCAGCGTTCCCCCACGTCTCCCGATAAAAATGATACCTCACTTGCGTGGGTAGGCCTAGCGCCCGCGACAGGATATGCCCCAAAACACAACGTGGACATATCACAGAAAACAGAGCTGTTTTTAGCAAAGTGACTACCTGTAGATTTTGGCCTGTAGCTCAGCCGCCACCTAGGGAAACCTACCAAACCTGTACATTTCTGAAAACTAGAGACCTAGGGGAATCCAAGGAGGGGTGACTGGCGGGGCTCGGACCTGGTTCTGTTACCCAGAATCCTTTGCAAACCTCAAAAATTGGCTAAAAAAACACATGTTCCTCACATTTCTGTGGCAGAAAGTTCTGGAATCTGAGAGGAGCCACAAATTTCCTTCCACCCAGCGTTCCCCCACGTCTCCCGATAAAAATGATACCTCACTTGCGTGGGTAGGCCTAGCGCCCGCGACAGGATATGCCCCAAAACACAACGTGGACATATCACAGAAAACAGAGCTGTTTTTAGCAAAGTGACTACCTGTAGATTTTGGCCTGTAGCTCAGCCGCCACCTAGGGAAACCTACCAAACCTGTACATTTCTGAAAACTAGAGACCTAGGGGAATCCAAGGAGAGGTGACTGGCGGGGCTCGGACCTGGTTCTGTTACCCAGAATCCTTTGCAAACCTCAAAAATTGGCTAAAAAAACACATGTTCCTCACATTTCTGTGGCAGAAAGTTCTGGAATCTGAGAGGAGCCACAAATTTCCTTCCACCCAGCGTTCCCCCACGTCTCCCGATAAAAATGATACCTCACTTGCGTGGGTAGGCCTAGCGCCCGCGACAGGATATGCCCCAAAACACAACGTGGACATATCACAGAAAACAGAGCTGTTTTTAGCAAAGTGACTACCTGTAGATTTTGGCCTGTAGCTCAGCCGCCACCTAGGGAAACCTACCAAACCTGTACATTTCTGAAAACTAGAGACCTAGGGGAATCCAAGGAGGGGTGACTGGCGGGGCTCGGACCTGGTTCTGTTACCCAGAATCCTTTGCAAACCTCAAAAATTGGCTAAAAAAACACATGTTCCTCACATTTCTGTGGCAGAAAGTTCTGGAATCTGAGAGGAGCCACAAATTTCCTTCCACCCAGCGTTCCCCCACGTCTCCCGATAAAAATGATACCTCACTTGCGTGGGCAGGCCTAGCGCCCGCGACAGGATATGCCCCAAAACACAACGTGGACATATCACAGAAAACAGAGCTGTTTTTAGCAAAGTGACTACCTGTAGATTTTGGCCTGTAGCTCAGCCGCCACCTAGGGAAACCTACCAAACCTGTACATTTCTGAAAACTAGAGACCTAGGGGAATCCAAGGAGGGGTGACTGGCGGGGCTCGGACCTGGTTCTGTTACCCAGAATCCTTTGCAAACCTCAAAAATTGGCTAAAAAAACACATGTTCCTCACATTTCTGTGGCAGAAAGTTCTGGAATCTGAGAGGAGCCACAAATTTCCTTCCACCCAGCGTTCCCCCACGTCTCCCGATAAAAATGATACCTCACTTGCGTGGGTAGGCCTAGCGCCCGCGACAGGATATGCCCCAAAACACAACGTGGACATATCACAGAAAACAGAGCTGTTTTTAGCAAAGTGACTACCTGTAGATTTTGGCCTGTAGCTCAGCCGCCACCTAGGGAAACCTACCAAACCTGTACATTTCTGAAAACTAGAGACCTAGGGGAATCCAAGGAGGGGTGACTGGCGGGGCTCGGACCTGGTTCTGTTACCCAGAATCCTTTGCAAACCTCAAAAATTGGCTAAAAAAACACATGTTCCTCACATTTCTGTGGCAGAAAGTTCTGGAATCTGAGAGGAGCCACAAATTTCCTTCCACCCAGCGTTCCCCCACGTCTCCCGATAAAAATGATACCTCACTTGTGTGGGTGGGCCAGGTGCCTCCAACAGAATAAGGCCCAAAACTTGTAGAGATACAGGGGATAGCACTGCGAGTTTATAAGGACATATTATTTTATACATCTTTAGACTGACTCTGCTTTGGGGACCCACATACGTGAGGTGTCATTTTATTTGGGAGACTGAGGGGAACACTGGGGAGTAGGAATTTTGTGCTGGAGTGGTGATCGTACGAAGAAAAGTCAGGAAAATATGCTTTTTTTAAGCACATTTTGAGGTTAACAGAGGAGTCTGGGTAAGAAAATGTTGGGGGATCCACGCAAGCCACACCTCCCTGGACTCCTTGGGGTGTCTAGTTTTAAAAAATGTCTGGGTTTGGTAGGTTTCCCTAGATGAAGGCCGCACACAGGACCAAAAACATAGGTGCCCTCTCCCCCCCCAAACACAGGTAGTTTTGTAATATATCGTTTTGATGTGCCCACATACGTCCGTGATGTGCCAAACACTAAAATTTTGAAAAGAAACACACTTAGGTTATGTGAAAAAGACCCCTCACCCACCAACCAAGTTGGTGGCATGCTTCATCATCGGGGTCCCACCTGAGGCACCTAGCGTGTCATAGGTGTGCTGCGACGCCTGATTACAGCGGAGCAGGTTTGGTCATTTTTACCACACATACTGGTTGGATTTGGCACGAGGGTGAGTGATGGTTCAGTGGATCAAATTTTACTAACAAGAGCTTTCACAAAAATGAAAAGCACTGTTAGTAACTGAAAGGCAAAAAACTGAACCAATGACTCACAGCTCGTGAGCTGTAAAGCCGCGACAAGGCACCAACCGCTTTACAGTCCATTCACACAACTTTCATACATGACACACACAAGGCCATTCACACCGCCAGCCACGGGCCCAGCACATTACAACACTCACATCGACAGACAGCGCCACTCAAGGGCCCATCACTTACATACGCCCACATGCCTGATACAACAATCACACCAGCTGATGGGAGTGTGTGGACTGGTGTTTGGCTGGCAGTGTGTTGCAGTAGCCAACATCAAGTCAATATGTACAGTCTCAGCCAAGCCCCACTCCACACACAATGGCATCATATATATATATTTTTTTTAAACAGAGGAACCCCTAACTAAGTAGAAAGAATTACAAAACAACAAACACAAAAGCTCTAACTAAGAACATGACAGAAATGCTAACCATGAAACTAAACACATGAAAATACAAACCAGACATGAGTTTACACTCATGGTTGTTCCCAGAAATTCTTCTGGGTGTGGTAATTCTTAAAACAAGCACCGACACACAGCCCAGGCTTTGAAGGACAATCTGGGCAGTACATTCGAGACTCCCTCCGGATACCTCTTCGAAAACACACTCTACATTTCTTAGCTGGAAAGTCTTTTTTGGGTGTGGGAGGAATGTGCTCAGCAAAGTGGCGATCTTTCAATCTAGCCACATCCTCCACCACTGCTTCTCTAGGAACTCTGGCCTGTTCCACCACAATAAGGCTCTCTATCACTGACTCCTGAAATTTCACAAATGTCATCTTTGAGTCTGGAGACCTATCCCTAAACACAATAAAAGCATTGAAGGTTGCTAAGTGGAAGAGGTGAAGTGCTAACTTCTTATACCAAACATAAGACTTACGAATAGCAGTATAAGGTTCCAACCTCTGGTCAACTCTATCTACACCTCCCATGTGCTTATTATAATCTAAAATGCACACAGGTTTGCGCACTTCAGCAACCTGGCCCCAAACAGTCACAGGGGAAGTACTCTCATCATGGATGGTACTTAGCATGTAGACATCCCTCTTGTCTGAAAATTTCAAAGCTAGCAGCTCCTCGTTCCGCAAGGCACAGCACTGTCCCCTCTCAAGTTTTTTACAGACAAGCTCCCTTGGATAGCCTTTCCGGTTAGAACGGATTGTGCCACAAGCAACTGTGTCCACTCTAAACAATTCCTTGAACAACTGCACACCAGTGTAGAAGTTGTCTACATACAAATGGTGACCTTTGTTGAACAGTCGTCTACCAAGATCCCACACAATTTTCTCAGTAACTCCAAAAGTGGGAGGACAACCAGGGGGGTCAATATTGGAATCCCTACCAGTGTACACACGGAAACTATACACATATCCTGTCCTACTTTCAGACAGCATATACAATTTAATTCCATATCGTGCCCTTTTGCTAGGAATGTACTGCCTAAAAACCAAACGACCCTTGAAGAGGACCAAAGACTCGTCCACACTTAACTCTTTGCCTGGAACATAGACCTCCGAAAACCGATCTACAAAATGATCAAGGACAGGCCTAATCTTAAAAAGACGGTCAGAATCTGGGTGATCTCGTGGCAAGGCTAATGCATTGTCAACAAAATGCAGCATCCTAAGAAGAAGCAAATACCGATTACGACTCATGGTAGCTGGAAATATAGCTGTTGCCATCAAGGGACTAGTAGACCAATAAGAAGCCAGTGACGGCTTCCTTATCAACCCCATCAAAAAAGTCAAACCCAAAAACTTTTTTATCTCCTCCAAATTTGTGGGAATCCACTGGGCAGCTCTAGAGTGTGGCCTAAGTCTAGCAGCGTTGTCCCTCAAATGCTGCTCCGCATACAAATTAGTCTGCTCAACAATCTCTTCCAAAAACACATCATCCATGAATAACTCAAAGAAATTGATAGGCATAAAGTTCTCTGTATTGGCGTTACACCCCGGGAGACCAGTAAAGGCAGGCAATCCTGGCTGCTCCATGTTTGGGGCAACCCAGACATCAGGTCTTATAACGGGAAACCTTTCAGCCCCAGGTTGCTGCACTATTGGCACATCAATGTCCTCCTCTAAAACAGAACCTTCATCTGCACTGAGAGTGGCTTCATCATCAGAAGATTCCCCTCCAACAGAAACATCACTGCCAGAATCTCTGACTTCCTCCTCTGCCTCAGATGCAGAGTCCGTCTCATAGTCATGATCAGACTGTGACTCAAAAAGCATACCAACCACCTGCTGAGCGGTCATCCTGCGGCTAGCCATGATCTCTCCTGCTAAAATTAACTGGACAAATTCACCACCAACAACCAGCACTGTGTAAGACAAGTAACAAAGTGTAGCTTTGTTAGTAAGAGTTACAAACTCAAAAACTATACCGCTCACTTGCCTGAAAAAGCTTGATTCACCAGCAACTACACAGCAATCACCAATGATATCCCACTAAAAAGAAAGAAAGAAAGGCAAATTAGAAATAAGACAAAACAAATATCATTGTGCACAAACCTAAGGACAATTTCACACACAATCCTGCATTTAGTACACCCCCTACAAACATGTCATTCATGCATGGCAACAATACTCCTTTGGAGTAAATTGTTTTTACTTACCTAAAACATGCAACTGTGCAAACTGCAGGTCAACCACCGCCAAAACCGCAAGGAGCCACAGCAAATAAAGCAAAAGCTTTGAACTAGAACAAAAAGGAGGAATTTTTTTTTTATCACAAATGCAAAGACTTCTTCAGTTGACAAACACCCCACCATCAAACATTTTAGAAATTGGTGCCTAAGTGGATTCTGTCATAGGGGCAGATGGGCCTACTAAAAAAATAGGCCTGTCTGCCCCAAGGAAGCCAGAAAATACCTTTAGTACTGTGTCCCCATGGAGAGCGACCCTTGCCAAAGGGGACAGCCCTCAAACAAAAAAAAACAAAAAAAACACACACAACACTATCCCTGGTGCCTAAGTGGCTTCTGCCCCCTTGGGGGCAGGTGGGCCTAAGAAAATAGGCCCATCTGCCCCCAGGGGGTGTAGAAATGGCCAACAGGTCAATGCCCCCCTTGGGGGGGCGCCCCGTGACCAAGGGGACGCCCCCCCACAAAAATAAACAAATAAAAAAAAATCCCTGGCGTTCTAGTGGTTTCTACCCCCCCTTGGGGGCAGATCAGCCTAAAAATAATAGGCTGATCTGTCTCCAAGGGGTGCAGAAATGGCCTGGGTACATGTGCCCCCAAAGTGGGGGGCGACCCTTGCCCAAGCCCCCCCCCATCCACTAACACACACACACACACACACACGCACACACACACTATCCCTGGTGTCTACGTGGCTTCTGCCCCCATTGGGGGCAGGTGGGTCTAGAAAAATAGGCCCATCTGCCCCCAGGGGGGGCAGAAATGGCCAACGGGTCAATGCCCCCCACAAAAATAAACACATAAAAAAAAATCCCTGGCGTTCTAGTGGTTTCTGCCCCCCTTGGGGGCAGATCAGCCTAAAAATAATAGGCTGATCTGTCTCCAAGGGGTGCAGAAATGGCCTGGGTACATGTGCCCCCAAAGTGGGGGGCGACCCTTGCCCAAGCCCCCCCCCCATCCACTAACACACACACACACACACACACTATCCCTGGTGTCTACGTGGCTTCTGCCCCCCTTGGGGGCAGGTGGGTCTAGAAAAATAGGCCCATCTGCCCCCAGGGGGGGCAGAAATGGCCAACAGGTCAATGCCTCCCTTGGGGGGGCGCCCCGTGCCCAAGGGGACACCCCCCCACAAAAATAAACACATAAAAAAAAATCCCTGGCGTTCTAGTGGTTTCTGCCCCCCTTGGGGGCAGATCAGCCTAAAAATAATAGGCTGATCTGTCTCCAAGGGGTGCAGAAATGGCCTGGGTACATGTGCCCCCAAAGTGGGGGGCGACCCTTGCCCAAGCCCCCCCCCATCCACTAACACACACACACACACACACTATCCCTGGTGTCTACGTGGCTTCTGCCCCCCTTGGGGGCAGGTGGGTCTAGAAAAATAGGCCCATCTGCCCCCAGGGGGGGCAGAAATGGCCAACAGGTCAATGCCCCCCTTGGGGGGGCGCCCCGTGCCCGAGGGGACGCCCCCCCACAAAAATAAACACATAAAAAAAAATCCCTGGCGTTCTAATGGTTTCTGCCCCCCTTGGGGGCAGATCAGCCTAAAAATAATAGGCTGATCTGTCTCCAAGGGGTGCAGAAATGGCCTGGGTACATGTGCCCCCAAAGTGGGGGGCGACCCTTGCCCAAGCCCCCCCCCATCCACTAACACACACACACACACACACTATCCCTGGTGTCTACGTGGCTTCTGCCCCCCTTGGGGGCAGGTGGGTCTAGAAAAATAGGCCCATCTGCCCCCAGGGGGGGCAGAAATGGCCAACAGGTCAATGCCTCCCTTGGGGGGGCGCCCCGTGCCCAAGGGGACACCCCCCCACAAAAATAAACACATAAAAAAAAATCCCTGGCGTTCTAGTGGTTTCTGCCCCCCTTGGGGGCAGATCAGCCTAAAAATAATAGGCTGATCTGTCTCCAAGGGGTGCAGAAATGGCCTGGGTACATGTGCCCCCAAAGTGGGGGGCGACCCTTGCCCAAGCCCCCCCCCATCCACTAACACACACACACACACACACTATCCCTGGTGTCTACGTGGCTTCTGCCCCCCTTGGGGGCAGGTGGGTCTAGAAAAATAGGCCCATCTGCCCCCAGGGGGGGCAGAAATGGCCAACAGGTCAATGCCCCCCTTGGGGGGCGCCCCGTGCCCAAGGGGACGCCCCCCCACAAAAATAAACACATAAAAAAACATCCCTGGCGTTCTAGTGGTTTCTGCCCCCCTTGGGGCAGATCAACCTAAAAATAATAGGCTGATCTGCCCTCAAGGGGGGCAGAAATGGCCCTAAAAGACATGCCCCCCAAAGGGGAGCGACCCTTGCCCAAGGGGGCGCCCCCCCATCCACTACACACACAATCCCTGGTGCCTAAGTGGCTTCTGCCCCCCTTGGGGGCAGATGGACCTAAAAAAAATAGGCCGATCTGCCCCCAAGGGGGGCAGAAATGGCCAACAGTTCTCTGCCCCCTTGGGGGGGGCGCCCCTTGCCCAAGGGGGCACCCCCTCCCAACATACCTGCACAGAAAATATAAATCCCTGGTGATCCAGTGGTTTCTGCCCCCCTTGGGGGCAGATCCGCCTAAAAAGTAGGCCAATCTGCCCCCAAAGGGGGCAGAAATGGCCGTAACTAATTGCCCCCACAAGGGGAGCGACCCTTGCCCAAGGGGCCGCTCCCCGCCAGCAAGAAACACGAGCAAACAACAAAAAAAAACAAATCCCTGGTGTCTAGTGGGCATTCCTGCTGCCCGATCGCAATGCGATCGGCAGCAGGAATGCTCAAAGAGACACCGGGGGAAAGGAAAAGCCTTTCCTTTCCCCCGGTGCCTCTTTAGCCCAAACCCCCCACCCACCGGGAAGAGGAACTCACCTCTTTCCTCGTCGCCGCACAGGAAGCAAATGGCTTCCTGTGCGGCGAAATCCCCATAATGAAGTCAGCGCGCGATCGCGCGCTGACGTCATTATGGGGGGGTGGGGGGGTCGGGGGTGGAAGGGGAAGGGCTTCCCCTTCCATCCCTGACTTTGGGGGGGTGGGGGGAAGCACACAGAGGGAGCGAGAGCGCTCCCTCTGGGCTGTGTGCCGAGGACGTAGTGGTTACGTCCTCGGCACAGCAGCACTGTGCCGCAGGACGTAACCACTACGTCTGCGGCACAGAAGGGGTTAAAGCTACCTTCCAGAGAAACAAGTAATGTCCTGTTTCTTACCACTGCAAAGCAAACAAGCTGAAAGTTCTGATGAGTAGGAAATTGCAATCTCTCAAATAGCTTATTTTTCCTTTAGTGCACTACTTGGTAAAGAGGTGGGACAAAGGCAAACCACCTTTGAAAGATTTTATTTCAAACAAGAGTTCAATGCAAACAGGTGCACAAACGTGATATCAGGAAGAGGAAACAATAGAAAAAGCGTTGGCATGGTCAATGATTTATGAAAGAGGGAATTGCATGGATACCATTTTGAATGTGGACCAAAAAGCAATTGTGTTGGATTGGAAAGTGAGTGACAGTTGTTTTTCAAGCACTATAAAAATATCTCTCAGCCAGAGAGTGGCCCACAGAGATTGGATTCATAAGACGCTTTTCTTTGCGAGCTCCCCCACCCTCAAGTTTCTCAAGAAGCAGCTCCTTCATTGGTACTCTTCGTTACTCAAGTTGAGATTCTCAGTGTTATAGAAGTTCTCTCTGTTGAGAAGGTGTCTGTAAAGAATGGATCTCTGCCTAATTGTATAAATCATTTGTGAAGAATTTCACACCCCATTTAGTGAAATTATTGTATCATATAAGAGAAGGCAGACGGGTCCCATTCTCATTCCATGATGGCTCAGTTATCCACATTTAAAAGTCTTCAAAATATACCATTAATCCCAATTCACACTCGCAAATAACACTGCTAGATGTAGATTATATTTAAATATTATTTTCAGAAACGTTAGCTGTCAGGCTAGGCACCATCACCCACAGAGATCAAAATGGTTTCATCCCAGTATGTCAGTAGTCAGAAAATACTAGTTTTCTCACAGAAGGAAACTCCAGCAGCTGTACTGTTGCTTTATGCTGAGAAAACGTTTGATCTTGTGAGATGGGAATCTTTATGGTTTTTACTATCAGTTTTGGTTTCCCTTCCCAACCCATGAGGTTTCTTTTCTAATACCTCTGTAAACTGCTTCAAGTGTGGCAGTACTGATATACACAAATAAGGTTGGAACTCTGTCTGTTTCAAGAGGTACAATGCCACCGGTGCCCAGTGTCTCTGATCCTCTTTTTGTTATTTCTTTAGCCACTTGTTGTAGCTATTTGAAAATTTGAAAACAATCTCCAAATAGTTCCCTCGATAGTCATACACTAAAACTGATTTTGTATGCAGATGATGTATATATGGTTTTACAGCCAAGTGAGCACATTATGCAAAGTGCTTTAGATCCCATCACACAATCTACATTTTGGGAGTAAACAAGTTTAATTATTAATATGAAGTATTGTTATTAATGTCAGAGGATGGTCAAAATGGTTTTCCCATCCATGTGTCTGAAAATGTTATTGATGTATATCACCTTAATTTAGACTCAATACAGTTAAATTATTATTTGAAAGAAGGAGTAGCCTCCAACTAACAGTCTTGGCAGGGGTGTAGTTTTGGAGGGTGTTTGGGGTCTGACACCCACTAAATAAATACATTCTTTGGCTAGGTATTTGAGTCTGGGGCCCTGAGTCGGGTCTGCTATCTCTGTGTTTTTTTCATCCAAGAATGAAAGACAAAACAGTGATATTTGATGTAAACAGAAGGAAGAGAAAAAGAAACAGAGATACCCATCTGGTGGCTGAATTTCAAAATGTTAAACCAGATAGCCTGCAATCTATGTCAGCTTCCCTTCTTGTCCAAAATGTGTTACCCTGGGCACATATTTTATTTCAGAGACTCCTTTTTCTTTAATATTATATATGAGCGCCCGGTTAATTACGTGAGCTCAAGATAAGCACTGTACAACACCTTTTATATACGATTTAATAGACTGTAATGTTGCTCCATCCATAATAAGAACCTGAGCTACGTTTGAGGTTTACATGACTATTGACTATATATCATAATTCACTAATGGCATTGTCAGTTGGGGGGCGGGGGTGAGCAATAACTTTTTCTAAAAGTAATCACTTTAAAAAAATGTCTGTCTAAGCAGTGATATAATCAGATGTTCTAAGGTAAAACGGTTGCACAAGAAAGAAATGCACTTTTTTTTTTAATTTTTAAGAGATTATAGCATATTTTAACATATTTATTGCATGGTATTCAATATGGCTTGGCTTGTGCACAGGCTCTTAGAGCCAGGCCCTGTGCTCGCCCTATTAATTTGCCGGAGTCCCCTCCTGTATTTGTGACTAGGGCTCACTACACAGGGCCATCAGTCACTTGATAACATGATTGTAAACTGGCAAGGACTATAAACATGGAGCGGTGCCCACATTCACCGATTTGACAACTCTTCCATCAGGCTTCTTGTAGTAGAGTCGAAGAATAGTGGATGCAATTAAAATACATTGAAAATTAGTGATCCCAGGGACTCTAGGACGCTGTCTTGTGTGTGACCGTAGTCCTGAGTTCAAAGGGAGAACTATCATATCCAAGTGGGTGTTTTGAGTTTTACTTCCCTCAAATACATTCTTAGTGCATCAACACCCATAGAATTACTCATTTAGTAGAAACAATATTACTACTTTGGGGGATTTGCAAACAATGCTAATAGTAGGCTTGGAAAGCTGCACCAATTACGTTTCCAGGCATACTACTGGCAATCAGCACCCAAAAGGAGGTGGGATTAATGCTTGCAAATAGCCTAACCCACTTTTTCCCTGACTGACAGCTGTTTGGAATGAATCAATATCATGAGCTAACTAATGCACTCGGAGGACTATCCAACTTTATTTGGATTCTCCTGTGGTATGAAGGGTTTCTCGCCTTACTCTGTCTTGGTGTAAAGTAGACATGTCCTATGTCCTTGTTTCAGTGTCCGGAGGAGTCCAGAAAGAGGGGCCGAAACAAGTCTACTATTATGTTTTTGAAGTTCTTTTACTTACTAATAAGAATTTATCATATGGACACCATCAACCACAAACTTTGAAGGCCCGATTATTTACCCAGGATGAGTCTGAGTTGAGTAATTGAAGGAACTATCAATTAGGTGGACTCGCCCCCATGATCAAATTAGGAGACCCCTTAACAAACCATTAACAAGGACTCTTATTGATGTCACTTATAATTCATATATGTTGAGTTTGTTATGTGTATGATTATTCATGTAAATGTAAATATGCTGTACTGAACAGGTGGAAATGGAGTGATACTATAGCTGGTTGAATAAATGCAAATTAAGTTGTGTTCTTGAATTTATGATCTGATAGAGACTTCTAGTTGCATATTCCTTACCTTAGAATTTCCCCCAGGCGCCAGACTCGGTCCGGAGTTTTTTCTTTGAGCACTACCCTTGCACACCATCAGGTGGCGTTGGTCGACTCCACGTCCATTGTTGGCGTTGTGGTCGCTGTGATGATATGATTGTATATAGGTGCCAGCCCAGCACCCTGATGTCAGTTCTTTTCTTTCCGCACCAGCCTATGCACAAACCTGGAGAAGAGCTACCCTCTGCCACCTTTTGACGGACTTTTGAACCCTTTGGTCAAACTTTTTTGACTTCTTAGTGCATCGAGATGTCTTCCCGTAAGACCGGATTCAAGCAGTGAGACTCCTGGCAATGCATAATGTGGGTGACGGATCGGCACCTTATGTGCTTGTGGTGTCTGGAGCATGACCACGACCCAACGTAGTGCTCCGACTGACGGGCCATGAACATCAAGGCTTTGAGGGAGCAGTTCCTAAAGCTCAAAGTGGCCTGGCAGTGGAACTCAGGCTTCCTGTATGCCTTTCCGCCAATACCACTTCTGCCCAGAGTTATCAAGAAGATCAAGAACGACATTGCCCAAGTATTTCTTGTGGCTCCAGACTGTGCAATAGAGTATGGTATCCTGAACTTCTGAGCATGGCCATCGATCCTCCACTCAGATTGCCTCTTCGGGAGGATCTTCTATCACAGCAACAGGGTAGGGTTTGCCACCCGAACCTGTCCAGTCTCTGTCTTCTTAAGCGGAGATTGAGCAGTAGCAGTTGACAGCTTTCAGCCTTCCACCCAAAGTCTGTAACGTTATCTTGTCAGCCAGGCGTCCCTCCACCAAAATGGTATATGCTTATCATTGGCATAAATTTGTGGCATAGTGTACCAACAAAACTGTTGATCGCCTTTCTGCACCTCCGTCAGAGGTCCTCTTGTTTAGTTTCTCTCTTGCCCAGCAGTGCTCTGCTTTGGGCACCATAAAGGGTTATCTTCTGCAATGTCTGCTTTCCTCAGACTTCCTGATCAACCCTCCTTATTTAAATCTCCCATTGTGGTGTGGTTCCTTAAAGGTCTTACCCACATGTTTCTGCCTACCCCGTTCATAATGCCCCAGTGGGATTTGAACCTGTTAATTACTTTCCTCATGTGCTCCTTGTGAGTCTCTTCATAATTGTCCGCTTCAACTCCTCACATTAAAAACAGCCTTCCTTGTGGCCATCACCTCTGCACAGAGAGTGAGTGAGCTACAAACTCTTTCTTCGCGTCACCCTTTATCTCTGTCCATCCTGACAAAGTGGTGATTCGTACTACTGCCTCTTTCCTCCCTAAAGTGGTCACACCCTTTCAAGTAGGTCAATCCATCACCTTGCCTACTATTTATCTGCCCCCACATCCTTCTTTTGAGGAGGAGAGACTCGACCGGCTGGATCCAAAAAGAGCATTGGCGTTCTACCTCAATCGTACCAAAGACTTCCCGAGTGGACGAGCAACTCTTTGTGAGTTATCTGGGTGCGAAGAAAGGACGGGTGGTGCAGGACGGGCGGTGCAGAAGAGAAACATCTCTAGATGGGTTGTTCTCTGCATCAAACTGTGCTGTGCTTTGGCTGAGAAGCAACCCCCTGATGGTTTGCGTGCTCACTCCACCAGAGCAACAGCTGCAACCACTGAGTTAGCACGTAGAGTTCCAGTCCTGGACATCTGCCAGGTGGCAATGTGGGCATCCCTGCAATGTTCACCACAGACTACTGCTTGGACACTCAGGTCCGCAGGGATGGCTATTTTGGCTGTTCAGTGCTGCTGAACTTCCTATTATGACCTTGGTTTGCAGACCCACCTCTGGGGATGGTATTGCTTGGGTAACTATTCTAAGTTAAGGAACCTGCAACTAGAATATGCCTCTACCAGATAATGTGTTACAGAAGGTAAGTAATTTGTTCTTCATACTGCTAGTGAATAACCTATTGTTGAAACCCAACAGAGGTGCATTTAGAAGTTCCCTATAGAAAATCCCCCTGCAGTGTGTGTGGATTTCATGCCCAGGGTCGTTTAGGGTCTTTCTAGTGTACGCCTGCCTTCAAACAGTGGCGATTGTGGGCTATGAGAAAGCATCCGGTAAATAAGTCAGCTAGTTTGAAGGGCAAGGAGACAGTTTGGCAAGAGGTTAATGTTTAAAAAAAAATGTTGAGCGCGGAAAGTAGCCAACTCTATGTGCACGAGTCTTTCACAGCATAGCTCTTGTATTACAAACCACTTGTATTATATGCTTTTAGAAGAAATATTTTGCTTGTGTGTGCGGTGCCCGGCAAATACTCATGTCAATTGGATCCTTATGGCATGCTCAGTCAGTTTTAACTGATTCATTTGGTACATATATGCAGGTGGTGATAACAAAAATAAAAGCGGTTAGTATAATAGGCTTTTTGGTGAGTCTAGGCCTTATTATTGGTGACAATTCTAAGGCCTGTTTCTTACCTTATATTTAAAGCAGCGCATGTAACCGAAACTAGTGTAGTGATAACTGGAAATCATCTCTCCTGCCTCAGTTTTGAAGTGAAAGTCCCAAGATGAATAAAGTTAGAGCTAAAGAAGAAATGTACGTACTACCTGCTGGTGCAGCTCGCAGGCACAGGGCTATGTGGAGCTTTTTCTTAGAAACAGTAGATTCTAAGTTGAATGGTGTATGCTTTTGATTATATCTCTTTCAATGTAATATTTTTGAAATGTCTTTTTGTCTCGGTTTTTCTGCCTTATTTAATGTATATATTTAAAAAAAATCCATTATGGTAAGTGATCTCTATTTTCTAACATATTTCAATCGTTTCATGGATTGTTTGTTACCTACTTACTACAAATTTGCCCTAATTAAAGTTTACTTTTCCCCATATTAGTGCTTCAGAAGATGTTTTCAGGTGTCAAAATATAATATGTGTGTACATTATACTTCTAGTGGCTGAACAAGCAGAGTCGATAGATAATCCCCTTCATGAAGCTGCCAAAAGAGGTATGTGTTTGCGTTTTTCTACATGTAAAATGCTCAATCCATAGTTTACATTTTTGATATTTAAAATTTTAGTTACTGCAAAAGTGTTTATAGTAACTTGTTCTACTCCTAGGCTAGCCTAGATGTTGCTTTTCCTATTTTCCCTGTCTCATTACGCCTGCCTGCCTTCCTTCAACTTAGAGTAGAACAAAATGCATCCTTTTTCAGCAGTCTCGTTGTACCCTCAATGAGCGTTGGGGCCTGTCTGCTTAAAAGACTATGAAGAATACCATGTTCAGAATGAGTTTTTAAAGTCCTGGTCAAAAATGTGTCAAACCGCTTAAAGTAAACAAGGAGTATCTATTGCTAAACGTTGGAAAATGTTTCAAAATCATATACATAGAAGTAGCTTCAGTACAACTGCTAAAACTGAAATAAAAACACCAATAGAAACAGATCCTGAAACACATGGTAAACCAAGACAAAAAAATCTCCTTAATCTATAATAACAGTCATTGACAAAAGCAATAGGCCTGACTTTAAGTTTAATGAAGCTGGATCTTCATGTAGTAGCTGTTTATTTATATGGTTCTGCAGATCAGCGTGTCGGTGAATGTTAGAATAGGTGAATGCATGATTGAAGGATTAGTTAAGTGACTAACTGCATGGATGAATGCATAGGTGAGTAATTAGGTGAATGGCTAGATGAGAGAATGGCATGGACAAGTAATTATAAACAGATGGGCAAGTGTGCACAAGTCTTGATGCTTCGGGGATAGAATACATGGACATATGGTTGGAAGAATGGGTGAGTGTATAAATACTGGAGTGATTAAGCGACTGGATCAATGAATGAGCTACATGAGTGAGAGCACAGATGGACTAGTCCGGGGAGTTGGAGTGACCCTGATTTTTTTGGTGACAGAAGTCTACTTTCCTCTCCGTCTACAGCTCACTCGTCCATACACTTACTAATACAGTCATCCATCCATTTGCTGTTGGAATCATGCATTGTGTAAGCTTATGCTATTGGTATTTGAAGTACGTAGCAATTACCGAATGTCTGAGTGTAACAGCATGCTTCATAGGGAATTATTCTCCTCTTTAGGCATGCATGGCTAATGCTAACAACTTTGTTTTATTAATCATCGAATAGTACCTTGATTTCATATTTTCTTTCTTTGCCTTTTCTGTAAAAAAAATGGAAAGAACTGCAAAACTAGAATAACTCCATATAATTACATGGATGGATTGGTGTGCTTCCATTAACGATGATTGGGGACAATTGTGTACAGTGAATTGTATACAGTGATAAAGGAACAGAAAAAAGTAATCAAAATGATTACTACCATGAACACTAAAGACTGACAAATTTAACATGCACTTAAATGTGTAGAGAATGAAGCGTGCAAAAATAAATCATAAATGTTAAATCAGTATTAGGCCCAGATGTGAATGAACTTAGTAACATGGCCTCCTGTTAAGTATAAAACCTAAACCAAAGGGCAAAGTCCCTTCTTTTGTTTTCCAAACAAATGTAGTGCCGGAAGAGTCGTGAAGGGAAGACGTGGCTAAACAATGTCCCTAAATAGCCTACAAAACCTTGCATAGTGGATGGACGTTTGAGCTAACCACCATCTTGAGTGCATGCAGAATAAAAAAGGGTTTTTGTAATGTCAAAAGGGAGTTAGTCTGTTCTACGTTTCTGCATAAGTATTTTGCACCACTACCCAGAGAGTGCCCAGCAGAGGTTAAATGTCCTTTCTCTCACCTCTCTCTCTATTAGCTCATAGACACGAAAGCAGTCCTATGTCACCTTGACGACGTGGATGAACTGTCGCATGGCGGTGGCACATTCTGGAAGAAAAAGGCGTGTGCCACTAAAAATGCCTCTGTAAGCACATTTTGCATACTTGTTGCAAATACTGGGGAGGCACTTTTTTTTAGATGGGCATTAAATCACTTGTAAAGAAAATAAAATGTAATTGCAAAAGTGTTATACTAGCACAGAAATAAAATTTTGAAAGTAGGATAGGGTGAAAAATTCTGCTCCGCTGGCATGGTTTTGCCCACTCTGCGTTCCACTTCAAACACATTGTTCTGACAAAACTCTGCCAACTAATGCGTGGCGGAGTTTTTTTTTCTTATGCACGTCTCACAAACATAAATTTGGCGAGCAAGAATTTGTGTACCGTAGTGCCATTTTAAGGTGCCAGAATGCCTCCAGGCAAGATTTCTCAGCACAGGTGGTTGCAACAGGCCAAGACCACATTGAGAATGGTGCCCCCTCGAGTAACAAATCTACTCCAGTGGCACAAAGAAACAGCACGCTCTGGCATGCCACGTGATACTGATTTTACAGTACGGAACAAGCTCCTGGCACTAAAAATCCACCTGAACAGTGCAGCATGCCCAAATTCAACTCACTCCTCAGAATCTCGCAGAGTTTTTCTGTAACTCAACGAATTTCTGCGGTGTGAAACTCCACAAGTTCCGCCCAGGCCTACTGAAAATAATAATTTAAATAGATGGTCTATATACAGTAGAGAGAACCAGAGAAGAATGATGGGCATATTATTGATCCATGAATAAAAATCTGACTAAAGTAATTTAAAAAAAAGACAAAGTGGGAAGAGGGGAGCCAGGAAATAGCCTAGTCCTACCAAATGGAACTGAATATAGCCTAAATATTGACACTGCAGCTTTAAACATGAAAAACAACACCAATAAAATAAGAAACAAGCACTTGATTCAGCTTTGTTATAGAAAAGTATCTAAATACAGTATAATACTTCTAAGATCTAATTTTTCATTAAAGTATAATTTTTGATTTTGATGTCGCTTTTTTCACAAAGTAAATTCTTATAAAATCAATTCTTACCTGACTATCATTGGAGAACAATGTATACCTATCTATGTCCAAGAATTTTTTTTACATTTACTCCAGGAAAAATGTGGCTATTCGGTTGCTTTTCGCGGAAGGAGCCTTTAAAAAAAAAGAAAATTGCTTTTGCCTTCATCAGATAGTCCCTGCCACATGCTGAAAACAAAGTATCCCATGCATTTTAGTAGTAGCATTCTTTAGGCTGTCTCCTACAGTTGTTCACCAATCACATGACTCTGAGTGAATAATACTTTCTTCGGTTGATCAAATGGCTTACTAGAACTGACCCAAAGCCCACGCTCTATAGTATCGGTGTGAGTCTGCCACAGCACATTTGCCACCAACAGGATTTGGAGTGAAAAATAAAATGTCAGACATTCCAAGCGCGGTTGAGCTGCTGATCTACATACTGGAGACTGTGTTGCCTGTTTATCCATTGTTCATTCACAAGCCTCAGTGTGGATTACAACCCAGGTAAGGACAAGGGCTTAACCCCTTCACAGAGGCACGAACTTCGAACTGCTCTAAGGACAAACAAACTGTCATGATCTTAATCCTGATGTAGATCTTGTGGAGTGTACAATGTGTTTGCACAGATGACTCCATTCTTTCATCACACTTCTCCAGACATTGCACAGGGGAACACAATCAAGCACATTTACCCAAGAAATCGTAGTTATGGGGCACCTAGTGGATTTCACCTGAGGAGTCAGTCATCCCTTACCCATAAGTGCAGGAATAAAGATCTGTACCTCTGCGCAAATAGTCAGCACGGATCAACCATCAGTACAGTTTTATTCAAACACTTTCAGACATTCAGCATTATGTACACAGTACAAGGAAAATGTACAACTTTGCAAATGAAAATGGCATAGTAATAAACAAGTGAATCAGTGCAGTTTAGACTTAGGGCGCAAATGCAGATTATATGGCGCAGTACGAAAGGATAAGAAGCTTTAGCAGGCTAAGTTAGTAATGAGAGTGATGGAATTTGATGAAGCTTAAGAGAGAGAACATTCTGTGCTCAAATAAATCTTCTGTTCGGCCAGAGGCATATCACTACCAAAGGGAACATATCTCCGGGTTAGTACTAGGATGTAGTGTATGTAAGCTTGGTACTAGGCCACAGTATAAGCTCAGCAAAAGGTCATATTACAGCTCAATATTGGGCCACAACATAAGCTCAGCATTTGGAAACAAACATCATGTACTTGGGCACAAGTAAAACTTGGGGCTGGACAATGCAAATGCTCAGAATTGAGGCAGAACATATCCTCAATACATATAGCAGGGTTGATCTCAGTAGCAACCCTTAACACAAGTTCAATATTCAAGCTTGGGTAAGTTTTGTATTAGGAAACAGCATAGGCTGAGTTTTGGGACATAGCATACGTGTCTTTTGGGACTTAAAACAAACTCTGTTTAGGAAAGGTAACTAGAGTAAATAGACAGACTCTGTATCGGAACAACCATCAGGAATTCACCAGGGATTAATGTATGAAAACCAGGGTGCAGAGATGCTCAACTCCTTGAATATATCTTACCTCTAGAATGCTTGATGTAAATTTCCTTAATCTTGGCGACATCCACAGATGCTCTGGTCCCTATAGTTTAGAATTTGCCCTGCTCTGAAAACTTTGTTGTTTATAATAAAGCAGTTTCCCGTTTTTTCAAGATAATAGAGATATAAACTATAACCGAATGGAAGAGCAGAGGATGACACAGTGGTGACCTAGTAGGTGATAAGCTTCTGTATGTAACAGAACATTATGGAGCTGGATAGATTATAATAGCAGGGCACCCTCTGTAATATGCTAGCATGTGGTACAGTCTCTGGTTCTTTCTCACCTTGATAGTGACAGTGCTGTGCTAGCTGATCTGCCCATAACCTCTGCGGCACTTCTCGGTGCCATCTTACCATTTTCTGCGTGCCTGGTCAGGATAACAAAAAAATCAGACCTCCTAACACCCGTTTGAGGAGACCACCACTGGGTGCCAGTCAAGGCCAGAAGTGACATAAAAAGTATCTTGTACTACACTAAAGGCGATTCTTTTCGGACTCCCCTACTATCTAAAAAAAAAAAAAGCACTCCACATCACAGGAAGACAAACACCAGAGGCAACTGAACCCTGTTCTCAAAATCTACATGACAAAACAAAATAAAAACTCTTAACAAGCTTTCTCCATTCAAGCTCTCAGAACTTGAAACTGCTTACTTCACACTTGCTAGACTTTAGAGGGCCCAAAAAAACCACCTACTCAGACTCCATCTCGAACCAAATAATCAGTGGACCTATCTTTTGATACTGATTCAGCTGTTACTTCTTCTTGTCTCATAATTCTAATATCTTCCTCTAAAGATCTAGACTGATCTTCTCTCTTTTGTTATCTAGTTCTATGGAATCTAATTGATGTGAAGCTCTCAGATAGCCATGAGGTAATATCAGTGCCATAGTAATATCCAGCAGCAGGACAGGGACCTAGACTGGAGGGGTGGAAAAAAAATAGTGTGCGCAGGAGTGCTGGGTCATAAAAGCAGGAACTAGGAAGCAACAGTGTGTGGGACTTTAAAGTAGAAATAGAGAGCAGGAGCGCAGGAAGAACAAGAAAACCATGCATTTCCAGGTAATGCTGAAAAAAATGAAAAAAGTCCCCTCAGGTCCGTAATTAAAGGACAAAATGCTCCCGGGCAGGGAAAACACAAGAATAGGGTGGAAAGCAATCATATCAATACTAAAGTACTTCGAAAGACCAAATAAAATACCAAATTATGAGACAATGTCTAAGCAGAAGCCCACTCTAACAGGGCTCGAAAAATATACTCGACCACTCGCTATGGCAAGTAATTTTTTCAGGTCCAGCTATTTTTAGGACCAACTCCTTCTGGCAGTTGACAAAGATCAGATGTTATGTTCAGTCAGAAAGTGAAAAGATGCCTTTAAATCATGTTCTTATTACATGTGCTTTGTGTTCAGAGAAAGAGGTCAAAAGTCACGTTGGCTTTTTCCATTCTGAGTTCAGAGTTCCAGGATTGTCTAAGATGACCTGTCTGACCTGCGGTAAAAACTGTGAAAAGAAAAGATAGGTGGGTTTTTCTTAATCCATAACATTTAAATAACTAAGGGCCATATGTACCAACACATTTTCCCATAGACACAGAATGGGTAAAACCCTTTGATACATCTGGCCCTAAGTCACCTCTATAAACATTTCAAAATACTTGTTAGTAGCTATGAAAGACTATTTTTTTGTTCTTCAGTGTGATGAAAAAAATATTTTAATAGGATGAAAAAAATAAGAACACTTTACTTTGTGATGTGCAAATGATAACTACGTTTCCTGAAACCCAGTTCTCACTGATTATTAATACACTACATAGTTGTATCAGTAAAGCTGCAAGATAGTGGGAAGGTTTGTGGATATTTCTTGGAAATGTACTGTCTGTAAATGACTGTGTGCTACCACATCATGCTTCAGTAAAATATTTATTGAAAGTGAGTGTTTAAACATAAACTTCTGCCCTGAAGGCAATGCTAATAATAAAATAAGGCAAGTCATGGATCATGTATACCCTACATGTGGGCTAGATTCTTATTATACATGGAGCAAACATTTAGGGTCAGATTTACAATGTTTTGGTGCAGGGCAGTGCTGCAAGCCTTCTTGCTGCGCTGCTCTGCATCAAAAACAAAAGGGCAGGAATGCACCTTATCTACGATATACAGCACATTCCTGTCCTTTCCCCCTGCTCTGGGGCACAAATTGCTGCTGTGCACCAACGCAGGAACCCTTTCACAATGGTGGAACGTCCCTGCGTTGTGGGGATGATTGTTTTTGTGTAGGAAATGCCATCTTCTAGCACAAAAACAATCCCAAGAGGAGTTTTCCTCTTTCTATGTCTGCTGGACAATGCAGCTCACATAGAAAGAGGAACAAACGGGGAGAAATAAAGATATTTCTCCCCGTTGCATCACTTCTACGCCACTCTTGGAGTGGCCTAGGGTTTTGACGCATACAGAGGGTCACAAAACCTTGTAAATCTGCAAATGCATCAAAATCCATGGCTATTGCATGGGAACAACCACACAGCACCAATGGACACGTCTCCCTGACGCAAAATAAGGCAACACAGCGACTTGCACTGCTTTGCCTACTTCCATATCTACAAGGCCATGTAAAGGCCTTGTAGATATGCGTGGCCTTGCAGATATGGGTGAGCAGCCTGCACCACCAATGCATTAACAAAAATGACGCATCTGCGGCACATGTCGCTTGTAAATCTGGGCCTTACTCTATTTAACAAACAAAGGAGTTTTTTTGTACAGCAGAAAAGCTGAACTCACATTTTTGAAGGTGCACTCATATGTGAGAATGAAGGAAAAGGTGACTCTGCAAAATAAATAATTTTGCCTAGGATCACAAAATTTGAGACCCATTTATGGGTCAAGAACATTATATTTAGGTCGAGTAGGTTATTCAAGTTATTCAACCTGCAGGTTTAGTAACAATTTTATGAATTTTCAAGGCCTGTCTGAGTAGATGTAATATGTTGGAAGCAGAAGGTCTCCAAAAGAGAGCTGAAGCTTTTGGAAGCAAAAAAACCTAAATAGTTACCCACACCATCCAGAGGGGGATGAGTAACACATAATCACCTTTATCAACATTGCTTATCATATTTATATATGTCTATGTGCAGAGTTAAATGACTTTGCCTTAAAGTACACTTTTGTTTAATGCACTAAGCATGTGTAATATTATGTCTGAAAAGCCATGCCAGGTGCAGGGTTCCAGACTATTGCATCTACTTTTTTTTAAGACTAATTCCTTTGACATGGAGTAGTACCTAGCGACCAGTTATGCATAGTGAGAAAGGCAGCCACATGTGTGAAGGATATTTTTTGCATGTTTTTTTTCTCCACAGGAAAATCTTTTTTTCCCCGTGGTTCTACTACATCTTCAGCAAATCCTGGAGGTTTTCTGTTCCCATTCCCATGCTGGAAGGGAGGTTACTACAGCCCTTCGCTGGAGTAAATCTCCCATTTTTTGCCAGGATCTGAGTTCAAGTTTGTGAATTGTACACTTACAAGGTAAAGAATACCTTGTTCTTCCTACTTCTAGACACTTCTATGGAACTTACTACTGTTTTCTTTGCATTTGGTGGTTGGGGTGTGGTGCAAGGGGACGGTGAAGAGGTCCTCAAAAACAAAACTATTGACACCATAAATCGTTTTTTGAATTTCTGGCATAAATAAAGTTATTTTTAGCCATAAACACATGTTTACAGATGAAACTGCCTTCCCTGAATCAGGTACAACATTGGTCTTAATTCAAGGATTCCAAGTGTGTGCAATTTTTCTGCTTTTATTTTATCTTTTCCCACTAGGCAGACTTAGGTTTCTGATGTGTCATGTATAGTCCATTCTTCATTTATTTATTTTTGATTTTTTTCTGTTCTTTGCAGGAAATTTGAGCTGGTTGAGGGAATGCCTTGAAAATCGAGTTGGTGTGAATGGTTTGGATAAAGCTGGAAGCACTGCTTTGTACTGGGCTTGTCACGGAGGACATCGAGGTAATGCACTTAGACTGTGGTTCAGAATATTGTGTTCTTTTTCTCTACTCTTTCAACCTGCTCAGCAGTGTTCATTAATTCGTCAATCCACTAAGACAAGCTCATTCAGCCATCATAGCAAAATTACTAGTTCTGCCTCCGTTAACATTGAGAGTGAGCAGGCGCGTGAATTTTCACTCTTGTCAATGGACCTTTTTTCGTTAGTCAAAATGCACATGAGAGTTACATTAACAAACAATTAAATTTACAGTGAAGCTCATTTGATCCTACAATAAGGACCAGGAATCGGAAATTTAGATTAAGTTGATTTATTCCAAATCAATTTCAATGAAATATATATGCATGTCATTAGAATATTAAAAAGGCACACAATTGCAGCAAGCAAGCTGAATTATTGCAATTGATTCAGGCTCAGTATATCAAGAAACAGAGCAATTACAATCACAGCAGTACATAAGCTGAGAATTAGAAACAATTATTCCATAAAGAAACTCCTGTTCGCCTTCTTAAGTATGAAATAATTATTGAAGGCATCTAGTCATTCTTATAAGTAAAAAATTAAGATGGTTCATAAATACATTTTGAGGATGGTCAGAATAAAGGTCTAAGGCAATTTGGAGAGTTGCTTATGGCAAGTTTGGAATGTGAGAAGGTGTCAGCATATTGAACACTTCATTAGAAGTCTTCCAAAAGAAATGTGTTTAGCACAGAACCTCACACTTGCTAAAATCAAGGACGCTGAGAAGTCTGTATCCTTTGAAGGTCTAAGGGAATCTGCCTCAACTTCTAACAATGTAAGAATTAGTTAAAACAAACAGAACCTTCAACATCTGTGTTGTCTCTCCCTTTCCTCCAGAGACCAGTGATCTTCGAGTCCATCTCATAAATTGTAACATCAACCACATCTCTCATCCCACAGAGCTTGGACAGTTATCTTGACTTTGAACTTCTTACGTTCCTGTTATACGATGAAAAGGAGACTTCAGTTGCTCATTAAATAATGACATTCATGCCGAGATTTTCTCTTTTCAAGTCTTACTATCAGTGAAACTATTATATAGGTTATACTCTTTTCCTCTAGCTAACAAAGCCTTGAAACACACCTGCAAGAAAAGAGCATGTTAACTAAACAAAGAATATATTTCACAATTAAGGCCTTTAGTTAGACCATCACCCAGGCCCTCTTCACCAGCCTCCTCGACAATGGCAATGCACTCTAATCCAGTATCTCCACCCAACTCCTCAAAAGACTCCAGACCATACAGAATGCTGCAGCCAGGCTCATCCCGGATCCCCCCCACCTCAGAAACCTCCACTGTCTACCCACCAAGAAGAGATACCAGTTCAAAATCTTACACGATTAAGGACAGGCCTACATCAACCATAGACTGAACTTCCATCACCCCTCCAGTCCAGCTGTACTCTTCCATGCTAACTCTTGCACACACACCCTGCAACCACTGCAGTTGTAGCAGTGGCAAATCATTCTCCTATATCGCCACCCAGACCTGGAACGAACTGCCCCTCCACCGTCAAAAACAGCACCCTCCCTCGAGGATTTCGGAAAGAAACTCAGGACCTGGCTTTTCAACGGCAACCTTGCACCCCCAGACAGTAAATATAACGTGAAATATAAATGCATAATTGCACAATGATCGACATTTAAAGTATGGAGTCGAAATTGCGCCACTCCAACATACAGGGCCTTCCTCTCTTATCTTTTCTGCCAAATCTGACTTTCTGGACATTGAGGAAGAGAAAGCTTCACATTTTATAGAATGTTGGTCCCTTTGATTTGCTCAGCTTTGTGACTCCTTAAAAAGTTCCTACTACATTTATAACTTCTTGTAGTGAGAGTTTGGTTCAGTGGTTAAAATACATTACTCAGTGGCCTCTTATCCACTTTAGGATTCTGTGAAACGTCTTCACTTTGGCCACATATTTTCCATTTTGTGGATGGGGTGGGGGTGGCAAGCAGGACTAGCTTTAGGGCGGAGTGAGCCGTGCGGCCGCACCGGGTGCTGACCTGAATTGGGGGGCCTGACCTCAGAGGGGAGGGGTGCTGTGTTTAGCAATAGCTTAAGAAACTTGCGGTTTAAAAGCAGCTGCTGAAAAGTTCCTCGTACGTCCAGCCTTCATGAAGAGATTAAAATGTCAAGATACCTCTTGTGATTAGTGTTCCTGCTAAAGAGAGAGATGTAAGTTTTGTCTAGCGGCAGCTTTGACTCGCCATAAAGTAGGTTGGAGGGTTAATATGCTTGCTGCAAGGACAATAATTATATTTCATGTGGATAGCTGAGTGGATTAGTAAAGCCAGCCTTTTCAAGCGCTTTAAAACAAATGAATGTTTGTGAAAGGTGGGGGGGGCTACGGAAAGATGAGAGGCACATTTGCTGGGTGGTAATGAGGGAATCTGAGGAGGTGGTCATGGGGTGGGGGGCACCAACACAAACTGTTGCACAGGGAGCTACCAGCTCTAAATCTGGCCCTGGCGGCAAGTGTACTTCGACATACCCTGCAGGTTGTGTCCCTCCAAACCACTTGTGCACAGCTTTTCTGACTTTCATCTATTGTCAGCAGTACTCTACTACTTAGACTGGTGTGTGTGTGTGTGTGTGTGTGTATATATATATATATATATATGACTGTGTGTGTGTGTAAGTCTATAAAACTAATGAGAGTTTCATACCTCCCTTCTTCAAAAAATGTCACCATGTGAGGAGGGGGCAGGGCTTCCTGACAAGAACTTACTGACACACTTCAGCCCTCTCACCTCACCATCAACCTCTGCACTCCAAAACAAAACCTAAAGCTTCCAGAGTGTGCCACCCTTGGGATGTTTCTACACCCCTTAATGAACATTTACTGCTTAGGAGCTTCCAAAGAAGCTCCTAAGCACCCACCCGTTGCAGGGGGTTTCAGCTTGTCTTCCCTGGCACCTTGTAATATTGACCCTTTTACGGGTGCCTGAGTGAAAGGAGTCATTATTGTGTAAATTTCATGGCTCTGTACAATTTAGTGTCTCTGCAGTATAAGAAATGTTATTCCAAGAACAAGCATAGCACCTACTTGATTATTACTTAGATGTATGTGCATGCTTGATGAAGAATTGTTTTCGTAGCTCACATTCTCTGTGTTCAAGCAAACAAAATAAATAAAGGTTCATTGTTTAGTTACAGCATAAAGCTTGTAATTTGTTCCTTTATTTCATTTTTTTTTAATTGCTTCAAACATTTGTGTGTGCTCTTCCCAAGTAATGTGTGGTGAATACGAAAATGATAATGTTATCAATATCATTGTGTTATCCTAACATGAGCATGTGCAGCAGTCTTGATGTAGTGTCAAATACATAACTTCTCATAGTTCCATGTGTCCTTGCTGCTTGTAGATGGGATTCATATACATTTCTGTGGGTACTGCTTAGAGAATTTTACCAAAACAATAATTGTGTTGAATAAAACAAGGTCATCTCGTTTTCGCTTTGACAGCATATGCTGGGCTTTCCCATTACATTATATATACACAGTCCTGAATATACAGCACCATCTGATCAAGCACTTTATTCCAGGAGTAATCTGTAGAAAAGACTTGTGTTTTATTTTGATTTGAATGTATATAGTTTACATGATTTGTGCACCTACATTATTGGAGGAGAATTAAACTCCTTTAAAAAAAAATATATATATATATATATATGTATATATACATGTTTACATATACTTTTATTGTTTATTGCCTTTGGCTAGCAACAACTCATACAAAACATAACACCATTCAATGTACTTGTGCAGTGCATGGCATATTTCTTTGATTCCAACCCCCCCGCCTGGCCCCCACCAGATGCAGGAATACACTGGCACCCGCATATGCAGGCATAATCTTTCTAGACAATGCCTACTCCCCAATATTGCCCCCAACGTCCCCCCTCTGGAGTCATGACATCAAACGTCCGGGCCTCTCCATCCCCTCTAGTGTCCTACTCCCCTGGCAGGGCATCATGTGGTCTCTGTGTTTCCCATCCAAGCCTATAGTATTCTCTCCTTGGGGTCCCATACTTTCCAAAATTTCCCTGGCAAGCCCCTTACCTCGTAAACCACCCTCTCTGCATCTATGCAGTGCACCATGCCTATCTTCCACTTGGCATTTGGTGGGAGTTGTGGGGGGGGGCTTTGAGTGGTAGGACTCCCCCAAGAATGTATGTTCCAACCCTTAATTCTTTACTGTTCTTTGAGTAGTTCAAGATTTGAACCCCAAATTTTGTTTTACCTTCCAATCTGAAACAAGACTTGTGTCCTTCTGGCATAAACGTATTCACTTTCCATTCACTATTCCTATGCATTTTTACTCACTATTTTATGGATGCAAAGAAACCTTGTTTTACCTTTTGCTATGTTTTATTTTAATTTAGATGTTGTTGAAGTCTTGCTTGCTCAGCCAAACATTGAATTGAACCAACAGGTAAGTGTTCTTAGGTATATGTATTCCCTTGTCCATTTGGCAAGTTGCACAGATGTGCCATCAGTTTTTTCCATATTTAAACACATGGTTTATATTTTCTTATTTGTCAGAACAAATTAGGAGACACCGCTTTGCATGCAGCTGCGTGGAAGGGCTATCAGGATATCGTAGAACTGCTGCTGGCGAAAGGTATGTTGCTGGAAGTAGTCTCTGGAAGCAACAGACCTTCCTCTAAATATGTCTGGCTTGAAGGAGCATGGCTATTAATCAGAAATTTAACGGGTGTTTTGTTAATAAAATTAATTTACACACGAACTGGACATAACTTTGTAGACCCCTTTCTGCTCCTCTTTTCATGCTAACCTGCTATTTAACTATGGATGTGGCTTTGGTGCAGGTATCGCAGGGGCCATAGAGCAGGTCCATCAGTCAGAGACCAGTCAAGGGATTTGTTCCCACATATTTCATCTCTGTTCGTGCCCCTTATCACCAGTGTCTTATTTTTGTGGTGGGTATAACTCACTGTATTGGTTCAGAGTTGTCCCATTTGTCACCTGAAACACACCATTTTTCATTACCAAGGCAGACATTCGTGGAAGTCTTCCTGTCAAATAGTGGCCGCCTGCCAAACCCGTACTTCCACCTGACCCCCAGTGCAGCCAGAACACTGCTGGCCTTATTACGAGTTCACCACTGTTTCCGCCCTCCAGCCCTGCGGTGAACAGGGTCTTAACATTGAAGCCAGCTCGTAATCGAGTCGGCGGCAATGAGGTGGTGCGGCAGGTGCAGCAGCACCTGTTGCGCTTTCCACTGCTCGTAATTCAGGCTGTGGAAAGCGCAACGGGGCTGTCCATGGGGCCCACGGCACCCCCTTTCTGCCAAGCTTTGCATGGTGGGGCTTAATCACGGAAAGGCTGGCAGAAAGGGGACTCCTAATCCCCAGGGCAGCTCTGGCAGATTGAGACCACCAAGACCTCCAGGCTGTCGACAGCCTGGCAGAGTCAGCGTCCAACTGTGGTGGCTCTGCCGTGGTTGTAATGTGGAGGCCGGACTGGTGCTTTGATGGCGGTCCGACCTCCACCCCGCCAGGCCCCAAGTCAGATGCCATGCAAACAAATTACAATTACCATTCAGTAAATTTAGATAGGATGACCCATTTGGCCATACAAGGAAAATGCCAATCCGAAATAAAGTTAAAGGGTTTATTACAAGCTCAAAATAAATGTCATATAAGTCATTCTCAGAATGAAATTATATATACGTACATTATCACCAAGGGTTGCCCATGGCACCGAAAAACGTTTAGCCGAGCTAACATTAACAAAACTAAACATTTGAGAAGAACAATACCCAATATTAAAAGGAATATCTGAAATACAGAGACCCACTGTTGCTCAGGATTGACAATCATTTTTAAATTCAATCTAACAAAGTAATAAATTTAGATTGGGCAGCAGAAAACCCTACATCTGACCAAAT
The DNA here is from genome assembly GCF_031143425.1 of Pleurodeles waltl. Lineage (NCBI taxonomy): Eukaryota > Metazoa > Chordata > Amphibia > Caudata > Salamandridae > Pleurodeles > Pleurodeles waltl. Next base: position 853,580,089 of record NC_090436.1, read on the forward strand.
CAGGGAAATTAATGTGTGGGGCGTAACACATGCAAGCAAAATACAAAAGCACAAAAAGGACAAAAAATAATTGGAAAAAGCTAATCTCGAATCGTAGATTACTATGTAAAATAAGCAAAATGTAGGTAAAAATGGATAGCGTATGCATATCAGAGGCTTGGTCAACAGACTTCTGAAGGGGACATAGAAAAATTTCTAAGTTTAGAAGGGCATTTCAAAGCGACAAGTTGAGAGGGCTGTCCAAGAAATACCGCATTCAGGGATGCTTCATCAGCAAAGCATCAGGGTCAGCAAGGCATCGATAAGCATCTGCAGATCTCTGCAAGCTGCTAAGAACTGCTGGGGAACTGTTACTGCTCAGGAACTGCTTTAGGCTGCTCAAAATTAAAATGTCCATCAATATTTTAGCATTCCCAAAGCATTCTGATTCCTCAAAGGTGTCAGTCTATGTTACATTGAAGGGGCATCATCCAATAATAATCAATTGTACCACTCCAAGTTGTAACATCTCAATTCTTTCCCAGGTCTGCCTTGTGAACATCTTCCATCCATGAGGCTGCACGCAAGTTTGACACAATTGTATATGATGACAGTTCATCTTCCACACTGGTTTTCTTTCAAGGATGCTGTACTTCATTCTCTCCATGCTTAAACAATAGAGCTTATTACCAACTTGCTAAGCTTCTCATGAGAACCAAACCTACATAAAGGTTCTCGTTAAAAAATGAATCCACATTTCTAGCACTGTCACAAATTACAAGCTTCAACAGGTCTCACCTCATGCTAACACAAAAACTATACCAATGCTTTTAATTATTCTGTTTCATAAAACACATGTAATATGCACATTAATAATGCTTCAATATTGAATAATACATTTCACTTCAAACGATAAAACTTTATCGCATTTCATTAAGAATAGCAGAGAACTGCATTTCTCTCTTTTTTGCATGTCTTTTTTAATTCATTAATCATTAGAAATTCGGTATCATTGTAATATATCCCCTTTGTCTTGAGTCTAAACTACAATGTAAAACCACTTTTGTTTCAGTAACATTTCATTAAATTCAAATACCACTAAAGTCAGACTTAGGTACATTTATAAACATCTCAGTGCAACTTTCTACATTTAAACTATTAGTGCTCTGAATCAAATAAATCATACTTTATGACATGAGGGACACTACCAAATTTCAAGCTTTATCACACTGAAGAGGATTGTTGCCCTTCAAGATACGTATAAGCATCTCCCACTTTAGTGGAACTTTTGTAACGCATGTGGCTCCGGATTCATGGCTTCTTTTGTGCAGATTGGTGCACTGTTGTACCTTAAGATGCGTTGTACACAGGTATGTCTAGTGCAGCACTAGCACCAGGAGAAGAGCTTCTAGTTGGCATTAGTCTCAGTTTGCAGACGTGCTTCCTGGGTGGCTGGTTGGCCTTGGTGCAGAACGACCTAGTGCAAATGCCATTTCTCTCCCTTCCTGTGGAAAGGACTATCACAATAGATTACTCCAAATGTATGTAGGGGAAGGGCTATTAGCATGCACGCCATGAGATTTTAAAATGTACTTTTGTCTGTGTCAGGTCATGCCCCATCAGTTCCCAGACCTAAAAGCAATCATTCTCATGAGTACCTGCCTTTCCAGAAGCCACCCCATGTTCCATGTCAACAATCAAGGTGACAGTCACTTCCCACAGATATCATTGCATGCAGCAAAAGTGTTGCAGTGGTTATGAACTGTGGCATCTTATTTGGCATCTCATTTCCCATTACAACTGAACCTCCAAACAGAACACAGCTTTTGTATTAAAGAATCCTTCCTGAATGACAAAGACTTATACGTAAATCGTCTGAAACACTTGACCGGCATACCTAAAATTTTGCAAAGGTGCAGTTCCGTACATGGGAAACACAGCTTGCACTTGGAGATCCTTGAACTCAGTTGTTGTCAAAAACACTGATGTAGTTCTTCTTTGGCTGTACCACAGAGTTCTGGAACTATTCCTTTATCTGTGCTCTGGTCCTCCGATTTAGGCTTCCAGAAAAAACTAAAGATACTGCTTTTCAAAAAGCACCTACATCTTTAGGCTTAACACATTGTGGCACACCACCAACATAAAACCTTTAAATTCTGATTGTAGGAAAGTGGAGTATAATGTTGGTGTGGAGGTTAGTCCTCACCATGTAATAGTCTCACAATACTCTTAAGATATAAGGTCCTTGGATTCACACTAATAATTCCTTAGCTCGTTCCTGGTAGTGTGGCAAAAAGCAGTTAGGCTTTACTAGAGGAACATATGTTAGGCATTTCAGAGTACCAACATGGACGATAAGTACTTAATACAACTCAGAAGATATCTGACACCAGTTTATAAAAATAGAGTGTATTTATATCTTATTTTAGACACCAAAACAAACTGTATTACATCATTACAACTGGAGTTATAGATTTTTGAAACATGTAAAAACGCACATTAAAAACAGAATGTTGCAGTCAATGGGAAAAGCCACTAGTCACAATCGGTCACTTTGAGGTCGAGTTACATGGAATCCTTATAGGGGTAAGGTGGTGCAGGCCCTGGGACCAGGCCACAACAGTCATTTCAATTTGACCTGACCTGTGGAGTCTGGGTGCAGAGTTGTCCTGGCCCGGTGTGCTGAATGGGACCTGCTCTGGTGCTGAATTTGCCGCTCTCTCGGAGCTGCAAGAAACAAGATGCAAGAACACAGCAGGGACTAGGTTGTCGAGGTTGGATGTAGACTGCATGGTGTGCCCTTCAGATACAGTGTCGAGTGTGGGGGGGTCAGTTACCCGACTTGCACCCAACAAGCCTTCACAGCAGTAAGCACAAAGGAAAGCTTTGGAAGCTTCACAGATCCCAGGGGAGTGATGTAGCCTCATGAAACTAAGGGGCACGCAAGACGAAGACACTGGACCACCTGGATTTGGGCAAACCCACGGAGGGTCCAATGGCCGGTGAATTTGCGAATCATGCAAGCGTTTTTACCTGCAGTTTGCAGGGGACTACTGCCACTAGTCCAAGGGAGACTGAGGGTTCTTCTAGCGTCTACAGGGGACCTTCTGGTCGGGAGTGCTGAGTTGGAGCCAAGGGCCAGGGTCATTCACTCAGTTCCAAGGCTGTTGCCACAGGGATAGAGAATCGCTCTTTTGCTGCGCTGCAGTGGGCAAAGTCCTGTTGTCGGCGACACAAGGCTTCTCTTGGTCTTTCTTTGAAGTCAGTTTTTCAGATCTGAGGTTCTGGTGTCAGGGGGATCCCTTAAATCCTGGATTTAGTTAAGTAAGGGGCGTGAAGGCTAGTGAACAATGGGCCCCTTTGTCCTACAGCTATTCGGCACCTGAGGTGGGTGACCACATGCGGTGGAGTGGTTCACCATTTTCTACCAGAACCCTCTATTCTGCCACTCCAAACATTGCAGAAATCAAAATTTAGTGCACAGACTGGGCAGCTCACCCTAGAGATGGGGCCAGCTTTCTGGGGGTGTGCACTCCCCTGCATACCTAATTTTCTGGCTGTCCATGAGCAAATTTGCCTTAGGCAGTGGAAGGGCTTTGTCCTTCTCTGGGGAACAGCATAGATGCCGAAAAGGGGCAGTGAAGCATTTGAAGCTCACTGCCCTGAAGTGCCAATTCACTAGCCCGGTTGGGAGGTGTGACCTCCTTTCTGCCTCAGCCTTTTTTTCTGACTCCCGGGAGTGTTCACACTCCCTGGCAGGAGGCAAGAATCCTGTCTTGCCTGCAGCAAGTGCGGGGAAGCACTTGCTGAACATCCAGAGCACAAAGAAGTTGGGGCAACCAGGTGTGTAATCGTTAAGGTGCCACCTGGGTACATGCTAGCTGTCTCTTGCCACCAGTTTCGTATCACGGGTAAGAAGATACATTTTTTTACATCAAACTCGACATATCTAGGTGGTATCGTCAAGGAGCTAGCAACCCGGGTCTACCCTGGTGCAAGTTCTATATTATCCTATGGACCTGCTATCGCTTATAGTGTACTTTAATGGTAAAGACACTAGAGACATATAAGCTTGAGATTACATGTCTACACCTTAAATATAATGCACCCTGCCTCCTGGGGTGGAGGACATTCTTTGGGGAGTCTGAAATATACGAAGGGCAGTGCATGGTACTGTGCCACACATGGTGAGTGAACAATTGAGATCGAGTAGTTTGCACTGCTCTTGCAGTCTGCAGTGGCAGACCTGCTATCAGTAGTTGACCTGGGTCCCCAGGGTGACACAAACTCGAGCTGCAGCACTGGGGATAACTTTACCACCTTTGCCCTGGGTACTCCAAGTACCGTTTACTAGGGACTTATAAGGGGGGTAAAGTCTTTGCCAAATAGAGAATTACGAAGCCGACAAACCAGTTTTGGGAGTGAGAATGAGCACTGGGGCCTGGACAGCATGCTCCAGTGCTATAATAGAGTCATAACCATCAGCCCTGGGGGCAAAAAGTAGGGGATGACCATACACAAAGGGGCACTTTCTTGCAGTGATTATAATAGAACTAACTGCACCTCATTTCTCACCAGATTGAGCCTTAAACTCTTAACCTCGCTGCTCATATTCCCTTATACCGCCTTCCTGCCCTAGGCCTATGTATAAACTTCTATTTCTCATGCTGATTGAGTCATCTCTTCCTCTTATGGCTGGGGACTTCTACAATTATGAGTGTAGGGCACTCCCTGCATCGAATTACTGAACTGTTGGCCTGATATTGCTACCGTTATCTCCTTATTGTCTTGTCATTTCACTGGATCCTTGAAAAGCATGTACCTAATTTGCATTACGATGTAAAATGTGTTCCTTATCTATCACTCTCAGAAAAGTGTGTGTGGAGAATGTGTATCATAATTTTTTTAATCAGGTTCATTATGGTGCTAATCTAGATGTTCATTGTATAGGCTGATAACCCTGTCTCCTGTCCAGTACTGTGAAACCCTCAGGAATCTAGTCTGCCCTGTATCACACCATATAAATAAATAGGTTACCTTTACTTATAGTAACTGTACAGGAGTGTGCTGGCAGTCTGGTTCACAATATATTGAACAGGCCTAAAAAGAAGAAGCTTCTTATTATAGAAACTGGATGTTCAAAGAAGGAAGGTACATTTAAGGGGTATTATGTAATGTTAGGTGTATTTGTAAAACACACTATAACTCGCAAGGGCATTCTGGCTCTCAGTAGATATGTGTACCAATCCCTGCCTATGGTTGGTTGAATAATTGAAAAAAAGCCAGGTCTTCAGCTTCTTGCGACATTCAAGAAGACAGGAGGAGGCTCCGATATGGAGTAGGATGCTGTTCTATGCTTTAAGAGAAATGTGAGAGGACACCAGTCCTCCTGATCTGGTCCTTGGATGTTTGCACGCAGGAGCCCTGCAGAGCAGAAGTGTCTGGCGGGTTGATGGAAGGCGATGTGACTGTTTGGGTAGGTGGGGTTTAGGTTGTGTAGACTTGAATGTGTGTGTTAAGAGTTTGAAATGGGCAGGTTTTTTTTTTTTACCAGGAGCCAATGGATTTCGTTGATGTGGTGTGATGTGAATTGTGTGTGGGATGTTGAGAATGAGCCTGGCTGCTAAGTTCTGGATTGTTTGTAGTCTTCTTGTGAGTTTCTTGGTGATCCCAGTATAGATGGTGTTCTCATAGTCCAACTTGCTGGTGACTTGGGCGTGAGTAGCAGTTTTTCTAGTGTTCCTTGGACCCATTTGAATATCTTCCTCAGCATCTTCAGGAAATGAAAGCAGGATGCAGTAACATCATTGGCATGTGATGTCATGTCCATTTTGCTGTTGATTGTTCCTGAGGTTCCTGGCATGGGTACTAGGTGTGGGTGTAGGTACGAGTTCGGCCGGCCATCATTTGGAGAAACATACTGAGGTATTCTTGACAAAAATAACTACTTCTGTCTCTTTAGAGTTGAGCTTGAGACAATTGTCTTTCATTCAGTTAGCGACTTTGGTCATGCAGGTGGTGAACTTGTTTCTTGTGTTGGAGGTCAAGTTTAAGAGGGAGAGTATGAATTGAATGTCATCAGAACGGGAGAGGATAGATGATGCTGGCCAGAGGGATCATGTGTACTTTGAAGAGGGTGGGGCTGAGGGATGAACCTTGAGACATTCTATCACTGAGGCATGGGAGGAATAGATTCCAGTATGTTTTATCTCCCACTTCATTGGTTCCCCTTGAACTGAGGACATGCAAAAGTTCTTTACTCTCCCAACAGGTACTGGTTTTCATGCATACTGGACCATTGATTCACCTTACACTATGGGAGTGACTGCTACCTCTGTAACAAGGTCAGGTTCTCATTCCTTTCATGCGATCCTTGAAAATAGTTGCCCGATTCTGGAGTACCTGGTCTTTTGATTAATCAAGACAATTGTAGATTTCTCAAAGTCAGCATTTGAATCAACAACCTTGCATGTATTTTACCTCACAGCACAGAAGTACTTTGACACACAGTCCAAATCCGAATTCCATCGCTAATTCATCTTTCCTGGAGAATCCTGCTTGATGGATACCCTGTGGATTTTTTTCCAAGTTGTCTTAAGGTGTCCCCTGCATCATCATAAGTTTATATTTGCACATCCTGTACATGTTTGCATTGCATTGTTTGTTTTTCATTTTGAAAAGTGATTTATTCAGTGATGAAGTTCTGTGCATAACAGTATCACACATAAAGTCACACTAGGAAATATGAGATGCAACTCCGAGAGAAGATGAGAGACAAATCAGAGGGTAACTTTGCAGCCTTTTGGCCTCCCAATTTAAAAAATTGCTGTAGAGATATTGTAGTGCAAGAACGCCAGCCCAAAGTATTTAAATAGACCACTATTACAGATGTGACTGTAATATTCTTAGCAGCAGTCAAATCTTAAATCAGTGGTAGGAGTAGAGGGGTTGAGAAATTGGGTTATTTATTGAGGGGGATATGAGCCCTTCTCAAGCAACAACCACAATCTCTTTTGGAGTGAATACAAAAATCACCAAATTAACCTGTGATTAATACTCTGAGAGCTTGGTACAAAGCTATCAGGCTTAACTTAGAGGCAACGTATAAAGTATTTATGCAGCACTTAAACAGTAATAAAGTGAAAAAACAACACAAGAAAGATCCCACACCAATTTAGAAAAAGAAAGAAAAATTCAATAAATTATTTGACAGAAAAAACTCCTATCAGTGGAACCAGTGATATGCAATTGGAAACATTTGGGTAAAAATATCACACAAAAGCATAAACCACCAACTATGGGTACCTGGTCGTGCCCGGACTGGTACATACTCACAAGTTCAGGCCAACCATGATGGTGCGCTGAACGGATACAGGGACCAAGTTAGGCCAGCTGAGAATTCTACCAAATGTCCTGGATGTGTGGGTGATGGGTCATGGTGGTTCAGAGGAGCGATGTAGGGTCCTGTATCGAGTGGTGCTGTGCTGAGTCAGTTCTGATGAGGAGCTGCAAGGTGACGTCTACATCTATTTGTTTCATGCTACGTTGGTTCCTATGGGGAGCTTCAGGGACTGCAATAAGAGATACTGCGTTGAGTTGCATCACAATGTGCTGATTCTGAGGAGGAGCTGTGTTGGGTAGTGGTGTGCTGCGCCGGTTCTGATGGGGACCACAGCTGGGCTGGCAGAGCACTTTTAGCCCCGCTTCCAAGGGTCCTGTACTGGGGAGGCACCACATGAGGGAGGGGATAGGACTCAGAGTAGGTAGAGTCCAGGCACAGGTTCAAGGGTATTGGAGCCCTTGGAATCACTATGGTGGTTCTGGGTTCAAGGCGCAGGCCCAGTCCCCTTTCTTCAGGCAGCAGGGTAGGAGAGCAGTCCTCCTTGCAAGCAGAGCAGTTGTGCATTCCTTGTTGCAGCAGGGAAGTCCTTCTTGCAACAGGGCAGTCCTTCTCAGTCTTCTTCAGGTCCAGAAGTAATCTGACGAGGTGGGTCTGTCGGTCCCCCTACCAAGGTGTCTGGAATTCCTGCCTTCCTGCCCTGGTCCCAGTCTGTCTGAGGGGCCAGTAGGCTAATGTAAAGACATTTGTGAGTGTGCTAGGCCATTGCCTTTAAAGTGCAAGTGTGGTAGGTGACAGCTCCTCCTCCTCATTAAGCCAGGATGGCCCACCCTGCCAACAGACTATGACCCAGGAATAGACTGCAGGCACCAAATGGTTAGGACAATAAAATGGCAACTTTCTAAAAGAGACATTTTCTGAATTATAACTTAAAATCTCACTTCACTTTTACAGAGGGGTTTAAACTGCAATTACTTAGAGGCCAACCTAGTATTTCTATCTACTCACAATCAAGAGTTATCACTTATTAAATGTAATGAGGTAACCAAATGTTATCCTATGGAAGAGGCAGGCCATGCGATAATGAAAATGAGTTTGCAAGTTTTTCACTACCTGGACACGTAAAACTTAAAATATGGGCTGTCTAGGGGCTAACCAAGGGGAGGCGTATATGTACTAGAAAGGAAGGTTTAGACCTGACAAAAGGTTTATTTAGCCAGGTTGAAATGACAGTTTAAAACAGCACACACATGCTGCAACGGCAGGCCTGAGACATGTTTAAAAGACTACTTAAGTGGATGGCACCATTAGTGCTGCAAGTCCTCTATTAGCATTTAATATACAGGCCCTGGGTACATGCATTCCATTTTACTATGGACTTACAAGTAAAATAAATATACCAGTTGGCCATAATGCCAATTTTCCATGTTTAAAGGAAAAAGCACAAGCACTTTAGCACTGATTACCAGTGGTAAAGTGCACAGTCCTAAAAGCCTACAAAAACAAGTATAGAAACAGAAGGGTGAAGGCAAAATGTTTGGGGATGATCCCACAGAGACAAACAGGTCCAACAACTACCCAATGTAGATATCAAATAGAAGAATGTCTGGAGACAACGATCAGTCTCTGGGGACTTCTCCTACTAGTTAGTAGTCTAGTTTGTTGGCTTGCTTGCATCTAACAGCTGAACACATAGATGAAGTCCCTGTACTTACGTTATAAATAATATTCTGTTGCATTCCAGAGTAGATGGACTAAACTTCTAACATTCTAATTCTAACATTTGCAGTAGTGAAATGAATAGAAATAAGAATTGTGTGGAGCTTGTTACACTATTTAAATATGAGATCCACAAATAAGGAATGTTAGTAAAATTTAAACCAAAGATTGAACTTAAACATTGACATACATCAGATTCTAGATGCATTTGACTACACGTTTAAAACCTTATTGCAGGAAAATGTTTTTAAATTTTCTAGTAAAGATCCTAAATATGTTTACATTTATTGAGATTTAGTTGACTCTTAAAGGAGGTTCATATTTTATGCTTCTTGCGATTTATGGCACCCAAGCTTTGTCACATCTAGAATAAAGCCAGCTCACTCAGGAATACCATTTAAACTGATGAATCTACGCAGGTAATGAAGGACAAAAAAACTTCATCCTCAATTTCCCTCACTCATTTCCAACTCATTGGATTTGAAGTTCTCACCCACATTTCAGAATGTGGCCGCTGAAAAATAAAAATAAAAGACAGCAGGTCAGAATGTTACTGCTGTGTCAAGCAGAGTTGTAAAAGAGAAGTTATGTGGTCGTTCTGTACTTTGTAAGAACTCTTATGACTGAGGCTACTTTATGATTTGTTCCACATCCGATTTGGCATTTCAATTCATTTGCTAGTGACTTTTGAGAAGTACAAAAATGTTCTTTGTGCAAAGATTTAATTTGTTTTACAACTGTTGTATAATTATTCTTTTTATTGTTTCATTTGGAAAAGGTGCACGAACAGACCTGAAAAACAATGAAAAGAAACTCGCCCTGGATATGGCTACGAATGCCCAGTGTGCTTCTTTACTCAAAAAGAAACACGGAACAGGTATAAGCTGTGGTCTTCGAGATTTTTATTGCAGTGTCTAAATTGGACCGATGTTTTATTCTGCCATTTGTTTGGTTGTTGTTGTCGTCATCACGAAGTGGTTCTTAAGTATTATTATGAGAGGAGGAAGAAGGTGAGAGGGAAGGAGGGAGAGGGAGGGAAAGAGAGGTAATGTGTTTGTGTGCCTAGTCTAGGTTTTTTGCCTTTCCATTCTGGCTCTTGTACTATTCTTTATATTGCGTTATAAATTGAGGCCGACAAGTAAAATAAATTGAAAAATCAGGAGTCTATGGATGCACGGAATTGTGAAACTGGAGAGCCCATTTTTTATGTACAATTTGCTAGTTTTGGGACTGTTTTAGAAATTCTGTGCATCCACCATTCAATTAATATAAAGATTGCAAAAGAATACAGATCCAGTCACTGGAGAGAGCCCTGTGCGCATGTGTGACGAGACGGTCGGCCAAAAACACATGCACTCTGAGGGGGAGTGCTGTGGGAGTTCTGAGCACTTCCCAAGCACTCCCCCTTAGAGCACGTCACCCCAGTGGCCCGCCCCTTTACAAGGAAATGATAACAAACATTTTGTTATAATTTCCTTGTAAAGGTTTTGCAGCTGCCGCTGCTGGCAGGGAGGTTTGGGGGAACCCCCCTCTGCCCTCATGGAGGAGCCGCCCCTGTGCAGATCGGGAAGGAAATATGATAAAAAGAGATGCGAAGACATTTCTTGCATGTGCCACTCTGTTAAAGAGAAAGATGCCTAAGTAAACTGTGGTTCATAAACAAAATATCTCCCAGAAATTATAGGTATTATGCACTACTGTTTTGACTTGCCTAGAGCTTTCTGACTTCTTGGATGTGGTTGGTCTGAAGTCTGTCATACCAAATGACATTTTAGAAATGTGGTTGTTCTGTCAGAATGGAATGATAAACTTAGTGAGCGGATATTTTTACATTTAGCTGAGCTGAACTCTGGCTAGAGTGGCCCTGTTTCAGTTTGGAAATCGGACCAATTTTAGTTCATCACACTAGGAAGGAGCTATCACTTAAGCTGTCAATGACTAAGCCTTGGAAGTGATTGTTGTCTTCAATACTACAACCAGTGCTGCGGAAAACTCCTACTTGAGGGATAAGATAAAGGCTTCTGTAAAGCTTGGACACCAACACCTTTTGCCACAGCAGCTTTGGACACTGCCCTCAGTTGTCACACTGCACCATATTAGCCTTCCTCCATAGTGAGACCACTACATGTTTTTTTTTTTTTTTGTCATCATTCAGCCATTGAATCTACAGCCTATAACTCTTTGTTACTGCTAATGATTCTTATGTGATTGATATTGCTTTTACATAGTTTAAGATTAATATGGCCATTTCCTTGCTGTATCTGCAGAACTTCCTTTCTATATCTGCAGAGTAGTGCCAATGCTGTGCAAAACAGTGGAGGCCCCTATTCAAAACGGATACCTTTTCATCCGGATGTCTGCATTTATTTATTTTTAAATGGGAGAACTGATATGAAATAACTCGTATTAAAAGTGTGGTTTAAACTGGTACACCATGGGGGGCGTGGCAAAGATGGCAGACGGCTGGATGCGTTTTTCTGCCCCCATCCGTGAATCCCCCGTTATCCCTCTAAAGGGGCATGACACCAGCCCGACTTGTTGCACCCCAACCAAACATAGAGCAGTGTCAGCAGCACAGACAGAAAGCGAAGGTGCAGATGGCAGAGGACCGGCAGCTGACATTGCACTGCAGGCTTGAACCTAAGATTGCAGGTGTCACACTCCATCAGTGCTGGAACTGACACAGTGACCGGCACAGAAGGCTCGTCCACGACAGCACTGGCAGTCTCCCTACTTGGCCCTATATTGCGCCTTTCAAACAACAGTGTAGGCGTGCCCTGGTAGCACACGCCTCCACCTTTGACGACTGTGCTGAGCTGCTCCTTGGTGCAGCTGCTGAGAGCCGGTGCAATGACTTGGCTGCTGGTGGCAACAGGGATGTGCAGAGTGCAGAGTGAGAGGAGCTGGTGAATGGGCCCTTCAGTGTGGAGAATAGGCTGCAGGAGATGCCCTTTGACCCCTGGGGCAGCACCTCTGGCCAGGAGGCCCTATCCCAACCCAGAACAGCATTGTAAGTACCGGGGTCAGCTCCATGCGGGCCCCTCCCTTGCACGCTCCTGACTAACTGCAGGACACTGGGGGCTATTGGGCGGCCGCATAGCCATAATAAGAACAACACATACCGCTTGAAGGTAGGCCTTGAGTGCAGCACTCTTGTAACCCTGGTATCTGGGCAGCATTTTTGGCACACAACTGACTCAGAGTACCGCTACCAGCAGCGATAGGCCCAGCCCCTTCTATAAGTGAGAGACTCACCCCCAGGTGCCCGGCGAAGACCTAGCCTCTACTCCCACCACATAAGGTGAACCCCATTGATAAGCATCTCCGCCGCATACTTACTTTTGAGGAGTCAGAAGGGGGAGCCAGGCCATAGTCCCAGCCATCCTGCAGGCCTATTGCACTACAAACGACCTAGAGGCCCCTGCCATCGGTGGAATCTCACATGAGGGGAGCCTGAGACCGGGCCTGGGGACTTCGCTGCAGGCCCAGCTACAACGTGCCCACAAGGCAGTAGATAGGACAAACTAATAACCACTGGAAGCACAGGCCAGCAGCTATCCCCCGCAGATTAGCAAGAGAGTTCACCCCAGATGGTGACAGGCAGTCGAAGGACAGAGCTCATTACATCACAGAGGAAGCGCTGGAGGCACAGCTATTGCAAACGCTTAAATTCATTTACCTCCGGCTTGAACAGGCACCCATCAAAAACCCGTGAGACGCACTAGTCAGGGTCTCACAAAGAGGTTGCTTTCTGGGCCTATCTGCTGCGAATATTGGCAATCTCAGAGCCGCACCATGCCAGACAAGCCTGACCTTGCCTCTCAACTCCTCAAGAGACATACCACACACTTGGAAAGGCTACTCATGACAACAGCACAAACCAAAAAGGATCGCTTCCTCAGGGAGATGCTCACCAAGCCAGCAAGATAGGGGCCTTCCCTAACTAGTCAGGATCCGCCAATTGAGTGCGATGACGGAGAGAGCCCGCTGACCTGTTCATTTCAAGCCCCCTTTGCCTCCCTTAAGGATGACGTGTCCCAAGATCTAAAGATGGTTCTGAAAAATCTGGCTGAGATAGGGGGACAGAGTCTCCACATTAGAGGACAATGTGACACGCCGGGATAAAGAAATAGAACAGCTTCAGGAGGAGATACTGCCTCAAGGATCAACATGTTGACCTTCAAGCACGTACAGAGGACCTCAAAAACAGGTCAAGACTCAACATCATCCGTATCAGTGGCACCCCAACCGTGGCAGAGGAGAATGACATCCGATCAAATGTGAGAGCCCTCTTCGCCCATATCCTAGAGATCCCTGAACCGGACATTCATCTGGACAGAGCCGCCACCCACCTAGTGGATATTTTAGTGTGTGCTCATGACTTCCCCTTAAAAGAACACCTTTTGCGAAAAGCAAGACAAGTCCATCCACTGCAGTTAAGAGGCCACACCCTAATGCTATTAACCCTCCTGAAGCAACAAGACTTCTGCCCCCATAACTGCTTATCTCCAATAGAAGGGTAGTCCCTGTTCTTTGGGCCACCCAATCTGAACCATCTTCCGCTGGGTGGGACGGGGGTGGCTACACCAAATTCACTCTGTAGCTGCTGCCTGTGAATTATTGGTAATTGAGAAAAACACTGATACGGCCGAACGCCCCAGCCCAACAAGCCACAACATCTATAGGTGCTCCAGGCGGCAGAGAATCACACCCTCAACTAAGGGCCTGCGGCCAGACTCCGAAACAGGTTGCACAAGAACAGCAAGCTGTGCTGGAAACGTTGACCGTTGAAACCGACTAAACAGAGGTGACCTGAGAGGGGTCCAGCTCTACGGCGCTTGGAATGTTCTGGGGATCCTGCAGAGGGTGTGGGCAGGTTGATTGAAGGACTGTTCCCACCCACAGACTCTGAACACTGATGATTGCTGGAACGATGACAGCCCCAGATAGGGCCCACTCTCACCTAGAGACACTGTTATTTTTTATGTTAATTGAAGGGGGTTTAGGGGTGCTCACGATTTTTTAACAAACGTCATTTTCACATACTGCTTCCACTAGCCTGGGCTTCATACCTAAACGGTACCCATGTGATACCCAGAGAGTCTTTAGGGATAGTAACCAATAGAGCAATCACACAACCATACATTCACGCTCAATGTGAAAAGCCTTAATTACCCAATGAAGACGTGAGCAATCCTGTCATACCTAGAGCAAACACCAACAAGGACAAACATCTGCCTCCTCCAAGAGACACACTTGCTAGACTGATACTGGCATCGGCTTAAATCTGAAGCATACCCAGAGCAATTCCAGTCATCAAAAGCCAACAAGACTGCAGGGGTGGCCATTCGAGTTTCCAGATCTGTTAGAGGAAAAGTGGAGGATAGACTGGTGGAGTTCATAGGGCGGCTACTGGTTTATAAATTGAAATTCCAAGAAAATACCTTCATCTTTGGCTCCATCTACGACCCGAACCAGGCCCAGGAACATTTCATCCTCAGAGCAATTGCAGAAACTATTAAACTCAAAAGGGTAGATGGTTTTACTGGTAGGGGACTTAAATCTTGCCTTCCACAATAACATGGACCGCTGTGCGTCCCGGTGCGAGAGGACAGTGGGCGCTCTCTTGCACGGGGCTCAGTGGTTGCAAGAGATGGGGTTGTGGGACCTGTAAAGAGCATGATATCTGCAGACCAGAGATTACACCTTCTACTCTCACGCACACTAAACCTACGCATGCCTCAACCACTTTCTGAGGACCAGAGAACTAGAGGTCTTGGTCATTATGATCAACATAGGACTGTGCTCTCTCTCTGACCATGCAACAGTGACTGTTGGCCTAGCACTCCCCCACAAGACTTCTCTGCACCAACCCTGGCATCTGAGAGACACCCTCCTACACAGTCCCTGAGGTGGTCAAGCAAATAGATCAGGCTATCCGTAAATTCTTGACAATCAATGACACAGCAGGCATCTCAGTCCCGCTCTGGTGAAAAGCCCTTAAAGTCAGATTTAGTGGGGAATTCCGCGCAGTATCTTTGGTGAACAACAAATTGCGACGTCATAAACAAGTGCAGTTGCAACAAGTATTATGAGAACTTGAATGCTTACATCATCGTACAGGTGACCCCAGGGTATCACGACAGCTAGAGGTAGCTAGGAAACAACTTGCGGAATTAGACCTCGATAAAGCTGAATATTCTATTTTGCACCTAAAACAGTCCTATTACGTAAGGGAAAATAAGTGCGGACGCTTCCTTGCTAATCACTTGCGTGCTCAGAGACAGGCCACGACGATCGAGACGCTGATGAGAAATGATGGGTCAGAGGTCTGAAATGATGAACTCATTGTCTCTCAGTTCTGCAAATTCTAAAAAGACCTTTGCGCGGCCCAGTCCCTACCTTCGCCTAACATAGACAATTGCCTTCACAATTCACACACATCGCGACTAACACCAACACAAGCGGAAGAGCTAGTCTGTATAATCTGCAAGGAAGAAGTGATATCAGCTTTTAATCTTCAGAAAACTCTGAAATCACCGGGACCGGACAGTTTCCCGACGCTGTTTTATAAGACCACCTATGGTAGTCAAGCTGCCGTTCTGACCCGCTTATTCAACTCCATTAGCGATCTGTTCACCATGCCCCCATCCATGATGGAAGCATCCATAGTTATTCCTATGCCTGGGAAGGACAAATGCCTGTGTTGGTTATACTGAACTATTTCCCTTCTCAACGTCCATGCCAAGCTATTCACCAGCATTGTGGCAACTCTTCTGAACCTGCTTATGCCTGGCCTGATAGCCCCGGACCAAGCAGGATTCGTCCTCCATTGGCAATGTAGCGACAACACCAAAAAGATCCTTCATAAAATTGATAAGGCCAAACGATCCACACAGGAAATCCTGCTACCAGGCATGGACACCGAAAATGCATTTGATCACGTTCACTGGCCCTACCTAGTAGCCACACTCGCTCACTTTGGTTTTGGCTTGGGATTCGGCAACTGTATTGTCAGCAATTATGTCCATCCCAGGGTGGACGTTTGAGTAAACGGCCACAAGTTGACCCCCTTTCCTATCCGCACAGGACACCACAAGAATTCTCACTCTCACCCCTGTCATTTGGGTTCTAATTGGAGACCTTGGCTAAAAGAGTTTGCAACCACCCGCACATCACCAGTGTCCAATTTAGCAGGGATGATTACACAATTTGCTTGTGTGCAGACTAAGTCATAGTGGCCCTGGCAATACTCAACTATTGCATTTTACTTAGACAAGTCACACATTAGATCTAGCTCAGTGGAGACTGTAACGCCTGTCGTGGCTTGGTCGGATTGCTGCACTCAGAATTAAGGAAATGAGAAGAAGGGGTGGAGACATGGAGTAGCGGGTACTGTACAACTGCGAGACGCTCCTTGGCATACAAGGCATTCAAGGACTTTTGAGTGGTTATACTAAGTGTATCACAGATGCACTTTCACTCCGGACTCTTGAGGCTTTTGTCAGCCGTAGCTTTATCGTAAAGCATTCTATTTTTGTTTGTTCTATTTGCTGAATTCATACATGTGTATCCCTCATTCATAGGGGACTCCCCAAATGAAGTGCCATCAAGGTCATAAAATGCAGTCTTGCTTTTGTGGATAGTTTTAATGCAGATGTTTTCAGCACAGCGGATGATTTACAATTTTGTCAGAAAAAACATTTATCTTGCAAATATGAAGGATATTCGAGTAATCAATAACATTGCTTTAAGTTTACTCTTTAAAAACAATTGCAGAACAGTGCAAGAGTTTCTTAAATTGCGTATAATAGGCGTGATGAAAACTTTTTCTCTCCAGCAAACTCCTGGATGCATTGGAATTTATGCAGGACTTTCTGACCAGGTTAAGGGAGAAGTGCAGTCTTCCACCCTGACCTTCTGATGTTCATCTGAGTGCTATGATGTCTGAGATCCTCTGGTGTCCTTAGCAAGACTTACCCTCCAGATTGCATGAACATCCACAAGGGAGTAATGCTTTCTCACTCTAGATCATCTTGTGGCTTCATGCGGAAAAAGATTCGGAATTTGCTGCATTCAGAAAGATTGCATGCCCCTAATGCGTTAATGAAAAGCATAACTGCAGCACTCATGGTTGAGAGTGAACCCAGCCCATGTCTCGCAGCTGAAGTACTTTATCACTTTATTTTTGTTTCGTACCTCAGTCATCAAATGTGTACTGGTCTACCACTTAGAAGAGGTCTCACTCAGGACATCTGATTAAATGTTGATAAAGTTACGGTCCATGCAATAATGCTCACGGAAATTTGTGTTCGCCTTAGACACGACACCAGTTTAGTGCCTGAGCAAGATCTTGAGAATGACTCGAGCTTTTTCATTAGGGAATCTCTCTTATGATTTTTCTGAAGAATACAGTGCTGCTTCATACAAACCTATACCTTGTACGACATGTCCTGACATCATCATCGGCCCGGCTAGACATTTACCAGTGTTTTTTTGTTCACCATATATCCCATCATAAATATCCCTATAGATACCTAATTTAAAGAAAGTATTGGCATACAGTGTTGAAAGGATAGTTTCCATAAGGATATCAAGAAAACTAGCATATTGGACTTCAGGTCAGGGCCTCAGGCACTAAGCAGTCCATCACAAGATGGTCTGTACATGCGTAAGACTGTGTTATGAGAAAGTAACAGTAACCTAATTCTCTCTGGTAAACGAGAGAACAGTTCAGCCCTTGTAAAAGGCACTACTACTGCTTTGCCGGGCAATATCCAAATTCATAGATCTGGTGAGTGTCACTGCTCATGCCACACATTTTAATTAGAAATGATGCATTGATTTTAAAACTGGGGCGGGTGACTAAATTAGACGTTTCCTATTTTACTCATCATTCTCACTGCTAACATTTTCCAAGTATGCATTGTTCTCTGTTCTATCATAAAAATTGTGAATAATGATGATCGCACAATGGCGAGTTCAGATTTAAATAGTTAGCTTGCCATCATCTGTATCTTCATGTAACACGCATTCCACTGAGTTGCCTTGGTAAACCGTAAGTTTTATCTTTGTAAACCTGGCACATTGATTCCCTGTAGAAGCATTCTGGTCCTGTCACTTGCTTAACTGCAGGTGACAACGTGCATGACACTCTGCTGTACCAAAACCACCAACTTTGTCCAAGTTGCTTTTTGTTTTGTGGAAACTTTTTGGTCCTCTCCCAGTGGTCCAGTAAGGGCAACCAACTACTTGCATTGCTATACACCTCTTGCCCTTGCAAGTTGTGATCGATGCCTAATGGTATTCCGAAGTGTTCACTCAAATAACACATTCATTACTTGTCTTTGGTACTTACCAAAGCTGAGGATGTTCTTCCTAACATTGTTTTGGCCTTTCATATCGTGCAAGAGTACCCCGTTAAAAACAAGCACTGGCAAAGCCAACAGGTCTTGCCACTGCAAGAGCTATTGACTTTGCCAATGAGTTTTAGCCATGTGGTACACCAGTGTGGCTGCTGTTCAGCATGGCTAAATGTTAGTGGCATAGAGAAGAGTGGCAAGGAGTGTTGTGGACTGTCATTGACTGTAGTGTAGAGTGTCATGGAGAGAGTCAAGTAGAATAGAGGAGAGTAGAGTGGAGCACAGTGTTGTAGAGTGGAGTGGCATAGAGTGTAGTAAAGTGGTGTAGAGGAAGTTGCATACAGTGGAGTAGAGTGTTGTGGCACAGAATGTAGAAGCTTGCTGTATATTGGAGTAGAGTGTCATAGAATGGAGTGTCAGTGTTGTGGAGTGGTGTGGAGTGTCATAGAGTGACATGGTGTGGCATATAGTAGCATGGAGGGGAGTGAAACTAAGTTGGATGGAGTTTCAATGAGTGTAATAGAAAGCATAGGTTGTGGTGGAGGGGCATAGAGTGCTGTAGACGTGAGTGGCATAGAGTGGTGCAGTAGTGTGTCATAGAATAGAGTACAGTAAAATAACATGGAGTGAAGTGTCATAAAGCTGAGTACTGTAGAGTGGTATGGTGTAGAGTGGAGGGACATGTGGAGTGACGTGTCGTAGAGTGGAGGGGCATGGAGCGACAGAGTTGAGTAGAGTATTGTGGAGTGATGTAGAGTGGAGTGGCGTAGTGTGGAGTTTGCATGGTGTTGTAGCGCACTGCTATTACACACAACACATTTTCAATTGAATTGACCATTACATTACAGAGACGTACAGTTTTACTGATAAATGTATGCCGCATACACACGATAATGTCTGGAAATGTCATCACCTAGGATATTGATTTGTTTTGATCATATTAAAATATTTGTTTCCACCACGCTTCAGATTTACAAAAAAATGTGCTTCATTTGTACTTTCCTTATTCTGATATATCCTGAAATATCTGTACAGTTCATTTACCTTAAAATTTTGTTCTGTGCTCGAAAAAAATAAATTTCCTTTCATGGCAAGATTGTCACATAAATCCTCTGACTTTGAAGTCGGAGAAAAATAATAAACATCAAGCTCCCAGACAGAGCCTGCTGTTTGACCACTGTCTTTGAATGCACAGTACATGTAACAAGATAAGAACAAGATTTAAAGGCATGTTTTCAGAAAGTGAGCACTTGTGAAAGAATATAATAAATAAGCTGTTCTCCACGGGAGGGACTCAAACTCCCCTGGACAGCCTAAAACACATAAAGACACCAGCTAGAAAACAAGGAAATGGACGTTACAAAAACAGAAAGCCAGTGGTAAGCAATGGGCGGAATGTATTCCCAGGGAAGCTTTCAGAATGTCCCCAAGATGTTGTCTGCAAACTAGACAACTTCTCTGTGTGGTAGGCTTCGATTTAATGAATAGACAGAGTTTGGTTCACCTTTGGGAATATAGACCAGCTTGTGAAGTCTTCCTGCCACTGGTTCAGCTTGTAGAAATAAAAAGCATCTGAGCTAATGAGTTGAGAAGAAAGACCAGGTGCTCCCATGAATGGGAGTGACATTCTGACACTGCAGAGACATGGTTCTGAAAGTAAAATGAAACAAGGTACGTGCCTGACTGGTTGGGAGGGTGTGTTGTTTTCCCTTCAGAATGTTATTCACTGCTTTACTGACTGTGTAAAACGAGATATGTCATCTGACTGTTAAACTTACAATAAGTAGGCGGTATGGAGGTTCTCTGGAACTTGGATCTCAACCATGATCTTTGGCATCTTTTTCAGGTACTACCTGATATGGTACATGGCCTTGCAGTGCTGTTCTCTCAGCCTTACTCTGATGAGTGACCTATTGCTTCATATCAGTCCCCTACACTTACCAACCTGATGATTAGCATTGTTTTAGTGGTGAGTGTAGAGATATCTTGGTAAAACCTCTCACATCACATAGAATTGTAAAAGACTCACTTTAAAAAGCCCACATTGGACGCACTTGTCGTTGTTTGGCTCTTAACACGGAGAGAAAACGTCACAATGTCCCTTCTCTGCCAGCCTGTCCCCAGCACAAGGTTAGGACATTAACAACTTTCTGATATAAGCCTACCTAAACAACATTTTGTCGACACATACTTAGATGACATGCAAAATTTAGCAGTTGGCTTTCCTGATTTCTTCGTGTAAATCCTATGAATGTTCAAGCAGAGTAAATATTTACTTTGAAGCATAAGAATCAGATCTTGCACTCCTGCAACAAATCTATCTCATGATATTCACACTACCGGCTTAACGTATGTGCGTATACATATGTATAGGTGTTTGTAGAGTGTAAACCTATATAGGGAGCTGTGGAGCACTGAACAAGGGTTGGAGCCCAGAGTTACAAATCATCATCATTTACAATGAAGTGTAATGCTCAGGGGGGTGCATCCTATTGTGTGGAGATGCATTTAGTGCTAATCAAATGCTCTACCGAATTACATCATAATACTGTAGTATGGCAGCATTGTGATGCAATAAAGCCATTCACACTGCCCCCTCTTTTGATTTCCTGCTCATGTTACCACTTAACTGATTCCATTTATTTGAAAGGTTGCTTGCTTAATATTTTGCTTTCATCTAATGGATTATTTCCACTCTGCTTGCACCACACACTTATTTACTATTCCGTACTTTACTGGACTGAATGTGTTCTTTGCCTGTTATGTGATGGTCACTTATGACTATATTCTGCACAGAGTCTGTTCTGTCTACACTGACGCTGAACACTCAATGAATGTATGCTTGCATGGGTACTTGACTAATTGCTGTGATAAATATCTCAACTAAAAATTGTCGGGTTGCAGTTAGTGGTCCTTTCTGGGATCCATTGGCTTGTGGGAAATGTCATTTACATGTATAAGCATCCGGAGAAGAATGTTGAGAGCTGGCCAGCCAATCAGGCTGCTCTCCTTGTTGGCTATAGCCGCTGTTATAGACCCACAAAGGGAGATTTCTGTGGCTCCCAGTGTCTCTCCAGGCTGCTTGCAATGCACCCTGTCATGGTGGGCCCAGGCCTGGCTTCTTAAGGGCTGCTGGATCGGCTCAGCGTTTCTGATCTGCGTAGCTTCAGCCCCTCTTCAGGTGCTGCCACGGAAAGAAACACATATTTTCCTTTCCCTGTTACAGGCTCCACCCCTTGCCTTGATGAAAGCAAGTCAATCAACGACAGATTTAGAGAAAAGTAAACAAATATGTTTCTCTACTTTTGCGGTTGATGGGGTTTGCTTGTAGCAAGGCAAGGGGTGGAGGCGGAGCCCGGTCGCAGGAAATGGAGAGCAGCTTTTATTTCAGCAGTAGCATCTAAGAGAAACGAGGCTGCAGGGAAAAGACAAACTTTGCTGCGTTCGCGCCTAATGAATAGGTACTAACACCATATTTGTCAATAATGTGTTAGTGTAGATTGGCCAAATAGTTGCAATCATGCTTTGCAGTGTCTTTACACAATACAATGACGCACTAGTTCACTGACGGCAACACTCTCTTTTTTTCTAGGTCTAGTGCGGACTTCAAGTAATGCAGAGGAGTATCTCGACGATGAAGACTCTGACTAACTTTATTCAGATTCAGCAAACCTCAGAACGAAAACACATTCCCTGTCCTTCCGACTGTGTTACTTTTGGCTGTTCAAGTATTTTTGTTCCGTGTTGATTTAAAAAGCGATTGATTGGAGAAGCATTCTTTTGCAGAAAAGTTGATTTGTAAACTTAATTCCTTGCTCTCCATTTACTGGCGAAACGGAACAAGACGCCCACCCTGCGTGTGCCTTATAGATGTTTTACGATGAGGCCTTGAATTCTTCCTGTGCGGATTTTTTTTTACTGAAAAGCACAGAAACAAAGCTTCTATTTATTCTGCCTTGAAATGTACAGATTGTTTTCTCACTTTATTGGGCATTCTTTTGATTCAATTGGCTCTTTCTTGAAACTGATCTGCAGTATTTTAACTTTTCCTATGGGTTGCAAACGGGGTAAAGAGAGATGTTTTTATTTTAAAAACACCCCAAACCAAAGGCATCATCATAAAGTTCATGGTGTAAAAAATAAAATAAATGATATGTTACGAAATAATTGTGTTCAGCCTTATTGTGGAACATCTGGTACGGAGCTTAAGTAATGGCTGTTACCATAATTTTCATCCAGACACAAAGCTAATCCTCTATCAGTTTAAACCTGAAAATATGTTCAGGTGCATAAACACAGAAAAACATATATACAATTCAGCTGACAGGGAGAGTATGTGGAGAGTGGAGAACACAGTTTCTAGCTACATGGTATGTTCTGCAGGTTTTGGCACAGGTTGTGAGGTACATCATATTTCCAGGCTAGGTGGTCTGTGTACGGGTAGGTCGTAAGCAATTTTCTGTGTAGGCCATTTTGTTTTTCAGGGGAGTCTTGTTCTCCATTCTAGGGGTTATGGCATGATCATTCTTGCCTCTGTGTTTTGTCTTTGCTTTACTTTGGCAGCTTCACTGCTCCTTAGTTATGTAATATCAGCAGGAAATTGGCAGTTTCCGTGTTAATTCCGGTTATGACTTTGCCATCATCACTTTACAGATGATGAAACAGGTATTGAAGATGGTATAACGTTATGGTGGTGGGGAAATAGTAGATCAGTAAAGAGTATGTGATACAAATTGTGTTGTATTTTGAGGCTTAGAGACTCTCTTCAAGTGTGAAGGAGGTGCATGGAGAATAGCTGTCTACGTGTGAAAGCAATGCTGCATTGACAGGAGCATGAAAACCGATTTCAGGAAGGTAAGCTTTTACCTGGTGTAAAATCAGATTGAAAGCTGGTGTCAGCCAGTGATGCTACCTTGTTAATTTGAGAGTTAAAGGTGGCTGCGTTGAAGAGCCCACCCAAATGATATATTTCTTGCCAACCTCTCCAGCCTATACACCGGTGGAATTTCAGACTACTCAAGGGATTACTCCATACCTTCAAAAGAGCTTCTCTGAACTGATTAGTCATTTGGCCAAATTTGACTATCAACTAGCACAAGACTGGTATTACCTGGTTCTCTCATCTTAAAACAACAGTTTGTGCATATATATAGGCAACTTCTTCTTTATCTTATGTCTTGGTTTTCCCAACCTCTAAAATTTTGTTTCAAATGTCATAGCGGCAAACACCCGACTGAAAAATGCCTCTAAAAATGTCAGCATCTTTTGGTCTCAAAATTGGAAGTAAAACTAACTATGTCCTCCAACCACTGCATTAGCGTTGGTATATCTTTAGGTTTCACTGAACGATGATGCTCGGGTGCGCATATTTAACCAGGACAAATTAAAAAAAAATATGATTACTGCATTCCTTCAATCTTCAATCTACGAGATATCTAGCCAACTCAGATCGCTTAGTAAATACGTGTGCACTGTGGACTCTGCATCGTCTTCTCCTTTAGCTTCTTCCTTGATTTATCAATCAAGAGAGTTGAGCTGACTTCAGAAACAGTGTTTAGGTCACTCTTTTGTTTTTTACCAGTTTTTAGGCTACGTTATTTTCACTCTACTCCGAAGGGGTGTTTAGACAATCTTGTAGATGGTGTGCTTGGTAAGTGTCATAGATATGACTATTTTCAAACTTTACATCTGGAGTAGCTCCTAGAAGACATGCTGTCAGGTTTTGATTTATAAACATAATCTACATCCCCACATATTCCAAGGTCTGGCAAGATATGCAAGCTGTCAAAGGTAATGGTACAAAAGCCTGCTCTCTCAATTTAGACCAAAGTCTTTAAGTCCCTCCTTGTTTGTGGGTCCAGCTCTGCCAGTTTTACTTTGCCCAGCATTTCTAGCCAGCGCCTAGAGAGAGTAGTCCCTTTCCTGCAATGATCTAGCACTTCCTGCAGTTTCTAGGCTACAGTTTGCTGATGAGTGTTGTGGGCTTCCCCATGCCTATACCGGATGAAAAAGGCTGTGTCTGTCCCCTGCTGACCACTTGCTAACTGTTGGCCTGCTCCCCCGTACACCTGCCATGAGACACCCCAAGGGCACTCTCTTGAGTGGCTCCTCCTTTGGCTATGGCGCTTACCTTGCTGACCATCCATGCTGGTTCAGCCCCACTCCACCTGAGCCCCCTCTGTACTTGCGGCTGCGACACCCATGCTTTGGTGTGGGTGGGTGGGTCACAGACAAAGCCGTATGATCCCTTGTGACCCCCTTGGCCATTTAAACCTGGGGCCACCATAGCAGGGTGCCCGCTGATTGACACATTTAAAAAAATGTTGTCCGCTCAGGCCACACTTTTGCAGGCTTGACCGCCTGCATTAGGGTCTCGCAGCTCGTTAAGGGTTTTCCCATGGGCCCCTCATCGATCCGGCTGCGCCCTCCCCAGCCCCGCTTTATCATCCCTCCCAGACTGGCTAGTGCCCTTGCATCTCCCGGGCCTTTTATACATGCACCCTTATTCCCTTACAGTGAGAAGGCATGAGGCATTCTTGGTGCAAAAAGGCAGCAGTATATTTGTGCAAACACAAGCTGTCAAACATAACAGTACAAAAGCCTGCTCCCTCATCTTTGTCCAAAGTCTCTTAGTCCCTCATTGTTTGGGGGTCCAGCTCTATCATTTTTACTGTGCCCGCACATCTAGCCAGTGCCTAGAGCGAGTAACTCTTTTTTTGCAATGATCTAGCACTGCCTGCAGCTTCCAGGCTACACCTTGATGCTGAGTGTTGTGGGCAGCCCACCGTACACACCCGGGATGCAAGGGCCTTGTCCGTCCACTGCTGACCACTTGCTAATTGCTGGCCTGACCTCAGGCAGTTCCCTCACTCGTCCTCTCATGTCCCTTATTTGCAACCTAGTTGCTCCAAACTTCCCCCCCATGTTAATCAGAACAGTCCCATGCCTACCCCTGTTAGGTAACCCCATCCGGCTCGTAGTACCCTGGTGTTCGAGATTAATTAGCTCATGCCTTACAAAACCGCACCCATTGGCCTTGCATTCCTTGGACATGGTAATGTTCAGCTTCCTCCTAGATCTCTCAACCGATGCGTGGTCTCCCGCTCCCCTCTAACTGAAGCGAGGTATGATTTCTGACTAGATCAAGTCTGCTGGGCAAATGAACCTAGAAACTGCTGTCAGGGCAAAACATTTTGGTGCAAGCCCTGAGGCCTCAAAGGCCATCCTCATGACTACATTAAATTGGAAGCAGCTGAGGTAAGAGCCGTCCTGGTGCTGGAAAAGGGGACAGTCAGCTGGGGCACCACCCTCTAGGTAGCTGCAAATGCAGCACACAGTGCAGCATTCACTCTCCTCAGGGCAGTACAGGTGTGTGACCTTGCCTTTGCCCTCTTGATCTGTTTTTGACTGGCAAAGGTGAATCATCATGGAGCCTATGGCTATGCTCAGATCCCTCCATTTCAGGCAAGATGGATTAAATCTGGCGGGGGCTACTAGTTCGCTAACCCTGTATACCCGGAAGGACATCAGCGAAAAAAACAGCTTAAGGAGAACCACCTCTTGAGTCTGACTGCAAATGCTCTAAAGCCCTTTGAATAAATCTTGCAAGGTGCCAAAACTTATTGGACGCCTCCTGTCTCTCTCCCTTGGCTGCGGGTGCCCCCACCTTTTCATTGCTGCTCAGCAGTAGAAAGTGTTGGCCGGGTCCCTTTTTCGTGATCCTTTTTAATGCCATTGGGTTGGCCACTTAGCTGCAGCCGACAATGTTCCCAGCGTAGCCCCAAATCCTTCCCCCCCTCAGCTGCATCAGTGTAGAGTTCGAGTTGCCTTACTGACACCCCTGGTTCCTGCCAAATCAGTGTCCCATTAAAAGCATTCATCAAGGTTGTCCATTGCTTGAGGTCTTCCTTCACGCCCTGTGTAATCCTTACCCTGTGCTGTCTCCTTGTCAAACCTTTCGTTAACCAAGCCAACCATCTGGCAAATGGCCTCCCATCTGGGATGACGCGGCTTGTGAAATTCAGCTTGCAAAGCATGTGCTGTATCTCACCCAACACTGCCTTCTTTTTCACCAGTAGTGTCAAAATGATCTGTTTCATGTCTTCTTTCTTATTTGCTGGTAACCTGCGTACACCCTCCTTTGTGTCCAGTTCAGTGCCAAGGAAGGCTAGACGTGTGCTAGGTCCTTCTAATTTGTCCTGAGCCAAAGGAACATCAACTGCTACAAAGTGCTCAACCAGGTCTGAACATT
Organism: Pleurodeles waltl; assembly: GCF_031143425.1. Classification (NCBI taxonomy): domain Eukaryota; kingdom Metazoa; phylum Chordata; class Amphibia; order Caudata; family Salamandridae; genus Pleurodeles; species Pleurodeles waltl. Next base: position 853,606,739 of record NC_090436.1, read on the forward strand.
TAGAGGAACCTGGTGTGCCAATGAACAAGAAATCGTCTAGATAATGGATGTGCCCTCCATCCAGTTGGCAGGTCCCCAGTGCCCATTCTAGAAAGCTGCTAAAAGCCTCCAAGTAGGCAAAAGAAATAGCACACTCATCGTAAGGCATTTATTGTAGTAAAAGTCTTCTAGCTTGAAATTCAGCAAATGATAGCTGCCCAGATGTACCGGTAGGAGGTGGAAGACAGGTTCAATATCAGCCTTAGCCAACAAGGCCCCTTTAACTATTGACCGGATCACATTTATTGCATCATCTATAGTTGAGTAGGATACTGAGCAGCTACCTTGATCAAGCCAGTCATTTACGGACTCCCCCCGGGGGTATGATGGGCCTGAACTGGCTTCCTCCTTTTGGGGTACCAAACCCAGGGGCGATACAACAAAGTTCTCAAAAGGTGGTTCTGTGAAGGGACCTGCGACCCTGCCCAGGAGGGCCTCCTTTTCTACCTTCTGCCTGGCTACAGCTAGGTTCTCCCAGAGTGAGAAAAGGTTCTTACTGCTGCGCTGCATTAGTGAAACTTGGTATGGTATACTGAACCCTTCCGTGAGCCTTTTTGCTAGCAATTGTTTAACATGGCCCCTGGGGTAGTCACTCAGTATTCGTAATAGGGCTTTGACTTTTATGGGTGAAGGTGTTGTGTAGCCATTTTAGTTATAGCTCCATACACGTTATTTTAACATACTAGGCCTGCCGCTGTGCACTTTAACCTAGATATATTTTATTCGGCTTTGCTTTATTATTAATACAATAGCCACTTTTACAGTCTTGTTTTATTTTCTCTGTATCTGACTGTTTTCGCCTAGCCCAGCACTCTGTTCTCAAACAAGACATTCTTGCTCACTCTGTGCTTCTTCCAAGGCTGCGGTGAAATAGGTTGCTGGTGAACGTGGTATACGTTTTGCCGCTGACATTCATAGAAAACACACATCCTTATGTAGGGACATTTTCTCAGAACATCAGCTGTTTTATTATAAAAACATGTTCCTGTCCTCTACTCTTTAGAGGGAGATTCCAGCCAGAGAACCACAACTGTATGCTGATTGCTGAATGGTTCGGTACAGCTGCTTATGCAGACTTCAGGCCTTTGCTCAGGTATGGGGGATGATGTCTTCCCAGGGGAACCTGAAGGGCAGAATTAGAGCTTAACACGCTGTGCTCAGTTATAGCCTAGGTAGGAATTAGTCTATTGACTCTAGTGACAATATGGTAGCGTTATTTCTATGCTTTACTCGCCTTGTCACAATCTTAATCTTGTCATGCTGTATCATCCTGGTTATTGCAGTTCATGCTTTGCTATCTAAGATTCTGTTGCTTTATTAAAGCAGTGTTGAAACCTATACTGCCTCTGTTTGTCATTGTGTATGTGAGACTAATGTAACTGAGAGAAATGGATGAGACCTGAGAGACCACGGTTTCCTGGAGAAATCAATTGTCATGCACTCGGCTGCCCAATCATCCCACCCTTGGATAGAGATGACACACTGCTAGTTAGCCGGAACAAACCCCGGATTGAAGCGACAGGTGTCACCTGTAGTGGGTCAGACTCAGTCTCCCACACCACATGTGATTCTGCGGCTCAAAATCAAGTAGTCTCAATAGAATAATGAGAGACTACGCGACATGGCGCCACCAGCATTTGGTCAGGCTCTAATTTTCGGGTCTTCCTGAGTATCTCAGTCTCACTATATACAAAGACACCTCAGTACTATATACAGAGACATCCGTGGTATTCAGGGTTTCCTCCTCAGCTAAATAGGGAACACCTATCTGATGCTGGAGGTTTTTCAAACTTTAACCCTAAAAGGAAAATCCCCATTTTGTGTGCTTATCTCTGTACAAAACTACCATCTAATATGGTGAATCCGAAGCAGGTAGCAATTGCAGTCAATATGAGACCACCCCTTACTGCATATTTATTGTCGAATGGCCTAACGACCCATGGGGGTTCAGTCACATTTGTTGGTGACGCAGATCCGGCTTATAGAACAGAGCTCTTTTATTCTTGGGTCACATTTCCAGCTGTTGATGAGAACACATCAAATACATTTCATCACTGTACACTTGCAAACGTACCTGGACAATACAGAGCATACGCATTTTAGAAATACTTGGATCTTATCAAGAACATAATAATTGGCTTGATTGCGCCCTACCCCATACAATTGTACCAGTTAGGTTAGGTCCTCTAAGTAATGATGGTCCTACCTGGCCTTTATTGGCCACTTACACACCTCACCCTGCAGTAGCAAACATAGCAGTAGCTGAAGACCGTCACTTATATACGGAACTGACTACAATATACAGACGTCTAGTACAATTTGTAATGCAAACATTGAATACAAACCCAGCATGTGCTGCTCCAGCGCAACCACATGCAGTAATGCCAGGCATTAATCCTGCGACTGTACATTCGATCGTGGGTAAGGTACCCGCCAAATGAGAAGAAATTCCATTTTGGTTAGCTAAAAAAATAAATGCACTGGAAGCAGTATTTCCATATACGGGACCGCAGGATAAACTTAGAATTCTAAAGATGTGCTTGCCATTTGGGATGGTCCCCGCAGTGGATAATTGTAATACCTGGGGCACTGTATTTGTCGCGCTCTATACTACCGCTCATGGTACACAGACACTTGCTAATTTACCGGAAGTGTTGAAACAAATTCAAGATGAATATGGGGCTGCCCTGGACTTGGTTATGCAATTAATGGGCCATTTTGTCACAGTTTCCTCAATTATTTTAAGTAATCTTAAAGGGGAAGCGTCGCACTAGCAGTGCGCATGCAGCTCTGGGATATTCCTCAACAGGATCAAGAGCGCAAGCTGCCAAAGATTATCGCAGAGACCTATTCTAGTATTGGTCAAGATAGTCTAGGGGCCAGACCAACTAAACCGCACATTTCAGGGCAAAACTAATAAAGATTTTTCCAAGCAAGCTCCTGAGGGTAACAAGAAACACTGAGATAAAACAAACTCCTAAAAAAGGAAGGGGAGAATCTCCCCACAGAATAGATATAATCTCAGAAATAGAGATAATATAAAAACACCTGATAAATATCAATATAATGATACACGCCAATCTCGTTCCTTTCAGGACTCATCGGAAAAACGCAGTGATAGAGGTGGGCAGTCAGAGCAACGAACAGAGTACGTGAAACCGAGACAGGAATCACAACGCTCAACAGAGGTTTCTGTTAAAAAGTAAGAGAAACCTCCCCAACAAAAACCTCAATTTAAAAAGAAAAAGGTAGCAGCAGTTGCAGTTCGACATGCTACTCAAGAAGAGCGTCCTTTTGAAGAACCGTAAGTGGGCACTAGCGCTGCTAGACAGGTCGGCATAGGTCACAATAGTTTGCCGGAGTCTTCAAGAACATCTGGAGGTGAAAGCAACTGATGACTTTCTACAAGTAGAAACTGCGGACATGCGTGTCTCTGCGCCTGATAGGGTGTATAAAGTAACTCTACAGTTAGAAGGAGACATTGAATGCACAATACATGCAATCTTTTGGGATCGCGTGGTAAATATATATTATATTTTGTTGGCCGAACAACATTGGCTTCCTCAATTTGTCTGTACCTGCCCATATGGGGAAGATGTTATTAAACCTTCTTTCTCGTCCCTTGTTCTGGAGGAACTCGCTGAAACCTACGCCATTGATTGGGCATTGGCGCAGGCACCTGCGTTATATCGTAACAATATAGGCTGGTATAAAGAATCCCCCTACCATGTAATTCCTATAAAAAAACAACCCCAACCTCGATAGCCAATAAAGCATGATGCAAAAGCACCCGTGAGAGAAATTCTCACACAACTGGAGTACCAGGGCGTGATTGAAGTCTGTGTCTCCCCGAGGAATAATCCTTTATTCCCAGTAGCTAAACAGGACCATTATTATTGAATAGTCTTAGACTACAGACACCTAAATAGTCATACACGCACATATGCTATACAAAACTCACATAGCACTGATGTATAACATAGTGCGCAAAAAATACAAAACAACACTGGATATTTCCAATGGTTTCTTCTGCAAGAATATAGCGCCTGAGAGTAGAGACTTAACAAGTTTCAGCGCACTAAGCTCTTAGAAAAAATTCTGTTGTTTACCCCAAGGGTACAAGAACAGTCCAAGACTGTTCGCAGCTTGTGTGACTGCAATTTTGCACAACATTGACCCTGAAGCATTGTCCTATGTAAGATGGGTAGCCCTCACTGTTGTGGGATTTGCTGAATTTGGCTACAAATTCAACTTAAAAAAAACTAAAATAGCCTTCCTCAGCGTCCTTTTTATAGGATATGAACCACTTAGTAAAGGAAAGAGCCTAGCGCCACAATTCTTAGAAAAATGTGCACAATTACAACCTCCAAATACAATTAAAAAACTCCAACCTCTATTGGGTTTCCTAAATTTTGGCAGAATTTAAATTCCAGATTATGCAACACACATAAAACCTTTATATGACTTAATACGTCCTGACTTTTCAAGTACATTTTGGACAGTCGAACACACACGCATTCTCAGGGACCTGCAGACAGACATGCTTGCAGCGCAACATCTACACACAAGGGACAACAAAACACATTTGGTTATCAGAGTAATTGCTGGTGCCATTGGTTTCACCTATGTAACCTTTAATGAGGGTGATGGTCCTGGCGTGGAGGCGGCAGAAACACCTTTTGACATAAATTAATGTGTCACTATCTTACAGCACTTACAACAGTTCTGTGACGACAACGCTTATGTCAGTGCTGCCTCCACAGGAATTAAGGATGTACCTGCAAAGCCTAGTGGGTGGATTCCTAGAGTGGGGGATCTAGTACGTGAAAAGGTTGCTGTGAAAAAGGAATTTGGTCCTTCTTATCGTGCACCAGTCCCAGTTTTGGGAACACACTGTACCAGAACTGTCATTCTACCTCCGTTGGCAGGTGCCAAAAAAAATCATTTTGTCTCGCTCAACAATGTCAAACTACACCATGTGGCCGATCCTGCAGAGCCGACCAAAAGCAACAACCAGTAGTTCCCGAATCCCCCTCACTACTGGTCAAGAAGTTCCTCTCCAAGTTGTAAGCAGTAACACTGACACCTCTCCGAGCTTGGGGAGGTTGGAAGATGATCTTGCATTAGTTCCACTGACATCAAATAATACAGAAATAACTGATCAATTTGACACAACTTCAACACAGACGGATGGTGCCATTTATTCTGTGCCACCACGGGAAACACCAACACCACCTTCTAACACGGCTCCAGTTTTTGCACAAACTGCTTCTGGATACTTTGCCGACATCAACGACGACGTTTCGGACTCATTCGCCTCTTCGGCACCTGAACTGTCAAAAACACGTAAGCTGATAACTTAGCTTAAAACAACTTATTTCATTCTTCCATGGAACTACCTGTGGCTTTCCTTGACTGTATTGGCTTTCCTACTTTGGATTGGGTTTGTTATAACATTCTTTTTGGTAATACATGGTCATTTTCTTCTGGAAAAATTGACAGTTGAACTGGTGGATGAGGTCCTCAAACCACATTTTTCTTCTCATAAGGTCAGCAGAGACCTGTCTTTTGTGACCATTTTTGCTATACCAATTCCTGATGGGATTGTATGGGATAAAGTGACATTTGATATATACGGCCCTATAGAGGTCATTCAAATACCACATGTGTTTAAACTTTCAATGAACGATATAATAATACCCGGAGTTGTTTCTGATGATTGGGATGTGAAAACAGTTGATTCTGTGATGACTGAATTGCAGTATTATACTGTATTTGAAAACAAAGATGTTTATCAATCTAAAGAGAATTATGGTGCTATGTTCTGCTATAATCATTATGGGTACCGTTTCATCCACAGAGCTAGTACCCCAAAGACCATTTTTAATTATACACAATGGGAACATTGTCTGACTCCACCACAAGGGAGTTCCAAAACTTATTCTGAAAAGTTTATATATTTTTCTGGGCACAATGTTAAAAATGCTGAGTCATATTATTTAAAATTGCCACCAACACAAAATGTACGCATTTTATTAACAAATCCGAAATATATTTATTCGGATTCCTTTGTGTCCCGGTTGACTATAGAAGGCTATGAATATTGGGTAAAGTCGATTAACTTAAAAGGTGTGTGGGGAACTAGACATTGGCAAATATGGGGGAAGGAAGCTTTATTTAGAGCATGCCTGATATCTGTTCAAATGATATTTTTAAATGAAACTGTACAGCAAACAAGTTGTTTAGGCTTAGCAAAGATTAAGGAATTGAACACACCCAGTATTCCTACACCTGCAAAATTTTATAAATGGTAAAAATATATAAATGCAACTGAAAATCAGCTCGATGAATGGGTCCAGAATGGAACATTTAATGTTTCACTGTCACATCCTGGTGGGTGGTTATTGTGGCCAATATATACCAATGGGTGTCACAAATGTTTCATAAATTCCTCGTGGGTTTTAGAACTAGTAGGCCGGACCCTCGCTATGTATTGTCTGAACACGCGGGCATAGTAAAAACATACAGTGTAGGGAAACTATGCCAGCAATGGTTAAAGAATTTCTCACTAGATGCGGTTAGAGAACACCTAAGTCTCCTGTCTAATAACACTGACTTACAAGATTTCCTGTTAGGCCCCAGAAAACAACACAGAAAGCGCTTCTTATATGAGGTATATAATGAAATCTGGAAACTTTCACAACAAGAAGCTGCTGCCTGGTTAAGGCAAATAGACCAGGAAAATTTACTGAAGGCATTAGCTGTTGTGGATAATAGGATTAAAACCCTGTCCGACCGAATATACACCCTAAATAACATCCTCTCTTTAACACAACAACGACAACTAATGGCTAAGAAAGAAGCGACTTATGTCAAGCTAAACATCAAAAAGTTAGAAAAGTGGCCTTTTACTGTGGCTGAAATACCATCTGCTGAGTGGTTAATATAAGGGGTCATTAATCTGCCTATTTCCACACTTCAATTCACCTCCTGTTTAAAACACAATCCGGTAGGCAAATATGAAAGGCTGCGAGATAGTTACATCCATGAGGTGTGGGAGAGACCCTTCTCGTACTAATGTCTCAGTGGCATGAAAGAAGTCTTTCTTAGCGGACGTGAATGCGAGACTTCTGTCAGCCATTTGATGGTTTGTAAACAGCTGTCCTTGCATGGGGCGTGTAACGCTTCTGCAGCGAACTTGCCTTGTTATTTGAAGGGAGTTACAGTCCCCCTGATTAGACCTACGTTCCAGGTGCTTTCAAACAGCAGCTATGTTCTCCTCAATGGTGAAGACTGTTGTGGGATGCGAGCTGGAATAGTTTGTTGTTTTGGTCTCTAAGATTGATACATGTTGCGGTAACGTACTTTTTCCTCCCACTACAATAAAAGAGGTAGCAGACACCTGGCCTCATATTGCTGCTTCTAATGTGAATTTTGACAAGTTGAGGAGACTCAAGGCTTTATTGTTTCAAAAACATGTGGCTCTCACATCTGCATGCGAGACCTACGCACTTCAGGTGGCAAGGTCGTCAGCAGAGATACAGTCCCTTTTAAGTACTAACTTTCCGAGACACTTTGGTGAACTCATGGGATGAATATTTAATGCGTTCAGTACTACTGGAATCGCAAACGTCTTTAAGGCTGTTGGTTCTGGTTTCGTTCACACCTTCTCCTCCATATTCAGTTTAATACCATCAGCCATCCACTCAATATTCTCCAGCATTTTCGGGGGATTTCCAATAACTTTGGCTATAAAAGTTGGCATTTTGCTGTTATTTTTTATGCGCCATGGCTGTCCCGCCCCAACAAGGACGAATGAAAGCGCACCCATCAGCGCAGCTGCGTCGTGAACACATGATGCAGTATTTTGGAGCAGCACTTCTGCAGCAATTAGAGTGTGACTGGTCTTTTTAATTGTGTGCAGCCCGTGTTTCGGTGCCTCTGGTGCTCTTTCGAACATGCACTGGAAGTTTGTCTTTCTACGCAGTGCTTGCTTTCATTGGACGCTGATCTGTTGATGTTCTCACTGAGGGTTCATTACCAGTCATGCGCATTGAGGGTGTGTTTGATTCGGGAAGCTACTTACGAGTTGCCCTTCCTGGAGGACGTGGCTCTTAACTCTTCATTGGGCACACCATGGAAGGTTGTTGCCTTGGCTGAGGCTCAGGCTATATAACACGACTGCTCCTTGGTCCTTCAAGGGCGATGCCTTTCCAACTTTAACACCTGCCGAAGTGGAAGATTTCCTGTCCTCCATTGACCCGGACTCGATTGGACATTCTAAACATAACTCTGACTCTTGAAATTCGGTCCTCCTTATGCCACATGTTGACATTTTTTAAAATTGTCCTTTCACATGATCGTGTGTCCTTTTAACTTGTCATTATTAACATTTTTTACATATGGTTGAGTTTTAGTAGCTTTTATATATACTTAGGCTTTGAAACACTTTCAACCGACAAGGGGAGGGTGTTGTGTAGTAATTTTAGTTATAGCTCAATGTGCGTTATTTTAACATACTAGGCCTGCCGCTGTGCACTTTAACCTAGATATACTTTATTCGGCTTTGCTTAATTATTATTACAATAGCCACTTTTACAGTCTTGTTTTATTTACTTTCTATCTGTTTTCGCCTAGGCCAGCACTCTGTTCTCAAACAAGACATTGTTGCTCACTCTGTGCTTCTTCCAAGGCTGCAGTGAGATAGGTTGCTGATGAACATGGTATAAGTTTTGTCTCTGACATTCATAGAAAACACACATCTTTACGCAGGGACATTTTCTCAGAACATCAGCTGTTTTATTATAAAAACACTTTCTTGTCCCTTGCATGTGAGAGGGAGATTCCAGCTAGAGAACCACGACTGTATGTTGATTGCTTAATGGTTCGGTACAGCTGCTTATGCAGACTTCAGGCCTTTGCTAAGATATGGGGGATGATGTCTTCTCAGGGGAACCTGAAGGGCAGAATTAGAGCTTAACACACTGTGCTCTATTATAGCGTAGGTAGGAATTAGTCTGTTGACTCTAGTGACAATATGGTAGCATTATTTCTATGCCTACATCTCCTTATCACAATCTTAATCTTGTCATGCTGTATCGTCCTGGTTATTGCAGTTCATGCTTTGCTATCTAAGATGCAGTCGCTTCATTAAAGCACTGTTGAAACCTATACTGCCTCTGTTTGTCATTGTGTATGTGAGACTAATGAAACTGAGAGAACCTGAGTGACCACGGTTTCCCGGAGAAATTAATTATGTCATGCTCTCAGCTGCCCAATCATCCCACCGTTGGGTGGAGATGAGGCACTGCTAGTTAGCCGGGACAAAACCAGGATTGGAGCAACAGGTGTCACCTGTAGTGGGTCAAACTCAGTCTCCCACACCACAGGTGATTCAGCCACTCAAAATCCAGTAGTGTCATTAAAATTATGAGAGCCTATGCAACAAAGGTAAGTGTGCATCCAGCCAATGTCCCACGTCCTTTCCTGTTTTGGCTGGTTCACTATTTCCTGTCATTATTGATTTTGTTGTCTCTTGCTCCCTTGGCCTTCTTGCACTTGATTGCAGGGTGGAACCCCCCTGCATTTGCTGGTGGGCTGTCTGAACTAGCAGGACTGCCCACCATTGACATTCGTCCCTATCATACGTCCAACAGTCCATGTTTCAGGCCTTCCCTGTTTTTTCACTTGGGTACACCATTGTTCTCTTACTAAGGGGAATCCCTGTCTACCTTTCTGGACTATTTCTCGGAAGGTGGCATCCCTTCCACTAATCCCTTCTCTCACTGCCACCATGTGGGTGGTGAAGCCTTCAACATCTTGATGGTCCCAATCTATGCGAGGCCATGCCTGCATCTTTTCCATGAATGTTTTATCATAGCAGAGCCATGCCTCGCCCTGGTATTTTTGCAGTGCTTCATGCACCTTCTGTCATGTAAAAACAAAGCCACTGCACTCAGGGAATTTTTCCACTAAGACATAGGCCAATGTTCTAAACGCCCACAATCAGTTCTCAATCTGGCGCTCATCCCTAAGCTTCCACCTCTCCCTCTTGTCCTCATCTTTTTTTATCATGCACTCTCAAGTCCAACCCGGCTTGACACACCTCCAACAAAGTGAATATGTCTATATATTCTTTCCGCCATATCCTCTCTTTGACTGTTACATGAGTGGGATGAGACTGGCTAAGCCTGTCTTCCTAGCCACGATAAGTGGATTGCCCAGTGTTAGAAATGAGGTCTTTGGTTGACAGTAAGGTTACCCCCCTATTCAAGCAAGGACCCTCACTCTAGTCAGGGTAAAAGAGAATCACCCTCAGCTAACCCTTGCTTACCCCCCTTGGTAGCTTGGCAGAGCAGTAGGCTTAACTTCAGATTGCTAGGTGTAAAATATTTGTACCAACATACACAGTAACTTAATGAAAACACAACAAAATGACACAACACCAGTTTAGAAAAATAGGAAATATTTATCTAAACAAAACAGGACCTAAACGACAAAAAACTACAATACACAAGTCAAGTTATCAATTAAAAATCAAAAAGAGTCTTTAAGTAGTTTCAAACACACACTAACACTGTTAGCAGGAAAATGTACCTTAGGTGCGTCAAAAATAACTCTGCACGGATGAGTGCGCATCGAAAAGGGCTTGCGATGTGTTGGTTCCACTCACGAGCAGGACCTTGCGTCGTTTCTCCTTTCGGCAGGTCGAGTGTGTCGTTTCTTCTCTCCGCAGGAGAGCGATGCGTCGATCTAGTCAGCACTCTCGGGTCCGGGCAGGCCTTGCGTTGTTTTTACACGCCCAGTGGTACTTGAGTCAGAAATCCAGCCGCACGATGATCCGAAAACCACGCAGCGCTGGTTGCGATCTCCCAGCCTCTGTCAACGATGCTGCACGTCATTTCTCCTGCTTTGTGCGTCGATTCTTCGGTCGCGTTTTCGGTTATTGTTGATTTTCAGCCACGGAGCTAGCGGCGCGTTGTTTCATCAACCGCAGTTCGGAGTTGCTTGATCTTTTCCCCGCACGGCGCTCTGTGCGTGGATTTCCTTTTCTTTAGGCTGCCAGCTTCTCCTTTCAGGTTCCCAGGAACTGGATGGGCACCACAGGGCAGAGAAGGAGTCCCTCCAGAGACTCCAGGTGCTGGCAGAGAGAAGTCGTTGCTGTCCCTGAGACTTCAAACAACAGGAGGCAAGCTCTATATCAAGCCCATGGAGAGTTCTTCTCAAGACAGAAGGCACACAAAGTCCAGTCTTTGTCCTCTTACTCTGGCAGAAGCAGCAACTGCAGGATAGCTCCACAAAGCACAGGCAGGGCAGCTCTTCTTTAGTTCTTCAGCTCTTCTCTAGGCAGAGGTTCCTCTTGTTTCCAGAAGTGTTTCTAAAGTCTGTGGTTTTGGGTGCTCTTCTTATACCCAATTTCTCCTTTGAAGTAGGCCTACTTCAAAGTAAAGTCTCTTTTGAATGTGAAATCCTGCCTTGCCCAGGCCAGGCCCCAGACACTCACCAGGGGGTTGGAGACTGCATTGTGTGAGGGCAGGCACAGCCCTTTCAGGTGTGAGTGACCACTCCTCCCCTCCCTCCTAGCACATATGGCTCATCAGGATATGTAGGATACACCCCAGCTCCCTTTGTGTCACTGTCTAGTGTGAGGTGCAACCAGCCCAACTGTCAAACTGACCAAGAAAGGGAATCCACAAACAGGTAGAGTCACAGAAATGGTATAAGCAAGAAAATGCTCACTTTCTAAAAGTGGCATTTTCAAACACACAACCTTAAAATCAACTTTACAAAAATATGTATTTTTAAATTGTGAGCTCTGAAACCCCAAACTCCACATGTTCATCCGCTCCCAAAGGGAATCTACACTTTAATCAGATTTAAAGGTAGCCCCCATGTTAACCTATGTCAGGGACAGGCCTTGCAACAGTGAAAAACGAATTTAGCAATATTTCACTTTCAGGACATATAAAACACATTACTACATGTCCTACCTTAACCGTACACTGCACCCCACCCTTGGGGCTACCTAGGGCCTACCTTAGGGGTGTCTGACATGTAAGAAAAGGGAAAGTTTAGGCCTGGCAAGTGGGTACACTTGGCAAGTCGAATTTACAGTAAAACTGCACACACAGACACTGCAGTGGCAGGTCTGAGACATGATTACTAGAGCTACGTATGTGGGTGGCACAACCAGTGCTGCAGGTCCACTAATAGCATTTGATTTACAGGCCCTGGCACCTCTAATGCACTTTACTAGGGACTTACTAGTAAATCAAATATGCCAATCATGGATAAACCAATTACATATAATTTACACAGAGAGCATATGCACTTTAGCACTGGTTAGCAGTGGTAAAGTGCTCAGAGTTCAAAAGCCAACAGAAACAGGTCAGAACAAATAGGAGGTAGGAGGCAAAAAGATTGGGGATGACCCTGCATAAGCAAAAAAAGTCCAACAACCAGTGAAGGTCGTATGTATTCACTGACAGGCTTTCCCTCCTCTCCCCCAGAGATGCCGGCCCCACCCCAGGCTTACGTAGGGTCAATGGCCAGGGGCAGCATTGGCTCCTTAGCTCCTGTATTTGCATGCCTCCTTGTTAGCCTCTTCTGCCGCCTTTTCCCCACTCTGATGCTCTCTTGTGATAGAATGATCCCTTGCTGCTCCTTTTGAAGGTTCAGCTGGTTGTCGACTGCCTGTTGCAGCCTGGCCAGCTGTCCCACCATCCTGCCCTTGCCTCTGCCATGGCACCATGTTGGGCCAAAAATATTGTGAGCCTCCCGCGGTTAATGTGTTGCTGGGGGCTCAGCCATTGCCTCCATGGAGGTCATGCAAAAGGGGCTATGCTGGGCACCTATGCCCCTGTACCTCCCTGCCACTGACCTGCGCTACCCGGACCCATCTGTCCACTTGCCCCTGCCCAGGGCTAACCTGCTGCCCTAACACCCCATGCACCGCTGTATTAAGCACCCCAAACTGCATGTCATAATTCGCAATACTCCCTGAGGTCATCCCTGGCGTAGGCTGCGCTGTCATTACCCAGGTGTCTCCTTACCCCCGCGCTGCTGTGTGATTGTGTCCACCATTCTCTCGTGCCCCTTCAGCGGTTTCTCTGCTACTGGGTGACTTCAGCATCGACGGCCTGGCTACAGGCGCAGCCCACCTTTCATGCTCACTGTCCCTCTCAGAACCTTCCTCCACAGTGACCTGGTGCGGTGATGTGCTTTTCATTCTTTCCTGCACCCTGATTTCCTGTGGGATTGCCCACAGGACCACTATTCCAGCTACAGGCCTCCCGCTGGTAACACCCCATTGCTGGGTTTGCCTGCCCATCTCACCGCCTCCTCCAGTGACTCCTTTCTGGCTCATTGCACTGCCCTGTTGTAGAACTCCCTGCATCTGTTGGATGACCCAATCCTTGCTGCAGATGGCGACCAAGTTCCTTGCTCTGTTCATCAGCTCCTGCAAATCATTGTCGAGTTCAGGCCCCTCATTGTCACCCCGCATATCCATGGCACGTTTTGTTGGTCTTGCCCACCCTTCCTGTTCTTCATCGTCACTCCGATAGCTTGGGGCTTGCGCCTCTCCCTTACTGAACTAGCTGCAGCTGAGGCGGGAGCCCTGTTTCTGGCATGCTTCCAGCCTTCTTGGCCCCAACCCCTTTCTTAGCTGAAGGGTTAGGGCTGTGTATACCTGTAACTGCTGCGGCTCCTGGATCATGAGTTCCAGCAGCCAACGTATGCGGGCAGGTTGTCCACGCTGAGAAGCCTTGTTTGTTAATGCTGTGCTGAGAATCCTTGTTTAAGACATACCCTACCCTCAAAAGCAAAAGGCCACGGTGCCCCCAGTTTTGCCCAAAGGGTCCTTTTAAATGCATGCTGGCGGGGTTATGTTAGTTTCCGCACACGTGGAGGGCGCTCATGTTCCAGAAGCGCTCCCGCTGCCGAGCGTACAAAACCAGCGTGGCAAGGAAGACGGCCGGTACCAAAACCCTCAGTTTTATGCACATAGTAACTTCATGGGTTTTTTCTGTTCTCCGGTACTTTGTGTCTATTGTCAGTTTCGTCATGCAGATGTTCAGTTCAGAAAATTGTTCTTGTATGTGTAGCGACAGCATCTTTCCTTCTTCCACCTGTGCCTTAGGTGAAATCCTGCTTCTGTGGCTTTTTCGCTGGTGGACGATTCCCTGTTTTTGGGTATCCTCGAGTACTTTACAGAACTCACATTCACAGTCTGCCATATCTGGTATTGTTATTGTTAATCTGATGGTGGCGATATCATGAAAATTAAGGGGGTTATTCAATGGGACATGCATAGGTTTGTAAGAGACGGTTCCCATCTAACAAACTCTGAATCAGGCCCTACACTTTTATCGTAGTGTCTTCCATTTATGAGGTTACTCTTAAACCCTACCAGTATCTATCTTAACCTGCACTTGTTTTCAACAAATATGCCCCTTTTCAACAAAAATGCATCTCTAACATTAAAATCTAACCACGTGCGACACCTAAGGGGAAATCATTACTTTCACACTTTCCTTTGCATTTCCGAATAGTGCTTTTAGTTGAGCTTGTTACAGATGTTAATTCTACCTCATTAGGCTATTGACGTCTGCACCAGTGTGTCGTTTTAAACACATAAATAATGTTGACCACATATAAGCACAGCTGCTCGGAGCAGAATTCCTGCAGCTATGGGGTTTCTTGTGCAAGGTGCACATGCATGCACAGCCTCGAGCAAATGAGGAATCAGAGGACAGTGATCACTGTATAGCACTCAGGATAGGATTTCTTATATAAAAGGGAATCCGTGACACCCAGGTCACAAATACAAATTCAGTGGCTTTCCCGTACTCTTTCGGCGCTGACCTCTCAGTTCTGATCCGGATGCTGCTTTAATGAACAAACCCAAAAGACACAACGCGCAACTAACTAAAATGAAGTCGACGCTTGCCGGTCTCATGATGCTCGACAGAACAACGCAGAATGAATGTCTGTTTGTAGGCCATTGCCAACAAATAGGCTTCATAGTTTAGTGCACTATGAGAACCTGCCTCCCTATACGTTTAAGCTTTTTTCTAAATTGAAATTTCCTAAAACTGATCAACGTTTTTGGAAGCTTTTGCGCTTTGTGTTGTGTTACACAGGAGTCAAGGCCTGCCTATGTCGTGGGCGGAATTAAGTTGGGGAAGGGGGCGGATGTGGCAGTACTCCCAGAGTTGCTGACCCTACAACCTGGCTCTAGTCTCAGCGTCTTCTCAATATCCTGTGATTCTGGGCAAAGCACGTAATCTCCCGTGCCGCTAAAAAATGAATGTGACCTTGTGTAATGAAATTAATCCTCATGAATAGCGCTCCAATATCTTCGGGTCAGGTACATGCCAATAGACTCAATTCAGGCGGGAGTCTCCCGATTTTTTTAAAAACGAAAAATGGCTTTATTTTGGCTGTCTCCTGTCCGAAATTACAGCTCCTTCAATTAGAAATCAATGGGCTAAATACATTCTCCCTAATATTTCTTAAAAATCTCCCATTTTTCTATTCTTAAATGTTGGCATGCAATACATGCTATGCAAACAAGCATTTGCAATGCAATGGGTCTTGCGCTTGCTCAAGTTAGTGTTATTAGCATTGTACATTCCTAACTGGACTTTTTTTGCCACATAAATTGTAGATAAAAAGTAAAGCAGTTGACATAATCGAGCTGATTTATAGTGCCATGGTCGCTATGAGCATGAGGGTGAAGGAGAGACACAAAAAGAAAAAAAAGTTTACTCGCAGTCAAACGTATAAGCAATCGTGCAAGTATCCATGTAACAGGGTTGGTGTCCAAGGAGGTAACAAAACTGCCCCAAGGGGGGACAAACGTAAAACAGTTACCAATGATAACAAAGGATTTTTGAAAGGCAAGTCCATGAACGAGTGCTAGTGATGGGCGTACGGTGGGCGTAGTTAAAAGCTCACAATACTTACAACAGGTCAAAGCGCTTGCGCACTTGACCTAAAAAATTCAAACAAACCACAGCAGTCTTCTCTGCTGCCTCGTTTTCTAATGCTAGAGCAGTTTTCTGTCTGCCTCTTACTCCTCCTGTTTAGAATAAATGTAGTCCTGACGTACGGGAAAATAAAGTTATTTCTGAATATTCATATTTTCTCACACTAATGCTTTAATGTTATTCCTGGGTGTCAGTTTGAAAGACCTTCATCTTCTAAGCAATGTTGTTAAAGAAAGCCACAACATGACTGAGGTCTGGGCAGGAAGTTTGCAAGGTCTTACTTCACCACACGCCATCTCAACGTAATCAACTGACAGAGTTGAATAATATACGATGCGTCCACACAGGGCCCGGTTGGAGCTCATAAAGTTTTCCTACAGGAGGTTTTTTTGCTCCACAAAAACTCCTGATTCTAAGGACAATAATAGATCAGGGAGAAGGTCAAAGACTTTCAATACTGAAGTGGAAGCCCACAAAAATTATGTAAAATATACCAGGGGACAGGGTGCCGATTCAACCATTTCCAGTGTACACTGATATCATGCGTTTCACCAATGTGTCTTGAAGTTATTTTGTGCCTTCCGAACTGCACTTATAATAATTGTATTGTATTGTAGCATTGATTTAGTGCTTACTTCCCTTGTGATGACCCTGAAACGTTTTCCTAGATGGTCAGCAGGCCATGCTGTGGAGGGTGTGTGGTTGTAAACGTGTTGTCTCTTTTTTTTATTCTATGTACAAAGTGTTAATTCTTGTGCATGATGACCAGCAAGGCGTGGCTATGATATTTTGGGATGTAGCATTTAGTAGTGTGGTGGAGGAAGAGGTGTAAGAGACAGATGTGAAAGTCCCTTAATGGTATTTCTTATGATCATAATATACTGCACTGGGTTGTCCAACTTGTTATTTTGTTTAAGGTTTTTGGCCCTCAGCAGGCATGGTTGGAGAGAGAAGTGGTGGGGAGTTCTGCTGGGATGGACTTTATCACCATCCCATATCTGAATGTCATTGTGACGTAAAGAAGCAGACATATTATGTAGCTAGTTGGGACCTGCAGTGGTGGTCTAGATTAGAGTCCTCCAATTGGCAAGCACTATATGACATATCTCTTTGGTTATTCCGGGCCTGTACAGTTGGTGATATCTGGTTTCTGGTCTTGAACAGTACTGAGTGATGGAGAAGAACTGTAGCAGATATGCCTTATGTGAGTATAAGAGGAATATGTTACAGTTGGCTGTTGACTACTGAGTATGGTATTAGCATTAGTGTTGGCCTGAAGAGTTATGTGTGAATTGTCATTACTATATAATACCCAGGCTAGCCATAGGTCAGCCCTTAGCCTACTTGTATATTAGAAAGTAATGTGCTTGCTGGGCTGTTCCATATCTGTGGGCTGTAAACTAGATCGTACCTGAAGGCACAATTATCTTTCTGGGTTCTAATCCAGGGTTGCAGGATGTTATAGTTATCTTGGAAATAGCCAAGTTTTCAACTGTCTTCCGAAATATATATGCTCTTGGATGCATCAAATCTCGGCTGATGGCGATTTCCAGAGCTTGGCAGCTTGTACTAAGAAAGCACTGCCCCTTATAGATTTCTTATAGAAGGGTTCTACAATTATCCTGGTTGCAAGCCTGGAGCTCAGTGTCCTGTTTTTTTTTTGTTGCTTATGTGTAACATATAGGGATAGTGGTCCTTTTCATTGGAAGACTATGGCCATTGAGAAGTGCCTTGAATATTGTTCTTAATCTGGTAGCTAGCCAGTGGAGTGAGTGTAGGACTGGAGTCATTGTTTCCCTTAGATGAAGGTGTAGACGTCTTGCAGCAATATTTTGGATTAGTTGTATTTTGTGTATGATAAATCTGGGTGTGTCAAGGTATCAGCTTTTGGCATAGTCAAGATTGGTGATTACGAGTGCAAGAATAGCGTGCATTTTTTGTTGTTATCCAAGGTATGGGAAGATTTGACACATTGTTTTCATTGTGTACAAGGCACTTGTTTTGACTTGGTTTCAAATATAGATTTGAATCTATGGTTACCCATAGGTTCTTGACTTCTCGTGATGTTTTTAGATGGACATCGAGTTCCTTGGGCCAATGGCAGTGGGCTGGCATTTTTGCCGTTGTCTACAGGTCACGATATGTGATGTACAAAGTGGATGAGGTTGGTACAAAAAGAAGGGGACAGAAATAGGAAAGGTTTTAAATGAGGAAGAGAGAGCTAGAGAGAAGGACATGTAGAGCAAGAGAAATGGAGTGATCTCACTAGAACAGAAATAGTAGAGTCCAGAAACCCAGCAATCTGGAACCATGGTATGCTGGCTGGCAGACCTGTGCCCTCTCCTTCACCAGTTCCTCTCCGCCTGGAATTTAGGGGTTGCCTATCTTTTTGCCAACACATATCAAAAATAGTTTGCACCTTTTTTTTTTTTATAAAGAAAGGATTCTCCCTACTATTCCAGAAGAGATCAGGAAAACACATATCCAACCCTCTACTGGATCCAGACTTGACTGCTGACCTTACTTCTTCATCTACCAAATCTCAGATCTCTGAATTACAAGTAGTCCAAAACACAACGACCTGTTTGGTATTAGGGCTTAGCAAATTCAACCATATACCTCCACACCTTAAGAAACGTCACTGGTTGCCTACTGTCAAGAGATGTCTTTACAAAACCCTTTTCCTACGTCAGTGACCTTTAGCCAACAAAGGTCCTGCTTATCTTCAACAAAAGTTTAAATGGTGTGTTCCTCATTGTATGCTTCAGTCAGCTTCATCTGTTTGTCACGTTAGTAATCCATTGCAACAAAGATTAGGGGGTTGAGCCTTCAGTTATCTCCCTGCTAAGGCCTTAAAAGCTTTACCACCCTCTTTGCATCATCAAAGCCCCTTTCTTTTTGTTTCAAATCATTTTTGAGGTTTATAGTTGAACGAAAATGAGAACAATAGTGAAGAGAATAACAGAATACAGAGAAGTCTGATTGACCCAATAGTAATATCAACATAACCTTTGAGGAACAAGGTAAACAAAAGTGAGACAAAACTTTGTGTGTCAGGTAGCCATGGATTACAAATGATAGATTGATTCACATCTACAAATGTGAAACCTGGCTACAGGTGATGTATGAATGAGTCTACATTGATAATGCATGTTCGCTCAAAGCGTCAGTACTTCCGATATGTAGAGACATAACTAAAATCTAACAACAATTATGAGAAGAACCAACTTTGGATCAGGAGTGAAAACTAAGAGTTGATGACTCATTTTAGGGAGTATCCTGTGTAGAAAAGCAGAAGAGAGGAAAAATATGATAGAAGTGTGTGTGTGGGGGGGAGAGGGTAGGGGAGACAGTGGGCTTTTATTGAATAGAAACCTATTGCATCCCATAAATGTAGTAGGCAGTAATTTTGGAAGTTAGACTAGACAATTGAGGTGAATGTTATGTAGATTTTTCATCTTCAGTATAGGCATCCGAACTGTTTCATGATTTGGATGGGTAGGTTAGACTATCAGAGTGATTCATCTGTGAATTGTTAGTATTGCATATGTATATGTTAGAAATGGGGTTTGTGCTTTGCTAGGGTAGGCACCTCAGCCAGGCGGAACCCACCATTTTAGTCAGGGCGAGTAAATTAGACACCAAATTTACAACAAGTTATGTAAAAATAAACTGTATTGCACATAAAACATTGGACCAAAACAACATAAACCAGTAATACTCTGCTGAGCAAACAATTGTCAGATCATTATCATGAATGCAAAATAATGAGAAACATTTCCATATTGCATGTCATAAAACACCTCCCTCCCCCACCCCCCAGCACGTCATACCAAACCATGTCCTCTGAAATTCTTATAATGCAGATCCTGAAATATGTACATCCCACCAACAAGGTCAAGACCTCATATGACAAAATCAGGTCACGAAGCAAAATGCAGAAACCATGAGTGCCAAAAATAAGGTAGGGAAATACATTATTTGCCAGGATCACCAACAGTACCATCTACCCGAAGGTTACAGCGTGCATGCGCTTCCTATTAGGGAGTATACAGTAATTGAGAAGTCACCTCCTAATGTTACAGAGCCTCCTGAGCTCTGTTTATGATCCAGGCTGTGAACTAATCAAAAGGGGCTTGGCAGATATGGGACCTACATTGAGGTTTTCCTCCCTGTCCTGCAAGCCGGATTGCCATCAACACGGTTCTAATAACGGCAGGGCAACCTCTCTGGGTCTCCCGCATATGCCAATGATCAAAAACAGCCACCCAAGTCTTCTCGGCCCTGCTATTAGTTCAGGGCTCTGCGCAGGGAGCCTCATAGTACCTGATAGGAGAGCCTGCCCTCTCCCGGTTACCGTTGGCTCCTTAGGGAAGCCTCTTTCTCCTGGAGGCTGCCGCAGCCCACCACAAGCACACCCAGTGGTTCAACACTGTGGGCCGGGCCTCGCCAGGGGAATACCACTGAGGGTATAGCCGACCACTCTCCCTCTCTCGTGTCTGTCCCTGAGGTGGGAATTTGCTGCGAAGTGCTGCTGGCAGTCACCCCCACATTCCTCTTTCTTCCCAGCCTTCTGGGTGGGAGAACCACATGGCATTCAGGAGTCCAGCACCAGACAGTGGGGCAGCAGGGGCACTCACCACACGCTCCCTGCAGACTAGTAGTCACGCTCACCCTGCATTCTATTAGAAGGAGTTTCCAGAGCTCATCAGGCTCCAATGCAAATTATAGCACTCGCCAAGCACCATGACAACAGGACCAGAGGCAGCACATGCACCTCAGTAACCTTACCCTGGGAGATCACTGGGGGTACACAGGAGCACTGACATAGCAGCAGGCCAGCACATCCGTGTTCTTGTAATACAGCAGTAGTCCCTTGGGTGACCTAGCAGGCCACAGGTTCGCACAGCAGCAGGGTAGTCCCCATAATGGTTCCTGACAAATTCTCCCAGAAGCATCTGGTGCCAAATCCACTTAGTGTCTCAAATAGGACGGAGTCAGGGAGCAGGCTAGCAGAAGGGCAACATACAGAAAAGCATTCCTGATGAGTCTTTTGGACCACCTAGCAGACACTAGGCAGCAGCGCTACAAAAGAAAAGCAGTCCAGATGAGTCTCTTATGCATTCCAGCAGTCCCTCTGGCAGAGGTTTGGTCCCAGTTCCAAAAGTGCTCTACCAATCAGGGGGCAAGAGCCCTTCTACTTATATTCCACAATACTTTTGTTCAGAGGGTAACTTCAAAAGAGCCCTTTCAAGTGAAGCACGGCATCATTTCAACCCAGCACTTTCCCCAGACATCAGTAGGGGATAATCAGTCCATTGTGTGAGGGCAGGGCCTCTCCCCAGCCCAGGAAAACTGTCAGTTTGCAGATGCCTCTTCTGTCACACCCAGCCCCTCCTATGTGATGGCTGTCTGGACAGTATGCACCAAGCTGAGCACATTGAAGGCACATGCCCTACCTTTCACGTACACACCACCCTGTTCATAGGACTATCTAGGACCTACCTTAGGGGTGACTTAGGTGTAGTAAAAAGGGGAGTCTGGGCCTTGGCAAGTAGTTTGACTTGCCAAGTCAGAGTAGCAGCAAATTGCACATGCAGGCTCTGCAGTGGCAAGTTTGAAGGCTACTTCTGTGGGTGGCGCAATCTGTGCTATAGGCCCACTAGCAGCATTTAATTTACAGGCCCTGGGTATATGGTATACCACTTTACAAGGGACTTACAGGTAAATTAAATAAGCCAAACAAGTGTAAACCAATTATACCAAGTTGTCGGAGAGAGAGAGCACAAGCACTTTAGCACTGATTAGCAGTAGTAAAGTGCCCAGAGTCCTAAAGCCAACAAAAAGAGAGTCCGAAAAATATGAGGAGAAAGGGAAACTGCCATTTCCAACAGCATATGCCTGATGCCCATCAAGTGGGTGAAATAAGATATTGTTGGCAGATTTACATTCACATAGAATCAGTTTGGTCATGATAGTTAATAAAAGATCACATTAGGGGACAGTCATTTGAGAACATGAATAGAAATTGATTGATCGCTCAAGGGTCCAGTATTACTATTGGGAAATCTAAAACTGGACAATTGAAATTTTTGGTGAGACACGTGGATACTTGCACCCAATATGGCTGAATAAATTCACAGCTAAAATTGTGTGTTCATTATTACCAATCCCCTTTTTGCAATTCCTGCATGTGTTAAAGTCTATGGATTTATGTATAGTGAATCCTTTTGTTTGAGAGAGAATAGGCATACGTTTATGTGAAGGTGCTTCTTTGCATATCTAAACCAGGTTTCTTCATGTGGAGGGGGTTTATCTGAAGATGTGAATTAGGGGAGCTACTTCTTTTGGAGTTAGGTTAGTTTTCATAGGTTTGGTGTTTACCAGTTTATACATTTCGGAAATCACATACACTGCTTTACTCTTTTGATAGATGATAGAATGTCTGCATCCTTTAGACGGCCAATTTAAAAAAAACCTGGATTTAGGCTTCAGAAAAGTATAGAAGTCCAAGTCAGATAGGGATTGTAAATGCTGTAGTTATGCAGTAGAGCATGGGTCATTTGGGGAGTAAAGTTTGCCAATACAGGAGATACCTTTGCGTGTCCAGGAGTGAGCAAGATCAAACTGGATATTTATGTGGGTTTTCTTATTCTGCCATAATGATATTATGTTAGAGTTAGTTGTCTTGTTCTCAACTTTATTGTCTACTAACAGAAGAGCTCTTATCAAATCTAATGCTATTCGTTTTGAATAGAGAGTGTTAATCGGTTTCATAGGTAGCATTGCAGAAACATAGTAAAATCTGGATATTTCCCATTCAATTTCAGTCCAGTATAGTTGCAAATTGAACATTTCAGGGTACCATCGTATACCATGACTGACCAGGGATTCTGTTTGGTAATTAAACCAATTGTGAAAATAACACCCACCCTGGGAATGATATAACCGTAGTTTATTGTATGCAATCTTAGTTTCTTTTCTTGTAATTCCATTGGAATGAGGCTGTGATTTTATCAATAGCTGAAAAGAAGTTATCTGATAGTCTGATAGGGAGAATGCTAGATATGAAATTAACAATAGGGGACATCTTAAGTTTTAGAGTTTCTAACTATCCCCACTAGGATATGTATTTTGGAGGCCATGAGTCCCGAAGATCTTTAATTTTTGCCACGATTTTCCATTCGTTGTACCTACTTAATTCTAGTAGATCATTTGTAAACCACATACCTAGATATTTAATACATTTTGGTTGCCATTGAATGCTGGAATGGGCAATATAGTCAGAGAAGCATAGCGAGTTTAAAGGTAGAGCATCTGTTTTATCATTGTTCAGTGCATATCCTGAAATGATCCAGAAATTATGGATACTTTCTAAGACAGATGAGATCAATGTGTCGGCTTTTTCAGCGAATATTAGAATGTCGTCTACAAATGTTGCCAATTTTAATGTGCCAAACTTAAACTGAAGTGTGGATAGGGGACAACCCTGTTGAGTTCCTTGACCTAGTTTGATTTGGTTCTAGGGCGTACTGTTTATGCTTACTCTAGCCTTGAGTTAAATATAAAGGGCCCTAGTAAAGTTGATAAAATCTGTACATAGAGCATGATGGTGCAGGACAGCTTCCAGGTAGGATCAAGTCACGTTGGCTTTCTCTGTGTCTAGTGCAATAGTTGCAGCTGGAGAATGCGACAGGGGAGCCCTCTCAATAATATAACTGAATGTGAAGATACTGTCACTGGCTAATCTGCCCTTAAGAATGCCTGACTGTGATTTATGAATACGCTTGGTAATTATTTTCTTTAATTGATGTGTTAGAATGTGCGCATATATTTTGGCATCCATATTTCTTAGGAATATATATCTGTACTTTTGTGGTTCCTGGGGGTTTTAATTTCCTTCTGGGATGGCAACAATTGTTACGTTAGATGCTGTGACTGATACTTCACCCTGGAAAGTGAAGTGATAGAGGGCAGATTGAAGTGGTCCAATGATCACTTGGCCTAATTATCTATAGGAACATCTAGGGAACCCACCAGGGCCGGGTGCTTTTCCAGAGGGAATGCATTTTGAAGGTGTCTACTGTTTTTTCTGTTTGTATAGTTTCATCTAAGTCTCATTCTCCGATATTTTAAGGGCCTCAAACTTACCTAAGGATTGCCAGCTTTTTTTCTCTGGAGATGAGATTGTTAGATTTCTAAAGAGCTTTTTGAAAATCTGAGGTAAAGGTATCTCAGGGTGTAACACAGAGGCTATCTCAGACTATCTCAGAGTGACTGGTAGATGTAAGATCACTGTACTCCAAAGGCCACCTTCAAAGACCAAACTGTGCACTGCTGATGGGAAAGTCTAATGGATATAGTGAAGACACCTGCATTAGTAGTAGAGTCTCATAATGAACAGGATCCTAACTCTGATCACATTGCTGCAGTGCATGCAGACGGGCCGTGATGAACTCTGAAGACGTTGGAGGTAAGAGAGCCTGAGTTCCAACAGGTAGAGTGCACTACCCTTGAACCAGGATCGGTGACCCCAGTTCTGTTTAGAGAAGGAGAGCCAGCAAAGTATGAAGATTAATATCAGATGAAGACAGGGTTGTAGAATTGTTTTTTCACGTAAACCGCTTGAGTGTGGAAGGTGCTAAATTGTATTGAAGCCAGATTCGAGAGCTGCAGAGAGGTTCTATTGACAGTGCTTCTCAAGTAGAGGTTAAAACGGAGCCCCCACTGATATGGCTTAGTTAGATGTGGGTGGTTTTCCGCTATAGCACTGTGCTATATGTTGATGTTGATTTGAGCTGCTGGCAACATTATGCTGTGGTGGCAGCAGCGTGGGTCTTTTGAGTCTATTCAGGCAGGAAGGCATGAACAACCAGACCATCTTGAGAGCACAAGGCCGGTTTATTAGGATAGGTATGCAGACTCAACTTTGTTAATACAAACATTTGGGAAAACCCCGGCCTCACAAATACAACAAATACCCTTAAATCTACCCCCCTGTCAGTACACAGTTCCCCAACACTTAACAAATTATTCATTCATCATGATCCCTTTCCTTCCTTTGCTGCCCTTCTCCACTGCTATATACTTAAAATCACCTCTCCATACCCATCTAGGAACAAATGCTGTCTAAAATATGTGGGTACCCGACCATGATCTACTTACAATATCTTAATCTTTTCTCATATTCTTGATTAAACCCAAACCAGATCCTTTGACCAAATAATTTCCCCCCAAGTGGATTACTACTACTACATCAGGGCACTCAGGATTAACAATTAAGTTAGACAAGCAAGGAAGTAGCTGACCCCATTTAATCCCTCCTAAACCCACATTTCCATATGCAACTCATCAAAAGAAAATCCCAATTTTTGCCCCATGGTCTGTTTTTTAGCATGCTTTGCTGCCCATTTGATGAAAGAATGCCCCACGGTCCAAATGTACAAGGCCGTCAAAGCCAGTCCAGCCACACAACCTAGGACGAGAGGAGAATATTAACCCTAGAACTCACAACCCATCTAAATCCCTTATGAGCACAAACAGCAGTGAGAAGATGATCTACCCAGCACTCTGACTTCTCGCATTAAATAGCCAATCGAGCGTTTTCAGAAGCTGCGCCTATGCGAAAGGAGTGAGTGCCAAAGTTTGGCTGGGACTTTTCCCATATCTTTTAGTGTCTTTCTCATCACTGCCAGCACCTGCCCTGCCATTAAGTGTGATCCATCCTTGTGCCTAAAGACAAAAGCTCCGTGACCCTCCCCCACACACACTTCTGAATTGGTTCCAAGCCTGCATCGGACATACTATACCTCCAATCCTGTGAAAGAGTATTGTGAACCCCTTACCTGCTTGGTCCATTTTAGACTGCGCCAAGAAAATCCTGATAGACATACCTGACACTGTGAGGTGCTCTAATGCCAAGCCTCCCCTTTTTTGACCCCCTCAAAGCTCAGATATCCTAAATGCCCCCAAAATAACTAAATCATACAAAGCCGGAACAATGCACATTCAAACTTTGAATAACAATAGTGTGATAAACGTTTGACCAAACTTATCAACTTACCCATAGTCACTGGTTCCCACACAAAAGTGTGCTTCTTGAATTCCTTCGCCCAGCCAACTAGTATCCTTCTCCCCAATTTACCAGCCGAATGTTAATATCCGCAAAACAGTTTACCATCAAAACCTGTTCCCGCTAACTTGCCTGCAATGGTAGTGGCTGAAATTTACTTGTCAATATTGCTCATAATAAATTGTACCACATCCCTTTGCCTGTCCGAGCTACAGTTGTCAGTATGGGGCCTGAAGCGAGCCCCACATTTCACAAACTCATCCCATGCTCTTCTGTGTGCATCCTGTGTGCTCACTGCAATGGAGTTTTTATAAGGTCAAGATCCTCCTCATTGTGCCAAATCCCAAAACTCCTGTGGTACCTTGGTCTTCTGCAGATCCACTCTGGGCAACAAACCACTGAATCTCTGCCACTGTGAGTGAGACAAAGTGTCTGCAATGTTATTGTCTGCACCTGGCACAAGTTTGGAGCGAAAAATAATGTTATGCATCAAGCAGCTCAATATGAATCTCTGAAAAAGCCTTGGTAATCTCTTGTCTTTGACTTTCTGACCATTGACTAGATGTACTATTGTTCTGTTATCCACACTAAATACCACAGTTTTGTGTGCCAAATGTGTACCCCAAACTGCCAGGGCTACCAGCAAAGTAAAAAACTCAAAGAAGGCTATGCCTCTCTCTTCTTCTTTCCATTGAACTGGCCACTTCTCCGTGCACCACTGTCCATCCCCAAAAATTCAAAATCTTTTGAAACCTGCAGCATCAGAGTAGATCTGAACTTTCCATTGATCACACTGATACACCATTGAAACCGTTCAGAAAAATCACCCACACCTCAACGTCTGCCCTTAAATCTGCATTAATAATAACTCTATGACGAGGAAGGGATACCTGTGACATTGCGATGCCCAATCGCCGACAAAAGGCTCCCCCTGCTCTAATCACCCAACAAGCAAAATTAAGGTGAACCAAAAACTGTTACAACTGCCTTAGCTGCATCTTGCTAGCTGCAATTTCTTGCTCCAATAGCTTCACGAACTCCTGCACGTTTGTCACTGACAACCTTGTCTCCATTCTGACAGTATCCAACTCAATGCTGAGAAACACCAACTGGGTACTTGGACCTTCTGCTTTATCCGGTGCCAGAGGGACCCACATCTCCTCAGCCATATTCTGAAAAGCATTTAAGGCAGGCCTGCACTTCTCCTTATTTGCCTCACCAGTGAACAGAAAATCATCTAAGTAATGAGTGATATGTTGTGCCCTGTGTGATAGGTAAAACACCATTGCAAAAAAGAACTAAAAATCTCAAATAACTTACAAGAAACAGCACAACCCATAGGAAGATCTTTGTGAGCATTTAACTGTTGCTGGAATTGAATTCCCAATAGAGCAGAGTCACTAAGATGAACAGAAAGAAGCCTAAAAGCCAACTTGATGTTGCATTTTGTCAACTCAGAACCAACCTCCACCTGCCTTATCAATGCTACTGCTACATCCAGGGAAACAAACTGTACGGCTCCTCTCAAGCAATGAATTCATTAACCAAAGAACCTTCAGGCCAAGAAAAATGATGAATAAGCCTAAACTCACCAGCAGTCTTCTTTGGTACCACCCCTAAGGGAGAAACCATCAAATCAGGCAAAGGTCAATAATCCAAAGGACATTCCATCCTCCCTTCTTTGACTTCCTTCTCCAATTTAGCTTTGGCCACAATAGGATGTAGCCGAGCCTTCTTCAAATTATCCCCAAATTGCCTAGCTCTGGGGCCTTGGTAACCAAGGCAAAAACCTGTCTGAAAACCTCATTCCAATGTTACTACTTTCTCTCTCTTGGGATAAAATGCCATCAAACTTTTCAAAACATCCAGTCAAACTGGAGTAAAAGCTTTTTTTGCGTTGCATGAAAGACCCCCTACCTCTGCCTTGGTTTGCGACACCGAATTGCACCTGCTCCCCAAAGCGTAATACGACATGGCTCCCTCCACACCTGGAACACTCATGCTTGTATTTGCAAGGGTTTCTGAAACGGAAACCCCTGATTAAGCTCCAAAACGCGCCACGCTTATTGATTTGACCCTTGCCCCAGATACCTAACCCCTCTCCCTGGAGATGGGTTTACCTTGAGAGGGCCAATATGGAACCACTTAACCACTGGTTGTGTGCATTGCAGGGTGGGCCTCTGGGGTTACATCCATTGCACCCACAATTCATTGTCCACTTCCCCCCAAGGTTTGTCCGGCTTCAAAACTATTCTAGGCCTAAACTCCTCATCATAATGAAGCCATGCATATCCCCCAAACTCCATATGGGCCTTCCTAATTGTGTCCATATATTTAAATATCGACACAGACCGCTAGGGGAATTTTCCCCCAGTAGACGCTCGCGTAGATAAAAAATGCAGAGATTCACATAATAATTGTAGTTGCCACTCTAGGATGCCTAGCTAACTCCCAGGCTTTTTTCTAGATCCTTTTTTAGCATGTAATTCTCGATGCAGTAACTTGTATACATCTCAAAACTCACCTTTCAAGATTTTTTCTTTTGTCGCCATGGATAGACGAGCTCCCAAAGGCATTGAGATGCCCATATATGGTAACCTTTCAAATCCTTCTATTTTACTAGACTTAGCTGTCTCTCCTTCTGAACTACCACTACTCCTTTTTTTACCTTCAGACACTTTCTTTTCACCTGAAACCTCTTTGCTGCACTTGTCCCTCTTGTCCTGGTTCATAACCTCTCTCACCACCCCTTGCTCAATTCACTTACTGCTACGGAAATCTCCATGCCTACCCCTTTGTCCACCCATGAGGTTCTCATTCCAACATTGACAACCTTTGCCCAGGTTGCCCCTTCCAAGTCCCAGCTCTTCCACCACTGTGTGTCACCTGATTGAAATTTGTGTTTGTCAGGCTCCGCTCCACTGCGCTCTCCTCCTCTTTGTGCACGACCTCATCTTCTTAACCTCCAATCTGCTTTCTTAGTCCCTGACCTTTCCTGCAGAGCAACACATGGGCGAAACATGTTAGTCATCCCCACCCCTCATTTTTGTATTGTCTTACACCCTCCCACCTTTTTCCAATGAGGTATTTCCCCTTCTTTTAGCTCATCCTCCTGCTCATCATAATCCAACTCACGATCCAACTCTTGCACCCCAGATAATCACTCACAACCGGTTTATCACTGTCCCCAACTCCCCCATCAAAACATCTCCAATCAATTTCAATATTCTTAACCATCTTTGATGATTAGTCTCCCTTCCGCGATGTCAGGAATGTGGCAGAGAACCTCTCCCTCACTTTGGACTGGGCATCCAAGGCCTCTCCCAAACTTGTCGAATCTCTTCCATCACAGCTCAAAGATTTCTGTGGGATTGTCCCACTGATGCCCTGCAGGACACTCCAACCTACGGGATGTGTGGTTCTGGTTCCTAATTCCTGCTGTTCACTTCTTATGTTAACAGTACTCCCATGATTCTCCACCCATACCCATCTACCTCCACTCTTACCTACTAAGCCTGTGTTCCTACCCCTCTGTCTTGTCCTTCAGCCCCACCTTGCGATCCTAATTCATCTTTCCCTTTTGAAGTTTTTGCAGGTGCTGTATACTGGGAAGTGAGTATATGCACTTCAGCCTAGAAAACACTGTGAGTGTATAGGCCCTTCACTCACCAACTCATATTCGGCAGTTGCAATCACAGCAGCACCCTGCTGTGGCAGAAAAAGCTCAGATCGTTCTGAAATTACTGCAGAGCTGCTTGTTCCCCCGGCCATAGTAGAGGCCCCGCCTGCTCCTCAGCACCTAGCAACCTTAGTCCTTCTACGCTGTCTCTGCCTTCCTCATGACGTGTGCTCATTTATATTTGTATGAAGGTCCTTCAGCGCCAGGACACCTGCAACGGTAGCTGTTGTGCTTTACAAGTTTTTCATTGATGATGCATTCATTCAGGGGTGGGGTACATCAAAATGTGAGTTGGAGAGTAAAGCAGAGCAAGGAAGAAGTAGAAAGGTTAAGAGCTGAAGCAATGAGAGAAGTTTAGAGAGGACAAAGTGGTGAGGTGAGGAAAGGGGCAAAATGGTAAGTGGGGTATGAAAAGCAGGTCAAATGAAGTGAAGCAGCAGGAAATTGAGTTTAAAATCTGAAAAAGAGAAGAGGTATGTATAGAAACAAGTTGAAGAAGAGAGACCGGTGAGGGTGAGAGATATGGTTGATAATGGAAAGAGTGTTATCGATAGAGAGTAGTGAGGTGGTGAGAAAGACAGATAGGTAGAGATGTATAAAGAGGTAGAGTGGGTAAGTTGAAGAGAGAATGAGGTACATGAGAGATGAGAGGACAAGTAATTAAGCGAAATAGGTAGAGTTTGGTAGTGAGAAAGGAGTAAGGTAGTGAAAGAGGTGGGATAGAGTAGATAAGTAGAAAGGGGAGATGAAAAGGGGCAGCAAACACAGAGGTGAATTGAAAGATTAAGTAGTGAGAGATAGGCTGTAGAGATGGGGTTGAAAGATAGATGTGAGGTAGAGAGAAAAATGAAGTAGTGAGAGGTAAAATAGAGAGTGATGAATAGTCAATGTATAGAGAGAGATACAGAGGTAAGATAAAGAAAGATGAGACCGAGAAAGTTAAAGAAGTTGGAGGGGAGACACAGAGATGGCACATGGAAATATCAGTCAGGTGTGGACAGGTAGGGATAGAGAAAGTTGCGGTGCAGAGAAGGTAGAACGTACAGATGTGGCAGTTGGCAAGGAAGGTGGTGAGAGAGATGAGATCATGCAACAGAGGAAAAGAGGGGATAAAGGTGAACTGTTATAGTAGTAATAGAGAAATATGAGATAAAGAGTGAGGAGATAAATGCTGCCGGTCTTCCCTACAGCGTCACTAACGAACAGAGCTGCCTCCCCTTTTTATGCAACCTGTTCAGCAAGACGTTTAGTGCTGTTGGAGTGTAGCTTTTATAATAAAAAATTAACATGAACTGCTTGCAAAATAATGTGTAATGAAGCTGCATAGAAAACGTGATATACTAATATTAACATACGCGTTTAAAATGTGCCCACGGTTAGTGGCCATCAATGTATATGATGATAAATGGAATTGATTAATAATGGATTATTAATGTACTAATGTATGATTCTGTTTTAGCATTAAGAGTTATATTTTAAGGTTTTGTTGAATTAATCATTAGGCCTTAGTTAGCAAGGGTCTGGGCCTAGCTGCCTGGTCTCATATTAAATGTGTTTTTCTAATGTGCGATGTGCTGTCTGCCTGAAGGACTTAAAGCTGTACTTTTCCAGGCTAGAGATGTGTGTAACCGTAGTAAATTCTTTCTCATGAGAATCAACTTGCTCAAGGAGACATTCTTGCTGAATGCAACAGTGTAATTCGCAACAGGTACAAGGTCGCTCAAACTGGTAAAGACAATGGAGCTACTGACTAAAGCAAGGAGTGTTACTTTTTCTACCTGACATTCTACCCGTTGAAGACGTAAGTCACAGGAGCCAATGAACTGTATGAGAACTGTTTTAAATGAAAATTCTAGTAAGGTGATTAACGGACTATTGGATAGAGTTAATGGTGCACCAAATACGGACCAATTGGAAATTAGAGACTTGTCTGGTGAATTCAATTTAACGACGTATCACAAGGAGAAATCAGCCATTTGCGTGCCTTTATCCTGCCACTCTTACTCAGCCATTTTCGTGTCTCTTACTGAGACATTAGAGGGACACTCTTAGTGTTGCTCTGATATTCTGATTTAGTCCTTGCTACTGATACTTTAAACCATCCTCACCCTTTTTGCCTTACCTGATACTTGCTTCTCCTCCTTATGAGGGAAGTATTCCTACTTACTCTATTTTGCTGAGACTTTGCTGTCCTGTCCGGGCTGATGGAGAATCGACTGCTGTCCTGAGGACGAAGACTGATTCTGTATGCTGACCCATTACGCAGGGTAACTATATGATAATGAAATTGTAATTGTCTGTTTGCCTTTTCTTTCTAGGTACCAACTGCTCTTTGATAGAGGCCATAGTTAGATGTTTTTCAAATTTGTGTTACCAAATTGTTTTGCATGAAGCCCAACATGCTGATGCTGATTTGAGGTTAGTTAGGAGTTCACTGACAATTGGGTGCAAATAGACAAATGGCTGGATCTTTGCTTTGTTGAATAACGTATTAATGCTACTCTGCTAAAGTTAATTCATGTTGACGTTGTGCTTTGTTCTAATGTTCATGATCTTTGCTTTGCTTAAGTCATATTCAAGTTGCCACATTGAGACGTTATTTATGTGTTTTCTGGTATTGAGACTAATAAACTTGCTAGTAGAGTGTAACTAATAGGGAATAAACCTCATAAATCTTACTAAATAGAGTGTGGTTATTCATGGCTGAAAGGTCATGTTGTGTTTAAATTCTTATTAATGCAATTAACAAATTTGGTTGATTTGTTATTGCGAATATTGATGAGGTTATTGATCTAGTGATTGAAATGCGGAATAGATATCCCGTCTTGAGGTGTCCCCAATCAGGGTCAAAAGGTTCATCGACCTAAAACGAGTCCTCGTGCAAGTAAAGTACCTAGGTCGGGACGCGTTATCAGTGCCATTAGCAAGCAACACTGTCTCTTTCATGCTTTCACACCAGCAGATTACACACCACATTGTGAGCAAAATGACATGCAACATTTGGCAAAATAGTTGCTCACACATTTCTGTTTCATTGCTTCTGTTTAAAAACACATGCAATTGGCTTTGGCAGCTGTGCAAGTGTATTTCACAGAAGCTTAGTATGTAGCTCAGCCAGTCCAACCTTAATGTTTGCTCTCAAGCTTTTGCTGACAATTGAATTAAAATATAATGTTTTTTTTTTTTCTGGTGGATTCTTCTAACCACAGATTCCTTACCTTAAGAATCCCCAGGCACCAGAATGGATTGATCTAATTTCTCCTCAATGCTTGCGCATGCCATTAGGTGCTGCCATGGGACTCTGCTGTGTCTCCGTTTTGGCCCAGAATTGATTGTGTGGAGCCACATGTAGGTATCACCCTCGAGCTCAGATAGAATGCTCTTTCTCTCCATAGCCGCTGACACGCATCCAGAGTTCTGCTCTCAACTTTGTCAGCATTAGACTCAGACAGTGAGCCAGGGATGATGACTCCCTGGAAATTACAGAATTAAAGCAGAGTCGACTGCAGGAATCAGCTGTTGGTCACAAACAGATTTATGACCTATATCAATATTTACCACCTGCAATATAGGTTTGTCTGATGAGTGCCACACTGCCTCATAAAATCCTACAAATGACAAACAAGTTTATGAATGTACAACATGGGCCTTGGTGCTTGAGATCTGATTACAACTTTACACTGTGTGATCAATGTACACTCATGCACCTGCCAATACGGGAGTGGAAGGCCAAACTCTATGTCACTGAGCATAAAAGGAGTTTGTGGTTGGGAAATAGACCCACTCCTGCTCCAAATTAGAGTGCCATTCGCAATCCCATTCAAGGAATCTGTCATGTGTGAAGTCTTGTTCCCACTCAAAGTCTTCTGGTAAGTGATAGTCAAAGATGTATCAAGAAGGCCGAACGAAAGTTGGCCCTATCCCACTACTCAAAGTAAGGCATAATGGTGTCCATCAAAGGTTCGTACCTATAATTGTGTTCTGACTCTGTTTTGGACCTGAAGTTGATCCCTGTATGCGCTGGGATTCCCTGGGCCATTGTTGAGCCTGCAGCAAATTGCATCTAGCAAGGAGGCTATGTTGCAGCATTTTCAAAGACTTCTGGCTCCATCTGGTGTATCTCTGGACCCCATGGGGCTTCATGGGGCTCTAGTTTGAAGTCTCCCTTGGTGCTAACTGACCCCATGGGATCTGGGCCTTTTGCTAAGCCGATTCATGCTTTCACTCCAGCCCAGCATTCATGCATGTACCTTCTCTGCTGGTGCTGATGCAAACTTCACTGGCCCAGAACACCATCCCAATGCTGCCATCAAAGCTGTTGGCAGCTTGCTATGAGAACACAATGGTGCAACCAATCCATTTGCAACCAGACTCTAATCCTTGACCTTTGCCTCAAAGCCAGTACTATCAGAGGCTGAAGGCCTTACTTAGATTGGACTCTGACATGGATCAGTGTTTGCAAAATGTTTCCCCATGACACAGATGATGAGGAGGAGGTGGACAACCTGATTCTCTCTCACTGTAGTGATGATGGGTTGTACCTGTATTTAGAAAATGCCAGTGTGATAGATACATACCCATGGACTGAGCAGTACATGCCTCCATGGACCCCCAAAGGAAGAATGTGCCTCTTTTGCAGAAGTTGTGTGAAGGGCAACAGTTGTCTATTGTTGAAACCAAGGAAAACCTTTTAACTTGGTCAATCAAGTGGCTTCTTTGGTGCTTAAGCCAACTACTTTTTGTCAAAGGTGACCTAAATCTCCACTTAGATCAACCTAATGATGCCAGAACCCATGAATTCCTGGCCTGTCTGGAAGTACTACAGGTGGGTCAGTTAGTGGGAGGCCCTGCACACCTGGCATTTTTCTCAAACCTCCATAATTTACAGGTGGCCCCTCCTAGACCTATGTCTCTCCAAGTGACTGGATTAAAACCCACAACCATGAACCTAGCTAAAGGGCCATGGCATACATTGAAGATGAATCAATTTGGCAGCTGTATCTCTGCCAATTCCCTCCAGTTAAATACAAATGTAGACTGCACTGAAGCAGAGATGAAGGCCTGGCTCACTTCAGCCCTAAATATGTTGATACTTTCCTGCCAGGCTATGGGCAGGAGTAAGCCTTCTGCTCTTTGGTTCAATGAAATACTGGTTGCAGGACAAAAAGAACTGCAAGGTGCTTGAGCACACTTGGAGAAAGTCTTATGACATTGGGGCAAAGGCATTCTATATAAATGCACTCAAAGTATACAACAAACTGATAAGGAAAACTACAGCAGAGTTCTTCTCCAATAGTAATTAAAATAGCAAGAACCCTGCCAAACTATTTTTTCCATTGTCAATATTTTAACTAAATCAGTTACTACTCAGCCTGTGGAGGTATCTAATGACCACTACAATAACATTTCAGATTTCTTGCTCGAGATTCAGCCTACAGCGACAGTTGATGCTAAAGTTGGCCTGAACATTCAGAGTAAGTCTCAACTCTCCCAGTGCTTAATGAAGTGCATTTTCTGGATCTGCCCTTTTTCTCTTTTTTATGCTCCATGGTAAGATCTGGCTGTCCTGTTGATCCCCACAAACCCGATATAATTCTAAAGCTGCAGGAGGCTGTTTTTCCAAGTTGTTTTTTAGCTCTATTCTTTTGTTGTCCTCAGCCATTGTTCCTCTGGCCTGGAAGAGGGCAAAAGTTATCACCCTCCTGAAAAAGCCATCTTGTGATCCTACTTGCCCTGGCCCCATTTCTTCACTCCCATTTCTGGCTAAAGTGGTGGAAAAACATGTCCATATACTACTGGTGGAGTGCTTAGAAAACAATCACATTTCGGACATCTCCCATAATGGTTTCAGATCCCACCATAGCTCAGAATCAGCCCTCTTAGCAGTGACTTAGTTGCTGTGCAGAGTAGTGGATGAAGGTGGCTGTGCAACCTTTATCCTTTTAGATTTAGGTGCCGCCTTTGATACCATCTCTCATAAGTTGCTGTTACAGTGCCTTTGCGATATTGGCATTCGTGGTAAGGTCCTGTCCTGGTTCACCTCCTTCCTCAGTCTCTATTCTTTCCAGGTTATTTCCCCTCCCTCCTCCTCCTCTTCTAGACCCTTGCAGCCTCATGGCTCCCCTTTGAATCCCACTCCATTCAATATATAAGTGAGACCTCGGGCAGTTGGGGTCTTCATTGTCTTGTATTCAGATGATACCCAACTTTTGTTCTCCTTCGCTGCTGACTCCTTGAAAGACACCAATAATTTTCAGAGCTGTATGTTGCCGATGGCTGGAACGATGGAAGACAATTGTTTAACATTGAACTCCAGCTAAACAGAGGTCTTGTTGTTGGGTAAACACACTCAATCATGGTGAGATCCATGGTGGCTGGATAGTCTTATACCTCCCCCACTGAAAATATCTGTGAAAACCAGGGAATTTGGTTGGATAACTCTCTCATCCTTGAGATGCAAGTAACTATTCTAGCCGGTATTGGTTTTGGCCTGTTGAAAGGATTGAAACATATTATTGGCTTTTTTTAACCTCATATTCATCAGATGATTATTCAATCTCTCATGTTTTCTCACTTGGACTACTGTAACATTCTGTATCTAGGCAGTAAGAAATAAATACTAAAGAGGTTACATTCAGTCCAATACGTGGCGGCCAGATTGCTATTTTCCCTCCCTACGTTTTGTCTTGCTTCTAGGATTCTTCGCAGGCTTTATTGTCTTCGTTCTGAGAGACACATTCAATTTAAAGCCCTTAGTATGGCACATAAGAACATGAATGCATCAAGCGCTCCCATCCTGTCTGATTTAATGCAATCCTATCTCCAAAGAGAGCACATTGCTTGGCCAAGTGCAACCTTGCGACCGAGCCTCGGTTCCAGAGGAAAAAAGATGGTGGTCGCTCATTTCAAGTTTTAGTTCTGGCCCTTTGGAACAGTCTACCCCGCAAGCTAAGGAATATTCGGAGCTATCTTGATTTCAGGAAAATGCTCAAAACCTGTCTCTTTACTAATAAGAGTTTCTGTTTCCTCTCTCCTCTATCTCTCCTGAGTGCGTTTTACGTGTTTCAGTGGGTAGAGCTGGGAAGCCCCATTGCTGGGGCAGCTGTGTGCGATGCACGTTTTGTTAAAATAACATAACTGAAAGCTTCAACTAGGTCCAAATGCTTCTGAGCCATTATTTCCTCTTAAAGACATCCCTATGAGCACTTGGTCCAAGCCACAATTAGGTCTTATGTGAGCTGACCTGTGACCAGGAGATGTAGGCTGGAAATGTCGTTCTCCGCAGGGTCACCCCAAACATTTTGCCTTTTTCCCTCCGCTTCTTGCTGAATTAGTTTTTGATGGCCTTAGGACTCTGTGCACTTAACCACTGCCAACCAGTACTAAAGTGCTTGTGCTCTCTCCCTAAAACATTGTCAAATTGGTTTGTACCAGATTGGCATATTTCATTTACTTACAAGTACCCTTGCAGAGTGGTATACGAACTCCCTAGGGCATGTACATGAAATGCTACAAGTGGGCCTGCAGCACTTACTTTGTCACCCGCTTAGGTAGCACTTTAAAACATGTCCCAGGCCTGCCATTGCAGCTTGAATGCAATGTTAAATTGCCATGTCACTGTGGCATTTTATACACCTTGCCAAGCCTTAAACACCCTTTTTTATTACATATGTCACTCCTAAGGTAGGCCCTAGTCAGCACATAGGTGTGGGTGCTATATAATTAAAAGGTAAGGCATGTGCTTTTAAGTGTTATATGTCCTTGTAGTGAAAAACTCCCAAACTTGTTTTTCACTACTGTGAGGCCTACCACTTTCATAGGATAATATTGGGGATTTCTTATTACATT
This sequence comes from Pleurodeles waltl, assembly GCF_031143425.1. Lineage (NCBI taxonomy): Eukaryota > Metazoa > Chordata > Amphibia > Caudata > Salamandridae > Pleurodeles > Pleurodeles waltl. Next base: position 853,644,369 of record NC_090436.1, read on the forward strand.
TAGTAATCTGTAAATCCTAACTGGGAGGGGATGGGTCTGTCATGTTTGGTTACTATGGAATTGTAATGCTAAATCCTCTTTAATGGTAAAGTCGAATTTATCATTACAATTTTGAAAATGCCACCTTTTGAAAATTGGGATTTTCCTGCTCCTATCTTCGTGTGCCTGCTGCATGTCTGGGTTGGGCGACAGTTGGCCTTTGTGTATTCCCTCTAGGCAGCCAGACACAATGGGAGTTTAGGTGTGACTTGATGGGCCATTAACTGGCTTGATGTGGGGAGGAGCTAAGCACACCCTGTAGTGTCACTCCAGCCACTTGGTGCAAGGGCAGGGGAGGAGGTAATTCAATGTACTTGAAAGCACTTCTTTGCAGTCTCCCCCCACTTCATAGGTAACTCAGTGTACTTATGGACCTGTGGACACACTGCCAGGAAGAAGGACTGCTGTACTGCTACACTGGCTGCCACTCTGCTGGACTGCTGTTCTGGAAGAACTGCTTTCTTGCTGTGCAGGCCTGCTGCCCTCCTTGCCTGAATGAGAAGGACTGGACCCTCATCACTTAAACCCCACACCCAGAGTGACTTCATGGCCTAGTTGACTGGTCTCCTGCTTTCTGACGTCTCAGGGACACAAAAGACATCCAAACTCACCTGCTACAGCACCTGGACTCTGCTAACTGTAAAATCTCAATAGAGAAGAGAAATCACAATGGGGCACCTAGGTAATTCAATTATATAGCCATAAACTAGGACATCATTCAGTTGATCAAGATGGAAAATTCTTTATTTAGTCAATAGATACACAGGAGCCATAATTTAGAGTCTTCAAAACACTTTTATTCTTCAATACATCAATCCAGCACAGCCAGAGCATTTCATCTCTCTAAATGTACTTCATTATCCTAAACTCATCAATACATAATTCAATGATAGATCATTAATTGTTACCCATAATGTTACTTCAACTATATCCAGTGTAATATATACCAACTAGAATCACACAAATAAACAATACTTACAAGCGAGAACAGTGTATTGCTAATTCTCTTATTCCTCACAAACTACCATCTACCCAAAGTTGGAGGAACCTGTCACCACCACCAGGTATTGATGGCCACCAATAAGCCATCCTAAAAGGAGAAGAGAATACATGATTTGCATCAATTTCATGGTCAAAATCCTCATTTATCCAAGTCCAACTTAAGTTATTAAATGTAGAAAATCACCACATACCATACTCCCATTTCTCATTATTCTCTACAGCTAACACACATCACTGGGTGGTTAGAGCAAGTAGTCACTCATATCCCTCGATATTTGATATCCTTCAATCAGTTCCAGCCTCCCAAGTCAACTTACTGTTCAGCTGTGCTATGGCCGAACCTTCCATTCATCTATCTCCAACCTCCGCTCCCATTGGTCGTTTTCATCTCCATTGCTGTGTGTCAGTTCAGCTTCATCATGGCCTTGCCTTATCAAAGATGCAGTTCTCACACTGTTGCTTATTGGTCAACCAAACGCTCAATCAGCCACTCCTACACCCAGATCCACTGATCAAGTCCTTCCTCTACCATTATCCTAGCATTTAGTAACCTGGCCGATGCCACGTGTCAGCACAGCTTTATCATAAACTCATTGTATCAAAGACTCAGGGGCATATTTATAGTCTGTTTGCGTTGAATGTGCGTCAAAAATGTTGACGCACATTTGGCGCAAACCGTGCATCATATTTAAACTTTGACGGCCGAGCCTGCGGACGTCAAATTTCCTCAGTGTGAGTCATTTTTGGGATGCGGGAAACTGCCTTGCGTTAATGACATACAAGGTAGGCCTTCCCGCCCAAAAAATTACTTTAAGGCCTGTGCACCTTATTTATGCTCCTGCGTCATTTTGACGCAGAGGAGAGGGCGGGCCTTCAAAAACAGCGCACAGCCTGATGTGCGCCGTTTTTTAACGCCTGGCTCAGGGCAGGCGTTAAGGGACCTATGGGCTCACTTCCATGGTCTCTGACCATGGGAGGAGTCCAGAGGTGTCCTTCCCTTCCCCCAGGGACACCCCCTGACACCCTCGCCCACCCCTGGAGGACACCCCTGACACCCATCCCAGGTAAGTACAAGTAAGTTGAGGTAAGTATTTTTTGTTTGTTTTTTAAGTGGCATAGGGGGGCCTAATTTGGGCCCCCCTACATGCCACTGTGCCCAATGGCCATGCCCAGGGGACAGAAGTCCCCTGGGCATGGCCATAGGGCAGGGGGCATGACTAATGTCTTTGGTAAGACAGGAGTCATTTCAGTGGGGGTTGTGCGTCAAAAAATGGCGCATGTCCGGTTTGAGGCAGGATTTTTGCCTCAAACCTGACTTGCACCATTTTTTTACACACAACCCCCATTTTCCCCTACATCTGCGCTGCCTGGTTTGAGTCATTTTTTTTTTACTCAGACCAGTCCGCAGCGCCGGCTAACGTCATTCCTTAAATAAGGCGCCCGCAAGGCGCGTAGGAATGTTGTTAGTCGGTGGTAAACTTTTTGGCACAAACCAGCACCGGTGCTGGTTTGCGTCAAAAAGTATAAATATGGGCCTCAGTTCTCACAAAGTGGCTCATTTGTCAACCAAGCGACCAATCAAACTCCTCCAACATGTAGACCCAACAATCAACTCCTTGCCCTACCAATATCATAGCATTTGTGTGGGGGCAAATAGTATAAACACAAAGCGGCCCACCGTGTGAATGTTATTGTGGCCTAATAAACAGCACCAAAAATATACTGAAATGCTGGTTTACAGTGTGCAGGATACACCTCAGCTTCATCAGAGCATCACTGTATCCCCAGCACACAAAAGCCCAATGCTCACATTGGCACTCATTGGTCAAGCGTATATCCAATCCTGGCACTCCAATACACGTCCACCAATCAAGCCAGTTCACTGCTGTGAGTCTTGCCCTGCCAAGTGGTGCCAATCTAGTCCTTGGCCTATAGAAGTGGGTATAAAGTGCTGCTTCAACCAGAAACCTTGCATCAACGCCATTGCATCACTTGGAGATGGCACATCTTCATCGAAGCATCACCGCTGCTACAAAGACCAAGTGCAACACATTGCCAACTGCTCAGCTCAACACCTCCATTTCTGATGCATCTGCGTGCTCGGAGCCGACGCATCACCTGCATCCCAAGGATCGATGACGACACATCGCCTCCTCTGCTCTGTGCATCTTCCTTGACATCGACCCAAACAAGGTACTTTTTCGGCAGGCCAAGGCTGCTCCCTGCAACTAACCCGAGCTCCAGCTTGAACTTTCCGATTAGACCCTATATCTCTGTTTATTCTTTAAAAAATCGTATCCCACATTCTACTTATCAGGTTTTTGTCTTTTTGTTCATTAAATTAACCTCTATTTTTCTAACCAGGTGTGGCGTCTTTTTGTGTGGGGATTTCACTGTTTTTAAGTGTTGCACAAACACTCTACACATTGTCTCCTAAATTAAGCCTGCCTGCTCTGTACCAAGCTACCAGGGGGTGAGCAAAGATTAATTTACGGTGTGTTTGTGACCTACCCTGACTAGGATTGTGGTTCCTGCTTGGACAGGGTGCATACCTCTGCCAACCAGAAATCCAAGTTCAAACAGCTCTTTATAAATCAATTAATTTTATGTGGGTGATTAAGGGTGTGTAGGAACCCAGAAGGTGTGGGACTGCCAGTGTGCAGCTTGCAGGAAACCGCATATGCAAGAAGTTTGAAATCTGGCTACTCTGCAGCAGAATGATCGTTGATGAGGCAGACATTGGTAGACTATGGAATTACAGGTTCAGGAGGAAGGCCTGATTAAATTGCCATGCTACATTACCTTCCTTGTTTGGTTTCCTCTTCCCAAGCTTCACAGAATGAGACATCTGTCTCCCTGGTACAGATCTCAACTATATAAATAAAAATGCATTATAATCCCCCTCCCCACACGGCTGCCAGTGAACTTCCTGCCCTGGGGCCCACTAAGGAGGAAACCCAAGAATACTTTGTTTTTTCTCTGTAATCCATTGCATGGATTTCACGTTTATAAAATAAATGCTTCTTGTTTGTCATAATTCATATGTTGTTCATTATTCTTTTTTCTTTTAGGTTTTGAAACATATATGCCATTTTAATAGGCCTTCCTCTGTGTTTTTGCGACCTCCTTGGCCCACTTGGTGGGTTTTTGCTAATGTGGAGTTTATATATGAGAATTAATTAAATCTCTGCTAAGCGATTACGAAGTAGCCTATAAAGATTTAACAACAACAATCGTTATTCAGTTTATTAAAGCATAAAAAACAACAATACATGTCAATAACATTAATAATGAAAACAATTCATAAGATTACATATATATCATAAAATCCAATTCACTTTATCAAGCAAAGAGAAAATGCCAAGAAATACTTTTTACCATTCTAAGTATAATATAAAAAATCTCATTCTATCACCTGTATCTTTTTACTTATCTCGGATTACTCATAGAATCGTCAGACAGAGGATTGTTTTTTTATAAGAACCCTCTAAAGTACCAGGGCAGAGATTTCACCAAATTATTCAACCCATTTGTTAGCAGTAATCTTTACCTCAATGAAGGGCGCTGGAGGTTCTCTAAACTAATCTCTCAAAAGGCAATGCTATCCTTGCTCCCACTTGCACCTACTAATGCTGCCCAGAAATCCTTTCTTACTATGGTTTTCCTTCTCCTGACCTGGAGGGCACCTTTATAGCTACGCCTGTATCTTTGTACTTCATCTCTATCTCTCGGAGACTTGTCAGGGACAAGCCTAGATTTCTATACTCAAATGTACATGCCTGATCAACACCAACATTGTTATCTATATCTCACATGGCATTTCAGGTATATCAGTAACATTAGTGGTGCTAGAAATCGCATCAAAAGCTCAAGTAATAGCTTTCTCCTCTGATCCATCTTGTAAATAAACCATGAACTCCTGATAATTCTGGGGAATTAAGCCAGAAAGTAGCTGATCGGTATTTGCTTTATACCATCTAACCTTGGGTCCATTAGTTCTATCCACCTCAAAATCCTTTATCAGGTAATGTGGTTTAGCTACCCAAGAACCCAACCTGAACCAAGTTAATAAAGGATTGTGGTCACTGGCACAACTGGATGTGTATTGAAGTTGAAAGCAATAGATCACAAATTGTAAGTTAATAAACTCAAATCTATAGTACTAGTCCTAACCCCGGCCAAAGAACATCGATACAAATAGTGTGCTCCCATACCCTTGTATTTAAAAGGCTCCCTTGAGCCAATGAGATGACAAGCTCACCTTGGATGCACCTGTGTGACCTGTGAGGACTTGTGCAGCATACCAGCAATCCAAGAGGACTTTTCTCTGCTCTCTACTAATTCTATTCTCTACTGACAAAGGGCTAAACCCAGAAACATGTGTCCTGCACCAACTTTGGTGAAAAACTACAGCAACTTTGAAGTAAGCGTACTGCATTTACCAGGATGCAATGAGGTGAACTGTGCGGGGATGAGAGGCAGTGTGTTCCCTCCCCCCTTGTATTTAAAAAGCTCCTTTGAGCCAATGAGCTGACAAGCTCACCTGGGATGTACCTGTGTGCCTGTTGAGTGGTACTGTATCCTGTGAAGATTTTGGCAGCATACCAGCAACCCCAGATGACCTTTCTCTGCTCTTTACTACTTTTGCTCTCTACTGATAAAGGACTAAACCCAGAACCTCCATCAGCTTTGGTGTAAAACTAAAGCAATTTTGAAGTAAGTGTACTGCTTTTACTATGATGCAATGGGGGGAGCTGTGCTGGGATGAGAGGCAGTGTTCTCCCTCCAACCTTGTATTGAACCTCACATGAGCCAATGAGCTGACAAGCTCACTTGAGATGCACTTTTGTGCCTGTGGAGTGGTACTATGACCAATGAAGGCTTGGGAAGCACACCAGCAACCCCAGATGACCTTTCTCTGTTATCTACTACTTCTGCTCTCTACTGATGAAGGGCTAAACCCAGAAATATGTGTCAAGATATAACAGCACTACCTGCGCCAACTTTGTTGAACATAAACTTTGAAGTAAGCGTACTGCATTTACCAGGATGCAATAGGGTGAACTGTGCTGGGATAAGAGGCAGTGTGCTCCCTCCCCCCTTGTATTTCATGGCAATCTGATTATGCGTGAAAGATGTCTATACAGAAACATCTGTCTTGTCGTTGTATCTTACTAACATTCGATCTGTGATGCCAGCCGAGGGTCCAAGACATGGGGGAGCCCCTACTAAGGATCAGGACTAGCTCCAATACAAGCCATCAGCCGGGCTCAGGCAGGTCAGTTGGTGATAGTCAGCTAGGCAGTTGCAAGCAAGGCTGTGGAAGCTTGTTGTGTTCCTGTAGCTCAAACAGGAGGTCAGCCAATTGAACTGACCTTTGGATTCACTGCTGGGGAGCCTCTGTTCAATGCAAGCAGGTCCAGTCTTCCTTCTCCAGACCTTTTCTTAATTTCCTACAGGTCCAGGAGTGTTCTGATGAGAGGTTTTGAAGGTGCTTCTCTATGTCCACTTCCTCTAGCCTTCCCCCTTTCCTGTGTCTGACTCCAAACTGTCTAGTGTAACAAAGGACAGGGAGACCGACAGGCCTAGGTGTGAGCTGCACTTGTCAGTGGCAGGACAGGCATCCTGTAGAAGCCATGAAGGGGGAGGGCATATCCCTAAAGCTAACATTTGAAGTGCAGGAAGGGCTTAGTAAACGACTCCCGCCTCGGACATCCTGCTAAGGAGAGAAATTCCCTACCCCACCTTAGGCCCTTTTGTGTTCTGTGTCTGGAAGGAATACAGAACAGTCCACAGGAGAGCCATTCATAATCATGTGACTCTAGACAGTGCCAGAAAGGCACATTTGGCTTAGACAGAAAAATTGCAATTTTCTAAAAGTTGCATTTTCAGGATATTAGCTTAAAATCTGACTTTATCATCAGAGAAATTTTTTAATTACAATCCAATTGGCTGTAAGAAACACTTCTCTATCCGTTTCCAAACTGAAATGATCAGTTATCAAGTGTAATAAATAAACTCCATTGTTAGTCTATCGGAGTGATGGCCTCACAGTAATGAAAATCGGCTTTAGGAGTTTTTGACTGTCAGGACATACTTTTTAAATACCACACACCCTGCCATAGAAGTGGTTAGGGCATACCTTAAGGTTGACATATAAGTATTTCAAAGGAACATTGAGGCCTGGTAAATGGTGTATTTTTCCAAGTTAAAATGTTGCTTTAAGACTGCACTATAGGCTGCTGTGGCAAACCTGAGACCTGTTTTACAGTACTCCTTCAGTGATGGCACAATGTGTGCTACAGACCACTAGTAGCATTTAATGTATAGGCCCTGGGTACACGTACTATCATTTTCTAGGGACTTATAAGTATATTAAAGGTATCAAAAAGGTGTAGACCAATTTCACCGTGGTTAAGGGAGAGGGCACAAACACTTTACCACTGGTTAGCAAGGGTACAATGCACAAAGTCTTAATGCCAACAACAAGTGAGGTAAAAACAGGGCAGTGAAGGCAGAAAATACCTAACCACTGATGTCAGGTCTACAAGTTCCTTTTGAAGTAGAACTTTTTTGGTAAGGTAGGGGGAAATGCTTGCCTAAGGGGGGAAAATGTGCCGGAGGGATGAGGGCGCCCCGGGACTGAAATGGAGCTGCTGCAGAAAATGATAAACAAGGGTGTAGAAGCAGCTTTTGCAGAGCAGTGACGCAAATACATATGAGGGTCAGAATTGAAGGAGTTGGTGAACCGCTTTCTTGAGAATTTATCTTTCTCTGATGCAACTTCACAGGTTGGAGAAGAGAACTTTTTCAGTCAGTATAGAAATTGCCTGTATGCAAACCCATCCGGGTCTCCTAACCATGGAATGTGCAGATGTGGAGAAGACCAGTTTCCCCTGATTTCTTGCCATAAGATATCACCTTGAACTTTCAAGAAGATTTTCCAGCAATTGTTAAGGTGGACTCACTGTTGGCTGGTCTGGCTTTAAGTGTCACAATCATTTCAGAAAATGTAGCTTCTTCAGATCCAGTAGGCATGAAAGTGAATGGAGCAACAAAATGGCTGATTCAGCTTGGAACTTTGCCCTCTGAGCACTCCATTTACTGCCCTCAGAGAGTCCATATAATGCTTTAGAATTTTTAGGCTTTAGCAGAAGAGCTAGAATAAGTTGATGGTTGTACAGCTAGACTTTTCATGATGGACGATCAGGTTAGGATTTTATGAAGAATTTCATTTGACTCATTGTTCACTGCTGCAACAGCTTTGGGTTTGACCATTTCTGCCAGACGTTTTATCTGGATGTACTCCTGGAAGGCGGATAATTTCCAGAAATCCTTTGTTGTCATCTTCCATTCAGTAGCATCCATGTATTTGATCCACATCTAGAGAAAGTAGCAGAGAAATCTGTTGAGTATCTTAAACTACTAACACCATTAGGTCCACCTTGGAGAGGTAGAGTATTTATATTTCAATGAGCTTTTGGACAGGAATCTTCTTCAAGAAGTTCCAGTCAGCACTTTTGTACCATGGGATAGGGCCACGTTTATCCATTTGCTGAACAATTCCCACAACAATCAACTTTGACTCACGTTCCCTGCTTGGTCCTTAGTAAGTAAACTTACAAGGGGATGCTTATAGATCGATGAACCTTTTGATTCGCATGGAGTATCCTAGTTATGTAGTAATCGATGACCATCAAAATCAATACACGAATCAATAATCAATCAAGAAAACATGAATCATCAGTGAATAGTGTCAACATATCATGAATAACCACACTCAATTATATGTTTTATCAATTTTATTTCCCTGTTTGTTACATACTAAGTCATAAGGTTAATTCAAACTTTATTCATGAGTCACCCCCAATAACATAACCTAATCAGAACTTGAGAAAACATACATTCTAATGCCTCAACATAAGTCAATAAAGAAGAATATGTTAACATAAATAGAAGAGTTCAGCAAATCAGTCCATCAATCATTTGTCACCATATATGTCAACGTCTCAGAATAGGAACCTTACCTAACCCAGATTAGCATTGCATGTGGGACTTCATGCAAAAATAGTTTAGAACATGACTTTTGAAAAACATAGAGGTAGGAGAAAACTGTAAAAACAGCGCAGTTGGTACCTAGAAAGAAAAGGCATAAAAATCAATCAGTCACATTGTCATAGCTACCTATCTACCGTATGGATCAGCAACAAAGTCAGTCTTCGTCTTCAGGTCATCAATCGATCAGCATCACATCAGGCTCTCAAGAGCATGAGCCCAATGACAGAATCTCGAATCTCTTCGAATGTCGACGCCTAACCTTGAACATCTACTCTCTCCAACGGTTCTGAAGTTTTTCCCCTTTGTCACGACATTATATTAAAGTTACCCAGCCTATCCCCTAAAACCTAATTGGTCAATTAATCACCATATGTGATGCTAGCCAATGTCTTTTATTTTACGAATCTATGAGTTCTAATATTTTGTCGCTCTCAGATTTTCGATTGGTTCACTGTATGATGCCCTCATCATCTGGATCATCAGGTATCAAAAATGTTGCATATTCTTCTCCAGTCAGTGTCTCTATTGTTCGTGTCCTGGGAAAGTACATCTTGTCTGCTTTACACTGAGTTTGATACTAATTTGATTCCCTCATCTCCTGTCCGTCCGTTCATTGCAGAATATTCTAGCTAAGCTAATTTTATTAACATAAGTGGTCAGGGTCAGTTCAACGCATCAGCTTTTCTACATTGCACGATTATTCAGCTTCTGCATGAGTCCTGGCAACACTAGGCCACAACTTTGGCTAAGTTAACTCTACAATATAATGCAAAACATACGTTATAGATTTCAATATGACATATTACTACATTATTATAATGCATTTTCAATACTTTATGCAGTTTTAATCATTTTAGTATAACTCGTGCATTCTGGTGGCCAATCTCTGTGATCACATTTTCAAACATGCACATTATTTTTCTACATTAATTTTCCTCTACATTTTATTATTATTATTCAAAATGCATAAACACTCATTAATAGTTTTAATCAACATATCTGCGTCAGCATCCCCCAGCAACTCCCAAATCTTGACTATCCCAATGAGTGGGAAGAAGATCTGGGGGTGATCCAGTTCTGGAAGTCAAGTATCTCAGACTTTTGAGCCCTTCAGCTTGTAAAGCAGAGATACAGAACAGACTCCACAAGCTATCCCAAAGACATGTTTGTATCTCCACGCAACTCAACCAACTGTCAGGGGTTGCTTAAGTGGGTTCGGGACCTATTAAGAAAACTCTAGTACCAGAACAAGAGAAGGGGAAAGGTTGCTACTCAAATGCTTTTGGTACAGACGTCCTCAGCAGGACTTCACCCAGTGCTGGATCTAAAGACTGTGAAGCTACAGAATATTGCATCTTGGTAGCTCTGTAGGTGTCAGAGAGGTCTACTATATCTAGACCTCTTTGACACCTATTTGCATATTCCAGTGAATTCTCATTCCCAAAAATTCACAAGATTATTTGCCCTAGGGAACCATTACCAATTATATGTGATTCCCTCCGTTCTAGTTTCAGCACAAAGAGTACTCACCAAGCCTTTGGCACCATTGATGGGTAACTCATATCCAAGGATAGTTGGTTTTACCACGCCCAGATGATTCTTTTACTAAGAGTCTGGAAGCAGTTTGTCTGGTGTGGAACTGTCTCACAGAGCAGGGATTTCTTCTGAACACAAACAAGACCAATCTTCTGCCAGTTTCAATTCTACAGTTTATAAGGCTCCTGTTCAGGACTGGTTTGGACAAAGTGTTCTTGCTTGCAGCATTTCCTGATGAATGAGCAGGGCCGCTGGAACTCCGAAGAGCTGGTGCCGTAGAAACGTCTAACTCTTTTACCACACGATGTTTGACAACTAACTTTTAACCGTCATAGAAAAATGTTGTGTCTCTAGTTTAAATCGCTATGCAATGGAATGCAGTTCCTTGCACTTTTCGTGTATTGCCTAGCAGACTTTCACTTGGGATTGAATGTGCTCGAGTTATTTCTAAATGATTCGAGGTCTTGCTGTTACGCTTTTTCATTGTCAGAAAATTGACATAATGATTCATTATTTTTCATGAAAATCGCATTGTTCAAGTATTTCTCCACGTTTCAGTATGTGCGTGCGAATTCCCGGTCAAGCAAAACATTCACATTTTTACATATGCCCCACTTTTCGTTTCATAAAATTGTGTATTGTTGTCCCGTTTTGTTTCTCTGTTGATCCCAATTCATGCTTACATCAGAATTTTCTGACAGCATCATGTTTTAAGAGAGCATTTTAAATGAATAAAAACTTCGACTTCAAGGTATCATGTATTGAACCTTCAGCAGTAGCGTAGCAAAGGCACCCTGGGCCCCAGTGGGCCCCGGTGCAAGTAAGGAAACTGGCTTCCTCATCCACTTGTTTGATAGGAAAAAACAGACACTATCTGTGGCACAATGGACCAGTCACAACCCTGAGCGCGGTGCCACCTTACCTGCTGCAGTATTGATAGCTACTCCCATTACCTTCAAGTCTCTACTCTGGCACTCACACAATAAATGTGTATCCCACAAATTGTTCTGCGGAAATGGTCTTTTCCAGGTGTGGTGATCCTTGCAGGGCACCATGGAAGCAGAGTCCTGACGCCAATCATCAGATGATCTATTTTAAGCCAACTGTTACAGGCAAACTAAAAACGTGCGTCTCTTACTGCATGAAGGGTTCTTTCCTGATTAGTAGAAACTTGTTTGTGTTTTAAGGAATTTAAATTTCTGTGACAGGTGAGAAGGCCTGCCAAGAATAGTTTTCAAATGACTTACCAAGGATCCATGCAGCACACAATTAATACTTGTTGATGGATACAATAATCTGTATAATTTGTTGATTCTTCTTTAAAGCAATCTCTGTACATCTTTAAGGGCAGGGCTTCGTGTTATAGAACTCAGAAGATGTTTTAACATATAATAATTTGTAGATAAAGATGCCACAGAACATGTCACGTAATCCATATTAAATCGCAGGATATATCATGTAGTGAATGAGTTACTGCGTTTTCTCTCAGAAGAAAAAAGCCTCTTCTGTCTTTGTCCAGTAGATGGCAATATTGTATCCAAATCCATGAAGTTTGTGCACAATCATCTTTCAACAAGTATGCGTTGTTTTATATGGCTGAATTTACGCATAAAAACATCCAGGCGATTGTGGCGAGTCAGTAGAAGACATCGCAGACTCTAGTCTCACAGGAAACGCCACGTTTCTGGTAAAAACAACCCCCCCCCAACGTGTAGGTCTCTCTCCTCTGTAAGCATTTCATACGACCCGCCTCTTTACGTTATGATGAGCGGAATGAGATTAGAAAACCACGTTAGGTTTGGCAAATATTTCACATTATTTATTTATGTTTCATGCAATAAAATGAGTTACTATTACGCAGATAACACCTGAAAATTCCTGGTGCAAACTCGGTTACATTCTGTACTCCAGGCGACGGACCTTTAGTTATGGGCTGAAGCATGGAAAAACAAATCAATACGTTTAAATAAAGTGAAGCGCATTAGGCCCCACAGTGATGAGAGAGAGTAGTAGATTTGCAAACTATGAAGGTTTATGAGCTGCAGCGCAAAATTTGTCATAAATCAGTAATTAATACATGAATGCATTAATCAGTATGAGTCAAATCAATTCAGAATCGCAAATACTAAGGGCCTGCTTTAGATCTTGGTTGTAATGGGTCCGCTGCCACTCTTTCAACAGAAAGCTCGTCCACCTGCTTGGCGGTCCAGCCGCCCACCTGCCCTATTCAGATGTTGATGGTCCCATAGGTGATAGACATCCAGAGTACCGCCTACTCTGCCAAGGATTCCCATCTGCATCGAGGAAGCCATTGGAAATGGTGGCTAGCGATAGACTCCTGCCACCCTTACCGCCATGCAGATTTGGATATGCCTTACCGCCAGGCCAACTGTGGCAGTCCGACCTCCACATCTGAGTTGGCTGATTGGGGGAGAAATTTGGTAAAATGTACCTTATGTCCCAACTGCATGTTCGTTTTTGACTGGACAACACCTTCTGTTGCTATAGCCTCTGGGCCACAGTGAAAACACGACCCACCCATCGCCAGACTCAAAGTAGTGAACTCGCATTGCCTGTGTCCGTTGTGTGGCCACTGCACAGGAGCTCTAGACCACTGTAATCATATACATGTCACAGTAATTTCTTAAAACTACTGTGACATGCATATTTCAGGGAAACTATGATGTCCAACATGTATGGGGACACACTGGTCCAAGACACACATACACAACTGTCATTATGGTTTCAGTATTCATTGTCAAATGAATGCTGGCACCACAATTATGTTACAATCGTGCTTGTTAATTATGTCCATGTGTGCACATTGCAAGGGGATCTGTATTTGTCATGTTGTGCTGCCAGTTGTGTATGTGAGTCAGTATGTAAAGGAGTGTGTGAGATTGCACAGGCTGGTAGAGGTGGATGTAGTTGGAGTGGGTAGTGTGGTTATGTCAGTATGTGTGCCACTTGCATGGGGTTTTGATGTTGTGTATGTTGTGTGTTGTGTTGCTATGTGCAACATTCAGGTAAGTGTTTTTGTGTGGCGGTAGTTGTCATGATGTGTGTAGTTGTACCTTTGTGTGAGTGTGTTAGTGTAGATGAGTGCGTAGTTGTGTTAGTTATTGTGGTTGTGTTGTGTGTGGGTGTAGTAGCAATGTTGCGTAAATGTTGTGTCATGGATGTATGTCAATGAGTGTGTGAGATTGGACTGGCTAGTAGAGGTGGATGTAGCTGGAGTGGGTAGTGTGGCTAGGTCAGTATGTGTGCCACTTGCATAGGGATCTGATGTTGTGTAAGTTGTGTGTTGTGTTGCTATGTACAACATTCCAGCGAGTGTTGTTGTGTAGCGGTTGTTGTCTTGATGTGTGTACTTGTACCTTTGTGTGTGTGTTGGTGTAGGTGAGTGTGTAGTTGTGTTGGTTGTGTTGTGTGTGGGTGTAGTAGCAATGTTGTATAAATGTTGTGTCATGGATGTATGTCAATGTGTCTTTTTGGCATGTGTGTGTTGTGCAGTGTTGGAATGCCAATGGATAATAGTGTTAATGTGGTGTGTTGTGTTGTGTGTTGTGCAGGTGGACACAGATGGCTAAGGGACAGTGAGTGTGACTTACCTCTATTCCATAGCCATTGTACGAGGTCCATTGGGTCCAGCGATGACCTCCTTCTGTCAGAAAACCGCCACCAATGCACTATCTGCGGGACTGTAACAGCCAAATATGGTTGGCGGGAACCCGCTAGCCTGACGGCTAGGAAGAGCACTCTGTTGTGGCGGTATGCGGCTCAGTCGCAATACAACTAGATATGGAAGGCAGAACATTGTTGACCTGATGCTGTTCTCGGGTCTGTGATGGCGGCAGATTGGCGTTAATACAGATAATTAACAGACAGTTAATAAGATCTAAATCAGACCCTAAGACAGACTATTATACAAAAGCCATAAAGTAATCCAAAGTAAGTTCACCTTCCCATGAAGGGAAGTTCTTTATTTAGCTAAACTGGGAAAGTAGGGAACATTAGTGAAAAGGGAGGCAGGGGTGTCAGCATGAAGAGCCTCTAAAGGCAGAATCCAATGAAGCAAATAAAGATCCAGTCAAGTAAGTGAGAAGCGAATTTTACCACCAGTATATTGTTTTCGGGCAAGAGGAAAAAACATAATCTCTAAAGGGAGCAAGGAAAGCATCTCATAACTAACTCTACAGTTCACTAGTTTAAATGTTAATTTTGTCAAAAATGTTACACCTCTACACCATTCCCATGATGGGAACCAATCAGGATCAAGCATATTATTATAAAGTAACTCAAGTTATTTTCCACAATGAACACACAATGGAGTCTTTGCATCAGGACATTCAGCCCGATATCAGTAGCGAGATGAAACAATTTGGTTAGGATGTTCTCATTCCCCGGTGCACACTCATTATCACTCTTCAAGGAACATACAAAGCTAAACGTACAAATGAAAACTAAAACAAGCAATACATTCAACTAATGTTGGGTGGTACAGCGTGGCTCCTATAATGATAAGGAGGAAATATAAGGAGGAAATATAAATGGCAAGCAGTAAACATGGCAACTGAACATAAGTCAATTTTAAATTGCGGCCTATATTACCCATGGTCAACTTTAACATGAATATCACCCAGTAAATATGTCTGCATTTTGCAGATCAATGTAAATGTACATGCAAAGCATTTAAAAACATCCCATCAGAGTTTAATAAGTGCTTCTTTTCCAATCTATTGTTCTCATGAAGCGTAAACTAACGCTTGGATGGCTCCTCGGTGTACTAATAAACATTGGATTGTACTGATTTTGTACTGGTATTTCTACATCGCCTTTCATACAATTTGTGAAGGCAAAATCTGATTTTGGGTAGCCTGCTTGTAATGTTTATATGGCATTTGATACCCCTGGAGCACGTATGAAGCCTACAGATTTGCATCTGTTTTCTGGATGGCCTTTGGAATGCATGGTTGAAAGTGGATTGTATAAAGAGGGATAGATCATTCTGCACCGTATTTGTTGTCGTAACAGTCATATTTTCCTAAACTTCAGAGATTGATTTCCAACCCCAGCAATTAATGATTGTAACTCTGTAACTGTGCAGCAGTTACTAAGAGAGCCATGTCCCTGTCACATGTCATTTGAATCTGGAACAGCTGAGCAGTATTGTTCGGAAAACTTAAGGGCCTGATTTAAAGATTGGTGGGTGGAATACTCCGTCACAAAAGTGACAGATATCCCATCCTTTTATTGGAAGTGTCTTAGGATATAAAGCTCTTGTAATAAGGAGGACAGGATATCTGTCACATTTCTGATGGATTATTCCTTTCCACCAACTTTAAATCAGTCCTTAAGTCTTCATCTAGTAGTGCACTAGGTTAAATATTTGGAAAAAAGGACAGCGTTTCAGGCCGCTTACTGAATAATGCACAAGATGGTGCTGCTTTGAGTGTGAGTTACTTATGAACTAATAATTGTATTATTTATTTATTAAAGGTAATTTTATAACTTAGACCTAGCCACGAGGGGAGCATAGCTCTTACAGCTTACTAGGAAAGAGATGACAATGCCAAGGTGAAGGGAAAAAGAGGTAATACTTCAATAACTTGCCAGTAATTGCATTAGTCCGAGTACATTTTTGCATAGATTAGTTACATATTGAGGCTGCTGTGCCTGATAGACTAACACATTTGAAAAACAAAACATATTAAAGCTCCTCCCTCCTTCACGACTTTCTGTTTTAGTTGAACTCAATCCCTCTAATAATCCAGTTGGCCTGGTCACAACGGGGCAAGAGGGAAGAGTTAATTCATCTAAGGCGAAAATGTACTCAGAGTAATGCAACTACTGGTATGTAATTGAAACATTACCTCCTCTTTGCATTGTTGCCATGATTAATTACATTTTGGGATGTAACAAGCAGTGACATCAACCAGGACAACTGAGTTTTCATGCTCAACTCAATTTTATTTGGAATCAGACCCTCCTCTATTACCACATAGAAGAAAGTGCATTTGATCCCAAAACCACTTACAGGTCAATTTCCTGCATTGTTGGAGTTTCTGCAGGTCTCCCAATTCTGCACCCATATTTTTTGGCAAGCCAGGATGGAAGCCCCAGAAGGCTCCGCCGAGGACCTTAAGGCATCTGATGTTGCGCCTCACAGCAGTTTCTCCTTCTGCTCTATAGAAAGAAGAAGATCCAAGCAGTTCGAGTTTGCTTGGATGGCAGAAGAAAGGGACCTGAAATGTTACACCAAACATTGTGCCATATAGGCAACATAAATTGCTACCTTCATGAAAATAGAGGTAACCGCAAGAGTCCTCGTGATCGCACTTTCTACATTGCGATCCACAGTGGCTGAGGATGAGTTATTCCCTGGGTTAATTGCCATCCTGTCAAAGGTGCTAGAAGATACCTTAACCTTCAGTTAGGGCAAGCATTTTCTGCAAGAATGAGGACACGTTGGACTGATCTGCTACCTTCCAGTGCCTGAAGATCAGCTCCTTAACCCTCTTATGAAAGGGGCAAAACTAGCATAGGTGGTTTTGCACAATGAGGAAAGAGACCCTCCTCTTCCGGCTGCTCTGATGTCACATCAAACCCCATTGCCTCTGGCATTGTCGAGAATTTGCACCAGGACTTTCCAGATGATGACGTGTGATGACATGTTTGCACCTCAGATGCTGAATCTGACAAGGTGTCAGACCAATCATCCTTGCCCTTAGGTGACTTGGACTTCTTGGTCTTATCCTTAGGCTTGGCAGGCAAAGCCTTAGCAAACTGCCTCTTCAATCACGGACTGGCCATCGGATTCAGTCAAAAATCTCAGACTGCCAGTATAGTGACTCGCGTTTGTTAGGTCACTGATCCTAGGTAAACACCCCTCAGAATCCAAAGATGAGACCAAATACCTTGTCTGTGTGTTCTTTCTGCCCTTCATAATAGCAATGCGCACCTGCCACAGTTGAAGAAAAAACGGAGAACTGCCAGGCCGCCCAAGCGCTCTTAAAACACCCCTTATCCACATACCTGCGCTTCACTAATTCATTATTTGGGCAAATTGGAACTCTCTGTAACACAGTGCTTAGGCAGACACATGATCACCGAAACACCAGGACTTGACCCTTAACTTCAGAGGAAAAGTCTAAGATCTTGACATTAGGGCAAATGATCCACATAAAATGTTAACATGGGCCATAAAAAATCCTTAATTTTAAAGTAAGACTCTTAGGCCCGTATTTATACTCCGTTTGCGCCGAATTAGCGTCGTTTTTTTCGACGCAAATTCGGCGCAAAACGAACGCCATATTTATACTTTGGCGTTAGACGCGTCTAGCGCCAAAGTATGGGCAAATAGCGTAATTTTTCTGCGTGAACGCCTTCCTTGCGTTAATGAGATGCAAGGAAGGCGTTCCCGTCTAAAAAAATGACGGCGACGCAAATGCGTCGTATTTATACTCCCGGGCAAAAATCACGCCCGGGAGGTGGCGGGTCAAAAAACCCCGCATTTGCGCCACTATTTAACGCCTGGGTCAGGGTAGGCGTTAAGGGGCCTGTGGGCTCAAAATGAGCCCACAGGTGCCCTCCCCTGCCCCCAGGGACCCCCCCTGCCACCCCTGCCCACCCCAGGAGGACACCCAAGGATGGAGGGACCCACCCCAGGGACATTCAGGTAAGTTCAGGTAAGTATAATTTTTTATTTTTAAAAAAAAAATTGGGTGGCATAGGGGGGGCCTTATTTGTGCCCCCCTACATGCCACTATGCCCAATGACCATGCCCAGGGGACAGAAGTCCCCTGGGCATGGCCATTGGGCAAGGGGGCATGACTCCTGTCTTTACTAAGACAGGAGTCATTTAAATGGCGTCTGGGCGTCGAAAATAATGGCGCAAATCGGGTTGAGGCGATTTTTTTGCCTCAACCTGACTTGCCCCATTTTAAGACGCCCTAACGCCATTTTCCCCCTACGCCGGCGCTGCCTGGTCTACGTGGTTTTTTTCCACGCACACCAGGCAGCGCCGGTCTGCTAGCGCCGGCTAACGCCATTCCATAAATACGGCGCCCGCATGGCGCTTCAGAATGGCGTTAGACGGCGCTAAATTTTTTGACGCTAAACTGCGTTAGCGCAGTTTAGCGTCAAAAAGTATAAATATGGGCCTTAAGATCTTCATCACGGGGCAATAGTTACTATTTCAATTTCCATCAACGGCGTTTACATTTTAAAAAAGGGCCGCTCTGCGTCTTTCACCTGTTTCATCACTTCACTCCGGAGGCATGGGGGTGTCCACTGCTTGTCTCTTCCCCCGAAAGATCCAGTGAGACAGGAAACACAAAGGAAAGGCTCAGCGTATGTCCCATCTAGCGGACCGTATCAGAGGGTTCTAGAGAAGCCGCTCCTGGTCCTGCAAGCTCACGGATGCAGATGCTTAGCTTTAAACATGTAAAAGAAACCTTAAATCCTTTTATAAATAAAAATAAACGTAGCACTGAAGTCGCTGCTTGCTAGCGACCCTTTAGGTGTTCTAAAAAGCTTAAAATAAAACAGGATGTGTTGAAGAAGGAAGGGCTTTAATACATTTTGTTTTTTCAATGTCATAAATGTCTCAAGAGATAATTCATCTAGGCCAAAATGCTACTACGAGGTAATTTGAAGACAGAGCAAAGTATGAGTGAGCCATTCCAGAGTGATTGATAAAGGAACATAGGGCCATATGTACAAACATTAGGAGCCGCCATTTAGTAATTTTGCAATTTATATTGAATCGTAAGTAGGAAACTGCAATTCCTAATGTAAGAAAACGTACAAATTTCAGATGGCAGTTCCTAATAGGATCACAAACAGACCTACCTCTTGAATATTAATGATGTTGGTCACAAAGGAGTTGCAGCTATCGATTGTGGCCTGCTGGGGTCAGCAGACTACCATATTTGTGACTGCTTGCTAAAAAAGTAATCTTTTTAGGGTTGTGCCTGTGTAGCATGCGCTTGCGCATGCATATCGCTTGCGAGACGCTGTAGTAGTTAGAAAAGGGATCAGAGCCCCACCCATGTCACGTCAGTGTCTCATTGGTTCGTGGGCTTGCCTTTTAAAATCTGCTTGCTTTCATTAGTGGAAGGCATGCATACGTCATGCCTCTTCCGGTGTTTAGCCCTCCTCTAGTGCGGCGACCAAGTACTAAAAACATATGAGGCTTGCTGTTTTCAGTCTGGTTTGTGGACTACTTTTTCTCTTTTTTCGCAGCATGATTGCGCTCGTTTTTTTCTCCATTTAATGAGGCAAGAAAAGTCCGGTTGGGAGTTTACAACTGCTAATCGCTCTAACTCGGAGAAATGTGAGTCCCGTTGCATTGCAAATGCTTGTTTTCAATGCAGCATGTTTTCCTTAAAAGGAAAATGGAATGCAATTCAAAAAACAAAATGAAAAGTTTAAGTTTCATATTTTAATAGCAGGCAGTGGTCCACCACTGCCTGCTCTTAAAAAATATTTGTTTTGACATTCAAAAAGGGGAAAAGGTCCTGTGGGAACACCTTCCCATTTGCAAATGCTTCCCACCACCCATGAGGTCTCTGTAAAAAAATGTATGTTTTGGGACTGTAATTCGATCTCAAAACATTCATACATAGCACTGCAATTCAGTACACTGAAGGGATGCCCTAAACACGGCCCTTCCAAATATTGACTTGCTAAACACAAATTGCGATTAATAACATGTTACAGAATTACATTTTGTATTTTGTACACATGAAATAGCATTTTTGCTGTCAGAAACGGCCTGTGCTTCTAAGAATCAGGCCGTTTTCGACCACAAAAATGTTTTTGAGCACATGGTCCATAGCGAAGGGTAGGATTAGTTTTTAAGATAAAATTGAATCAGGTAAGTCATGAACTTTCTTCAGAAGGAAAGCAGGTCAGTATTACTCGTCACTCCATTTACCGGCGGTATAAAGCCATGGCGGTATAAAGCCATGGCGGTCCCGGCGGTCGTAATCTGGCAGGGCAGCGCTGAGGATTTCGACTCCCTTTACCGCCAGCCTTTCCATGGCGGGAGACACCACCATGGAAAGGCTGGTGGTAAGGCGACTCGGGGGCCCCCTGGGGGCCCCTGCACTGCCCATGCACCTGGCATGGGCAGTGCAGGGGCCCCCAGGCATAGCCCCATTGTGCATTTCACTGCCCGAATTTCGGGCAGTGAAATGAGTCACGGCTGCTACTGTACCCGCTGCAGATCAGCACTGCCGCCAGCTCTATTACGAACCGGCAGCAATGTTGATGTGACTTTTCTGGTGGGCCAGCAGATGGGAACACTGTTAACGTCCGCTGGCCCAGCAGAAAAGTTGAAATAGGGAGCCAGACATACCACCAGAAATGGCAGTATTCTGACGCCCGCAGCCTCAGCGGTCTTCTGGGAAGACCGCTGAGGTTGTAATGAGGGCCATAGGGCCGTATTTATACTCTGGTTGCGCCGAATTTGCGTCGTTTTTTTCGACGCAAATTCGACGCTAAACTAACGCCAACTAACGCCATATTTATACTATGGCGTTAGACGCTTCGGGCGCCAAAGTGCCCGGAGTGTGCGTCATTTTTTAGCGTGAACCCCTTCCTTGCGTTAATGATATGCAAGGGAGGCGTTCCCGTCTTAAAAAATGACTCCCAGGCCTTTACGTGGTATTTATACTCCTGGGCAAAAATGACGCCCAGGAGTGGGCGTGGCCAAAAACGGCGCATTTGCGCCGCTTTTTAACGCCTGGGTCAGGCATGGCGTTAAGGGACAAGTGGGCTCAAAATGAGCCCAGAGTGCCCTCCCCTGCCCCCAGGGACCCCCCCTGCCACCCTTGGCCACCCCAGGAGGACACCCAAGGATGGAGGGACCCATCCCATGGACATTAAGGTAAGTTCAGGTAAGTTTTTTATTTTTTATTTTTTGTGGCATAGGGGGGCCTGATTTGTGCCCCCCTACATGCCACTATGCCCAATGACCATGCCCAGGGGACAGAAGTCCCCTGGGCATGGCCATTGGGCAAGGGGGCATGACTCCTATCTTTACAATGATAGGAGTCATGTTGATGGGGGATGGGCGTCGAAAAAAAATGGCGCAAGTCGGGTTACGACGATTTTTTCGACGTAACCTGACTTGCCCCATTTTAAGACGCCCATACGCCATTTTCCCCCTACGCCGGCGCTGTCTGGTGTACGTGGCTTTTTTCCACGCAAACCAGGCAGCGCCGGTCTGCTTGCGCCGGCTAACGCCATTCCATAAATACGGCGCCCGCATGGCGCTTCAGAATGGCGTTAGACGGCGCAAAATTTTTTGACGCTAAACTGCGTTAGCGCAGTTTAGCGTCAAAAAGTATAAATATGGGCCATAGTGTCCTGGCCTTTCCTGCTTGACTGCCACATTGACACATCACCTATCATGCACAGTGATGTGTTTCCGCTCTGCAAATGAGAGGAGAGTGCAGTGGGGAGGTTGGCAGGGCAGGGAACTTGAGTCTTAAGTGAGAGAACTAGAGGATACTGCACTTGCCCCTCCCACAGAAGAAAATCAATTTCATGTTGTTTCAGGCATAACCATTCTGTTAACCAACAGGAACAATTATGTTGAATGGCGAAGACTGTATTAATCTAATATAAATAGATACTTTTGGGAATGGTAACTGACTCTGTTTAATGCAACTTCTTCCTATGTCTTGCACTGACGACGAGTAGGCTCAGAAATCAGATATTCGGCCTCTCATCTCAGTGTTTCCTTGAAGTTTCCAGACTATATCATTGCAAGACAGGAACGTCATAGACCTCAATTGAAAACAACACGCCTGCTTGCTAAAAGTGAGCCAAATACTTCTAGAACTAATGGGGAAAATACTGTGAAATCTATACTGGTGCTTCAGGCATTGAAAACAAAAGGCTTCTCATGTGCGTTTTGATGCATTGCATTATATCCGATGCGTGTGATATTATCTTATAATGTGAAGAGACTGAGAGAGCTTCATAAGATGAAACTGCTGCAGTGCCCACAGCGGTCTTCTTTCCTCCTTGCGTTCAGAAACCCCAAGCACTCTGGTGAGGCACCATACCTTATTCCACCACTAGAAGTCGACTGGACCTTGGGCCTCTGTGAGTAGTGTAATAATCAGATTCATATATCACAAATCAATAACGTAGAAAGCATAACACTTCAACACCATGACCAATTTAACCATAAAACAAACTTCAGACTGGGTAACGTTTCAAAGCTTTATTGCAACCAGAACACTAATGTAACGTAAATGGTGCACAAAACTAAACTAAGTAGCTTAGACTAAAATGTTGAAAGAGATTAAGCCTACCAAACACCAATGCTGTTAAACATTCCATTGATTTCAAAGCAGATGATGGTGACATCAGTAAGACATCAAAGATCAGTTAATAACATTTAGTTTCAGAGCTGGGCCATCCTTATTTCTAACACACATTTTGACTTGCATATGTGGGAATGGGCTAATACATATTGGCAAAACTAAAGAAAAGACAAAAACAATTTGGAAAAATCATCTAACTAGGGTAACTTTCTATAAAAAGACACTGGTGTAATTATCTAAACTGAAAAGGAAACCACATTTAGTTTATACCTCTCTTCATGGGACAGCAGGCAGTGAAGTTTTGTCAAAAAGATCATTCACTCCTACACAGCATCTGTAGACAGCAGCAACATGACCGTACAGAACACGGACTGCACATAGGAAGGATCAGCAGTCAGAATTGATTGGGCATATTAGTACTGAACAGCATAAACATCTAAGGCAATTAGAATTTAGGAAGCTCATAACATGAAGTTCAAATATGGTAGAAGGCTCCTAGAGAAGCAGGAGGTGTGGAGATGACAGCAGCAACCTTCACAAGAGTCTAGCAGACTCTCTGACCGACAGACTAACTAAAACTTTGAAAGGTCTCTCCCTAACTAGAAATGTCCAGGCGTTTGGGATTGGTTCTCCAGGTGGGCTCATCGTATGCTGAAGGATCAATATCCAATAGGATTTCCACACACCCATCAGATTTGCAACTTTTCTTGATTTTCTCAGAGAAAATACATGATCATCTCGATGAATTCATACAGTTCTGCCAAAATATTACATTTTCTCATTTGTTGTAACAACTGGATCTTTTCTCATGGTATACACGATCAGTTGAACGATTCTCATACGAAGTTATAAGGCTTCCTGTCTTGTTCGACAGCTAGAACAAATACTGTTATTTTGATAATGTCAAAACTTGTTCTCAATCTCTTAGACAATAGGACACTCAATATCATGTCAGCAACCTAAGGGACAAATTCAGGTCAGAGGAAACAGAATAAACAAGTATTTTTCCTCTACTGCTGCAGAAATGAATCTTCAGGCCTAGTTCAGCTTAGAAAGCCTAAATACACAATAATACAACTAATTCACATAAAATCTTTTGCACACCTTACAATTTAAATCAAATATACAAAGCATAGTATTTATTTGCAATAATTATTCATGACATATTAGAAACAATTTAAATGTGCATTTATTTCTCTGCACACATATAAGCTCACGTTAATACATTCCATTTAAATCAATATAAGTATGATTAGTTTGTGTTCATTTAATACCTCAATTTGAATATTCATCTAATAAAATTCGTTCAATGTTAATTCATGTCAGTAGCTGACTTGAATATTAATGCACAATATCTTTTATGTTAAAACACAATGTCAAATACAAATGGAGGCCACATTATCCACTATATTTCAAACGTGCACATTTTACATTTTGTTTTGCTTTCTGTTAGGTTTTTAAAGGAATGTTAATTAGTCACAATATGCTACTGTCTATGTCACTAATATATTAGTTAAAGTTGATCCCTCCCAGTCCCTACTCTGACGGCATTTTGTGCGGTCACAAAAGGATATTCTCATTTACAATTAGACAATTCAAAATCGTGTAGTCTGATAACAAGTCTAGGTCTGCAGCAATCATCAGTTCTCTTCATAGTTTGGTAATATCTGTTTCTCATATTTTCCATTTCAATTTCTTCACTTCTCTGTCAATTCTGTACTCTTTGCCTCTTCCAGAAATTGTAAAACTTGTAAAATCCAAGTCCACAAATTATGCACACTATCACAATTAATAAAGGTTTCAGGATCGTTCTCATAAATCCATTTCCCAACTCTCAAACCCAAAATCCTACTTTAGAAAATCCTTGACCTAATTATTCCCAAATATTTGTCTGGTTCAGGTCATTCAAGTTATTTTTCAGACTTGTAAAATTTGATAAGTATATCCTTACTGTTATCAGGTATGCAAGCACAGCAGTGTTGAGTCTTTAAAGCCCGACAGACTCCGCCTTCCTTTCCTAAAAGGATGTCTAACGCAAAGCGATTCTGCAAAACCATAGATCTTACCGCAACCATTTCCGTGTCTATTAGGAGCATTGCACCTGCAAAATCAGTTGACATCTTATCTATAATCCTTGATAACTTCCTTATCTTAATGTCATTTGGGTTCACACCTACTTATGGAATAAAGGCTCCAAAAATATATCCAGTAATCTCTAAACTACTTGCTCCTCTTTTAATCCTCATTTTAGGTTTCTCATTCCCTGCTGGAATGTCAATGCTGTCCACTTGGTATATTTTCTGACAAAACACTGCTAAATTACATGTGCCATACCAACTTTTTGGTAACCTGTAGTAGGCACTCTTTCCACAAATGTAATATACACCAAGCACAGTGGGGTCTTGTCCATTTAACTTAAAATCCCATTCACTCATAAACAAAAACACATGTCTGCATTCACTCGTACCAACAAATCTAATGTCAGCTTTTTATTGCAGCCTATATATACAAAGCTTCCCTACATGTTGCCAATCTAAAGCTGTATCCTTGTGTGTCAGATGTGTGTGTGAACTGATTTTTTCTTGTAATCATATGAAATGATATTCTTTTCTATCTTTTCTTTCATTGCTTTTCTTCTGCCATCTACTTGATTAATGAACTCCTTCTCTACCTGTGTAAGAAGACATGCCAGGTTATTCCAGTGTGCATATGCTGTACCAAACGTTAGTGTGGGTTTGAAGAATCCATCTACTATAGCTATATTCTGAGCCTTTGCAATGATGCTCAAATGCTGATTAATGGGAACAAAAGAGAAAACCAAGATGAAGTTTGAATAAAAATACTGAATGTATTGTTGATTATATAAACGTGTTACAATAAGCTGCAACTAATGCCATAGGTTAGCGGTAAGCTATGATAGGTGATTCCTTCTTGTACTGATGAAGGAATTTGTGTACACACATAACAGTCACACTCATTGTATCCACATACCCATACAACAAACTATAATAAACATTGTAAGACAAATGTCCCTTTGTGTCATCTAAATAAAGCAATCTCTCATTCTTATATAACTTATCCCGCTTAGATGATGTTATTCTCTGCACTGGAGTTGCTGTGCTTTGCATCTCTCCTTTCATTGAAACACTCATTCCTGCAATCAATCAAATGTGAGAGAAAAAAAGAAAAAGAAAAATTCAAAGCAAAAGCGTACAAAAATAAAATCCAAAGCAGCTTTTCAAAAAGTATTTTTGCACTTATTTACAACAGTTCTCGATCTTCTATATAGTTCATCAAGTTTCAACTAAGATTCTCAAAAAATAGTTCAAATGTTTGTTTTTAATATACCATAGTTTGATGATTGCTTATTGTCACTTCCAGTGTGTAATGTCTCTTTTGATTAATTGGCAAGGTTATTTCAAAACTCACTTCAAACGCAATTTAAAGTTCCAGAAAGTTTAACTGAATCCTCACAGTCAAAACATAAGACCATAAAGTCGTTCTCCCATTCATTTGTGACAAGGTAGATCCATTTAAGTGAATAGTTTTTGTGGCTTGAAATTATTTTCCTATTTTTCTCCTCACAGTACCCATTTCACCTTCACTTTGATTCAGCTCTTCAGCTGCTTCTGTTATCATTGGGAGTTTGTCAGCAAACAGTTAAGGTGTGGATGCAGGCCATTGATCTTTTACAGTTCTCATTTTGGGTGCAATTGGACTCACAACGTTTGCTGTGTTGCCAGGAGTCAGTTGGCTTTGACTTTTCTCTCCTGCACCTTTGTTTGCATTCAGAATGTTTGTACCTTCACCATTTAGCATGAACTCCTCTACAGCCACTTGTTCAGTCCTCACAGCTTGGTCAATCTGAACCCCTTCTTCTTCAGCATTCACTCTTCAAGGATCAGACTCTATATTTCCAAGAGGACATGGAATCTTGAGTGTGTGGCTTGCATGATTCCAGTTCAGAAGGCTAGCACACTTCACAGCTGTTGTCGTCACCAAGATGATTTGATACGGTCCTTTCCACCTTGGCTCTAGGCAAGTCTTCCTTACATGTTTTCTTATTAGGACCCACTCACCAGTATTCAAGCCGTGGCACTATTTTGAGCCCTTTGAACTGTTGCTGCTTCAACCTGATGAGATTCAGAGCGAACCACATCAACCAGACAGTTGCAATAATTCAGCACTAAGTCACCTGTTATGCTCACACATGCATTTGCAGGTACTGCTTGTAACCTCATTGTATGCCCCATAAGGATTTCATGTGGTGACAGTCCTGTCTTCCTGTCAGGGGTGCTACGCATGCTCATCGGGCAAGTGGCAATGAATCGGGCCATTTCAAAGTAGAAGCACAAAGCTTTGCCAATCGAGCTTTCAGGATTCCATTCATATGTTCCACCAATCCAGATGCCTTTGGTCTGTAACTGCAGTGTAATTTTTGCTCACTGTTGAGTGCTGCACTCAACAACTTTATGATCTCATTATTAAAATGAGTTTCTTGATCTGAGTCAGGAAGCCAAACCCTGGTATTAGTTCCCTGAGCAGCCTAGCTACAGTAAGACTCTGATTCCTATGTATTGGATAGGTGTCTATCCTGTGGGCAAACACACACACGATAACCAACACATACTTCAATTCATTGCAAGCAGGCATCTCAATGAAATCAAGCTGCATTCCGCTAAATAGACTTCCCAATCTTTTTTGGGATCCATTGGCGACAGTAGCTCACCATGCCCGAAAACATTCTAACACCTCTCTGTGTAATTGGGGATTCAGCTGCATAATAGTTGCAACTCTCTGTGGGGGCACTTTCCTTCCACCTTTCTCAGTTTTGTGACCCAAATATCTTACTTCCTTCTGGCAATAATATAATTTAGTGGGGGAAACCTTATGGCTATTTTCGCCCAAATGATTTAACAATGCTATGGTGTCATGCCTGCAAGCTTCATGTGTATTGGATGCAGTCATCAGATTATCAATATGTTGCACTAAAGCTAACTAAAATGGCATGATTAGGGACTCTAGATTCTTTTTCAGGATCCAATTCTGAAAACCCCTGTGGAGTGTGGCTCCACGAATGCACATGGTTGCTGAATGTGAACAAAAAAAGGAACTGACTATCCTCATGTGAGGGCAGGGAAAAGAACGCTTGTGACAAATCAATTACAGAAAACCATTCTGCTTCACATGGGATTTGAAATAAAATTACTGCTGGATTTTGCATCATGGGACAACAAGAAACCACAATTTTATTCACCTTTCTCAAATCCTGTACTATGCCGTATTTCCCGCTTGACTTTTGCAATCACATAATTGGAGAATTACACAGGCTACCCATCACTTCTTTTAAAACTCCCTGTTCGACAAAGTCTGCAATTACTGGAGTAATTTCTTCAGTCACTTCTGGAGTCACGTTATACTGTGGCGTTCTAGAAAAGACTGCACTTAGTTTTACAGTTACTTTGACTGGCTCAACCCCTTGTATGAGTCCATTATCTTTTCCAGAGAGATCCCAAACTCTCAATATTACTGTGTCTTGTAATTCATCAGGCAAGTCTCTAACTGTCATGACGGGAAACAATTCAATTAGGGGATACATCTTATAAATTTGGCTGGACTTTTCATCATCACTGTTCATTTGAATTGCTATCCCTTCATGAGTACAAGTGATGGAGCATTTTAATTTTCATAACAAGTCTTTTCCTAACAGACTCACAGGGCTTGAATTGCAGACTACAAATTGGTGCAAATCCTCAAATGTTCCTATTTTGACTGGGGTTCACCAAATGCTCATTTACTACTACTACTACCTGAACTGTCCTTCCTGAAAGGGGCACATAAGGGACTTCTGCAGTTCTGACAGTGGAATGAGTTGCTCCAGTGTCGACCAGAAATGAAACATTGTGACCCATAACATTCACCTTAATAAGGACGACGCTGATCTACCGCCAATGTGGCAGCCAACACACATTCTTCCTCTTCTGAACTCTCACTCAAATATTCTACACACACTACATCATCACTGAAATCCATTAATGGGTATTGTGTGATCAACTGATTTACATTTGCATTTGCTCTTTTGTTTGTGTTCTGCTAGGAACCACTACCTGTTGCTGTGGCATCAGGGCTTGTTGAATCTGCATCTGTGTGGTCTGAATATGTTGTCGAGCAAAAATGTACTTGTTGCTGGGGAACATGCATTTGTACTGCTCCAGTAAGAACATTCAGTTTTTGATTTTGAAACTGACTGTTGTCAACCATCTGTGCAACACCACCATCTTGCACCAAATTATTTAGATCATTACATGGACACTCCCATTCCCAGTGTCCAATGTTGCCACACGCATGACAAGGAAGCATTCTCTTGATATTTTGAACATCAGCCACACTGAAATTTGTATTTGCTCAAAACTCCATGACCTTCACCTCTAAACTGAGGCACCATATTGCCTTGCTGTTGTACTTCCTGCATTGCTCTGTGTTCTGGGCAGATTTCATTTGCATCACCATTGCCTTCTCCTTCAGTCTTTTCTGCTTTAGTTCAATTTCATTACTACAGTATTTTGCATATTGCAGCAGTTCATCGATCAGTTTTCCCTGCCAGCAAATCAAATGATTCTGAATCATATTGTTAACTGCAGCCTTCAATCCTTGACACATCTGAATACAAAATTAATCATGTCTCTTGGTTCAATAATCTCTGTACCACTGTATTGTTTAAATGCCTGCAACAGCCACTCATAATAAGCATGAACAGACTCTTTTGACTCCTGAGCTGTCAGGTCAAACCTCTGTCAATCAACATCTTTGGGCGCACCTGTTACTGCATCCCTTGGCGGCTCTCAAATTGGGCAATCAACACTCAACTCACAAATCTGCTGACACCACAATTTCAAATAAAGTGTACAAATCTTCCTACAAACATTTTGCAAGCTTGACAAACCTCTCTGTCTGCTGGTACCGTTCCACTGGTTTCTCTATCAACTTCAGGTAATCATTAGTAAATGACAATGTGTCACTTCTGCTCCATGGTACATTAACAAAATTTCCTCCTGGAATTTGTCTCATTGGCAACATTATTACTGCTCCCTCAGCCTGCTATACACCATTTGTAGATGCATTTGTGTTTTTCTTCTGTTCTCATTTTGTTGCCCATCTGTCTTCCCATTTATCTAGTGCTCTTCATGTTTGGGTGCTCTGAATCAATTCTTTAGTGTGAATTTTCATACCAGGTGATCTCATGTTTGCAATGTCTCTAGAATCAAATTCTAACTTGTAACTTCATTTTAACTGCTTAGATTTATTCATCTCTATTTCATACTTCTCTGCCAAATAAGCTAATTTCCCTAGATCTGTTTTGCTCGAAGTGTAACATCCTTGCACATGAAGCACAGTTAATTTTCATTGTAAGAATCTAATCTGTCCAATTCAACCGTTTCCTCAATCATTTCATTCAATTCCAATTTTAAGACATGTTCAATGTCTTCTCTTCTTTCGATGTATTTCCTGAAATGGATACACCACTCAAAGTATCTAACCATTGAGTTAGTTGTTGAGCTGTCAATCCTTGTAAGCTAATATTATTACTATTATCTCGAGGTGTAAGCTTGAGCTCTAGAGCCAGCACAGATGGACCTATTGAGCATGGGGGACAAGTCATATCAAATGATGGACCTACTCTACCATATGTCTGGTTTGAACCAAAAGAATTCACAGGGGTCATGGCTTGCACAGTAGTGCTCAGTTTCTCCATCTCTGCATTAGTTTCAAAAGGAGAATGCATTGCTGATACTTGATTTGAATCTGTGAAACACTCTCATTATTACCCTGGGCATACGACGGGGCAACTGCACCTATTGTTACAGGAAGTGCCAATGCATCTGGTACTGACACATTCATTTGACAGGATGGTAACATCACTCCTTTACCTTGGCCAGTTAATATTGTACCAAAAGTCTGATTCAACTGATATGGGGCAACATTCTTTCGTGTCGTTACCGGGGAATACATAGGCATTGTCAGTCTCCGGTTCACAAACAGTGCAGGTGTCTGTACATTAGGTGTTGACTCAAATTGAGTCACTCCTGGATTCTGAATTGACTGTGACAAACTGGAACTGTGACATTCTGAAATGTACTAACATTTGGAAATGTCAGGTAAACTGCTGGCACCTGTGCAACATTAGCCGTAGGTACATTTGGAGCTGTCTGAACCTGACTTTGTACAACTGGAGCTATAGATATACTCAGGACTACATTCTGAGTTCAACTGCATTACATGGTGGGAGATGATTCTACAACAACTGAGTTATAAATTCATCATCTGAATCACTCTTGGTGGATGCTACCCTTGCGTGTTCCTCTGACTTCTGCCCTAAATCTTTTGCGGGTTTCTTCTTAGCTTTAGCTCTGACACTTCCATCACTTTTCTGTGTTACTGTTGGGAATAATTTTATTGCATGTAATGTATCTGCTCTCCATAGTCTCTGCTCTTCATCCCATCTAGCTTCTGCTATCGTCTTTTCTGCTTTCCTCATTCTGCTCTCAAATTTCTGAGCCTCTGCCTGTCTCTCAATTAATTTCCAAATGGCAAGTGCTTTGAATTGTGCAAGTCTAGGAAGGGGTTTTGATTCATACAACACCCTCCTCAGATTCTCCAATAATCTAAAATGAAACAATCTGTAACAGGGAAAAGCTAAGTAACCCTCCTTCTCAGTTATTTTGCACCATGGATTTACACAAAGACTCGCCAAAATTTCATCAACCTCTACACTTTCACCAAAAGCAACTCACGGTGTTAAAAATCCAACTCCCCTCCCCATAAGGCAAAACCGTAACTCTGCTACCAAAACTGCTGCAGCGCCCAGGGAGGTCTTCTTCCCGCCTCAGGTTCAGAAACTGCAAGCACTCTGCTGAGACACCATACCTTGTCCCACTACCTGATGTTGACTGGATCTTGGGCCTTAGTGAGGAGTGTGATAATAGGATTAATTTATCACAATTCAATAACATAGAAAACATAACACTTCATCACCATGACCATTTTAACCATAAAACTCCAAACTGAATAATATTTCAAAGTTTTATTACAACAAGAACGCTAATGTAACGTAAATGGTGTACAAAATTAAGTTATAAACATACATGAAAACTGTAGGCTGACTAAAACGTCGAAAGAGATTAAGCCTACCAGACATCAATACTGTTAAACATTCCAGATCCTTTCTCATGGTACAAAAATTGAGATGAACTCAACATCTATTCAGCAATCTAAGGGAAAGATTCAGGTCAGAGGGAAACAGAACAAGTAATTTTCCTCTACTGCTGCAGAAATGAATCTTCAGACCTAGTTCAGCTAAGTAAGCCTAAATACATATTAATACAATGAATACACATAAAACCTATTGCACACTTTACAGTTTAAATCAAATATGCAAAGCAAATTATTTAATTGCAATCATCATTATTAGACAGCACATTAGAAACAATTTAAACATGCATTTATTGTTCTGCACACATGTAAGCTCAGGTTAATAATTTCCACTTAAATCAGTATAAATATGATTAGTTCATGTTCATTTAATACTTCAATTCTAATATTCATCTAATAAAATACTTTTAATGTTAAATGATGTCAGTAGCTTGTTTGAATTTAAATGCACAATATCTTTCATGTTAAAACACGATGTCAAATACAAATGGAGGCCACATTGTCCAGCATAATTCAAACATGCACATTTTACATTTTGTTTTATTTTCTCTGTTTGGCTTTTAAATGGAGGATAATTAGTCACCATATGCTAACTTCTACGCCACTAATATATTGGTAAAATGTGATCTCTCTCAATATGAAGTGTAGTCTGATGGCCTGTTTTTGTCTTCTAGAGAATGTTGGCTATGAGTGATACCTTTTCTACTTGACATTGCAAAGACTCACTGAAACCACTGACTCTTTTCACAAGGCTAAGGGAACATGTTCAACTCTTTGCTGCCCAGAACTACAACGGTGATGAGGCCCTCCACTCTCAAATCTTTGATTGCTTTGAGTTTACTGCTACAAAAATTAGATGACATCCTTGCCATGGGCATAACATATCACACTTTTGAAAGCTGAATGGAAACCATAAGTAGTCTTATACTCGAAAATGAAGTTGTATAAACGATCAAACCTGTTGAATGTATGAGACTTGCTGAAAATGACTCCAGATGCAGGTGCTCTTGCTGAGGCTCTGCCTTCGACATTACAGTGGGTGCCCTGCCTCTCAAAGCATGTAATAACTGCACCATGAAGGGCCATTTCCAAAACATGTGTAGAAGCTGGCCATCAGCAAGTGACTCCCTTATGATTAAAGTGACAGAATTGGCTGTATGCCCCAAATAACCATCATCACTTGACTCATCATCAACAGCTTCAGAATAGTCCAAGAAAAGCTGATTCCCCTGCATCAGAAGTAGTGGTCTGACTAAATACAATGAACTATCAGACTGTGTGCCCAACATTGATGTCAGTAGAAATTTGATTTCTTCCCTAGTGGGCCTGGGAGCCATCATCAATGTTATGACCAACAGGGACTTTGCTAAGCTTAATCTTCTGCCAACCAGCATGCACATTTATGCAAATGGCTTTTAGGAAACCACTCAGGTGCTTTATCATATCTCTCTCTCTCTCTCTCGTTCTCTCTCTCTCTCTCTCTCTCTCTCTCTCTCTCTCTATATATATATATATATATATATATATATATATATATATATATATATTTGCCAGTAGCAATCAATAGGTAGGACCATGTTTCCAAAGGAAAAGCGTTTTTTGACTTGCCTATATTTTTGGCGCCGTTCAACAGAACTTCACAAAATTTTCCAAAAGAATTGTGCCAATGATTTTTGCTGCAAATCTAACATTTCAGGGTGATCCGTCAAGTGGGGGCTGAGAAAAAGGGGGAAGGGGTAAAGAAAGAGCGTTTCCCATGTTAATTCCCATAGGAGTTTTGAACACAACCACAGCCCGAACCACTGGACGGAATTATACCAAATTGGGCAGAAAGCTGGATTTTAGTCTGCAGATTGTGCTTTTTGTTATTTGGTGTAAATCCGTTCTAGTTGTTGAGAAATTTAAGGAAATCCAAATTAGTATATCTAGGGCCACAGATCCTCCCCGACAAGATCACTAGAATAACAAGCTTGTGCAGAGAAATGCAGAGCTATGATTAGCTGCCAACACTTTCACCAGGAAGTGTTGGCAGCCATTTTAGGAATTGGTTTCAGCCGAGTCCCACAACAGAACATTAAAAAAAAAGAAGAGGGGGCAGGGAAGGAATACCCTGACCCCTAAACTTGTTCTTGGGGTCCCAGAGGAACTCCGACAAAGCAAAAAAGCATTTTTTTTAAACTAATGTTTGATGTGAATCCACTACATTTGCAAATTTGTGGCAAATGTGAACAAAAGCCAAGCATAATCTACTGCACTTGTTTTTATTTAAGCCCCGGGTGGGTCAGGACCTGGGCCATGCTGTGCTTTTTTTTTTTTATTGGAGGGGGCACATGGGGCCACCGTCCAAGGGCTTATTTATGCCCTGAGGACCACCACCTCCCAGGGCTTAATGTAAATATTATGCAAGGGGACCGCGAGGCTGCTGCGCTCCGGGTACCACCACCCTCCAGGGCAGAAAATGTTAATTGTAACAGGGGGGTCCTGGGAATCCCCCATGGCCTGAGGACTGCCCCCTCTCTGGGGCTTAAAGATAATAGTATGCCTGAGTGCTCCTGGGGCTACTAAATAGCCTCCCTGGGGCTGAACTGACACGTTGGAGGGGGGCCGCATGGCCCCCCTCATGGAGCCAAAAATTGGCCCTGGGGACCAGCACCCCCCAGGGCAGGCTCCTGCTATGTCCTGGGGTGCCCACACCCGGGACTTAGCTGTTTGCTCTGACTTGGCAGGAGCTTTGACAGCTCCCGCTAGGTCAGAGCAAACACTCTGCTTCCAGCAGGCAAGAGCTGTCAAAGTGATCTCGCTCACTGGATGCAGAGATTGTATCTCTTTCCCTGCCTGCAAAGTACCCTGAGGGGCACCCAGGAGACATGGCTGGACCCCAGGGGATAGGGTCTCCGGGGCTGAAATTGGCCTCGGGAGGTGGTGTGCGCAGACCCCCCTCCCCCATTGAATAGTGGTGGGCCCTGGGGTATTGGGTCGCCGGGTCCAAAATCAGGTGGGGCAGGCGGGCCACACAGCCTCCCTCCAGGACCCTGATCATTGAACCAACGAGGAAACACTTATTAACTAACCAGCAGAAAGTACTCCAGTTAGGAAGACATTTTGTGCAAAACCTGGTGGATGAACGAGCAGATGAGTTTTTATTCTGGCCAAGATGTTCATTTCACAGAAATTAAACCTCAACAGGAAGCACTTACAATTATAAACACAGCAGATGCCCCAGCTGAGCTTCACTTCTGTAAAGGACAAATTATCCTAACTCCTAGGCTTGGTGAAGGAAAAGCAAGTGTGTTTAAGGAAAAGCAAGTGTGTTTACTTGGCGATTCCATATTGTTCTGCTTTCCCTCTTATCTCATAACCGAGCTTACAGAACCTCTCTGGAATGCACTTCTGAGTTTAAAGAAGACATTTATTGTTTTATAGTTCTCCACCACGAGTTCCTGAGAGACGAAATTAGTAGATTGGAAGCACACGTTAAAAAGTAGTCGCAGCAATGAAAGCAAAGTATATCAACATACTTCTCAGTTGCAATGTACACAGCAAATAGATGTGATTATATCATAGCATAACTTCAAAGCAAAGCATAAAAGTCAAAATTAATCACTGTATGGGCGAGCCGGTAGGGCCTATATTCAGCTTCATCTTTCTGGGGTCTGCAAGTTGATGACTCCGGTCAACTGCAAGAAAGAGATTCTCTACCCAAACGGGAGACAGGCAACTGACGTCTAGTTCCTGTCTGAAGTCAAGGCAGATTCAATCTACCTCTCTGTAGCCCAGAGTCATCCTTAAAAGCAAACTCAGTGTGAGAGCCGAAGAACCTTGGAGGGTGGCCAATTCTCCCGAGCCCCCGCTCTCAGACTGGATTGCGAGGTAAACACAAAATCTACATGCTCTTATCAGCTAAGGTCTGGTGTGAAGAAAACAGATTGGTCCATCTTGTGGAAAAACACAGCTTGGAAAAACACAGCTCATCTGCAATGTCTCAACTATAATGTCTAACCCCACGTTAAAGCCAATAGGCAGCTAACCTAAATATCAAATGTAATGTCTAATGTCATGTCAAAGCTAATAGGCAGCTAAACTGAATACAGAATGTGATGGCTAATGCCATGTCAAAGCCAATAGGCAGCTAAACCAAATACAGAATGTAATGTCTAATGCCATGTCAAAGCCAATAGGCAGCTAAACTGAACAAAACATACAGGGGGTCATTCTGACCCCGGCGGGCGGCGGTTGCCGCCCGCCTGGCGGGAACCGCCATTTGGCCACACCGCGGTCAAAAGACCGCTGGTGCCATTCTGACCTTCCCGTTGGGCCGGCGGGAAGGAGCCCTGCAACACAGAAGCCGGCTCCGAATGGAGCCGGCGGTGTTGCGGGGGTGCGACGGGTGCAGTTGCACCCGTCACGCTTTTCACTGTCTGCTAAGCAGACAGTGAAAAGCTTAATGGGGCCCTGTTAGGGGGCCCCTGCACTGCCCATGCCAGTTGCATGGGCAGTGCAGGGGCCCCCAGGGGCCCCTAGACACCCGTTACCGCCAGCCTCTTCCTGGCGGTGACAACCGCCAGAAACAGGCTGGCGGTAAGGGGGTCAGAATCCCCATGGTGGCGCTGCTTGCAGCACCGCCATGGCGGATTCGCCCAGCCGGGGGTAAACCGGCGGGAAACCGCCGGCCCCGGTTTTCTGACCGCGGCTTTACCGCCGCGGTCAGAATGGGCAAGGAAGCACCGCCAGCCTGTGACCCCAATAATGTGCTACTGGTGAACATTGAGCAACTAATATGCGCAGTGGTGAAACACAAAGTCATTGGTCAAACTCAATTAATAGCATCACACATATTGAAAAACATCTGAAATTCTTCTTGGAGGTGAATGGATCTTTCATCTATTGGTGCACAATTTGTATGCGACTGTGACGAGTGGGTTCTTTCTTGTCCTCTCCTGGTGCAAGAAGAATCCATGGTTCTCCCTTTAAATTACCATGAGTATGCAAATGTGCAAATCACCTGGAAGTTCAGCCCGCTTGGCCTCGCCCTGTCCACGTTAGTAGTATGCAAAAGACTTCCCACCGTTTACCAGAATGATAAACTGCTTACCAAAGGGCCCTGCAGTGCGTTTCTCACTGTTCTTGGAAGTGCGTTCTTGATGTTGAAGAATATGAGGATATTCCCACCAAACCAAAAAACATTTACATCATATAGCCAAGAGGACGTACCCTGGTTTGGTGGAGATTTACATCTTTGTAGTCTTGGTGGCCTCTCTATAGGAGGATTCATGTATTCACAGAATTCTGGAGAAAGAAGCACGAGGAACAATTGCATTGCCAAACGCTCACAAAGTCGTTGGAGACATTTCCTTGTGGTCCATTTCACAGCTGTAGTGTGGAATACACACTGGACATTTACCAAATGAGGTAGCACTTACTAACTAACCAGTAGGAAGAACTTCAGTTGGGTAGACATTTTATGCAAAACTGTGAACTCTTGTAAGATAAACGGGCAGGTGCATTTCCTTTGTGGCTGAGTCACTCATGCAGCTACTGACACACCCACACAGACGTTCACACATCCACTCACAGACGCACTCAGACTCTCACTCAGACACTCATGCACCTACTCACAAATCCACTCAGAGACGCCTGTACTCAAACACAGACCCACTCAGACACTGACTCAAAGACCCACTTAGATACTCATGCACCCACTCACAGACCCACTCAGACATTCACACGCCTACTCACAGACCCTATCAGACATTCATCGACCCACTCAGAGACCCACTCAGGCTCACATACTTACCCACAGACCCACTCAGAGACTCATGCACTCATTCACAGATCCTCTCAGAAACTCATAACTCACTCCCAGACACAGTCAGAGACTCCTGTACCCACTCACAGACCTACTCAGACTCTTCCACACACAGACCCACTTAAACAGTCACACACCGACTCACAGACCTACTCGAAGACTGATGCACCCACTCACAGACCTACTCAGACACTCACACACCCACTAACAAACCCATTCAGACACTTTCACACCCACTCACAGACCTACTCAAACACTTATGCACTCACTCACACACTCACTGTCAAACGTTAGTGGTTACAGTTAGGAAAAAAATTCAAAAAGAAATTCACTGAAAAAAACAAAGGGGCATTATAGTTAGGAAATAAAATAAAAAACACCTTAGAAATTCACTGAAAAAAACAAAGGTTACCGGGACGTTACAGTTTGGCTCACATTTTACTCATACAAAAACAGGGAAATTCAGCAGTTATAGTTACGTGAGCTAATCATAACTTATGGCCTGCAATGCACTGCTTATGACCTCACATATTACATCACTCATGATATGGTCAGTAACATCTCTGATGACATCTTAAATTATGTCACTGATGACACCACTGATGACTTCATCCACAGAGACACTCACACACCCTCTCACACCCCATTACAAGCTCTCATGCACCCAATAACGCACTCACACTACCACTTACATACCCATTCACAGACCCATAGAAGTAC
This sequence comes from Pleurodeles waltl, assembly GCF_031143425.1. Classification (NCBI taxonomy): domain Eukaryota; kingdom Metazoa; phylum Chordata; class Amphibia; order Caudata; family Salamandridae; genus Pleurodeles; species Pleurodeles waltl. The sequence goes on from NC_090436.1 coordinate 853,683,084, forward strand.
TCACACAACCACTAACTCATCAGTAGAGCCACTCACGCACCCACTCACTCACTCATAGAGGCACTCACACAACCACTCACTCACCCATACAGCTATTCATATAACCAGCCACTTACCCATACAGCCACTCATAGATCCACACACTCACCCATACAGCTCCTTACATACACACTTATCTATACAGCCACTCACACACTAACACAATAGCCCATACAGCCTCTCAACACAGCCACTCACTCACCCATACAAGCACCCATACACCCACACAACCACTTACATACCCATTCACACATCCTTACAAGCGCTCACACATCTGCTCACTCACCTCTACATCCATTCACACACTTACTCTACAATACAGCCACTCACACAGGACCTCACTTAACCAAACAGCCACTCACTCACCCATGCAGCCACTTACACAACCAGTCATTCCCTCACACAGCCATTCAGACACCCATTCACTCACCCTATGTCATTTGTTTTTCAGTGAATGTACATTATTATATATATATATATATAAATTCACTTTAAAAACCAGAGGTTACAGAGAGGTTATGGTTAGGCTCACATTGTAAACATTCAAAACCATAGAAATTCACCAGTTACAGTTCAGAGCTGCAGCCAAGCCACATCAAACACTTATAACCCGGGGTGCCCCCCCAGGACATAGCATGAGACATTCCTGGGTATGGTGGTCCCCAGGGCCATCTGTGGCTCCTCGAGGGGGGCATGTGGCTCCCCTTGAATGTGAAGGCTTACCCTGGGGAGGTGGTGGTCACTGGGGTTAATGAGGTCTGAAACTGACCCCCATTACTTAGTTTCACTCTTTGCCCCAGGGAGGTGGTGGTCCCTGGGGCGCGGGAGCCACAGACCCCCCACATATATTGTATTCATAGCCCCGGAGGTGGTTGTCCCAGGGGTGTGGGGGGCTATGGGCCTGCATATATTATATTCAAAGCCCCAGGGAGGTGGTGATCCCCAGGATTAAAGGGGGTCCGAAATATACCCCTTTTACATTTTTATTATAGCCCCAGGGTGGTGGTGATCCCTGGGGCTGTGGGGGGCCAGGAGGCCCCTCTGTAAATATTTCCTTATTCGCCCTGGGGAGGTGGTGGTCCTCAGGGCTGTCCCCCATTAAAAATAATGCCCTAGGACCTGGGCCACCCGGATTTCCTTAAATGTCTCAAAAACTGCTGAATGGATTTACACCAGATAACAAAAAGGGCTCTTTTTTGACCAAGAGCTACTTTTCTGCCAGATTTAGTGTAATCCCATCCAGTGGTTTTGTGCTATCTCTGTTCAATTTTTCCAATGGGAATCAACATTGGAAACACTCTAAATTTCACCCCCCTTTTCTCTCGGCTTTGTGAAGATTTGTCAAGCCGCATCAAAGATATAGGCAAGCAAAACACAGCTTTTTCTATAGAAAATAGGTCCTAACTAATATGTACATATGACCTACTGGTGGTAAAGTTAGGAACGAGTTTTCATAGGAAAAGTGTTTTTTATTATGCTAATAACTTTGGCGCTGACAAATCTTCACAAAATTTTCAAAACTATTGTGCCAGTGGGGTGATTCGTCAAGCAGGAGCTGAGAAAAGGGGTGGCCATAAAACGTGTTTTCACTATGCAGGTTCCCATAATGATTTAAGCCACTACTACAGCCCAAACCGCTGAACAGAATTACTCCAAATTTTGCAGAAAGCTAATTATTTGCCTAGAAAGATCTTTTTTTGTAATTTGGTATAAATCCATGTAGTAGTTTTTAAGTAATTAAAAAAAGGTTTATGTTTATCTAAGGAAGCATAGGGTCCACGAATCAGGCAAATCTTATACTGAGATCTGGTTGGCTGCCACCACTTCTACCAGTAAGTGGTGGCAGCCATCTTGGAACTCAGGACTTGGCCTGGTCCCCAAAAAACAAGCCACAAAAACACAAGACAACAGGGTAGGATTACCCTGATCCCCTAGGCCTAGTGGTAGGGTCCCAAAATTATTTAAAACATTTTTTTTACTGTGAATTCGCAGAGGGTATGAGGCATCATTTAAAAAAAAAAAAAACAAGAGTGTTTTTATGCCCTTTTTTATTTAAACCCGGTGGAAATACTCTATATTACTGTAGGGGGGTGTACTTGGCCACCTTCCTCAGGCTAATATCATCCCCTGGGACCCTATTTCCCTGCCGGGGCTGATATTGAGAAAGGGAGGGGGCCTAAAAGTGATAGGGGGGCACACAACCCCACTCTAGGGCTGATTCTATCCCCATTACCTGGGGCCCAACAAAGTTAAAAAGAGGGAGTGGGTATGCTGCCCCCATCTCTGGGATGATTTCGGTCCCAGCGACCCAGTGACCCCACCTCCTGGTCCCGGCAGAAATAACAAAGGGGACGGGGCCATGCATCCCCCCTCTTAGAGCCATTAATGGCCCTGGGTGACCCCATCCCCCAGGGCTGGCTCCTGCTATGTCCTGGGGTTACTACCCCCAGAACATAGTGGTTTCCCTGCCCATTCTGGTACAGGCAGGTAAGTCTGTGTTTGCTCTCCCTTGGCGGAAGCAATTTCAAACCTCCCCTCAACTGAGAGCAAACATGAAGTCCACTCCTAGATGGTGGGAGCTTTAAAAATGCTCCAGCCAGTTGGGAGTGGACTTCATTTCTGTTTCCCTGCCTGCAATGATGCGGAAAGGGAAACAGATCTGAATATTGCTCTAGCCCGCAGGGAGCATCCTTTTTAGAAGAAAGTGGCCCAGCAAGGGGACCTGTGGGTTGGCTAGTTTTGGGGAATGGCCACAGGCCGAAGCCTTGCGCCAGACCCTGCAGCCAATCCCCTGCCATGCACTGGAATAAACAAAGGATACAGGGACATTATAGTTAAGAAATAGCATTAAAAAACGTAGAAATTCATTGAAAAACCAAAGGTTATAGAGATATTATAGTTAAAATATAAAATTAGAAAAATGTAAAAATTCACTAAAAAACAAAGGTACCTGATAGGTTGGTTTAGATTTTACACACACAAAACCATAGACATTCAGGAGTTCTACTTACAGTTATCTCAAGAAACTGTCATGCCCCAAGGTAACTATAAATCACACTCCCAACATGCACTGATAATTACCCCACTTACTATCTCAATCTTGACATTTTCTATGGATCATTGATAACACGACTGCAACATTTTCTGTGAATTTCTTAATGAGTACACTGTGAACCGTCGGGGGCACGAGTTATAGTTACCTTAGTGCCCAAATTATATTTACTTGAGTTAACTCTAACTATAACTGCTGAATTTCTATAGTTATTTGTATGTAAAATCTGAACCTAACTATAATGTCCCTGTGACCTTCGTTGTTTTAGTGAGAATAGATAGATAGATACATAGATAGATAGATAGATAGATAGATAGATAGATAGATAGATAGATAGATAGATAGATAGATAGTGTTGGACCTGGCCCTTTTTGCAGGGTTATCCCCAACATTTTTCCTTCTTCCTCCTATTTTTTCTGACCTGTTTTTGTTGGCTTTAGGAGTCTGGGCACTTTACCACTGCTAACCAGTGCTAAAATGCATGTTCAAAGTAAGGTTAGGTGCTGCAAAGATGGAGTCTGCAGGGGAGGAGAAGGATTCCCCATTGGTTAGCTTAGTGGGACCTGAGAGTATGGACAGAGGACTCCAACTGGGTTCAGGAAGGCGTAGAACTGGACGCGCCCCTACTGTTGCGGACCAGGGTTCATGTTCTCTCACACTAAGCAGGGAAGTCCATCAAGGTATTGATTGGTCTACCCTGACTTTAGGCTGGAAGGGGGTTGTGTTGGACCTGGTCCTTTTGCAGGGGTTTCCCCAAACATTTTGCCTTTGTCCTCCTGTTTTTGTTGGCTTTAGGACTTTAGGTACTTTGGCCCATATTTATACTTTTTGACGCTAAACTGCGCTAACGCAGTTTAGCGTCAAAAAGTTTTGCGCCGGCTAACGCCATTCTGAAGCGCCATGCGGGCGCCGTATTTATTGAATGGCGTTAGCCGGCGCAAGCAGACCGGCGCTGCCTGGTGTGCGCGAGAAAAACCACGTACACCAGGCAGCGCCGGCGTAGGGGGAAAATGGCGCATGGGCGTCTTAAAATGGGGCAAGTCAGGTTACGTCGAAAAAATCGTCGTAACCCGACTTGCGCCATTTATTTTCGACGCCCATCCCCCATCAACATGACTCCTATCATTGTAAAGATAGGAGTCATGCCCCCTTGCCCAATGGCCATGCCCAGGGGACTTCTGTCCCCTGGGCATGGTCATTGGGCATAGTGGCATGTAGGGGGGCACAAATCAGGCCCCCCTATGCCAAAAAAAATTATTAAAAAAAAATAAAAAAATACTTACCTGAATGTCCCTGGGGTGGGTCCCTCCAGCCTTGGGTGTCCTCCTGGGGTGGGCAAGGGTGGCAGGGGGGGTCCCTGGGGGCAGGGGAGGGCACTCTGGGCTCATTTTGAGCCCACTTGTCCCTTAACGCCATGCCTGACCCAGGCGTTAAAAAGCGGCGCAAATGCGCCGTTTTTAGCCACGCCCACTCCCGGGCGTCTCTTTTGCCCGGGAGTATAAATACCACGTAAAGGCCTGGGAGTCATTTTTTAGACGGGAACGCCTCCCTTGCATATCATTAACGCAAGGAAGGGGTTCACGCTAAAAAATGACGCACATTCCGGGAACTTTGGCGCTATTCGCCTCTAACGCCATAGTATAAATATGGCGTTAGTTGGCGTTAGTTTAGCGTCGAATTTGCGTCGAAAAAAACGACGCAAATTCGGCGCAAACGGAGTATAAATACGGCCCTTTACCACTGCTAACCAGTGCTAAAGTGCATATGCTCTCTGTTTAAAATGTATTGGTGATTGGTTTCTACGTGACTGGCATATTTGATTTACTAGCAAGTCCCTAGTGTAGTACACCATGTTTGCCCAGCGCCTGTAAACAAAATGCTACTAGTGGGCCTGCTGCACTGATTGTGCCACCCACATGAGTAGCCCTGTAAACATGTCTCAGACCTGCCACTGCAGTGTCTGTGCGGGCAGTTTTAAACTGCCATTTCAACCTGGCAAGTGCACCCACTTGCCGGGCCAAAAACTTCCCTTTTAGTACATGTAAGTCATCCCTAAAGTAGGCCCAAGGCAGCCCCATGGGCAGGGTGCAGTGTATTTAAAAGGTAGGAGATGTACTTGTGTGTTTTACATGTCCTATTAGTGAAATACTGCTAAATTGGGTTTTCACTATTGCAAGGCCTATCTCTCCTATAGGGTAACATGGGGTTTTCCTTGAAATATATTTTAAGTGTCATTTCCCATTGGGAGCAGATAGAAGTATGGGTCTGGGGTCTCTGAATTCACAATTTCAAAATACAACTTTTGGTGAGGTTGGGGTTTTGAATTGTAAGAATGAAATGGTCACTCTTATACTTGGCATTTTCTTGCTTAACCATTCTGTGTCTCTGCCTGTCTGTGGAATACACGTCTGGGTCAGGATGACAGTTGAGCTATTTGTAAATTCACTCTAGAAAGTCACACAAATGAAAATGAGGTGTGCCCAGCATTTCCTGATGGGTCTTCCTGAGCTCGAGAGGTGTGCAGAGCTGACACTTACACCTAAATAGGGCTGTACCTGTCCTCACATAAAGCCCTCTTCAGCTCCCTGGAGTGTGTCTGGGGCCAGGGCAGGCAAAAGCAGGGTCCTTCACACTACAAAGACTTCTCTTTGAAGTTTGCCTACTTCAAAGACAGCAATGGGTATAAGTACTGGACATCTGACCCCACATAGTTGGAACACTTCTGGACTGAAGACATTCTGCCAGGAAGAAAAGCTGGATGATGTAGGAGAGTCTGCCACTGTGCCTATTGGTTTGTTGTGCTTACCTGGTTCTTGCTGTTTCTGCCCTGGGAGTGAGAGGACTGGACTTTGCTTTCTACATCCTGCTCTCCAAGGTTCTCCAAGGGCATGAGTTGAGTATGCCACCTGTTACGAAGTCTCGGGGACATCAAGACTTCATCTGCCAGCACCTGGGCTCCTCTGCTGAGAGCCCTGTCCTGTCAAAATCCAGTTCTGGGCCCTTGAAGGAGGTTTTTGGTGCTACAAGAAGAAAATCCATGCATCGACTCACAACGCCATTCTGAACCGACACATCAATGTAACGATTTACTGCATCGCCGCTGTCTGCACTGGAGTGTGATCCCTGCTTGACGCATCGACCGCGGATTACAACGCTGGCCCCAGTTTTCCATTGCAGCATGTCAGACGAACCACTACTGCATGAGTTTAGAGCACCACATCACCAAAGTCCGTGACGCACAGCCCTGACTCTGATGCAGCACCTGCTTCATCCCAGTGAGACCGATGCATCGCAGCTTGACTTTCAACACATCATCGATGCATCATCCTTGGACGCCTTTTTCTTCATCGCGACTCAACATAGTAAGGAACTGACGCTTCACCTCCCCTGCCTAGTAGTAAGGAACTGACACATTATTTCCCCTGCAACAGTAAGAAACTGACGCATTTCTGGCTCTTTCGACGCATCACTTTGCCTGCGGCCAGCATCATCTTTGTTTGTGACGCAACTTAGTTACTTTGCCTCAGTCAAGCGCTTCATTGATTTCAAGGAACTACAATTACATTTAGGCCCTCATTACAACATTGGCTGTATTGACCGCCTATTGTGACGGCGACGGCAGCCAACATACCGTCGCCGTGGCTACCAGCCACCAACACGAATTATGACCGTAGATGGAATTCCGCCAGAAGGCTAGCGGAATACCATCAACGGTCATTGTGGCAGACGGCGGTAAGGTGGCGCTGCTATCAGTAGCAGCGCCATGCCAGCAAAACACCGCAGACTGTATCATGAGCAATTATACGGCCTGGTGGTGTTTTGCCCATCTCCTGCCGGAGGACCCCCTACAAGCAGGTAAGTCGGGTTCTCCTACAGGAGAGGTGTGTGTGGGGTGGTGTGTGCGTGTATGGGAGTGTTGTGTGTGTGTATGGGTGTGTGTGTGTCTGTTTTTGTATGCATGCATGCAGGTTTGAGTCACGTTGAATGAGTGCGTGAATGACTGAATGTGAGTATACGTGTATGTTGTGAATGCATGTGTGCGACAATGTATGTTGGTGTGTGTTGCGGTGTGTGGGTATGTATGTGTGCATGCGTGGATGGATGTGGGTATGCGTGTGTGTATGTGTGCTTCTGTGGGTGTGTAATGTGCGGGGGACAGGAAAAGGAGGAGGAGGATGGTGGAGGACTCTGGGGAGGGGGCGAGGGAGACCCTTATCAGTGCCAGGGAAGGAATTCCCTGGCACTGACAGTGCCTACCGCCATGGTTTTCGTGGTACGCTTGCCATGAAAACCATGGCGGTAGGTGGGGTCATAATCCTGAGGGTGGGATTGTGATGGCCGCCTGGCTGGAGACCGAAGTTTCCATCCCAGCGGCTGTTACCACTCTGGCGGATGGAGTGGTACATTGGCAGTTTAGCTTGAGCCAAACCGCCAATGTCATAATTTGGGAAAAGGTACCGCTTGTTGGCAGTACCTTTCTCCAAATTACAGCCAACCGCCAGGGTCATAATGAGGACCTTAATCTTTTAAAAGTGATATCTTGACTTGTGTATGTTGGATTTTTGTTGTTAGCATATTGTTTTACTCAGATACATATTGGCTATTGTTCTAAACTAGTGTGGAGTACTTTTGAGGTGTTTTCACTGTGTTACTGGGTGTGTGCACAAATACTTTACACATTGCCTCTGAGATAAGCCTAACTGCTCGAGTCAAACTAACAAGGGGGTGAGCAGGGGTTATTTTAGCTGTGTGACTCCCTTACCCTGACTAGAGTGAGGGTCTTTACTTGGACAGGGTGTAAACCACTGCTAACTAGAGACCCCATTTCTAACGTTGGTGATCAGCGGTGGGGATTAGACTTGAATTTGTACTTTACATACAGTGATTGGTGTACACTACTTCCATATCGCTGACCATTATGTACCAGTTTACAGTTTTTCTCCTTATGTTTTTGCAGGTCTGGTGTTTGAGCAGGAGAGGTTGGAAACCTATACGGTGCTTCAGCTCAAAAAGTTCTCTAGGAACTTCAAATGTCCTTTTAAAGACCTCACTAGTAAGGAGGAGCTGCAATAGGAACTGAGGGCCTGGTTGGCAGCTAGGGAGGCTGGTGAGCACACAGAGGATGAGAATTATGTTGTGGAGGAGGAGGAACAAAGTCTGCACCTGTGATGGCTGGAGGAACCAGCATTGCCTGTGGGGAGGGGGGGCAGCTGGAAAAGTGGAAGAGCTCCCTCCAGAGCTGGCAGCAGTGTTTTCTCTCCATGTCTGTCTCCGGAAGAGCTGGGGAATAGGTGGACAGCCTGGTGGACAGTTGGAGCTGGTAAATCTCATGTCAAAGCAGGAGAGAGAATAAGGTTTGGGGGAAATGAGACTGGCTATTGAGGAGTTGAAAACTCTTTTAGCTCAGGAGCTCAGTTTGATAGAGCTGGAAGCCAGGAAGGAAGGCTGAGTTCAGCTCAGATGGTGGCAGCAAAAGTCCCATGTCCAGTACTGAAGAAAAGGCCCACATATCCAGAGACTTGGTTTCTGAGGCGGGGGTGGAATACGCCAGTGGGCTCAGGCAGATGGCGGAGCTCCAGTGGTGTGCAGGGTCCCTGAGGAGGATTGAGGAACTGGCATGGGGAGTCATATTTATGGTGATGGGAAGGGCATTCTACTAGCTCTAGAAGGGAGAGACAAGGAGAGTTGTACCCACAGAGGAAGCCCTGGTTAGGGAGTATGGAGTCACAGAGGAGGGTAGGTTGAGTTTGAATGGCACGTTGTGGGGTACTTTTTAAGGCACTGCATGATTGGGAAGGGTAATATGTTTAATACATGTGAGGGGGTGTACAATTTGATTGCTGGAGAGCATATGTTCAGTCTCAGTTCTCCAGAGCTATGCCAACATCTGGAGGAGTGATAGTTCTCTGATCCCAGAGAGCTTGCACTGGAGGCAGATCTCTGGAATGGCATAGGCCCTGAATCCAATTCCCATAGGCAGCCAGCGGCGTGCATGGCATCAGATTAGCTATATGGCTTGTGTTGCAGGTAGTCCCTTCTTCCAACTACCTACAAGCAGCCAAATCGATGCTGTGCGCAGCCTTTGGCCATGCACAGTGGGGGCCGATCACAGTGCTTGCCCTGTAGCCAGTCCCTGTGCCCAACCTCTCACAGGCTGCCAACCACACACCAGGCACAGCCTTTGCCCTTTGCCTCATGGGGTTGGCCTTCGGCTCGGGGGACCCGGCTCGGAAGCCAAATGTAATAAAAAAGAGAGGGGCTGCATGGCCCCCTCCCTGAGACTTATTAGGCCCTGGGGATCCCATCCCCAGGGCCATACCAATAAACAACAAAAAAGGGAGGGGGCCGCACAGACACCCTCCCAGAGCATCATTAGGCCCTTGTAACCCCATTCCCCATGGCCTCATTTATTTTAAAGGGGAATGGGGCCACGTAGTCCCCATCCTCGAGCCTCATTAGGCCCTCTGGACTCCATCCCACAGGGTCTTTTCTTAAGCTCTTTGAGCTTCATTAGGCCCTGGGCACGAATTTCCCCATGGTCTTTGGTTTTTTAAAGGGGAGGGGACCATGTGGCCCCCTCTCTGAGCCTTATTAGACACTGGGACCCAATCCTCCAAGGCCTAATATTCTTAAAGGGGAATGGACCAAGTGGCCCCCCTTCCCAAGCCTTAGACCCTGGGGACTCCATCTCTCAGGTCTGTTTTTTTTTAAGGGAAGGGGGCCATGTGGTCCCTCTCCCCAAGCTTATTATGGCCCTGGGACTTCATGCCACAGACCCTGCATTTACTATAGGTGGGTGCCCTGGTGCTCGCCCATGGTACCGACAATACACAATGTTGGGGACTGCAGGGGGAGCTCTAGGACTCCCACGGCCCCAGCTGACTCCCACATGCTGCAGAAGCCGGCATTGCTCCCAACAGGGAGCAGTTATCTCTGCTGTTCTCTCCATCTGGGGGCAATATCTTGATTTGTTTCCCTGCCCACATCAGTATGTACAGGGAAACAGATTTCAAGTCTACCACCAGCTGGCGGGCGTATTTCCCTACTGGGAGCAGACTTTGTGCTTGATCCTGTTTGGTAAGCACAAAATTCCCTGCCCATGCCGGTATGGATTGGGAAAAATCTGTGTCTTAGGGCTCAGCTCCTGTGGACACAGCAAGTGAGCCAGCCCCAGGAATAGGGTCCCCGGGGTCATAGAAGGCTCAGAGAGGGAGGGCTTGTGGCCCACCTCCCTTTTAAAAAGTGTATTGGCCTTAGAGGGAAGAGCTGTCCGCGGCCTTTAAATGCTCAGGGAGGTGGACTGTGTGAGCCCCCTTCCCTTTTTGTGACATTTTGGCCCCAGGGGTGGGCACCCTGGGGCCTATAGCGGCTTAGGGAGGGGAGCCTCACATCCTCCCTTCATTTAATAAATCAAACAATCAGGTCCTGGGGCCTTTGGTTGCTCGGGGGCTGTGCAGCCTGCCTCTCCTTTTGTGCACTTCTGTTCCCTGGGATAGGCTCCCCCGGGCCTATATTGGCTCACAGAAGGTGGACAATACACCACTCTTCTCTTATGGAATAAAACTCCGGGGGTAGGCTTCCCGGGGCCAATAATGGCTCAGGGAGGGGGACCTCCCACCCTTCTCCCAATAATTTTCTCCCCTCTGCCTATACCTCTGTGCCTCCCATATCCACTTGAGCTGATATGCTTATGTCTTTTATACCACAAAACCAAGGAAGAATTGAGAACTCTCTTTCTGTCCTGTAAATCTGTCTCTCCATTTGATCCCCACACCTCTTAAATTTGAGGCAAATTGCAGATGTCATTGGTTCAGTGTATGCAAAGGTGTTCAATGCCTCCCTTCAGACAGGGATGGGTCTACTAATATGGAAAAAGCTAGTGTCAGCATGTTACTGAAGATGCCCATGGCAGACAGCAAGACTTCGTCTAATTTTGAACCTGTTTCTCTTATTCCTGATACCGCCAAAATTTTGGAGTCCGTAGTTAACAAGCAGCTCTCTCTGGGGCATGGCCAAGATGGCAACAGGAGCAGTCACATAACTGCGAGCTCCATCCAGTGCTGAATTTCTCCTACCCAGCTTCCCGCTCTGCATCCCACTTCCCCGTGAAGGATGATGCCTTGTACAGGCAACTACAGAGAAACACAGCAGAGGGACACTTTGACCCTGACACTGATACCAGCAGTGGCAGAGCCGATGGACGCCGAGACTGGCCCAGACTCCAGCAGCCGCAGTGCACTGGTGGCTGTGCTCTTGAGACCTGGCTGCCTGACGAAGGGGAGCTCACTAGTAGAGATGTGACCCAAGCACTGGTGGTGATTTGGTGACCCAGGGGGGCGCCATGCTTAGAGCCGTTGGCCCGGCCCGGCCCCTCTTTGTCACACCAGATACGGTTGCCCTTACTTCTTGCTGTTGTGCGGGGCACCTCGCCATCCCAACGCCCTAGAAAAACTTTTGTATGGCTCACAGTGCAATGGAGGGCCATGAATGTGGCACCAAAGGCCCTCCATGATTGACTTTTAACAGACACTTGCGGTCTGGAGGAGCACCCAGCGCATGTGGAAACTGCAGAGACATGGCCCTGGGGCATGCATTTTGCTGTGGAACAGACTTGCTTCAGCCCATCAGGGCCCTCTGGGCACTTTGAACTGCTTTGTTGTCCCGAACCCCTTTTTAAATGCCCCACACCCTCTGAGGAATATTACAATTATGAGCAACCTTCTATGTGTCTAGCATGCACCTGCCCACTTATTGATGCTATCAATGCCAAGTTTTCTGAACTTCTTGCAGCTGTACAGGGTCTACAAGAGACACAGGAGCTGAAATAAGATACCTAGATCATAGACATGGGTCACATACACAAAGAACACAACAAGTTGAAAGTAGAAGTGTCCGCACATGAGGCAGTCATAAAAGAGACGCAGGCAGTAGTTTCTGACCCCCAGGCTGCATTGGCTGACTTACAACAGTAAGTAAGCACCCTGAAGTACAGGGCCGAATACACTGAGGGGAGATTGTGATGGAACAACATACGAGCAGTGGGATTATCTGAGAAAATTGAGGGTCCTGTACCTGGAGCAGTGGCTGACACAAACAGCCTTGGGGGCAAGATGTCCACTTTCTTTTCAGTTGAGCGGGCTCATTGGGTGCTGGCCCAAACACTGCCATCTGGGTCGCCTTCATGTCCAGTGGTGGTGCGTTTATTCAACTACCGAGACAGAGACAACATATTAAAAATTGCTCACACGAAGGTCCATGGCAAGTGGAGAACCAGACAGTTACTATATTCCCGTACTACACAGTGAATAATCAGAAACATAGGGCCTCCTACTACACTGTGAAGCTCAAATTCCGACAAATGGGGATCAAATATGCACTGATTTTCCCAGCCAATCTCCAGGTTTTGGCTCTTGACAAGGCGCTCCTATTTCAAACTGCCAGTAAGGCCTGGGATTGGTTAGAGTCCAAGGGAGAGCATCCGCCAGGGGACTGATCTGAAGTTGAAGAAGGTGGACAATAGGAAACAATAGACGCAGAAAGAGCCATAAGACCCACTCTTGCCCTTCTTGGGATCAGACAGCACAGGAAAAAGCCCAAGTTGTGGCAGCACTGGCCTGGGTGGGGTATCCCAACGTGGGAACCAGCACTACACTACTGGACATTTCGGATATGCAATCCTGAGGTGGCTCTTTCTCAGATGGACTGCCGGATACAGTGCAATGATGCCCTGGAGTTGATTGGATGACTGCTGATCTCTTTGACTGATTTCCGCGTAGCTATATCCTTTTTTTGATTAAGCAGACTTCTGACACCAGGAGGGCTATATGTCTGACCGAGTTGTTCTAATTACACATGGGTGGTGGGACAGCGGATGCTACATTAACAATATAGTGCCACTGGATGGGACAAACGATATTCATGATGCAATGAACCATGGTGACCACGTATTATCCCCTGTGGTCCACTGGATTATTTATTATATTTGTTTCTATACTTTGTGGAATTACTGGCCTGTTGCTGCACCGTTGTGCAGAGGCCCAGAGGAGTGAGTTTGTGCTTACTTGGGTGAATGGGAATGTGTGTGTGTGTGGGGGGCGTTGGTTAGTGGGGATTTATGACTGGCTCTGTCAAAAACTGATGTGTGTTTATTTAATTCTTTTCTCATGCACCAGTATAGAAATTTATCACATGGAATGTTAGAGGTACGAGCTTCTATCGTAAACAACATAAAATTTGCGCCTACCCGAAGAGATGTGGGGCTCACTTCGCCTGTCTTCAGGAAACACACCTTACATCAATGGAACTTCTAGGCTGAGTAGGAGGTTTTGTGGTGGGTTTTACGGCACTACATACTCTAGTTACACAAAGGACGTGTTGATTCGGGTGGCTCCGAATGTGCTTTTTGTAGTACAACATTTCTGGATTGTCTCTGAGGGTTGCTATGTAGTGGTAGATGGGACAATGAGCGGACTGCCCTTAACACTTGTAACAATCTATGCCCGACTATGAGGCAACAGATATCTTACACAACATTTACACCCACCCTACTATCGGATTCAATGGCACACACTGTGGTGCATGGAATAAAATGGGGTAATTGATCTGGCAATATATAGATCCAACACCCCCGCCATTTCTGGGAGCACACCCATGCTCTGTCTCACAACACCTAAATACATGGGCAGATGATTTGCAAGTGGAAGAGAAATGGTGCTTATTGCACACCGCAGAATGGGAATGCTCCCATTACTCAACAGTAAACAAGCCACATCCTAGGTTGGTTATGGTTTTCACTTTTCCAACATTGGTTCCACAGTGTCTGAGAGCAGAATATATATTTTTATTGATAACCAAATTTTTATTGATATGTATGCATAACAACAGATCGCAAAGAAGGGCAAAGTTCATTAACACAGTGAAACATTCATTTACAGACTCTTGGGTGAGCAAAATCACCCAGCAGGCAGGCCCGATTACATATTCAGGGGTGAGCGGTGCCCAACCAAACATCCCAAATCTGATGGTATTTACTCTCACATCCCCTTGCATGATAGACGGAGCGTTCCATTTGGGCACACCAATCCATCCCCCTTCACCATTGTTGTAGTGAGTGGGGACTCGCAGACGCCCAACATCCAGCAATGTCCCTTTTGGCAATAAGTAGAGCCGTGCCCTCTAGTGTGCGAGTCGCCCAGGTACTCCCCACATCCTCCATTACCTCCAGTAGGGTCACCTTGGGGGAGGCCGCCAGGTCGAGGTTCAGTAAAGTGGACAGCTCACCTAGGACATCTGCCCAGTACCATCTGGATCCTGGGGCATGACCAAACCATATGAAAGAAGTCCGTCGGTGAATGAGAGTATCTACCACACCAGGGGTCTGGTTTGAGTCCGGCACAGAACAGTCGAGCTGGCGTCAGATAAGCACAGTGCAAAAAATACATCTGGACCATTCGGAGCCTTGTAGATATTGCAGAGAGCAGAATATTTACGTAAGACTCTGTCACAATCCCTTACTGGTTTTGCTAAGTTGGGGTATGCCAAAGATCCCTACCTGGTGGCTGAAGCTTTGACAGATGTGTGGTTCAACTCACTGATCAGTGAGGTCCTCTGCAATTACTTCCAGGATAATGAGGGGCAGCATTGAGTGTATTGGTTGAATGTGATGCTTTCAAAGTTGTATTACGTGGGTTATGTATGACAACCGCTTATGGGGGTAGGGAGGTATTAAATGATGAGGTGGCGGCCACGGAAGTCCGTCTGGGTGAACTGGAGCAAGTGTGCCTGATGAGACCAATAGCTGTCTCTTTCGACTTTGAGGAAGGAGTATAGGCAACTAATGACCAGACTGTCTAAATTGATCATAAAGTATACACTCAACTGCAGCATGAACATGGGGACCGAGAGGTCATTTACTTGTGTGGTTACTGTGCTTGGAAACCCCCAGACTCCCGATCGCTGCAGTTGGACTATCGACAGGGCCCATAGTGAACATATTTGAAAACTACCACAGGGACTCATGCAGGAAACCCTTAGTGACAGACCCTGCCATGCTCCCTTGTCATTTATCACAGGCACATATCTCCACAGAAAATCCCTTGCAGTGAGAGGAGTTAGATGTCCCAATAACACTGGAAGAAGTACAGGATGTGAGAACCCAGATAGCTTGAGGGAAGGTCCTAGGCACAGACAAATTCTAAATAGCATTCTATGCTGACTACCACACCCAGCTAGTGCCATTTCTCCTTAACATTTTTGAGGGTGCACTGACTGGTGGAAATTTGTCGACCTCTATGTGGGAAGTGGTAATAGTGGTCCTCTCTCAATCGGGACGGGATCCTTTAGGTGTGAAATACTATCGACCTCTATCCTGCCTCAAACTTGACTGTAAGGTGCTTGGGAAATTATTGCCCAACTGCTTAACAGCAATGGTCCCCTCCCTAGTACATCCTGACCAAACTGTTTCATCCCCAGACAAAATACGTTTTTTTTATTTTAAGGCACATTTTCCATGATATGGACTGGGTGAAACAGGCTGGAACGGAGTGCGGGGCCACCTCTCTAGATATTGAAAAAGCATTTGACACTCTGGGTTGGCCTTACTTGATGGCGGTCCTTAAACATATGGCGTTTGGCCCTTCTTTCCTACGCTGGGTGATGATATTATGCACTAACCAGATAGCTAGAGTGCACGCTGGGGACATTTTATGCGGCCCATTCCCATGGCCATGGGCACATGCCAGGGCTGAACACTCTTGCCACTGTTGTTTGCCATGGCAATAGAGCCTCTGCCATGCATGCTGCAAGCTTCAGCTCTGCAATGGTGCCTTGTAGTGATTGGCCGACACCAGATAGTGTCTCTGTATACAGATGATACACTGATCCATTTGAGGGCTGACCAAATGGTGCTACCAGAGGCCATTACAATGCTGACCACATTTGGATCCCTATCTGTACTCCCTGTTATTTGGGACAAGTCCTGCTTGTTCCCAGTCACACGCACTCAAGGACTGTTGAGACGCAATGCCACGCACAGAGCTGACTTGCTGGTTTGACTCCATCAAATACTTGAGAGTACAGCTATATAATATGAACTTCATGACCTCCTAGAGGGAAACTTAGGTAAGGCATTGCTCCCTTCCTTTTTGAAACAGGATACCCTTGTCCTCCATGGGGAGGATTGCCATTGCCAAAATGTTGGTCCTACCAAGTCTCTTATACTTTTTTTGCGGCCCTTCCTCCGGTCATTCTTCTGGCCTTTTTCACAGACTTATGACGACTGCTGACAGATTTGATCCGGGGCGAGGGTAGGCGTTATGTAGCCCTACATAAATTCACTCCGCTGGATGGAAGGCTTGGACACCCCTGATTATGAACAATACTATGTTGCAGCACAACTAAAGTAGCCAATGCAGTGATTTGTGGAAGCGCCAGGCCTTGAATATGCCAGCATACAAGATAACTGGTGAGTAAACCACTAATACATTGGCTCTTTGATGCCGCCCCTTTCTAGTTGTACAGATAGTGTGCTGTACATCTGGAAAAGAGTTGCAGGTACAGGGCGGCGTGACACGCACTATGCACCCAGTCTTCCGATTTGGGCCTTACCGGAATGTGTAGGCCTGAGGACTGTTCACAGTGTTCGAGATTGGGAGGAGGTGGGCATCACAATCAGGGTGGACATGGTGTCTGAAGACAGGTTCAGTTCCTTCGATACTTTTACACTGGACAATGGACTGGGACCGGAACTGTTTCTGTTATACCTAGCCTTACGGGGCATGATGGAGCAGACCTGGGGATCTGACCGAGAGCTACCCCCTGTGAGGGTACCACTGGAAGCAGCTCTGACAGGAGGGAACTTATACTCCCCTTTGTGGAGTCCCCTGATTGGGGAACGAGTAAAGCTTTGGCACTGGTGGAAATTAGTATTTGAGAGGGACATCACAGATAAATAGCGGACACAATGGCCCTCATTACAACCCTGGCAGTAAATCCTGCTTACCGCCGCGACGACGACCGCCAAGATACCGTGACCGCAGCGGTAATCCACCGCGGGTATTATGACCCAAACAGAGAATACCGCCACAATACAGATACCCACACAAGTCCGCCACACCAAAGGTCAGTGATAAGATGTCGATAGCAAAACCCACACCGTCACGCCAACAGGAATACGCCCACAGTATCACGACTCACGAATCAACGTGGCGGTCTTTCAACTGCAGTAAACCATTGGCGGTACACACCGCTGCGCTCAAAATACACACACACTTACAAAACCACACCACATTGGACAATTCAAAATACACACACCTGACACACAACCACACACCACACACTCACATCACTATGAAACACACTACCTACAATCCCTTACAATGAAATAAAGAGAGCAAGCACAGAGAGACAAGCAAGGAGCACACACTCAATCAGAGGTACAGAACACCATAACTCATACACCATTCACGCACATCACAGTATACACCCCAACACATCACCCCACACATCACCTCACACATATCACTCACACCACATCCATGGCACCCCAAAGACAACCCAGGTTTTCTGAGGAGGAGCTAAGTGTCATGGTGGAGGAAATTATCCAGGTAGAGCCACAGCTATTCGGATCACAGGTGCAGCAGATGTCCATTGCTAGGACGATGGAGCTATGGCGGAGAATCGTGGACAGAGTCAACGCCATGGGACAGCATCCAAGAACCAGGGATGACATCAGGAAGAGGTGGAACGACCTACGGGGGAAGGTGCGTTCCGTGGTTTCAAGACACCAGATTGCTGTACAGAGGACTGGTGGTGGACCCCCACCTCGTCCCCCACAACTAACAACATGGGAGGAGCAAGTCTTGGCGATCATGCATCCTGAGGGCCTCGCAGGAGTAGCAGGAAGACTGGACTTTGGTAAGTCAAATCTTTACCATTATATCCCCCACCCTACCTGCATGCCATCACATACCCCTACCAGTACCCTCATTCCCATCACTCCATCACCTCACATATACCCCACCATCACAACCCACCCATCCCAATACCAAGCCCTGCATGCAACAACAATGCAGGGACACCCATCACAGACCTGCATGGACACACATCACCACAGCATGCCCAGTAGAGAGACTCACCCAGCCCACACAATCAGCATTCACACAAGGCCAAGGCGACAGGGAAAGCACAATTATACAGGGAAACACACCCATTGCACAAGATGGCACACACAGATAAAATAACAATGCATTTGCATCTCAACAGGGCCCCTACCCAACGTCACCGGAGAGGAGGTGCCACCAACAACCAGCCCCCCCAGAAGACGCCCACAGTGATGACAGCAGCTCTGCACGCCTGGATCACGATGACCAACTTGGTCCATCAGGGACCTCTGGACAGTCAGTTTCCCTGCCACAGTCCCAACCCACCACAGAGCCTCCCCCCTCAGGAAACACCACCACAGCACCCACCCAGCAGGCCCATACCTTTGTCCCCAGGACACGTCAATCAGCGGTGTGTCCACCACTACAGGGACCCCAGGCAACCCCACTAACACAGGACGATCAGGGACCTGGGGTCAGTGGCAGTAGGCACACAGTTTAGGGGACAGAGGCACAGGACACAAGGGAAGCTGGGAGGACTGCTGTGCGACAGGGGAGGACAGGCCCAGGGAACCAACCCTCCACGAGGCACACTCCAACATCATGGGAGCATACCACCATTCCCAGGAGACCATGGGCATGGTACTGGCCAAGTTACAGGAGACCCAGCGGCTGCAGGAGGGACAGTACCTGGGGATCAGAGAGGACCTCACAAACATCTACACCATCCTGGTCACCATAGCAGGGGTGCTGGCTGACATGGGCAAGACCATGAGGGAGGCAGTGGCACAAGAAAGGGCCCCTGAAACTATCCAAACCAAGGAACCGCCTTCCACCTCCGCCGGCGTTAGTGGACAGGAGGCCCCACCACAGGACCAACAGGCCACCAGCACCCCACCCCCTGCAGAAGGAGAACCACCCCGCAAATGGTCCCTGCGATCCAGGCAGAAGACAGAGAACATTGCCAAGACCCCCACCAGGAAATAGGACTCTCCTGATTGTCACCATTTTGTCCCACTCTGTCACCCTGTCCACCTTGAACTGCCATTACTCCTCTTCCAATGCCCCATTGGACAATGCACCTGTGATACCAAGAGACTGGACTCTACCCTGGACCTTCCTACACCATCACCCCAGCCCCTTGCACTTACCCCCATACTATTTAGCACAACAAATACACACCATTGAAATATAAACCATTCTGGAGTCAGTGTAATGATTGGAAAGATGTATTCTTACAACTTTCTCAAAGCATTGCAACCTCTATGTTCATTGAATTATACCAATGTATGACAGTTGGTGGGCAGCAGTACATATAGCAGGAGCAAGAATGGGGTACACCGATTGGTAAAAAGGGAATCCAAAGGGAACAGGAAGTGGCCATAGACAGAGGGTAAGAGGCTGCCATGTATAATGTCCAAAAGTATACTGAAATCTGAAGTTGAGTTACAGTCTCTTACCTGTGTGTCACTGAAAGTACTACTGTATAATGTTTGTTATGTTGTCCACATCTTCCTCATCTGCCTCCTCTTCCTCACTGTCCACAGGCTCCACCGCTGCCACAAGACCATCACCAGGCTCATCCTCCAGCAGAAAAGGCACCTGGCGTCTTAAGGCCAGGTTGTGCAACATACATCATGCCACGATGATCTGGCACACCTACTTTGGTGAGTAGTACAGGGATCCACCTGTCAGATGGAGGCACCAGAACCTGGCCTTCAGGAGACCGAGGGTTCTCTCAATGATCCTCCTTGTTCGCCCATGTGCCTCATTGCAACGTTCCTCTGCCCTTGTACTGGGATTCCTCACTGGGGTTAGCAGCGATGAGAGGTTGGGGTAACCAGAGTCACCTGTAAATATCGAGGGACAACTTTTAGACACACACTAACCCTTAGGGACAACCCCATACTCAGACCCCAACCAATACTGTGTCAGGACCTTGGCCTCACCTAATAGCCACACCCTGTGCCTATGGAGTTGCCCCATCACATAAGGGATGCTGCTATTCCTCAAGACATAGGCATCATGCACTGAGCCAGGATATTTGGAATTCACATGGGAGATGTACTGGTCTGCCAAACACACCATTTGCACATTCATCGAATGATAGCTTTTTCTATTCCTGTAGACCTGTTCATTTCTACGGGGGGGCAAATGCCACATGTGTACCATCAATGGCACCAATGATGTTGGGGATATGTCCCAGGGCATAGAAGTCAGCTTTCACTGTGCCAAATCCTCCACCTGGGGGAAGACTATGTAGCTGCGCATGTGTTTCAGTAGGGCCGACAACACTCTGGTCTACACGTAGGAGAACATTGGCTGAGACATCCCTGATGCCATGGCCACTGTTGTTTGAAAGGAACCACCTGCCAGGAAATGGAGCACTGACAGGACCTGCACTATAGGGGGTATTCCTGTGGGCTGGCGGCTAGCTGACATCAGGTCTGGCTCCAATTGGGCACACAGTTCTTGGATTGTGGCATGATCAAGTCTGTATGTGATGATAATGTGTCTGTCCTCCATTGTCCACAGGTCCACCAGGGGTCTGTACACCGGAGGATGCCGCCATCTCATCATCTGCCTCAGCGGTTGTAGCCTATGGAGGAGAACGGTGAGCAGAAGATAATTTTCCACATAGATAGCACAACTGTTTTTGAATTAATGTCACAGAAGCAGTGTGTGAATTCGAGAGTCAGTATATGTGCCAATATGTGCTGTGACGCAGTTAGGTGCCATGCCATGTGCCCCCCTGAAATGGCAGGTGTCTGACCTGTGAGGAGGGACAAGGGGAAATGAGGTAACTGTGCTGGCGTTGTGCTGCATCGCGGTAGGCGGTCGATGACCGCCGTGCAACTCCGCATTGGTTAACATTGTGCCCTATGGGTCCCAGGAGCCAATGGCGATGTACGCCGGCGGTGACGATATGCACTGTCGCGGATGTCACTGCCATTTTCTAGCTATTCACTCACTTGCTACCTGACCATCAACAGGAGAGGACCTACACTACAAGTGCTGCTGTGACCTGAGTCTGGAAGCGACAAAATGCTAGAGTGTCTGGAGAAAGGGCCCCTGCCTTCACTGCGGAGGAGTTGGAGAAACTGGTGGATGGGGTCCTCCCCCAGTACACGTTACTCTACGGTCCTCCACACAAACAGGTGAGTACACTGGGAGCATGATGTGTGGGCAATGCCTGTTTGGAGTGGTGTGGACGTAAGCCACATGTTGGGGGGTGCTAAGGCATCCTAGCCTGAATGCTGCATGAGAGGTGGTCAGTGTATGTGCGTCAGGGCATGGGTGGGAACTGGTAGGCAAAGAGTATGTTGGTCTGGTCGGATGAGTAATTACATTTTCCGCTGTCTTTTCCCTCTAGGTCAGCGCCCACCAGAAAAACTGTATTTGGGGTGCTATCGCAAAGGAGGTGCAGACCCTGGGGGTCTATCGCAGGCGGAGCACCCACTGCCGCAAGAGATGGGAGGACCTGCGCCTCTGGACCAAGAAGACGTCGGAGGCCCAGCTGGGGCTGACCTCCCAACGTGGAAGGGATGCCTGTCGCACCATGACCCCCCTGATGTTCCGCATCCTGGCGGTGGCCTATCCGGAGTTGGATGGGCACTTGAGGGCATCACAGCAGCCACAAAGGGGTGAGTACAGATTCAGAAAGCTGACTTTGCATGCTTTAGGAACTAGCTGGGTGGGGGATGTGGGCTGTGGGTGCCCTAGGCCAGGGCGATCATGGCAGGGTAGGTCCCTTGTTTGCAGGCTCTGAAGCACTCCTACCCCAATGGTACAAGTGGCCAACTACTACTGGGCAGGGTCCTGTGGGTGTCAGGTGTGCACATGGTGGCGTTAGGCATTGTAACCCATGGGCTGGTGACTACCTTAGTGACTGGTTGGGCAAGGGCTAGTGCATAGAGCAGCTCAGTGTGTGTTGTGTATGCCAACGGTAATGGTGTTGTTGGCATTGACCAAGTGTATCCTCTGTGTCTCTCTCCCTTTCTTGTTTTGTCACCCTGTCCTTGTGTGCATTAGCATCATCTGGCGGAGGAGCAGAGGAACCGGCGACGGAGGGAGCTGCATCCCACATGGCCATGAGGGCGAATACACTGAGGGTGAAGGCACCAGTGGGACGGAGGGCGAGGGGAGCTCCACGATGGGGACAGGAGGGGATACCAGTGTCAGCGACTCCTCCTCCGATGGAAGTTCCCTGGTGGTGACGGACACCTCTGTGCCCACCCCAACAACAGGTACAGCCACCACCTCCCCCTACCAGCACCACCCTCCCAGCAGCCCCTCAGTGTGTTTCCCGTGCCTGCTCATCCAGGAGGGTGGGCATCTCCTTCGCCCCAGGCACCTCAGCCCCTGCCCCAGTCAGCCCTGCTGCCCTCAGTGAGGAGGCTATTGACCGCCTGAGATCCCTCACTGTTGGGCAGTCAACCATTCTGAATGCCATCCAGGGTGTCGAGAGGCATTTGCAACAAACAAATGCATAACTGGAGGGCATTCATTCTGGCGTGGCGCCCAACAGAGAGCATTTCAGGCTCTGGCCTCAGCACTGATGGCAGCCATTGTCCCTGTGTCCAGCCTCCCCCCTCCAACTTTCACCAGCCCGACACAATCCCCTCTACCTCACCCTATCCCAAGCACGCCTTTAGACCAGCATGCACACACATCAACACACAAAAGTGGCTCAGGAAAACATAAGCACCACACATCATCACACAGGCACTCATACAAGGACCATACCCATGCACACATACCAACATCCACTTCCTCCACTGTGTGCTCCTTCTCCTCTTCGTCCACCTCCCTCCCAGTAGCGTCTCCACCCACACCTGCATGCACTACATCATCAGCCACTGCCTCCATCACCAGCACTCCCATCACAACACACCCCTCATGAGCAATCACCACCCCCACAACCATGCACACATCCCCTGTGTCCTCTCCCAGTGTGTCTGTGAGCCCTCCTCCTAAAGTACACAAACGCAGACACACACCCACTCAACAGCCATCCACCTCACAACAGCCTCCAGCCCATGCACCTTCACCCAAATTCAGCAGACATACACCTCCTACAACCACAACCTCTTCCTCCACTCCCACACCCCTCCATCTTCCCGTACCAGTGTGTCTAAAAAACTTTTCCTGGCTAACGTTGACCTCTTCCCTACGCCTCCCCCCATCCTTCCCCTAGGGCCAGGATGTCTAGATCCCAGGCCAGCACCTCAGCCACCAAGTCGGCGTCCGCTGTGTTCCCTGCAAGTCCAAGAGGATCGAAGGGGGCACCCGTCAGGGTTGGCAGTGTGCCACCTACCAATGCAAAAGACCAACCGATTCCGCCACCTGCTAAGGTTAAGAAGGGGCCGGCATGCAGCAGGGACAAGACACAACACCCACCCAGCAAGGCCTCATCCAAAACAAAAGAGGACAGTGCCAAGGTTGCAGCAGCGTCTCCCAAGGTGGGGATGGGAAAAAAAAAAGGCAAAGGCAAGGCACTTCAGGGCTTGGAGACTCCAGGTGAGGGACTGGTGACCACAATTTGTCCTGACAGGCCAGCAACTTGTACCACGGTAAGCACCGCTGTAATGACCGCCACCTGCCTCGCCATCTGCACCACCAACTGCACCACCATCTGCACTGCCCCCTGCACCGCCGCTGCCACAGCGACAGTCACCAGCATCATCCCCAGTGGGCAGCCGATTGAGGCTGCTGGAGACGGCCTGGTGTCTCCCTCCACTACTACCACCACCTGCACCATGGGGAGCACCGGCAGCATCTCCGCCGCAGGCACCGCCACCTGCACTGCCATATGCACCGCCACATGCCCAGCCGGTGCCACTACATCGGACATCAGCAGCATCCCCATTCGGTAGCCAACCGAGGCTGCAGGAGACGTCCTGGACCCTGCACCCACCACTTGAGGCACCACCAAGAGCACTGGCACTACCAGCAGTTTGCAGCCTAAGTCGCCGCAGGATGGAGTCTGGCTCTGCTTCCATGGAGTATCATGCTACCTGTTCCCTGCACATCTCGTGCCTCAGACACCCAGGTGAAGGAATGGGAACTGCCACACCCCAGGTGCAGCATCACTGGGCACAAGGCCCCTTCCAGAACCAGTGGAGAAAGGCATCCACTCCCCCTAACCTTGGCAGGATGAAGCAGACTGGGCACAATGCCCCCTCCAGAACCAGTGGAGAGAGGCATCCACTCACCCAATCCTTGGCAGGATGAAGCTGACTGGGCACAAGGCCCCCTCCAGAACCAGTGGAACATGTCACCCACTTGAGAGACTGTGGCCTTGCACTCCCCAGGTACAAGCAGTGGGCAAACCACCCACTTGAGAGACTTGAGAGACTGTGGCCTTGCACTCCCCAGGACCAAGCAATGGTCAAACCACCCACTTGAGAGACTTGACAGACTGTGGCTTTGCACTCCCCAGGACCAAGCAGTGGCCAGACCACCCACTCAAGAGACTTGAGAGACTGTGGCTTTGCACTCCTCAGGGACCCAGCAGTGGGCGAACCACCCATTCGAGAGACTTGAGAGACTGTGGCTTTGCACTCCCCAGCACCAAGCAGTGGGCAAACCACCCACTTGAGAGACTTGAGAGACTGTGGCTTTGCACTCTCCAGGACATCGCTGTGGGCATGTTGCCCCCTCGGGGAGCAGTGGCGTAGTACCATCTTCCGGCTGAGGTGCCCCCCTGCCCTTCACCCTGAGGTGCCTGTGTTTTTTCGACCTGATGCCCCTGCAGTGTTCTCTCTGTTTTGAGGCAGGAGTCAAGTGTGGACTTCGCCAATGATTTTTTGGGCCACTGGTCCACGGACATTTGCAATGGACAGTGTACGGCCCTCTGTACATATTGTACATATCTGTATAAACTGTTGTTTACAAACGTTAACTTTATATGCATTTTCTAAATATCACAGATTTGACTCAATTCCTTTTGTCCTTGCGTTCTTCCAGGGGGTTACGGGGTGTATCTGTAATGTTGTGGGATCTGTTAGTGTGTATGGTGTTGTGGGTGAGGGTGGGGGTTGTGGGTGTTGCGTGTTGCATGTCTGTGTCACTCTCTTTTTCATCCCCCCCTCCCCTGTGTGCTAGGTGCAGTACTCACCGTCATCGATGCTGCCGCCTTCTTTCAAATTCCTGGTGTATTAGCAGATACACCAGCATGGGGAGGACCTGCAGTTTGGGCTCCATGGCGTCCTGGTTCTTCGTTGAGTGTCGAAAGGTGACTGGTTCCCCTTCAGTGTACTGTTTCCACCATGATTTTGATGTCGTTGGTACCGCCCCGGAAAAGCTGGCGGATTGGTGCCTTTTAATACGGTGGGTGGTACATTGTCTTCCGCCTGTCTGCTGGCGGGGACCGCCGCGTTGTTTGTTGTTAACGTCCTGGCGGTCGGAGTGCTAAAGTGGCTGTCTATGTTGGCGGTTTCCGCCGTGGTTGTGATCCAATTTTTTTGTCCGCCAGCCTGTTGGCGGTATTACCGCTGCTTTATCACCGACCGCCAGGGTTGTAATGAGGGCCAATGTCTGCAATTGGTTAAACTAGTAATCACGGCCCCAAGGGAAAGGAAACTGTACTTCCAGCTCCGCATTGGAAAACTCCCATTAAGACTTCTCACCAGTAGCTGGTCACACAATGAATCAACCGTATGCCCAGCTTGCAAAGTCCCTGTCGAGAATCTCCCTCACGTTCTTTTTGCCTGCCCCGCGTACACCGCCCCCCGTAGGAAATGGCTGGCCCCGGCATGCAGACTACTGGGAGTCCGCAGCTCTGCGCTAGCCCTGAGAATCCTCAGATCAGACACTAGGCCAACGCTAGTGATCGCCGTCGCCAAATTCCTCGGAGCTAGCTGGCTTGTTAGAGGGAAAACCCTTCTGGATAAAGACTCCAACTAAGACTGTCCTATCGTCCTGTGCGAGCGCATTTTATCCCATTTTTATTCCATTTTATTCCATTTTTTCTTATCTTTTACTCCCTTTTATCATTATATTTACTTGTAACTATCATTATGTGTATTTATTTGTATTTATTACTGCTTGTGCTTTTTTGGCTCCTGTAGCCGCAATAAAGCTCCTTTGAATTGAATTGGTTAAACTAGTAATGCGAAATGTGCAGTTTCGCCTCATACAGTTCTACTACCTACATCATACATATCTTACCCCACACAAGATCAGCAAGATATTCCTAGGTGCCCCTAACATATGTCCGAGATGTAAGTCGGATGACACTGACTTCTTTCATAGGGTGTGGTCTTGCTCAATGATAAGCCCCTTTTGGGAACAAGTGCTGAATACCGTGTCAGATGTGACAGGCAACTTGTTCCCACCTGAGTCACTTAAACGCATACATACAGGGCACATTACTAAAAAAAATAATGACCTGCTGAGATTCCAAAGTCTGGCAGTAATACTGGCCAACTGTTGCATTAGTATGGCCTGGAAATCAGCCACATCACCTCTGCTTACAAGTTGGCAGGTAGATATGCATCGATGGGCATCATCAGAGCTAATGGTCAGCAAGTGTCTGCATGCAAAGAAAAATGGACCAGACCCGCTGAGGAATTGGAACACCTACCTAGACAGGTTTGAGGCACACACAGATGTTTGTCCCTCCTGTATGCATATCCTCTAACTTTCACAGGCAACATACATCTGGAGATTTCCTTCTCACTGCCACCCCTAGATACTACGCGCAAAAGGTAAACCAAATATCTTGGTATGAGATCCACTCAGAGGCTATCCTCAGGTGCCAACAAGATGGAACATCTCCATTCATATTGAAACCTTCAATGAGAATCGAAACAACCTGTTGTGATAGAAGAGTAGTGAAATGATTCACAACAGCCCACATTCAAAAGGGTGTGGGGGATGTGCATAAGTTGTTTTATTTTATATGTTCTTGTATTATCTTTTCTCTTTAATGTTGATTGCAACTGTTTACTTCCAGTGGCGATTACACTGTACTTGATGCTGTACTGTTGATAGACAAGATAACTAGGAGGCAAAAATGTGTGTCGCTGGCCCACTATTGACCACTACTTGATTACTATTAGACCACGCACCTAGTCTTATCTGAAAGTTGGGAAGTGCAGGGTGGGGAAAAGACCCCAATGTACAGATATCTCGTGGCTAAAGAACTACAGAGAATTGTGTGATCTATGACTTTTTACTTCTGGCACTGCACAAAATGAATGCATGGTATATGTGTTAACTTGGTGAACTGTACCAAGATCATGTTAAATGCAATAAAGATATTTTTAAACAAAAAAAAACAAGCAGCTCTCAGATTTTGTAGAATCAAATCACCTCCTCCATTCATCTCAATTGGGATTTCACACATGGCACAATGCCAAAACTACTCTGCTTGAAACCTCTGAGACTCTAAAACTGTCCTTAAATGAAGATCATAATGTTCCTTTTACTCTAATAGATTTGTTGGCAGGTTTTGATACTGTCTCCCATGACATTCATTTGCACTGCCTGTCTAACATTGGAAATATGGGACTAGCCTTTAACGTGGCTGACTTCTTTCTTAACAGCTAGACAACAATCAGTATGGACAAAGCCACATTTCTCTGAGCCCAAATCTCTAAAATGTGGGGTACCCAAGGGTTCTGCACTGAGCCCTACACTATTTATTAATTACATGTCTCAGTTGCAGCCCTGGTGGAATCATTAAGTATTGCTATCATCTCCTACGCTGATGATTCACAGTTAGTATTTTTTACGAGGGTGACATCAGCAAGGAGACCTACTCTGACTGTATGAGAGCAGGCTTAAGCTGGCTCAGGGATAATGAGCTACAATGCAACCCGGACAAAACTGAAACCCTTCTTTTAGGATCTAACCCTAATCTGGGCTGGTCTGGCTCTTCCCCCAGTGACGGACCAACTCTCTCTCTGCTAACACAGGTAGCTAGAAATCTGGGGGGTAATCTTTGACAACAAATTGTCTTTCAAGGCCCAGATGAACTCAGTTGCTAGAAATTGTATATGGATTTTTAGGTCATTTGGAAAATGTTTACCCCTTCTTCCTTGGGAGGCTTCTAAAACTGTAATCCGAGCCACAATTCTATCCAGATTGGACTACACGAATGCCTTGTACCTAGGTCTACCTACCTACCTGTATCGCTGCTTACATGTAGTCCAAAACACTGCAGTTCATTTGCTTTTCAACCTTCAAAGGAGTACCCTACTGCACCTTTTCACAACAAACTGCATTGGTTAGCTGTAAGCAAAGGGATTACTTTCAAAGTATAAATGCTCATACATCAGGCATTTCATAACACTGGCCCTCATCATCTGAACTAAAGAATTAAAGAGTACCAGCCAAGTAGGAGCCTGCAGTCTAGTAAAGCACATCTCATACTAGCCCCTTGCTTCAAAAAGACTAGCGATGGTGGTGCTTCTTACTTCTGACAAAATATGGAATCTCCTTGTAGTGCAGCTCAGGAGCCTAGAAAGTGAATATGCCTTTCACATATCCTTGACAATGTTTCTCTTTAGCCAGTATCTTCCACCCTCTCCTTCATGTTTCATGTGGTAGCATCGGGACACTCTTTTTGAGTAGCTGTTGCGCTATACAAGTAACGTTGTTCATTTGTTAATTATTATCTTGCAGGCTTGCATAACAAAATTACCAATTTCCTTTTCTATTTTGTTGCCGGACGTTCCTTCTGGGTCCCCCTTGTTTGGCCTGGGGGGGGGCAGGGTATCCATAACATTTGTGACAGAGTAACCCATCCGCCAAACTCCAAATCAGGCCCTAAGTCTCTGAGTCATGAAATGTCTACCAGCAACCTTTTTCTGATGTTGTTGGAACCCATCAGAGCACTTGCTGCTGCTGGAGTCTGACTTCTCTGGGAGCAAATTGACTCAAGGGAACTAAAGCTATCGGGCCAGTCAGGATGCTTTATTTTTGAACTAGCACTCAAGCCAAAGTCTTGTGAACCTCTCACAGACCCAACCATCCAGATAAACAAATACTTATGATCCTTAATTCCTAAAAACAACTACTGCACAAATGTATACCAAATCACAAAAAGCACAATCTGCAGACCAAAATCTAGCTTCCTGCCAAGTTTTGTGTAATTCCTTTATATAGTTTTTGCTGTAGCCCTTCTTAAACAAGTCTTTAAAAAATGCATGGGGATTTATTGTTTTGGGACCCCCCTTTTACTTGGCCCCCTCTTGAAGAATCAGCCCAAAACTTTCCATTCACAAACTAGGCAAAAAAACATCACTTTTTTGGAAAGCTTCTTGAAGATTTGTCAAATGGTGCCAAAGTTATTAGCAACACAAGAACACATTTCCTAGGGGAATGCTGAACTAACTATAACTACCCAGTGTCAACCGCCAGCACCTGGTAAGATCTATCTATCTATCTATCTATCTATCTATCTATCTATCTATCTATCTATCTATCTATCTATCTATCTATCTATCTATCTATCTATCTATCTATCTATCTATCCATCCATCCATCTATCTATCTATCTATCTATCTATCTATAGATAGATAGATGGATAGATAGATAGATAGATAGATAGATATAGCTTACATATACATAAATAGTATAGATAACTAGTTATTCTGTAGTTATAGTTGGGGTGACCAGAGATAGGGATTTGTTTTATTTTGTCCATTAATAATTTTGCACTTGTTTGACGGATATCCACAAACCTTTGCAGACCTGGTGCCCCCGTTTCATTCTTGAAGTTCAGCATTTCCTCAAGGGGTTGCAAGGAAACAAGGGGGATCCCAAAAGTAGCGGAAGATTGAAAAGATGCATTTTACCCAGACTTTTCTATTTTGTGTAGCACAAAAACTGATTTTGATGAAATTCGAATAGATTATATATTATCGTGCACAGATGATTCTTTGGGGTACTGCATGTAGGTAGGGTAAGAATTTCATAAGTGTTAAGATTTTTACTGTAGGCATATCTCTGGCTGTCGTAGTACAGCGGTTCTCCCTAGGTATTTAGTAATGCCAAGTCATTAGGTGACTGGCTAAGGACTGCCTTTACAAAAGTGAAAGGCAGCCATTGTGTTGTCAGCTTGAGTTTAACTGTGTTCTGCGTTACACTGTTCAATGTAGATAAGAATTAGGTTTGGAATTTTTCCCATACTTATTATCACTTTAGAAAAGTGGTAATAGGTAGGGAAAAATGTTTATAACTTTAGACAGGAGTGCTGCGGTACCACAAATGAAAGAAAATTAGTATTACACTGTAAGATATTATATTTTATTAATATAGTGTGTTAAAGTGTACTTTCAATTTTTCTACATATTTAATATGCACATAAAAGTGTACGCAGTACTAAATATTACTCGTCTACTTTAAAGAAAAACATTCTTAACAGTACAGTGGTATAAAAATTTTGAAAAACTTATAAACAAACATATTAACCAAGAAATGTTTTTGGGGGGTACTGCAGCCCTCCTACGCTACTACGTAGTTTTTGAAAAAAATACATATAAAGTTATAACTATTTTGCTCGACCTATTACCACTATATATATATATATATGCATTTATTTACTTGCCTCTAACTTTGGGGCCGTTTGACGAATCTCCCAAAGAATTTGCTGCTTATGTGAGCTGCTGCTCCATCAAGTGGGGTCTGAGAAAAAGGGCAGGTCACAAAATGATTTTCTGCTTTTATTTTTCCATTTTTTAACAAGGAAATGTTTTACAGACTTTCAAGCTGGCTTTCCGAAATAAAGAAAAAAAGAAGAAAAAGGCCCAGGGTAGAATCACACTTACCCCTTAGCTCTGGTGCTGGATGTCCCAGAGGGACCCCCAGAGCTAAAAAAACATTTTTACAAACAATTTCACTGCGAGTTCCAGCAAATTCTTTATAAAAAAAAACAAGCGTGGGCTCCCGCACTTGTTTTATATAACAGCCCCTAGGTGGGCCAAGTCCCAGGGGCACTTAAATTTTAATACGGAGGTCACCTACCCCCTATCCCTGCTGCCCTGGGCACCACCACCTCACTGGGGCTACAAAAAGTGAGGGCTTTAAACCCATATGATGCAGGGGAGCATGGGCCCTCTCCTCAGCCCCAGGGACTGCCACCTCCCTGGGGCAATAGTCCCGGGAGCCAATGATGGCCCTGTGGACCAGCACCCCCCAAGGCCAGCTCCTGCTTTCTCCCAGGGTGCTTAGCTGGAGCTGGCCCTGGGAGGGTGCTTTTGCTTTTGATTGGTGGAAGTTGACAGCCCCCACCAAGCAAAAGCAAACAAAGTCCGCTTTCTGACAGCGGGAACAGTCAAACAGCTCTTGCAGCAGAAAGCAGAGTTTTCACCTGTTTCCCTTTA
Organism: Pleurodeles waltl; assembly: GCF_031143425.1. Lineage (NCBI taxonomy): Eukaryota > Metazoa > Chordata > Amphibia > Caudata > Salamandridae > Pleurodeles > Pleurodeles waltl. The sequence continues at coordinate 853,714,608 of NC_090436.1, forward strand.
AGCAAATGTGTGTGCAGGGAAACAGATGAAAACATTGCTCCCACAAGCAGGGAGCTGCTATTTAGACCAGCTCCCTGCTTGTGGGAGCAATGCCGGCTCCTGCAGGAAGCGGGGAGCCAGCTAGGACTGCGGTGGCCTTGAGGCTCCCCCATGGTCCTGTCACTCTCTCTCCCTCTCCCTTCTATCCCATAATGGAAGAGAGGGATGAGAAAATATTTTCATTTCAATGGTCTCTCCATACAATGACTACAAAGAGTAAGACTATCAAAATGCTTGGTACAAATGTTGCAGTTATGACTAGAGGCAGAGCGGAGCAGCGACACTTCTGGCCTAATGGTCACGGTCTTGTGCTGTCATTCAGGAGGCTAAAGGTTCAAATCTTAGTATCACTTAGCACTGTGTTTATTTACTGGTGTTTCGACTGTTAAACCTTCCTAGTGATGGAACATTCACATTTCTTTCCAATCACATGCATGTGTTGACTGTCATACGTATGTCTGGAAGCATCACAGTAAAGAGTCACCAATGGCCTAAAGATTACAGTGCCAGACCCTTGCACTGAAAGTTGAGGATTTTACTCGAGGTGTGTCTGTGGTCATTTTCCTTCACAATTTGCCCACAAACATTCAATTCTAAGTATATAATTCATCAAAGTTTAAATCATTCTCTCTCTCTCTCTCTCTCTCTCTCTCTCTCTCTCTCTCTCTCTCTCTCTTTCTCTCTCTCTCAGGGTTGGGTGGTTACAGGAGTTGGCCACAGGCCATGCCCTGCGGCCGATCCCACCATGCATGGGCGAAGGCCGTGCGCAGTGCAAGGTTGTGTGGTTATAGGGGATTGGTTACTGGGCCTGGCCACATGCCAGGCCTGTGGCCAACCACCACAGCGCACGGCCCAAGGCCGGGCGCCGCAGTGGTTTGATTAACATCTAGTAATTACAGCAATGTAATAGTTAGGAAACAGAATTTAAAAAACTGTAGAAATTCACTTAAAAAAACAACGGTTACGTCATCGTTATATTTAGGCTCTCATTTTAAGCGTACCAAACCATAGAAGTTCACCCGTTATAGTTAGTGGTATCTGAAGTAACTGTAATTTGTGCCCCAAGGTAACTATAACTCGCTCCCTTGCCATGCACTGCTAAATACCACACAAATTACGGCACTCATGGCTTCTTTGATAACATAATTAATAATATCAATGTAATATTTGCAATAAAAAATGTTGATGAAAAAACTGTGCGTCGAGGGGGTGCAACTCAAATTCTTTTGCGGTGTGAACAGAGATGGGTGTGAAGAATGCATACAGACAGAAGTGGGCTTAATGATGAAATCCAATGGTCCTTAATTCAGAGTTAGTTTGATGAACTCATCCTTGCCTTTAGGACTCACCCTTTCTCCGAATGATCTGTGACCGTACGGTGGACACCAGTAACCATGTAAGTGCATGATGACCCACAGCATAGATTACGCATTTGGTAGTGAACCCTTCATTTCATTAATAAACAATTGAGAACATCCCTGGGTGTCTCACCCCTTGCGGCGTAATTTTTACATAAAAGCTTGGAGGCACTGTATACATGAAGAAATCTACACATATACTGCCTCTTTTCCATATCCTCCCCCACCCCATCACACCCTCCCCACTGATACCTGGGGTCTCACAACCCACACCTCTGCACCCCTTTTTGGTCAAGTAGACTTTTTTCCATTTGGCTCTTTGTCTGACTCCTTTAAGTCTTTTATATTTTCTAGGAGGTCGCTGACACACATATGTATATGCATGCAGGGGTCCATTAACATTTATGGGGAACCACCAGTTTCTTCATCATTTTGGTTGCACAACAACTCTTCAGAGGTGTGTCTTGTACATATATTACGCATGAAGGCACTCTGTCCCCTGGGACTACAACTCCCATGAACCACTGGGAGCTGCCAAGTGGCGATGATACGGCCTCATGCCCCCATTCAGTACGCTCTCCTTATGTGCACTGACTACCGCTGGGCGTTAAAATAGTTGCACTTCCCTCCTAGCCATTGTACGAGTGGCTGGGGGTGGCACGGATTAGGTGCACCAGAACAATGCTACCTTTGACAAAGTAAATGCAGGGGGGCTGCATGAGATTGGATTAGACTCTCTCCTGTAGCAGAGATACTCCATGGTACCTTGTGTGGTGGGTTATGGAACTGTAGGGTTCAATCTGACCTGCCCCCCAGTGAAATAACGGCATTCTGGCCAGTTTGAGGTCGCTGACATTTGTGGTGACTGTTGACTCTGACCGGTTCTTTGTTGATTTGTCTCCTTTTTCGTTTCCCTACCCGCATTTTCACTGCCCACAACTTATAAATACAAATTCACGATGAGTGCTTGATGACTCCTGTGTGACATATAATATGAAGGATAATGATAATAGATCGGGTAATCAACCCTTTGGGACACTATTGGACAGATATTGGTGCCAAGGATGAGGAAGAGAAAACTAGGCTCTCATTGATTCTACTTTATGAATGGGGTATTTGAATGATTATGAGCAATCCTCCTTATGCATTTCAAGGCAATTTCCCATTTAAACGCAGTACTAGCTCCTGTGTATAAATTTGCTTTCTCCTTCTGCAGTGTGCGACTACAAGGGGTATTGTCCTAGCCCCAGACCACAAGCCCATGCCCTTAGAATCTAGGGTAAGGACATTTTATACTGATAGTTGTAGTGTTCCTCATCACAGTTTGAGAAGGACCACTTTGAAGGCCAACTGATAGAGATAAACAGCAATCAGCTAAAGAATAGCATCTAGTTAAATGAATTATAAGACACATGTGTTGTATTAGCACTAGTTAAAGCACTTGTGTTTGCATTGGTTTGCAGTGTTCTCCACTTCGCATGTTCAACTTTGAATTTGTTGTTTATGTTAAGTATGATGTATTCCTATTGAATTTTCATATATTATCTTTCTCAAGTAGGTGTCTAAAAGTCTACTTCCCACTCATGTACGACCTGAGTGTGTGAAAACTTAATGGTGAAGAAGAATAAGTGTCTGCCACTTGTGCTTTACTAGGGATCCACAGCCCTGAAGAATGCCCCGACCAGGATTAGCTCAGAGTGAGGGCAGAAACTTGTTGGCTTTTTAAAGGATGAGCTGAGTAATTATACTCATGGTTACTGTCAACATATGTTTTTAACCATGCCATCAGACACCATTATTAAAGGTAAAATTCACTGGTAGTCCACAAGGTATTTTTAACTGATCTGAAATCCCTTATTATCCAGCAAGCTTTAGCTAAGAACTTCCTCTGGTGCAGTTCACAAAGAGGTTGAGTCTGCCCTGGTGGCACGATCCAACCAGGATGGGTAGAGGTGGTCAATGAAGAAGCATGACATGACCAAGTATGTGAGAGTACCTCTTCCATAAGGAAGAGCTCCCTGTTAGCTAATCAACACAACAGTGTTGAAAAAGTGGTGGCAGCATCACAATCAAAGTGATTGTGGCCATATGGAGTAAAAGTATCCCTCCACACCTTTTGTGTATATTATTTCTACGTTGGGAGGACGTGGGGAGGATTTACCTCTCATCTCTCTTCTTGTGTAGCACATACTATCAATGATGTCATTTGTGATGTAATGCGTGGGATAATTAACAGTGCATTTTATGAAGTGGGGGGATGTATGGTCCCCCTCCCTGGAGCAGTGGTGCCCTAGGAATCCAATCCCCCAGGGCCAAACCATATTTTTTAAGGTAAGGGGGTGCACTGCTCTCCTCCTCGAGCCATTAGGGGCCCAGGGACACCATTCCCTGGACCTCAATCTGTGTGCTTATGTTCTCCAGTGCCCACCTGGGGCAATCTCCAATAGTATGCAGGGAGCTATTAGGGAAGCCGAAGGGCCCTTGCATTCCTGATGGCTCTCCACATGCATGTATCCTGGGTGTTGTGAGAGCCGGCATTGCTTATGCTTGGCAGGAGCAGTTGTTTTTGTTTGCTCCCACCAGGTGGGGCAATGTGAGTTTCCCTGTGTCCTAAGATTGTGTTGCAACTTTTCATTCAGGTTGTGGCCAACCAATCACAACAAGTGGTTGAATGTGCAGATCCAGATAAATATACAATGTTTTTGAGCCCTAGTTGCACAAAAACTACTGAACGGATTTACTCATCAAAAGCACTCTCTCTAGACCAACATCTAGTGTACTTCCAAATTTGATATAAATTCATTCCCCCCTCTCCCTGGGCCTTCAAAGGACCCCCGGTGCCAATTAAATTCCTAAAAGTCAAATAGTTAAAAAGTGCCCCCCGAGCCTTCAATGGCCCCGGGAACCTCATCCCCCGAGACTTGCTCAGTTGCTGTGTCCTGTCGAGCTCACTTTGGGGACACAACAGTTACCCTGCCCGCACCCGTGCAGACAGGCAAACTTGTGTTGGCTCCCGCCTGGTCGGAGCATTTTTAAAACTCCTGTCAAATGTGACAGCTGCAGCCTGGGGAAAAGATCAAGACATTGCTCCTACCCGCATGGAGCAGCATAAATAGCTGCTCCCTATGGGTGGGAGCTGAGCCAGGTCCTGTGGCATATGGGGAGCTTTCTGGGGCTAAGAGGGCCCTGGGGCTCCACTTATGGCCCCCAACATTGCATATCGAGGGAGCCCTGGCCGGGCAACAAGGCATCCATCTATATTAAGTGCAAGCCCTGCCCCCATCCCCCTCAAAAACAAAAGGCCTTGGGGGATGTGGTCCACAGCGTGTAATGAGGCTCAGGCCGAAACGCGCTGCCATTAGTGTTTGGATAGTTATCTCTGCACTGTGTACTTCACATTATGGAATAAAAGAGGATACCTTTCAAATTTATTGATGGTGCCAGCATCATTCCTGCGGCGAGAGGCTGAGAAATCTTGGTTTCTGTCGTGACTTTTGGAGAAATATATATATATGTACACATTACCTAGTGGCAGTTGCCATTAGATAGTTATAGTTAGGACCTAGTTTCTATAGAAAAAGTGTTTTTTTACTTGCCTATAATTTTGGCTCCGCTTGACAAATCTTCATGAAATTTTTCCAAACAATTTGATGCTCACGTCAGCTGGTGTGTGGAAAGTTTCGGGGTGATCCATCATGACGGGGGCTGAGAAAAAGGAGGTTCACAAAAGGTGCGTTTCCCATGTTAGTACCCATAGACTACAGACCCTCCAGGATTTCACAATTTTGTGATTGCAAAATGATGTTCTATGTAATGGGAGATACCCGTGCAGTGGTATGGTGAGACAATGCAGCCCCCGTTACCTGCACTCATGGACGTCAATTCACCAAAATGTCAGGGATATCGGAAGTGACATCACAAGCCCTTGGACATCCACTTTCACTCACACATGCATACATACATTCACACACACAAATTCACACATACACACACACATAAACACACTCTCACCTGCAAGCACACACACAACATATATTTAAAAGCATTTTTACTTCCCTCAGCTGTCATGCAAAGGCACATTCCCAGCTAATTGTACCCCTATTTCTATTACACTAATACTGAATAATATGTTATTATTCACTATTAGTGTAATAAAAATTGATAGAAAACAAAAAGGGTGCAGTCCTAACTGACGTCCATATGGACGAGCTACCACTATGTTCCTGGCATTGAATTTGAAGCCAGGGGTTGCAAAGGCAGTGCAAGAGGTCGCAAAGAGCAAGCCAGGAGTTGCAGCTGCGACCAGATTAAAATGTTAGTTACTTGAAAGAACTCTAACTATAACTGATGAACTTCTATGGGTTTGTGTGAGTAAATTCAGACCCTAACTATAACGTCCCTGTAATCTTTGTTTTTTCTCAGTGAATTTCTATGTTTTTTAACATATGGTGTTAAATTGCTATACATGAACCAACCACAGCAGCTCACGGCCTTAGGCCCAAAGGCCAACCTCCTATAAGCACCCAATCTTGCACCGTGCACAGCCTTCTCTTTTCGGACTACCAAACCCAGGGACCACCACCTCCCAGGGGCAATTAAAGATGGAGGAGGGCTGCGTGGCCCCCCTCAAGAAGCCAATGTTGTCCCTGGGGACCACCACCCCCCAGGGCCAGCTCCTGCTATGTCCTTAGGTGCCCACCCCCAGGACATGGCTGCTTGCTCTGACTTGGCGAATCCACGCAAAAGAATTACAAATTTAAAAAACAACTCAGGAGCATTGTCATTTTCAATGCAAGGGGCTGTCCAGCCCCCTTGCAGCCCCTGGGCCTGCCACTTCCCCGGAGCTAAATTTAAATAACATAGGGGGTCCTTTTCGGACCTCCGGCCCGAGGACCACCACCTCCCCAGGGCAATTAAAGATGGAGGGGGCTGCGTGTCCCCCCTCCCGGAGGAGCCAATGGTGGCCTTGGGGGCCACCACCCCCTAGGGCTGGCTCCTGCTATGTCTAGGGACATAGCTGTTCGCTCTGACTCAGAGAGTCAGAGCAAACACTTCACTTTCTGCAAGTGAGAGCTGTCAAACAGCTTTCACTTGCAGAAAGTGAAGTTTTCATATGTTTCCCTGCACATGAATATGTGTGCAGGAAAACAGATGAAAACGTTGCTCCCACAAGCAGGGAGCTGTTATTTAAAGCAGCTCCCTGCTTGAAGTAGCAATGTTGGCTCCCGCAAGATGTGGGGAGCCGGCTAAGACTGCGGGGCTTGAGACTCCCCCTTCGGTCCTGTCACTTGCTCTCGCTCTCTCTTGCATCCCATAATGGGATGGAAGACAGAGAGAAAGAAAGATTGTCATTGCAATGGTCTCTCCATTCTCCATGCAATGACTTCACAGAGTCAGACTAGCAAGATATCTGCTACAAATATTATAGTTACATTTGGATGCTGAGCGGAACAGAGTCACTTCTGGCCTAATGGTCAAGGTCTTGTGCTGTCACTTAGTAGTCTGAATGTTCAAATCCTAGTATTGCTTGGCAGTGTGTTTATGTATTTACTAGTGTTTTGTCTGTTGATGGAACATTCACGTTTCTTTCCAATCACATGCGTGGGTTGACTGTCATAGGTGTGTCTGGAAGTGTCACAGTATAGAGTCACTTATAGCCTGAAGGTTAAGGTCACAGACCCTCACCCTGAAAGTTGATGGTTCTACTCCAGGTGTGTCTGTGGTCATTTTCCTTCTTTAATTTCTTCTAAACTTCAAATGTTTAAGGTTCGTACTGAAAGGTAATCTCACTCATTTTAAATGAAAATTATACTTTTCATTTTAATTTGCTCTAAAATGTCTCATCCTATGTATACCATTCATCAAAGGCTAAAAATTAGTCTCCCTCTCTCTCCCTCTCAAGTTTTCTCTTTCAATCTTTTTCTCTTAATTTCTCTCTCTCAATCTCTCACTTTATAAGTGTATGTGTCTATCTCTCTCTTCCATCCCTTAATGCATGGAGAAGAAAGAGAGAGATTGTTATTGCAATGATCTCGCCACACAAGGACTTCAAAGAGTCAGACTAGCAAGATGTTTGATAAGAATGTTATAGTAATGTTTGGATACAGAGAGGAAGCAAGTCACTTCTGTCCTAATGGTCAAGGTCTTGTGTTATCAGTCAGTAGGCTGAAGGTTCAAACTCTAGTATTGCATGGCAATGTATCTGTTTATTTTCTAGTGTTTTCACTGTTAACCATTCCTAGTAATGGAACATAGAAGTCTTTTTCCCCTCAAAATCTGTGGGTTGAATGTCATAGCTAAGTCTGAATACTGCACAGCAAGGGGTTATCTCTGGCCTAGTGGCTAATATTTCAGACAGGCACACTAAAGTTTAAGGGTTGTAGTCTAGGTGAGTCTGTGGTTATTTCCTGCTTTAGTTTCTTTTCAACTATAAATATTTAAGTTACATATTGAAAGGAGATCTCACTCCTTTCATTTGACAAAAACAGTTTTCTTTTCAATATGTCTGGACATATCTCATTCTAAGTATATCATTCATCAAAGCCTATATCACTCTCTGTCTCTCAATCTCTCACTTTCTCTCTTTCTCTCAGGGTTGGGTGGTTATGGGGGGTTGGCCGCAGGCCTTGCGAACAACCGCAGTGGTGGTTGGAATAATTTATAGTAATAAAAATTACTTTATATTAGAAGAAAACATATAAATTCCCTGAAAAAAGCAAAGATAACGGGGATGTTATAGTTGGAAAATAGAATTTTTTTTAAATCATAGAAATTCACTTAAAAAAACAAAGGTTATAGGGACATTTACCTTCTTCCTCTATCTGCAGCAAAAAATGAAAATATTGCCATTGACAGTGACAAAAACAGCCTCAGGCGGGACAAACGTAAAGCATTTACCAATGACATCAAGTGATTTTTGAAAGGAAGCCCATGAACGAGTGAATGTGATCGGTGTGACATGGGCGTGGTTAAAAGCCCACAATACTTGCAAAAGGTCAAAGCGCTGCACTGTCCACCTAAAAACGCTATCAGATGATGCTACTTTCAGTTTCCAAACTCACAAAGCATTCGCACACAGACGTTGGCATTTTTAGTTTAGAAGCACATAGCATTATCTTCACATCATGAAGCAGATGATGAATTATTTGGCAAATTCTGCAAATCCATATTTATGTAGAAAGTAGAGTGGCCGAAAAATAGTATAATTCCAATGTTCCTGCCTATGGATGAGCTCCTTGATTCATCTTCGGAATGGAAACAAGAGTGGCTCTTATTGATAAGTGAATATATATGAAACAGTCTCTGGCGCCATCTACTGACAATACATTATTTAGCAGTTGTCAGAAAGAGGAAGCTGGTGTGATTTATGGTACCAAAACAAGTGAGTGTTAACACAATACAGGAAAGCACCCTAAGGTGGCGCTGGTGGCGTAAACAACGGTGTGAAACAGAAGCAATCATACGCACACATTTACATAACCCTCAATTTCCTTTAACAAGGTGGGGCAGGGACACTTCAGAAAACAAGCATCCGGGTGCTTTTATGAATCGCCTTGGGTCTCAAACGCAGGCTGGACGTGTTTCTAGATACAACGTTTTAGTCTAACTTGTATATTTGCGACGTGTTGTAAACTATTAATGTGAATGCTGTACATGTGGTTACTTCTCAAGTTTGTAAGTATAGCCAGATGGTAAGCTAAGCAGTGGTGCTGGTAAAATATATGTATGACAAACCCAAAATGCACCTACAATGTAACGTTATATAACAGAACATCACTAAATTCTAATTTTGAAAATTCTCCAAGGAGATATTTAGGGCACCTAATAAATACCAGTAGTGCTAGGCAAAGTATTCCAGAAGTCATAAACCTCTATCGCTTTCAGCAGGCACTGGATGAATGGAAAACATGCTGTTCCTACACAGATAAGTATTTATCGCCCCTTGGAACCAGGTCATAAGTGTGAATCTGGGGTTTTCTCGTTTCTCTGTGAAGTATCCTTCTAAGCCCTGGTATTTTTTCTCTAGGTGCCCAAGTTTTTGCTGTTTCGTTTGTTGATTTTGTATGTTTTTGACTAAAATCATTTGGAAGTGTGTTTCCGGACTTATACCGTCCTAAATTAGATTGTGGAGTCTTTGTGCCACTAGGTGGAGCCCAGGATCCAAAGGTAGACACAGACGCACATTACATAGTGTTGTAATCCCTTTTTCAGTAAATATAAATAAATGCCAAGCTTTATTTCATTGATCGGACTTTTTTGGACGGAGTTCCTCATTCTGGTTTCTGAGGTTGGAAAGTGTGCATTTGCTTCCATTTCCACTCAACAACATAGTTAAAGTAGTTATAAGATCCACAACAAAAATAAAGCTTCAACTGCTGAACACTTGCCAACTCGGCCACGACAAAGATAAAAATAATTACCCTTTGAAAGACATTCGGGGGTTTAAGAGTATGTTCAGCAAGTTTTTACATGGAAACGAACCCGTATCTCACAAAAACAACCCCACAGAGCAGTACACACCTTGTGCAATCTTTCAAGGACAGGGATACATGAGCACTTTAAAACGCTGTAATTAACCATGTCGTTTATGAATCTGAAGTTGAAGGATCCGCCAGAGCCTCAAACAATTACCAATCTGCAGACAGCACAACACAGTTTAAAAGCAGGCAGCATTGCAAGCACTAAACAAGAGAGAAGGTCAACCTATTTTTTTTTTAAGTAGTCCGAAAACCATGTGTAAAACACAGCCGCTGCATATGTTAACAGTAGTTGGCCGGTGCTCTTGAGGAGGGCTAAACACTGGAAAAGGCGTGACTTTGGCATGCCTTTCACACATTGATCCAGTACCCAAATTAAAATCTGAAGGCATGACTCATATGTAGTTATGCTCCAATTGAACTTAGCCATTTAACATGAACGACACCCATGCCAATAATTCAAGACAGGATTTACCAGCTAAATGGAGGCTGCATATTCTCCAACCTAGATGTTCACCAGCTGGAGCTAGAGGTCACTTAGAATGTCTGCTTAGCAGACCCTGGTGATCTATGGTTTCAAAAGCTGCAGAAAGATCCAGCAGAACTAGTGTCAATACACTGCAACCATCAGATATATTCCATATAGAAGAGTTATATTTTTGTATATCAGACAACAGAATTATTTTACTAGTAGCCTTTAAACCTTTTACATGAACTTGGTAGTTTGCATGCTATATTACATTTGCATCATAGATTTTTGGAGTAGTGCAATTGACTGGTGTTTATGTTACACACTTTGCCCAAAACGTTTTAAATGCAATATCAGTTCTGGAATACAAACTACGACGTCACTGACGATGGAGATATGTTTTAGGGTCCTAGCGCAATTGTGATTATGCTGCCCACCCGTTCGTTATTTACACAGAGTGTTTGTAAATTAACCCTAATGTCCGTTGTCCATGACTGAAGTTTCAACGAATGGCATTTGTTTGTAATTTTAGCCTTTGGACTAAAATATAAAGGTGGAGTCCATTGGTTGAAATGTGAGCAAGAATAGAGCCTTGCCAGGGTGTCTGCTTCTTGAAAGAAATGTAAACGTGTTCAATTGGTTAATTTGCCAATGTAAATGTTGCTTGTTAGACCATTTCATCTGAGATAAAAGTAGACTCCCTGATGCGCAATCGAATGCAGTAATCAGGCTTCTAGATGCTGTGAGACTACAGACAAGTTGTAGGTTTCTCAGGTCCTGATATTAGGTATGAGATTGTTGCCCACACCACATACTCTGCTTTAATTCATCTTTTTAGGTTTGAGGTGTAGGGGACAGTGAGGTGAGACAGATGTTTTTCGTTCAACTTGTTTAAATTAGCAGAAGATGAAAAAGTAATGTACCCTAATGCTTCCCAAACTGTTTACCATGAGTTTAAAAATGTTTAGAAACATAATCAAAATGTTGCTGTTGCTTTCTCTCAAAGAAATATTTGTTTGATTTGGGTAGGGGTCATGCCCTTGACACTGAGGTCAAGGGTATCAATTTACTTTTGAACAAAAACATAATGTGCCACCTGAAGGTAGCATACCTAGAGGAAATCACATACAAAGTGCAGTGAATAAATGTTAGAATATAAAAAAACAGTAAATAGAGGCACTGATAAAGTAGTGGGGTATGGCCTCTCCTCTGCAGTGACCCTAAAATTGACCTTCTGTCCTGAATTTTCATCCTGAATTTTCACTCTTTATCCTGAATATTTGTAGTCCTGTTCTGAATGTGCCTGCATGCCATGTGGTCGTTCTAATTGTTATATCAATCCTGCACATGCAAGTATGAGCTTTTAGGACCTTACAGGTCCTATTTACATTTTTAAGGTCCCACTTTATTGACTGCAGAACCATGAAATACCTCGATGTGCCCACACAGTTCAAACCATCTCCTGAAAATAGCAAAACAAACTTGCAGCAGGGACCGTACCATGGTTGCCTTTGGTGGCTGAGTGTAGAGCCGAGTGTCTGCTTTTACGCACCTGCACTCTGTAAAGGGAATCCATTTATTCTCTAACGTGAATTATTAACCCACTAATCTATATGATGGGAAATCATAAGGTTAGGACGCTGAAGGTTTTCATGAAAATGTCTGTGTGTTCAACAGCGAGGTACAGCTATTGTCTAGCCCGTTATACATTCTCCAGTCTATGAAGTAACTGAGCCTTATTTCAGAACGGGCATTCGACAACACAATTGTTAAGCCTTCATAATTAATCTGTAATAATTACGACTCTTTGTTGAATTCTGAATTTTGGAATTACTTTTAGCAACATCAAAAAGGGCGTGGAAATAGCCCAAAGAATGTATGATTCTGCATGTTTTTCGTACGTATGCATATTTTAGTACCTGAAGTACGGAAGCCCGCATCTCGGCGTCCTTTCTCCGCCTACTCATTTGCAAGGCCCCATTTTGAAAACAGTGCACATTCAAGGTGGGCTGGTGGCGCCTGGTGTGCAGCAGTGGTTGGCTCTAGTATTCGTCGAAGTGTTATGACTGGAGCGCGTCTGTAGACTGTAACTGAAACTACATCAGCTGCCCTGGCGTGGCTTTTGAAGAGCAGCGCCAGAACCCTTAAAGCACTAGGCTGGAAATGCTGCTGAGCACTTTAATAGGTCGCTGGCAGCGTCCACCGAGATTATTCACCGAGTGTGCATCAGATACCTAAATACATTTTATTAATGGAAGCGATGTCGTGGACATGGCAGAGTAGAATTGTTTTACCTCCACTAATATTTTAACAGAAGTGATCTTCTAGAATGGATGAACTGGACGCTGGGAGCTGCTCCACGTCCGAGCAGTGCTGCCGATAGTTGGACACGCGTTTAGCTGCTCTCCCAACCCTTTCTTTAAATTCAAACTACCCCTGAGCTAAACATTTTCCCAGTTTGTGATGTCATGGATTAATATATATTATTTCAAGACACAGGGTTTAAGTTACAACCAGAAACGACTCAAGAATTATTCTCATTAGAATGATAATTCACTGTGAAGTAGAATAATAACTTGTTTTTTTTAGGCTGGGTGGTGTGTGAACCTCGCCAGGTGTAGATAAAAGCTGTAATGTTTCCGCATTCAGCTCCCCTTCACAATCAAGCAAAAGAAACAAAATGACTCACTCATAACACTACAGTAAAAGAAAGGAATCCCCCCCACCCACATCCTACCAACATACATCTCCCGGTGGCATGCCTTTCTTTAACTCCCACTTGCAACCATTCTCCAGTTATTCTACTATTTCACTGGCACACTGTTTTTTGGTTCAGACAAATAAATAAAACCAAACCTTAGCTGTTCTTTCATTGACCTGCTTTGGCATCAGTGGTGGGGGAAGGTACGGTCCATCTACGCCATGGAAACATCGACTGCTATAATTCGAGACCGGTTGGCCAAACTTGATGCTGCCCTATGCCGCTTCACTACCCACATCAAGGGGCATATTTATACTCCGTTTGCGCCGGAATTGCGACTTTTTTTTTGACGCAATTCCGACGCAAAAGTAACTCCATATTTATACTTTGGCGTTAGACGCGTCTAGCGCCAAAGTCCATGGAGTTTGCGTCCTTTTTTAGCGTGGACACCTACTTTGCGTTAATTATATGCAAGGTAGGCGTTCCCGTCTAAAAAAGTGACTCCGCGCATGTGTGCCGTATTTACACTCCCGGGCAAAATTCACGCCCGGGAGTGGGCGGGTCAAAAAAAATGACGTACGGCCGCTTTTGCGCCGTTTTTTAGCGCCTGGAAAAGGCAGGCGTTAAGGGACCTGTGGGCTCGGAAGGAGCCCAGAGGTGCCCTCCCATGCCCCCAGGGACACCCCCTGTCACCCTTGCCCACCCCAGGAGGACACCCAAGGCTGGAGGGACCCATCCCTGGGACAATAAGGTAAGTTCTGGTAAGTATTTAAAAAAAAAAAAAATTGTGGCATAGGGGGGCCTGATTCGTGCCCCCCTAAATGCCACTGTGCCCAATGACCATGCCCAGGGGACAGAAGTCCCCTGGGCATGGCCATTGGGCAAGGGGGCATGACTCCTGTCTTTGCTAAGACAGGAGTCATTTCTATGGGGGTTGGGAGTGGAAAAAAATGGCGCAAATCGGGTTGAGGCGAAAAATTTGCCTCAGCCTGACTTGCCCCATTTTTTCACGCCCAAGCTCCATATCCCCCTACGCCGGCGCTCCCTGGTGTACGTCGTTTTTTTCTAACGCACACCAGGCAGCACCGGCGGCTAACGCCGGCTAACGTCATTGCTTAAATACGGCGCCCGCATGGTGCTTCAGAATGGCGTTAGCCGGCGCTAATTTTTTTGACGCAAAACTGCGTTAGCGCAGTTTTGCGTCAAAAAGTATAAATATGGGCCCAAATGCCTGCAACTGGCGGGAGGGCTTTGCAGGACGATGTCAAAAACACTACCTGCAACCGATATCCACATTATGTCTTCTTCTGAACCTGAAGAAGGATCTGTCGAAATGTAATTTGTACGTGAATGGCTGGGGTGGGGGTGTAATTTGAAATGTCTGTCTCATATTTGGGTGCACCTGATCTGCTTTTTCCATCATTTGTGTGCAGGAATTATTATTCCTAGAGGAATTGTATGATGTGTCATGCTCACTTGCTTTCTTTTGAAACTGCAAAAATGAAATCGTTATAAAAAAAGAAAGAAACAGAGAAACGATTCATGTTCTGTGCTGTAGCGCATGGATTCTGCTCATATAGCCCACCAAGATGTTTTGCAGTTGACTACCCAGCATTTTGACTTGTACTGTGAGTGAGTCTCACTAATTGAGTCTCGCTCACAGTAAATTCACAGTAATCGAAGTGAGCGTGCTAGCTGCAAGTGTCTGCCTTTTTAGATAAGGCAGCTGCTGTGCTTTTAGGTAAGGGGCACATGTGCACACGCTTGGGCTGGCTGCACGTGTGAGTACTGTTGTGCGCCACCTGGTACCTGAGTACCTGAGCATAGGTAGCCTGTCACAGAAAGGACTCTGCAAAGGTAGGTGCTCACCTTGATAGGTCTTATGATATGAGTGGGCATCCATAATGTAGGACTATAGTGCTTACTGTAAAATCTATGGTGTTTTCACTGTATTATACATAGAGGCAAAACCTGCTCTAACATACAGTTTAGATCATTTTGTGCCTCTGGGATACAGCAAGGTACCAAACTTGGGTGGGAGAGAGTAAGACGTGTTTTCCCATCTGCTGAAGCAGGAGTGCAAGCTTGAAAGAGGCCTACCAGGCTAGGCTGGAGTGTGTTCTCTGCGCTACCCTTTAAAAAAGAAATACAGAAAGCAAGGCATATGGCTTTCCTGACTGGGACCAGGGTACCTAAAAACTAAAAAGAAATAAAAAGAAAATGGAAGACCCGCCTCCTGCTCATTTATTATTTATAATAATCTGGTGAGGGGCAACCTATAATGCCTTGTGAGTGTTTTGCAAGTGACTATTTTCATATGCTCTTTTACTTGTGGTGGGACACCACCAACAATGTTTTAAGTGTGTGGAGGACTGCAGGAGGTGTACCTGCACCAAGGATTGTTTTTGGGAAAACAGACGTTATGCCTCATGGGACCTAAAAAGGATGACCCCACGGAAGATTCAACATTGATTTAAGCACTTTTCGAGTTGGAGCTTTTCCTCTTGGCCTTTGAACTGTGGGGATGCCCAGGTGATGGTCATATGACTCATTATGTGGCCTGTAGCAAAAGAAGTAAAATTTAGACCAGTATGTTGCTTTGAATTCAAATGCTTTATTGACAAACATAATATTGATCAATGAACATTTATCATTATAATGAAAGTTTATGATTGGTAAAACTGCTTTCATTGAACTTAGTGGTGTTAAAAGATTTAAACATGATATGTGGCTGGTTTCATTATTGTGATGATATCCTGCCAGTCAGTAGGATTGCCATATATATGTTGATACTTCTTCTAATATGTTACCTTTACATATTATAGAATGTGATTATTGTTATTATACAGTGACCCCCTGACAACTAGTAGCTGTGCCCTATTTAAAAGTACACCCTTTTATGTTGTGATGTTGCAACTGGTATAGGTGGGTCGTCTTGTGATTATGGGGTTTAGGACCCACTAAGGGTGTAATGTGAAGAAGGGTGTCACCAAAGGTATTTCCCTCTACCTGATGTGTCCATTTGTAACTTAATGTGTGGTATTTAGCAGTGTATGTGTAATAAAAGTACATTTCCTTCATAGAAGAAAAAACACTGTCTGGGCGATCATTTATTGAGTATTGTTGTTGTGTGCAAGAGCATTGGGTTTGTTAGTCCTCACCACCTTCCCTGAGTTGGGTTTGGACTGCTTGAACTGCTCTGCTTCGCTATCCCGAGAGAGTCAAGTGCCACAATGGGGTACTTTGGTTCCCAGTGAAAATACAATTGCATTACTATTTATTGTGAAGGACTCACATCCTTAGCAACTAATAACCCAGTTCCTTACGTGCACCGTCTGATTCAGAGGTTTTTCCTCTTTTTGGAAACATTTATTTAGTCTCATTGGTTGGACAATACTGACAACCCCTCAATGAAAGACTTTCCGTCCTTATACATTCATAAACATATATCTTAATCTCTTAAATCCATCCATTCACTTTATATGTTTAACCTTGCTTTGCAAGTTCTTCATTCATGTATAAAGTATTCTCTAGTATTTGTTTGTTTATTTGTGAGTTTTGTAAATTGTAACCTGCTACTTCTGGAAAACTTCAAAACACTAGTGAGATACCAATGTACAGTGATGTAGAGAAACAGAGGATTAGAGTCTAATGGAATGAGTGATGGCCTGTGCTCAATATTCTTTTATTGCGACCCTTAATCTGGGAGGAATTCAATGTAATAAGTCTGAATATTTCATATAGGTATCTCTTCATGTTAATACCATCCAGTGTACAGCCCCTGCCCTCTTTAGATAATAAAGGAAACTGATGTAGTGATAGCCTGATGAGATATCCTATCAGCAACTGCCATTTTTCCTCAACATTCCTCCCTTTCTGGAGCAGCACCAACAGTCACCTGTAAAGTTTAGCCCTTTTCAAACTGTTTCCGGAAGGCACAATTAAGATGTTTTATTTACTATTTCTGTTCTGGTCCTTTTTATTGAAATTTATTTGATTAAACATTTTATACACACTATACAGAAAATATATGAAACAAAAGGCAAATGTTTGTAATAGGTAAAGATGATCATACTTATCAATTAATCCGTACAAAGGAGAAATTCAACATTAATGAAACATTAAAACATTAAAACAAAGAATAAAATAAAATAATAGAAAAATCAACTAGCTACATAATGAAAATGGAGCTACCCATACAATACATATACAATAAGTATATACAATAAATAGATCACATTACTAGATAAACTGGTATTCAGGCATTAGCATTATAACATATGAAATCATAATAATATACTGATACATATTATTTGATGTCCAAAACAGGTGAAGTGAATATGAATCTTTCAGAAATCCAGTAACAGAAAATTTTACTTTATGTGTTGTAAAAATTATACATGACCACCAACAATTACAGGTGACCTCGTCCAAGGCTACAGTTCCAGTGTGCCTTGGACGAGGTCACCTCGTCCAAGGCACAGGAACTGGGGGGAGCGCTAGCGCTCCCCCCCTGTGCTCCCCACCCACCCCCCCAAGGCAGGGATGGAAGGGGAAGCCCTTCCCCTTCCACCCCGACCCCCCCCACCCCCCCCCCTGTGACATCAGCGCGCGAGCGCGCGCGATCGAAAGAGAAATGCTTTGCATTTCTCTTTCGATCACGTGGGGAAGGCAAGGAGAGGCTTCAAAGGGAAGGAAATGTATTTCCTTGCCTTTGAAGGCTCTCCAAGCGTTTCAAAAGCCGGATTACTTGCAATCCGGCTTTTGAAACGCCCACTAGACACCAGGGATGTTTTTTTTTTTCTGAAACTGGCATAAGGGAGCGACCCCTTGGGCAAGGGTCGCTCCCGGGGGGGGGGGGCATTTTTTAGGAAGGCCTTTTCTGCCCCCCCTGTGGGCAGATCGGCCTATCATTAGAAAGAGGCAGAAACCTCTAGGGCACCAGGGCAATTTTTTTTTTTTTTCTATTTGTTTAAAAAAAAAAAAAAATTTAGGTGGGGAGTGACCCCTTAGGCAAGGGTCGCTCCCCTAGGGTGCAAATTATATTTAGGCCATTTCTGCCCCCCTTGGGGGCAGATTGGCCTATTTTGATGAGGCCAATCTGCCCCCAAGGGGGCCAGAAACCACTAGACACCATGGAGTTTTTTTTTATTTCGTGAATTTCACGCAAGGGGAGCGACCCCTTAGGCAAGGGTCGCTCCCCTGGAGGGGGGGGGGGAATTATTTTAGGCCATTTCTGCCCCCCTGGGGGGTAGATCAGCCTATTTTGATTAGGCCGATCTGCCCCCATGGGGGGACAGAAACCACTAGGCACTGGGGATTTTTTGTTTTTTTTTGTTTTACAGATGGGGAGCGACCCCTTGGACAAGGGTCGCTCCCCTGGAGGGGAAAATTGTATTTAGGCAATTTCTGCCCCCCTGGGGGCAGATCGGCCTCTTGTTATGAGGCCGATCTGCCCCCAGGGGGGGCAGAAACCTCTAGGCGCCAGGGCAAAATCTTTTTTTGTGTTTTTGTTTTTTTGTTGTTTTTTTAGAGATGGGGAGCGAGCCATTAGGCAAGGGTCGCTCCCCTGGGGGCCAAATTGTATTTAGACCATTCCTGCCCCCCTTGGGGGCAGATTGGCCGATTTTAGGTCAATCTGCCCCCAAGGGGGCAGAAACCACTAGGCACCGGGGATTTTTTTTTGGCGCCAATGTCACGCAGGGAGAGTGACCCCATAGGCAAGGGTCGCTCCCGGGGGAGGGTTGGGGGGGAAATTTATTTTAGGCCATTTCTGCCCCCCCTGGGGGCAGATCGGCCTATTGTTATTAGGCCGATCTGCCCCCAGGGGGGGCAGAAACCTCTAGGCGCCAGGGCAATTTTTTTTTTTGTGTTTTTTTTTTGTTTGTTTGTTTTTTTAGAGATGGGGAGCGGCCCATTAGGCAAGGGTCGCTCCCCTAGGGGGCAAATTGTATTTAGACCATTTCTGCCCCCCTTGGGGGCAGATTGGCCGATTTTAGGTCAATCTGCCCCCAAGGGGGCAGAAACCACTAGGCACCGGGGATTTGTTTTTGGCGCCAATGTCACACAGGGGGAGCGACCCCGTAGGCAAGGGTTGCTCCGGGGGGGGGGATTTATTTTAGGCCATTTCTGCCCCCCCTGGGGGCAGATCGGCCTATTGTTATTAGGCCGATCTGCCCCCGGGGGGGGCAGAAACCTCTAGGCGCCAGGGCAATTTTTTTTAAATTTTTTTTTTTTATGTTTGTTTGTTTTTTTAGAGATGGGGAGTGACCCATTAGGCAAGGGTCGCTCCCCTGGGGGCCAAATTGTATTTAGACCATTTCTGCCCCCCCGGGGGGCAGAGTGGCCGATTTTAGGTCAATCTGCCCCCAAGGTGGTTAGAAACCACTAGGCACCGGGGATTTTTTTTTTGGCCCCAATGTCACGCAGGGGGAGCGACCCCGGGTCGCTCCCGGGTGGGGGGGGTTTGGGGGGTGGAATTTATTTTAGGCCATTTTTGCCACCCCGGGGACAGATCGGCCTATTGTTATTAGGCCGGTCTGCCCCCAGGGGGAGCAGAAACCTCTAGGCGCCAGGGCAAATTTGTTTTTTGTGTTTTTTTTTTTTTTTTTTTTTTTTTAGAGATGGGGAGCGACCCATTAGGCAAGGGTCGCTCCCCTAGGGGGCAAATTGTATTTAGCCCATTTCTGCCCCCCTTGGGGGCAGATTGGCCGATTTTAGGTCAATCTGCCCCCAAGGGGGCAGAAACCACTAGGCACCGGGGATTTGTTTTTTGGCGCCAATGTCACACAGGGGGAGCGACCCCGTAGGCAAGGGTTGCTCCTGGGGGGGGGGTAATGGGGGGGCAAATTTATTTTAGCCCATTTCTGCCCCCCCCGGGGGCAGATCGGCCTATTGTTATGAGGCCGATCTGCCCCCAGAGGGGGCAGAAACCTCTAGGCGCCAGGGCAAAATGTTTTTTTGTGTTTTTTTTTTTGTTTGTTTGTTTTTTTAGAGATGGGGAGCGACCCATTAGGCAAGGGTCGCTCCCCTGGGAGCC
Organism: Pleurodeles waltl; assembly: GCF_031143425.1. Lineage (NCBI taxonomy): Eukaryota > Metazoa > Chordata > Amphibia > Caudata > Salamandridae > Pleurodeles > Pleurodeles waltl. The sequence goes on from NC_090436.1 coordinate 853,734,691, forward strand.
AAATTGTATTTAGACCATTTCTGCCCCCCTTGGGGGCAGATTGGCCGATTTTAGGTCAATCTGCCCCCAAGGGGGCAGAAACCACCAGGCACCGGGGATTTTTTTTTTGGCGCCAATGTCACGCAGGGGGAGCGACCCCGTAGGCAAGGGTCACTCCCGGGGGGGGATTTATTTTAGGCCATTTCTGCACCCCCTGGGGCCGGCTGAGCTAGAGGCCAAAATCCACAGGTAGGCCCTTTGTAAAAAACACCTCTGTTTTCTGTGAAAAAATGTGTTGTGTCCACGTTGTGTTTTGGGCCATTTCCTTTCATGGGCGCTAGGCCTACCCACACAAGTGAGGTACCATTTTTATCGAGAGACTTAGGGGAACGCTGGGTGGAAGGAAATTTGTGGCTCCTCTCAGATTCCAGAACTTTCTGTCACCGAAATGAGAGGAAAAAGTGTTTTTTTGGCCAAATTTTGATGTTTGCAAAGGATTCTGGGTAACAGAACCTGGTCAGAGCCCCGCAAGTCACCCCATCTTGGATTCCCCTGGGTTTCTAGTTTTAAAAAATGCCCTGGTTTGCTAGGTTTCCCCAGGTGCCGGCTGAGCTAGAGGCCAAAATCCACAGGTAGGCACTGTTTTCTGTGAAAAAATGTGATGTGTCCACGTTGTGTTTTGGGCCATTTCCTTTCGTGGGCGCTAGGCCTACCCACACAAGTGAGGTACCATTTTTATTGGGAGACTTGGGGGAATGCTGGATGGAAGCAAATCTGTTGCTCCTCTCAGATTCCACAACTTTCTGTCACCGAAATGAGTGGAAAACGTGTTTTTTTAGCCAAATTTTGAGGTTTGCAAAGGATTCTGGGTAACCGAACCTGGTCAGAGCCGCACAAGTCACCCCATCTTGGATTCCCCTAGGTCTCTAGTTTTCAGAAATGCACAGGTTGGTAGGTTTCCCTAGGTGCCGGCTGAGCTAGAGGCCAAAATCTACAGGTAGGCACTTTGCAAAAAACACCTCTGTTTTCTTTAAAAAAATTTGATGTGTCCACGTTGCGTTTTGGGGCATTTCCTGTTGCGTGCGCTAGGCCTACTCACACAAGTGAGGTATCATTTTTATCGGGAGACTTGAGGGAACGCTGGGTGGAAGGAAATTTGTGGCTCCTCTCAGATTCCAGAACTTTCTGTCACTGAAATATGATGAAAAAGTGTTTTTGTGGCCTAATTTTGAGATTTGCAAAGGATTCTGAGTAACAGAACCTGGTCAGAGCCCCACAAGTCACCCCATCTCGGATTCCCCTAGGTCTCTAGTTTTCAGAAATGCACAGGTTTGGTAGGTTTCCCTAGGTGCCAGCTGACCTAGAGGCCAAAATCTACAGGTAGGCACTTTGCAAAAAACACCTCTGTTTTCTTTAAAAAAATGTGATGTGTCCATATTGCGTTTTGGGGCATTTCCTGTCACGGGCGCTAGGCCTACCCACACAAGTGAGGTGTCATTTTTATCGGGAGACTTGGGGGAACGCTGGGTGGAAGGAAATTTGTGGCTCCTCTCTGATTCCAGAACTTTCTGTCACCAAAATGTGAGGAAAATGTGTTTTTTGGGCCAAATTTTGAGGTTTGCAAAGGATTCTGGGTAACAAACCTGGTCAGTGCCCTACAAGTCACCCCATCATGGAATCCCCTATGTCTCTAGTTTTCAAAAATGCATAGGTTTCCCTAGGTGCCGCCAGAGCTAGAGGCCAAAATCTACAGGTAGGCACTTTGCAAAAAACACCTCTGTTTTCTTCAAAAAAATTTGATGTGTCCACGTTGCGTTTTGGGGCGTTTCCTGTCGCGGGCGCTAGGCCTACCCACACAAGTGAGGTATCATTTTTATCAGGAAACCTAGGGGAACATAGATTAGCAAAACAAGTGTTATTGCCTCTTGTCTTTCTCTACATGTTTTTCTTCCAAATATAAGAGAGTGTGTAAAAAAGACATCTATTTGAGAAATGCCCTGTAATTCACATGCTAGTATGGTCACCCCGGAATTCAGAGATGTGCAAATAACCACTGCTCCTCAACACCTTATCTTGTGCCCATTTTGGAAATACAAAGGTTTTCTTGATAGCTATTTTTCACTCTTTATATTTCAGCAAATGAATTGCTGTATACCCGGTATAGAATGAAAACGCACTGCAGGATGCAGCTCATTTATTGGCTCTGGGTACCTAGGGTTGTTGATGAACCTACAAACCCTATATATCCTCGCAACCAGAGGAGTCCAGCAGACGTAACGGTATATTGCTTTCGAAAATCTGACATTGCAGGAAAAAGTTACAGAGTAAAACATTGAGAAAAATTGCTGTTTTTTTCACCTCAATTTCAATATTTTTCTTTTTCAGTTGTTATTTTCTGTAGGAAACCCTTGTAGGATCTACACAAATGACCCCTTGCTGAATTCAGAATATTATCTACTTTTCAGAAATGTTTAGGTTTCAGGGATCCAGCATTGGTTTCATGCCCATTTCTGTCCCTGACTGGAAGGAGGCTGAAAGCACAAAAAATTGTAAAAATGGGGTATGTCCCAGTAAAATGCCAAATTTATGTTGAAAAATTGGGTTGTCTGATTCAAGTCTGCCTGTTCCTGAGAGCTGGGAAGCTGGTGATTTTAGCACTACAAACCCTTTGTTGATGCCATTTTCAGGGGAAAAACCACAAGCCTTCTTCTGCAGCCACTTTTTCCAATTTTTTGGAAAAAAACAAAATTTTCACTGTATTTTGGCTAATTTCTTGGCCTCCTTCAGGGAAACCCACAAAGTCTGGGTACCTCTAGAATCCCTAGGATGTTGGAAAAAAATGACGCAAATTTGGCTTGGCTAGCTTATGTGGACAAAAAGTTATGAGGGCCTAAGCGCAAACTTCCCCAAATAGCCAAAAAAAGGCCTGGCACAGGAGGGGGAAAAGGCCTGGCAGCGAAGGGGTTAACAGGTGACGAAATTACAAAAAATGAAATACTGATGAGAACGAGCACTTGTCAAAATAAAGGATTTACACATAATTTGTTTATATGATAAAATATCAGTAATATGAAAAGTGCTACAAACATTATTCCAAATACCTGACCAAAATTGTGAGATATGAAGACTGTCAAATAATACATGTTTTAAATAATTTCCAGCTGATTTGCAATGCCATAAAATCAAAGAATTTATCAATTAGGCTTCAACTAACTTGTAAGGTGTATTTGAACAATTTTGCAAAACTTAAATATTGGTTTGATATAAAATGGCAGGTAGTGTACCTGAAGTCCTAGACAACCACATCTTTTGCCACTCTCAGAAAGTGACAAATTATCTCAATCATAGATAAATGAGACTGTTAAGAATATTGTATTTTTTTTAGATGTTGTTCGATACTGTGTGCCTACAAGTTGGAAAAATATTATTCAAACATGCTTCCATAACCGTTGTTTGGCTACCTGTAAATTATTAGAAAAATCATTTAAGATTATATCACATAATAACTCATATTAACTATAATCCAAGGGTAGTAAATTACATTTATTTTGCGCCACTGAACAGGATTATTACATACCTTGTTGTCATGTTTAATTTATGTAGACAATCTCAACTTCAATCCAATAATGCCAATATTTACTATTCTCATCTAATTTCATTAGAGGACTACACCACAAAGAAATATTTTGAGAGAATTTAATTCTGGCTTTTAATAAAAAATAATATGTTGAATGGTGCCATTTTGGTTGTTTTAACAACCGAAGTGGATTAATAAATACATTAAAGTTGGTCATAGACAAAAGAGTGGGTAACAGAAACTGCTTGACAATATTTTGTTCAATTTCAATCCATTCACACAAGCACGTTGACATAGGCCTGTGAAACCGTAATGAGCCCTGTTTAATAAGAAAGACTTTATGCTTTGGAAAGCTAATGCTACCATTCAGGTTAGATGCTTTCAATTTATTGTATTTCATTTTAGGAGTTTTGTCGTTCCAAACCAATTTGGAAATAATTCTATCTAAGGTTTTGAAAAAGTAATAGGAAATTGAATTGGTACCCTGGACAGCACATATGGGGGCATATTTATAATCCGTTTGCGCCAAATCTGCGTCGTTTTTTTCGACGCAAATTCGACGCAAAACTAACTCCATATTTATACTTTGCCGTTAGACGCGTCTAGCGCCAAAGTTCATGGAGTTAGCGTCATTTTTTTGCGTGAACACCTTCCTTGCGTTAATGAGATGCAAGGTAGGCGTTCCCGTCTTAAAAAATGACTCCCAGGCATGTGCGTGGTATTTATACTCCCGGGCAAAAATCACGCCCGGGAGTGGGCGGGGCAAAAAACCCCGCATTTGCGCCTCTTTTTAACGCCTGGGTCAGGGCAGGCGTTAAGGGACCTGTGGGCTCAGAATGAGCCCAGAGGTGCCCTCCCCTGCCCCCAGGGACACCCCCTGCCACCCTTGCTCACCCCAGGAGGACACCCAAGGATGGAGTGACCCATCCCAGGGAAGAAAAGGTAAGTTGTGGTAAGTATTTTTTTTAAAAAAAAATTGTGGCATAGGGGGGCCTGATTTGTGCCCCCCTACATGCCACTATGCCCAATGGCCATGCCCAGGGGACAGAAGTCCCCTGGGCATGGCCATTGGGCAAGGGGGCATGACTCCTGTCTTTGCTAAGACAGGAGTCATGTTAATGGCGTCTGGGCGCCCAAAAAAAATGGCGCAAATCGGGTTAAGACGATTTTTTTGCCTCAGCCTGACTTGCCCCATTTTTGGATGCCCAAACGCCATTTTTACCTACGCCGGCGCTGCCTGGTGTACGTGGTTTTTTTTCACGCACACCAGGCAGCGCCGGTCGGCTAACGCCGGCTAACGCCATTCAATAAATACGGCGCCCGCATGGCGCTTCAGAATGGCGTTAGCCGGCGCAATTTTTTTTGGCGCAAAACTGCATTGGCGCAGTTTTGCGTCAAAAAGTATAAATATGGCCCATGATGTTTGTGGAGCAATTACCATTTTAATGGCTTCAATTTCACCTCATCGGTTTCGATGAAGGGGTGACCATCAATCACATTGCTTCTTGGTTTTATTGATAACATGATCACAGTTCAATTTATTGGTGTATTTTACTGAAGTTGTAAATATAATACCAAGGTATATTGGATTGGTGAAAGATGTCTGGTGTACGAGAAACATTTAATGGGAAGAACTCTGCTTTGTTAATGTTAAGAGTATAACCCGACACAACAGCATAACTATTTATGAGTTTTAATATGTGGGATGCATTACTCACAAATAGCAAAACGCCATCAGCAGAAGCAGAAGTCCTAAGTGCAGATCTCAAGTACACATTCTTTTGATTTCTTTCTTCCGCATTTGTAATTAAACAAAGGAGAGGGTCAATATCTTGCAAAATTAATAAAGAGGATACCAGACACCCTCGTCTATAGTCCTATATAGTTGAAAATATGGTATGGTAGTCATTAAGAAGGTGTTTTTTGCACAGAAACCCTTAATTAAAGTGAACCAACATTTAAAGTGGCATATGATTGACTAGAGGGATATCTTTGATTAGTATGGGAACTTACAAGGGTGTTAATGTCATCGCTAACAAGTGAGTTACAAGTTCCAATGCAGTAAAGCTTCATAGATGAAAATTCTACTTAGGTTAGCACAGAAATAGTTAATTGTGAAATGATTAATGGAATTCATTTGCGCTCTGTTAACTTTGCAAATGCTGTTTTAGACAAATGATTTATGAACAAGTTGGGATGGTTGGAATTTTGGCAAATGATGATTGCAGCTTCTGAGCGACAGATTATATTTTTTTTAATGGAGCCACTTTTGAGGGAATGCAGGGAAAGGAGACACATGAGAAGGCACAGTGGTTGGCTCTCAGTCTTGTGACTCTCAATGCTTTAATATATGATACCTTAGGGAAACTAATCAGTAAGTTAGTCACATATGCAGATAATAGATGTTTCTGCCATAGCTTAAATATGTGAAAGGAAATAGAACTCAGTATGTGATTCTATAAAATTTGAAATAGTCTATTGTGGATGAATAGTTTGGGCCAATGAGGATTGCTAGCAATTCATATACTTATGCACATAAATTTAAAGTGTCTTTACCGAATAGAGATAAAGTTTTAAAAGACCATATATAGGAGAGGGACGTTGGTGATAACTATTAAACGCAACTTGGTTTTAGTGTGACATGGATCCAAATTTCATAACTCCCATTAACATCACTTTATCCTGACTGTATAGCTTTATGGCATTATGCCAGTGTCACAATTTTGAACATATACAGGGGAAGATACTAGCCCTTATGATAAAGATCTAGAACAGAGTGTAATCATCCAGTTTTCTGGGGGGAAAAGTGGAGCAATAGTTACTTATTTTTCCGAAGCAATTGTCTTCATTGTGTTGGTGGCCAGGAACTTCGAAATGTCAGGGACTAGACCACAGTAGATTACTTTAGGTCTTAAGGAAAGGGATCAGAGAGTTAGGGAAAACGTTGTTAAAATGAAATAGCTCCTGAGTTGTGCAGATGAACTGCAAATCTGTAGCACTATGTGGCATCTGAGAAAAGAAAGACAGATCAATGACAAGGTGAGACAGGAAGAGCTATCACCAATGGAATACTTGTGAGCAAGGGCTGAGAGACAACATTGGTGCCATTTCATTCATGTGCAATAGTCTATGTTTTGCCTCCTCATTTCGGTTGATGTGCAAGTGCTGTTGCTCTCGCTTCCTGCATCAAACAATGGTATGCATGCTTGTGTGTGTGGGGGGGGGGGGGTTCTAATTTATGTTTTAGTGTCTCTGCAGTGTCTTTGCAAAGACAATGTCCCAGTTGAAAATGTGTGGCTTGTCATCCTCCGTCTCTGTTGGTTTCTGACACAACTCCCACGTGGTTGTGTGTGCCTCTCTGGGTGGTAATCACAGGTCTGTCACAGTACTCCTCCCTTTGTTGCTGCTAATGGAGTTATGTGTCTGGCTATAGTACCTGTGGCAGGCATGAGTTTACTCTCTTTCAGCATTCTCATAAGTTGTGCGGGGCTGGACTGGGGAACCAAATGGAGCTCTGGCAAAAATACACAAACTAACCCCATTGTTTTGTTGTGTACTCTCTCTCTCTCTTTTCATCAGTCCATTCTCTCTCCTTCTCTCCACTCTCTCTTTGAGATGACAGAACCACCAGGAGAGGCCCTGGGCTTTCAAAACTGGCCTTCACAGGCTCCAGCCCACTTGGTAAATGCCTGGTGGAAGGAAATGCCTGCACGGCCCTAAATTTATAATGGAATTCTCATTGTCTAAGGCAGTGGCGCTCTCCTCAATCTTTAAACATCTGGGCTTATATTTATGAGAGACTTACGCCAGCATTGCATCACTTTTAGTGAAGCATCACTGGCAACCCCTCACAACCATATGTATGAGGCCATGTAAAGCCACTTTGCATTGCTTTGAATGGCCTCATAGATATAGAGTAAGCAAGGCAGCTCAAATTGCTGCTTTGCCTTACACTGCATGAGGGAGGCATTCCATGGGTGTTGTGGTGGGTTTTCTCATGCAGCACCCATGGATTTTGATGCTTTCACAGTCTTACAAAAGCCTGTAAACCTGGGTGTGAGAAATAAATCATTTTTGCCCTGATCACTCCCATTTTTTGACTGATACTGGTGGTTTCTGACTCTGACTGTGCCCTGGAATTTGCTAACAAGACCCAGGGCCAGTGCTCTGTTTAAAAGGTATGTGCAAATTAGGCCTAATTATAATTGGCCTGACAACCTACCTGTAAGTTCCTAGTATATGGTACGACATGTAGGTTTAAAGGACCAGCAGACTTAAGGCACTTAAGTGTGCATGGCTGTGTAGCCTGCTGTCACTTTGAAAGTCAGTCCTGCTTTGCAGGATGCTTTTAAATTAAATGTATATGCAAATTCAACTTTAGAATTAAAGGTGCTGCCAAAGTCTCAAGCTACCTTATTTTTACGTATGTTACCCCTAAGGTCTCCCCCTAAGTGCCCCTGGGGTAGGGTGCCTTGCTACTATAAGCAGGGACATTATAAATTATGTTTTACATGACCTGGTGGGGGGAAAACTGCCAACTTTATTTTTCCTCATTATTAGTACATTAGCTCAATAGGCTAACATGGGAATACTTTATTAAAGTATAACTATTGATAGGAAATCGCTACACATGTCATTGGACTTAAAATGATAGTTACAATAAATCCAACAACTTGCCAATGGGACATCTGGTGGGTGGAAATCTGCAAACTGCAGAGCAAAAGGCAGGAAGGGGGCTGGGTAGCCTAACTGGTCTTCAAAGGGGGAGTGACAGCACGGGACGCAGACTCACCTCCACTTCCTGCCACCCCAGCCAGATGCGAGCCCCCGTAATTAGATTAGCAGAGAACCTGGAGGGGGAGTGTTAAGGGAAATTAGCCACACCAGTGGGATGGCTTAGCCAAATCTTAACCCCAAGGAGAGATTTCCTCCATGTTGATTTTTAAAGAATAGTGCTTCCTCCAATTGATTTTTGCCACACTTCACTTGAAGTGATCACCCTAGAGTGTGGCAGCCTGCACCCGATTGGTCATGGGTAATCCCCTTCTTGTTAGCCCAGGAACACTGAATAAATATGGGAGAGTTGCCTAGAAACTCAGATCACTGCCTGAAACTACAAGGAGAAGAAGGACTGCCCTGCATGAAGCCTGGTCTGCACCCCAAAGGACTGAACTCTGCATGACTGCACCTGTTGTACACTGAGGAACTACAGCTCTAAGGACTTTGCCTGGCTTCAAGAAGTGAAGGAGTGGACTCTCTGACAGCAACAAGTTAACAGAGCTTCACCGGCATCATCTCCATCAAGAAGACTCCACCTGGACCGCCTCCAGTGGTCTTTGAAAGAATTGGCTTGGTACATTCTGGGAAATGTAGTCCCAACATCCAAAGACCATCTCAGACCTTGTAGACCCATGGATTGGTGTTGTGGGTGCCCAAAGATCTTTCCTGGAGACAAGAAGAAGGACTGCCCTGCTGAACCCCTGGTCTGCACCAAGAAGGATTTAACTCACAAGGACTGCATCTGCTGCACACTCTGGGCTTCACAAAAGAGGACTTTGCCTGGTTTCTAAAGGATTCAGGAGTGGACTCCCTGTAAACGACAAGTATAAAGGAGCTACCAAGAATTACCTGCATCAACTCCTGCCAGAAGAGCCTAGCTGAACAGTGTTCAGTGGACTTTTAAGGATTTGCAGGTGCATTGTGGGAATTGTAGTTCCAACATCTAAAGGAGCAACTAAGAGATTCTGGAACTTCGGATTTGTGTTGTGGACCACTTTCCTGCATCAAGAAACACTACTGGAAGTAAGTGTAAAAGTGTTACATCATGGGCAGCCCAAATTCTTCACTTTGTCCTATATCCATATTATAGACAGGCCTGGGATTTCACAAAGGAGGAAAGCATGCACTAGAGAACTGAATGTTAGGAAATACAAGAAAACAGAGAGGTTAGAAGGAGGAGAGAGGAAGGAGGCATGTAAAGTAGGAATAGAGTGAAGAAAACAGAGTTACCCCTTGAGATGAAAGAGTGATGAGGGCAAGAAAAATTGAATGAGGCACAAGAAGTTAGATGGTAAGCTGCAGGCGAACTTAAACAGAGGTGTTGAGCAACAAAGAAGCTGCAGAAAGGGAAATCAGGAAATAGAATGCTGATATTAGTCTAGATAACATCTGAACAAAAGTGCTGTTATCTTCTTGTGGTATTGGAAACGGTCCTGTCAATGATCCACTTACCTTTTCAGGTCTATTAAGAGCGAGCTCTATAGGGGGCAGTGGCTGCTTAAAGGAAATGACCGAGGCAGCCTCATGGGCTTTGTATATTTTGATTTGTAGTCTTACGTTTTCAAGGCTTCTTAACAATTTGCTACCTTCGCGTTTTCACAAGACCTAATTGTTTCTTTAAATCAAGCAGAGTTACCATAATTATTTATTTATACACTACACGTAAGATACGGAGACCACTTCAGAGCACTGAAACTGAAAGAGAATAAAACATGACAATTAGTTCTGAGTACATGACAGTTGTGCTCCAAGAAAACCTAACATATTCTGTCTCAATAAAGCAATGATTCAGTTCAAAGTCATACAACTTAGTGTACAGATGTCGAGAATTATATGAGACCAGCAGATGGACACTAGGTCATCTTTCCACTCACTTGTTCTTCGCTTTGCAAAAACCCTTAACAAAGGATCACCATAACAGCTCAATAAACAATGACTTCTTGAAGTGGGTTGTTCTGTTGCTTCTTAATGAAATCTAGACAGTCACTAGATCATTAAACCACTGGTGTATGCCTACTGTTGGCTTATTTACAATCTCCTTGTGCTGCCGGTGGGTCACTTTTTCCCATATACAAAGTGACGCACCTGCGGTGTGAATGACTTGTAAAAAAGCCCACGTGTGCTTCCAAGCTCAGCCCATCTCCTCAACCAAAAACCTCTGAAACATATTAGACAGTACCCTCACCTTGGCTGACCAAATCACATAAGTTTTAGCCACCTGCTTCAGCATCCTTTACATGAGTAAGAAAGTCCCTCAGTGGCTACCCAATAATTCATGTGAGTCTGTCATTCAGGCACTTCTAACTAGCTGTCATGATGATGGTAATGCCTTGTATATAGGCATTCCCATGTACCTGACCAACAAACTTCAGGTCATGCAGAATGTGGCTGCCCACCTGGTCTTTAATGTTCCTGCCTGCTGCTCAATGACATGGCACCTTAAATCCCTCCATTGGCTGCACATTCAGAAAAGGGACTCTTCAAACCACTCATTTTCGTACCTGGCTGCCGACCACTGGAGAAATCTTTCCCTGGCCATTTTTTTACTAGCTCCTACACCTCCTTCAAGAACCAGCTCAAAATCTGGCTATTCTGTGGTATTACTTTCTTGGCTGCTTGACAGTGTTCGTACTTAGTGCTCAGATATTTACATGGGCGATACAGTGTGTACAAATACAAATAACATAACTGTTGGAAGGTGGGTCATTAGTTGTGTGGCCTCCACAAGTAATGGGTCCGCACACGACCACCACTGGAAACTAAGCACCCCATTGTAGCGCTTGACTCTCATAGGGTAGCGTTGCAGAGCAGTCCAAGGCTTACTCAAGGGAGGTGGTGTGGGCTAGTAATCCCCATTCATGACCACACAAGCATGACACTCAAAACATGATTGTCCAGTCTGTGCTTTTTCTTTTGATAAAGTAGAAGTACATTTATTACACACACTACTCAATACTATGAATTACTCTTGGATGACATTGTGTAATCACTCATGTCTCCCCCGAGGGGAAATTCAACCCAACAACCCACATGGCAAAACAATCCTGGGTTTCCCAAATGCAATATTTAGCTGTAATCTAGAGTGAGAGCACCCAAATCTGGCAAATAAGTACATCTACTTTGAGAAGAGATGGCTATCAGTCTCATTACTCAAATCAGCATCAACAAGGAACACGTAGAGACATGGTTGAATAATTTAAAGGTTAGGATGACTTTTGCATTACTTTTAGATTACTCCCTTCACTTCTTGGTTACCCTTGATTGACCTGGTGTAATACCATCCTACACCCCTAGAGGGTGCAGTCCTACAAGCAAAGAACAAAAGTTCCATGAACCTATGGGGGGTTATGTTTCCTTTACCCCACCCAGCCTAGGATTGGGACACAAACTTTGCGTTGGAGGATGCTGCACTGTTCCTGTAGCTCCCCCTGGCAATGGGCACTCGGTTGGTGGTTACCACATCTTCCTGGGGCCACCACGAGCTGAGCACACAGTTCAGAATGACGTTGGGTCTCGCAAGGCCTTGTGCTGAATCTGCATAGGTGATGAGCGGCTCTCCCACTGTGCCTGGGAGAGGCGCTTTGCTCAAAGGTATGCGGTGTTGTGCCGCTGCATTCCTCTTTCTTTGGGGGGTGTCCGGTCCAACCCAGACACCCCCTGCATGGCGGCTTCATCGGAGGGCAGCGTGGGGAGCCCACCCCTGGCTGCCCTCATGGTTGGGGGATGTACGGTCCCACCTGGACACCCCCATCAGTTGGGTACCATTGGGGAGCGGCTCAGGGAGCCCCCCCCCGGCCGCTCCGCCAGCTCCCTGCACTGCCAGCACCTCCAGGTGCTGCTGCAGCAGCTGGCCCTGCAGTGGGTGTCGGCCCACTCCTGTGCGCAGATGCGTGCTGCGGCAGGCCGCCTGGGGGAGTGCAATGACACTCCCCCCACCTCTCTAACTTGTCGGGGCTCCAGGATGCGGTCTGTGGCCCCTCCTCACCATTCCAGACTTCAGCCTCTTCACGGGGCCCTCTGGAAACTTTTCACAGGGTGGGACGGCACCCCCGACTTTGTCTTCCAGTGGGGGGCTGGGATGGCATCCGGGGCCCCTGCACCATCTTCACGGGGAGTGCAATGGCACTCCCCGGCTTGGCCTTCGGCTCTCCCTCAGCCAGCAGCCATCTTCGCAAGGGATGCAACGGCGTCCTCCAACTGTTCTTCTTGGCGGAACCTCATGATAAGGTCCGGGGCCCTCCCAGCTCCTCTTCATGGGGGTCATGAAGGCAGCCCCTGGCTTTACTTCATTTTGGAGCCAGCCCCCAGGCCCTGGCCCACCCCGGGGGCATTGACCAGAGCAGTGACAAAGCTCCACTCACTTCGCTGCTCGCTCAGAATTAAGTCAAAGGTCACAGACATTCTCCTTCAGATAACTCTGCCCCCAAGGGCTTTTTTTTATGATTCTGGTGTTGTTTTGCTCCTGGTGATGAGCCCCTGCCACCCGGAGCCCTTTCGTTAGGCCTCCAGGCCTAGAAGGGTCCCAGATTGTAGGGAGCCAGTCCCACTGACTCCCTGTGTCAGCCTTTCTGCTGTGTGCCCTTCTTTTCTTCTGGGCCGTGCGCTGTCCTTGCGCTAGCCCAGGCTTTCCCCCAACTAGTCCTCAGGAGGAGTAAGGGGGCCAGCTTACCTGGCCCTACCATGCGCCTCACTGGGCCTTAAGTCCTTCAGGGGCAGAGTCCCTGCCCCAGGGGGCAGTAAGGGGGTTCTTCCTTCCAGTTACCCATGATGCTGTCCAGCACTGAAGCACAGCCAAGAGAGAGAGATCTCCCCTGTGCAGGACCTTTTAAGTGGGGGCAGACGTGTGTAGCAGGACTGCACCTCTGACCAGTCCAGATGTGCCACATCATTTCCTTTCCCCTGCCCTCTCATTCCTGCAGAGTCTTCTGGGATAGCTCAAAATGGTGTCATCCGGCAGCTAGGGCACATGTGCTCTGAAAACGCAGCCCCTCCACCTAGACATTCCTTCCAGGGCCTCTCCCCCCCCCCTTTCCTGGCAGGGGCTGACAGGTGGCTGATTGATGGAAGGCTCTGTCAGGCAGCTGGATAGAGCAGTAATTGACCCTAATCCTGAAAAATCAGGGAGGACCAGATGGTCAGAACCATCCTCTCACTATAACATAACAGAAAACAAACAAGAAATGCTAAATAAAAGGGATCTGTGAACTGTGTCATTGAATTAATGTGACAGAGCAAAGGGAGCCATTTAGAATTCCTTTGACAATGGCCTGATTTGGAGTTTCGGAAAGGGTTCACACCGTGACACACCCAATGCATATCCCGTCCGCTGTATTACAAGTTACACAAGCTATACTCAAATTTTAATACGGTGGAGAGGAAATCTGTCAACTTTGTGATGGAGTAACCCCATCCGCCAAACTCTAAATCAGAGCCATTCACAAGCGTGACGAATAACCCATCTGCGGTATTACGAGCCCATAATAGCCTATGGAGATGATAATACAGGAGATCCAGTTTGTGGTATTACGATCCTATAATAGCCTATGGAGATCGCAGTACGGTGGACGGGATATCAAGTCACGTTTGTAATAGAGTAACACGCCCGCCAAGCTCTAAATCAGGCCCAATGTCTTAAAAGGGCTCGTCCAATTGCTAAAAATGGCTGCGCCAAAGCCCTTTCTGTTTGTGTATGTTGTGTGGTCTATGCTGTGTGGTGTGCTGTGTGTTATGTGATAACATGCAGTCTACCAACAGCTAAAGCTGTCGGTAGTAGACGTTTGCAAGAATGACAATATGCAAGTCATATTCTCAAGGGCAGTATTCATTTTACCAATCTCCTGTTCCTTGACATGAAATCCCATTCGCTGCCAATGTTTATTTCCCTATTTACTATAAAGACTGTGCACAAACAATCATTCCGATTTCCGAATCGAACTTTTACACATTGGGCGACGCTGCAATTACTGATATCCCCTGTAAACTCCTCCTATATTCGTTAATCTTAAAGGCAGATGACTGTTATCAGAATGATTAAGTGGTTTGATTTAGCTAGACGTGGTTATTTTTGTTCACTGGAACAGGAGGCTGCCTGCGCTATCATGTACACGGCTCAACTCTGTCTTCATTATCGTAATAAGCAATAACGAATACTGGGCCATGAGATACGAAGCTAATAGAGTATTGAATCAAGAAGGACAATGTCCTCATTTATGTCACAAAGGCGCACATTCGCCCAGGTGAAATGGCCGTAAACTAAGTGATTACATCATTGAAGAACTGGAGAAAAATATCTGGATGCTACAGATGTGGCGTTAACCTGTGTAAGCACTGACAAGTGGCGCGCGAGGCATCCAATGAACATCTTTTCTGCAGCGTCTGATGAGACCCAACAGCTGCCGCCGAGTACAAATCTTTCATTAGTCACTTCTACCGAGGGCCTTAGCTTGCATTTAACTCACAGTTCTAAGCGCAATGTCGGTGGCATCAGACATGTTTTAATTGCAGAAAATAGGCACTCATTTGTGTAAACCAATGCTCAACCAATATGTTACCATACTTCAGATGTGCATTTATGGCATGCACAACGTGCATTGAATTTAATCGAGGGCATGATTTGCGATCGGTTTTGTCGCGAAAGGAACATTTAAACCATGAGGAGAGTTTCCACAATAACGTATGGATCGACATAGATCCTTAGCATTCAAGAGCAGCAGCAGCCATCCTTTCACATTTCCATCAAATTGTAACAAGCATTGGCAAAGCTAATAGGTCTCGCCTATATAAGAACTATTGGCTTTGGCAATGTGTTTTGCAATGTCGTACACCAGTGTGACTGCCCCTCTGCAGCTCTTAGAGATGGGAGGCATGCGTTTTCCAGTATTCCTCGTGCTAAATGTGTGGGGGGAAGATAATGGACGATCCGAGGCGCTGCTCCACAATTGTCCTGCCTCCTACACCCTTGATTCGTTAGAGAAGGTATTTGCGGATTTGTGCAGGAGGACTGAGGTGAAAAATACCTATGAACTAAGGTTTTGAATAGCGGGGGTCCTCTGTCAGATTGTATTGTCCGTATGACTCATCACCCTGGAGGTCAGATTATGAAAATCGATAAAAAGGCTTTTGGCATCGTTCGACAGTTTAACTCATTTTGAGAGTGAAAATTGTGCTGGCTGTCATATTTTAGGTTTCCTACTATGCCGGTGGAGTCCACAGGGAGAACAGAATGCAATGTGATTCTCTAATTAACACAAGAAAGGATGGTGGCTGTATTGATGGAAGCTACTCAACTCCTGAATAGGCACCTTGTGATGTTTTCCTTTAATGGACAAGGCCGATGTAGATCCTCCAAACGCGGTCCACTTAACTGTTTAAGTGACTGGCACTTGAAAATCACCTTCAGAAGTTTGGCTACAATGATGCAATCATGGGACATAACGGGCCGCTGTGATGGGAATTTAATCTGGAGAGATGCAATATTACCTCAGTCAGTGTGTGCTTCAAACACAGCTGAGGGTGGCAAGATTGCTATTTTGCCTTACATCATCATCTGGCTGTAATCAATCTGCATCTTAAAATGTGGGTGGAATTGAAAAATATTAACAGCCAGTGGTTACAAGTATGAACAAGCTTTGGCAAAGCCAATAGATCTCGGCTATAAAAGAGCTATCAGCCTGACAATATATGTCTTTGCCGTGTTGTACACCAGTGTGGCTGCTGTTCAGCATGGCTAAACGTTATTGGTGTGGAGTGTCAGAGAAGAGTGGGGGGAGGTAGAATGTTGTAAAGTAGATTTGACGGAGTGGAGGGGAGTAGAGTTCAGTTGTTCAGTGGCAGGAGAGTGCTGTGGAGAGGGGTGGAATAGAGTAGAATGGGCTGGAGTGGATCGAAGTAGTGGGGTGGACTGGATTGGAGTAGAGTTGGGTGGATTGGATTGGGGAAGAGTGGGGTGGATTGAATGGGGTGGAGTGGTGTGGGGTGGATTGGAGTGGAGTGGATTGAAATGGGGTGAGATGGATTGGATCAGGGTGGATTTGAATGGGTTCATTAGATTGGATTGGGTGGGTGGTTTGGATTGGAGTAATAGGGTTGAGGTGGGGTGGATTGGATTGGAGTGGGGTGGGGTGGATTGGAGTGGGGTGGGCTGGGTGGATTGGAGTGGGGTGGACTGACCTGGGATGATTTGGATTGGATGGGGATAGAATGTGGTGGATTGGAGTGAATAGGATGGACTGGAGGGGGTGGGTGGAGCGGGGTGGGTTGGATTTGAGTGGATGGATTGAATGGGGTGAATTGGATTGGGGTGTGGTGGGCTGCTGTGGGACCAATTGGATTGGAGTGGGGTGAGTTGGATTGGACTGGGTGTCTTGGATTGGATTGGGGTGGATTTGAGCAGGGTGGATTGCATTGAGGTGGAGTGGGGGATGGATAGGAGTGGGGTGGACTGAACTGAGATGGGGTGGGATGAATTGGATTGGGGTGGGGTGGGGTGAATTGTAGTGCAGCGGATTCGAGTGGAGTGGATTGGATTGGGGTAATGTGATTCGATTCGATTGGGATTGATTGGATTGGAGTGGGGTAGGCTGGATGGCTTGTGGTGGGGTAAGGTGGATAGGTTGGAGTGTGGTAGACTGAACTGGGATAGAATGGGTTGTATTGGAATGGACTGGGGTAGGGTCGGTGGACTGGAGTAGAGTGAGATGGATTGGAGTGGGGTAGAGTGAATTGAAAGGGAGTGAGGTGGGGTAGACAGGAAAGGTGGATTGGATTGGAGTGGGGTGGATTGGGGTGGGATGGGTTGGATTAAGGTGGATTGCATTGAGGTGAAGTGGATTGGATTGGCATGGGGCGAATTGGATTGCAGTGGGGGACCTGGAGTGGGGTGGATTGGATTTAGTGGAGTAGAGTGAATTGTATTGAGTGTGGTGGATTGGATTGAGTGGGGAGGATTGGATTGAATGGGGTGGATTAGGGTGGGATGGTTTAGGGTGCAGTGGATTGGATAGAGTGTGGTGGATTGGATAGGGGTGGGTTGATTGGATTAGGGTGGGGATGATTGGATTGGGGTGGGGTGGATTAGAGAGGGTGGGGTGGATTAGAGTAGAATGGATTTGTGGTGGATTGGACTGGAGTGGGGTGGATTGGATTGGACTGGAGTGGGGTGTATTGGATTGGAGTAGGTTGGATTGGAGTGAGGTGGATTTGGCCAAGGATGTGGCATAACAGCCAGAGCTGCCGGCATTCAAGCTGGGGAGCCAGGTTTGAATCTCAGTGCCAGCTCAACATCCTGCAATTCTGGGCAAATCACCTAATCTCCCAGTGCCTACCGAAAAAATGAATGTGTCCGTATGTAATGTAACTGTTGGCCATAAAAAACACTCTAATGCCTTCAGATCGAGTTTACGATATATAAAACTGCATAAAAATTAGAGTGAGATGGATTGGATTGGTGTGGGGTGGATTGGACTGGTGTGGGGTAGATTAATTGGAGAGGGGTGGACTGGATTAGTGGGGTAGATTATGGTGGTTTGAAGTGCAGTGGATTGGATTGGTGTGGGGTGGATTAATTGAAGATGGGTGGATTAAAGTGGATTGTTTTGGAGTGGGATGGATTGGGGTGGTGTGGGTGGATTGGAGTGAGGTGGATTGGGTAGCAGTGGAGGTGATTGGAGTTGGTTGGATTGGAGTGGGTGGATTGGGTTGGATTGGACTGGAGTCGGTTGGATTGGAGTAGGGTGGGTTGGACTGGATTGGAGTGGGGTTGGTTGAAGTGGGGTGGATTGGACTGGAGTAGCGTGAATTGGACTCAAGTGGATTAAGGTGGGATGGAATGGATTGTGGTGAAGTGTATTGGATTGGGGCAAACTGTAATGGCGTGGGGTGAAGTGGATTGGGGTAAAGTGGATTGGATTGAAGCAAATTGGAGTGAGGCAGATTGTTTTGGATTGGAGTGGGGCAGGGTGCAATGGGACAGGTTGGAGTGGGGCAGATTGTTTTGGATTAAAGTAGGGCAGATTGGAATGGTGCAGATTAGAGTGGGGCCGATTGTTTTGGATTGGAGTGGGACAGATTGTTTTGGATTGGAGTTGTGCATATTGGAGTGGGGCGGACTGTGTTGAGACAGATTGTTTTGCATTGGAGTGGGGCAGACTAAAGTGGGGCAGATTGGAGTGGGACAAAGTGGAGTGTGGTGGATTGAAGTACGGCAGAATGGATTGGGGTGGATTGGATTGGAGTGGGGTGGATAGGCTTAGTGTGCGGTGGATTGGATAGGAGTAGGGTGGATTGGATGAGAGTTGGGTGGATGGAGGGGGGTGAATTGGGATGGAATGGGATGGATTAGAGTGAGGTGGATTGGATTGGATTGAGGCAGATTGGAGTGGGGTGGATTGGATTGGAGTGGAGTTGATGGGGTTGGCTGGTGTGACCAGAAATGTAAAACCAAAAATGGGATATTTCACAAAAAACAGAAGAAGGACTGCAAGTTTACTTCATCCGAGTGCACAGAATTACAGCGCTCATCAGCATAGAATTAAAAAAGAGACACTAAGAACATAATTAAAATGTGAGTTTTAAAGCCAGTATAATGTCTGTTAATTAAATTGCTTTTTGATACCACCTGCTAACTATCTCTGCTTTGTAAAACTAAAAAAATCACCTCCCACCATTTTCAGTGGTGCAGATTGGAGTGGGGCAGATTTGAGTGGGAGAGGTTGTTTTGAATTGGAGTGGGGCAGGTTAGAGTGAGGAGGACTGGAGTGGGGCAGATTGTTTTGGATTAAAGTGGGGCAGGGTGGAGTGAGGCAGGTTGGAGTGGGGCAGATTATTTTGGATTGTAGTGGGGCAGATTTGAGTGGGACACATTGTCTTGGATTGGAGTGCAGTAGATTGAAGTAGGGCAGATTGTTCTGGATTGGAGCAGGGCAGATTGTTTTGGCTTGGAGTAGGGCAGATTGTAGTGGGGTACATGGGAGTGGGGCATATTGTTTTGGATTGGAGTAGGGCATATTGTTTTGAATTGTAGTGGGTTGGATTGAAGTGGGGCGAACTCGAGTGCAGAAGATTAGATTGGGGTGGGTTGGGAGGATTGAAGTGGGGTGGGTTGGAGTGGACTGGTGTGACTGATTTGGGTTGGAGTGGGGTAGATTGGTGTGAGAGGAGGTGTGGTAGAATTGAGTGGACTTTAGAGGGTTGGATTGGAGTGGGGTGGATTGGGGTGCACTGCACGATTGTGTGTTAAAGCATCATTTCAGAAATTACACATTATAAAGAAACAATGTTGCTTTGCAATATTTACAACAAGATAATCGTAATCTTTTGAGAACAGCACCCACAAGTAAAAATGAAAGAAAACTTCAGTGCAAAGTGAGAAAAGATGATTTGGTAAAATAAAAGAATGTTAGTAGTAAAAAATAAAGCTTTGTAATTTTGTTTGTCCTTTCCGTTTTGAACATCATTAGCTTTGCACATTATTTAATATTATTTCTCTATATTTTTAAATGTTTATCTATTATGGATTAGGAGTAATTGTATTAATTGTTTAACATGGTCCTGGCCAGTGCTTGAAGTAGTAATATAGGGGTGCTGGTACTCAGTAGCCCATAATATCTGTTTACTAGTGAGATGTATCGTGCTCTCCCAGTAGAAGTATTGATGCCCTGTTGAGAAATGAAAAAAGTGCAAATACTCAGTCCCTGACAGCAACTGCCTGTTTAAAACACTGGTGCTCAGGGTCAGACTGGCCTCTTGGGCAAACAGACAGTGCCCGACGGGTTGGTCTAAATGGTTAGGGTATGGGTCAGCTTTTCTGGCTGGTTTTGGGCCAATTTTGTGGCTGTTTATAGGCCTGGTTTATTATCTGATAGGCCTGTATTTACTGTTTGTTTCACTGATATTAAAACAAACATTGCCTGCTGCTAGCGGAAATTCATGCATTCTTAGATACGTTGCAAGGCACTTAAACAGAGTATCGGCCCAAGTTCAAAACAGCCTCAGTTTGCAAATAGATGACACTTTTTAGGTATCTAACTCACTTAGAGGGGCCACTTTTATTTTGGTGCCAGGGCCAATTTTCAATCCCAGTTCGACCCTGCTGGTGCTGTCAGAAAGAAACAGAGATTTGTTAGGTAAATCGGTTGGTTAACACAACGTTGCGGTTGCGACAGTGGGACAAGAAGTTCAGCAGTGATATTGCTAAGAGAGGCTGCATCACACACAGCTAGGATTCGCCTGGTGTGACGTCATGGGATTGACCATCAACACACAAACATCCGCATTTTCGTGCCTGCGCAGACGTGTAGCATGGTATTTCAAAAAAAGTCTCCTTCCTTATCTGGAGGTGCATGATAGTGAGCGGCGCAGTAGTTAATGGCCGTGTAATAAGTTAACACCAGAGCTGGATCAGAGCCAATGTATCCTGCTGGTGACGTTTCGGCTGTGCTAGGGGTGAAATGAACCATGGCTGCATAGTCAGTGGGCGTTCTGTAACTGTCTGAAAGCCAGTGCCGTGACCCTTGCTAAATAGTTGCCTAGAGGCATATGTGCCTTCTAGTTCAGAAACTTTAAATTAATTCACTACATGACATATTTCACTAGTGTTCTGTAAAAGTCTGAAGGCTAGAAGCATGACCTTTGCAAAATAGTAGGTCAAAGTTGCATTTAAAATGAATTCAGTACGTGGCAGGGGAGTGTTATATTTTCAACCTCGCAGATCAAATACTTGACTGTGGCAGTTAAACATAAGTTACAAACATAAAAAAGCAGAAATAAATCCAGTTTTGCGCTTCGCTTGCAAAAGTCAGCAAAATACCTCTCACAATAATATGAATCACTATTTAATCAACAACAGGCATTACTGGTTAGGCAAATTGGACTGTAGTTTCAGATTGTTGGGATTAGTATCCAGGATCATGGGCCAGATGTATCAAGCACCCGATTTGCATTTCTTAAATAGTGAATTTTAAGAAATCACTATTTTAGAAATGCAAAATGAAATGTATCAAAACTGCGAGTTGGTATTTACGATTTCTTAAAATTCACAAACGCAATTTGCGATTAGCAAATACCGAATCGCAAATCATTCGCGATTCGGTATCTGAAAATCACAAATTGTGAAAACGGAAAACCAGAACAGCCTGATGACATCACAACCAGGAAGTGAGCCAGCCCATGCTGTTTCCAGGAGCCACACCCAGAGGAGCAGGCAGGGAGACACAGCACAGCACCAGGGAGCCAGCCTTGTGATCCAGCCAGGACCAAATTGCAACATGGCCACTCAGTGGAAGGTGAAGGACAAGGTAGACAGGAAGCGCAAGCTCAAATTCAGTGAGCAGGAATTGGAGGTGCTCACGGAGGAGGTTGTCAGGAACCATGACAAATTCTTTGGGAAGAACTCACTACAGGTCCCTGAAAGTGAGAAAAGGAAACTCTGGTTGGAAATTCAGACAAAAATCTGTGCAGTGGGTGTTGCGCAGCGCTCTGTGGAGGAAATTCGCAAGAGATGGTATGACCTGCGTTCCCGTGCCAAAGAAAGGATAGCCACCAGGCTAAAGGAGGCAAGGAGCACCGGAGGAGGACCACCCATCCAGACACGGTCCACACCAATGGAAGACATGGTGGAGTCCACACTGCTTCCGGAAGCCGTCAGTGGTGTCACTGACATTGACACCTCAGGGACACCCAGCACCAGCAAAGGTAAGGGCAGTAATGATGTGTATCCCCATATGTGCATGTACAAATGCCCCCTAGAAATAGCTATTAGCCTGATGCAACATGATAAGTAGTCCATGCCACATTTTACATACAACACAACAATGCCTTATGGGAGTGATAGACCACAATCCAAGGGTCAATAAACCACATTCAAAACAACTTGGTGTTAAGCCACACAGAGAAACAACAGTGATACAATGCCAGAGTAGAATTTTTACTATTGTGCTACTTCTTGTGAGATATACATTAATGACATGCTCCACATTGTCGTTGCTGATGTCCCGGGCCCTGCTTCAGCAGAAAGTAGAAATGTGGGGGATGTTGAAACACAGCCACAGTCCGACTCCAACACAAGTGAGTCTCTAAGTATTGCACTAACCAGACGCAGGGCAAGAGTGTTACCTCTCCCAGAGTACAACCTGGACTCAGATGAGATGCCGGATGAACTCCCCACACCACCCGCAGAGGATAGATCCACAGGAACACAGCAGTCCCTGCCCCAGCGTCAGTCAACTCCCCTCAGGAGGCGTCACGATGCAGGCAGGCAGTGCACAGAGGAAAGAGAGAGTCTTTGGTGGACTTGAAGCTTCCATGCTGAAAGTGCAGCGCCTGCAATGCAAACACATGAGGTCAATGCACAGGCAGTTAGCGTCATTCAATCAGAACATGGGCACAATGAGCAAGCATTTGAAGTCACTGCACGAGGGACAGAAAACAGCAGCTGAGAACACAAAGGAATTGACAAATGCCATTAGGGACCTCTGCACTGAGATTCAGCAGGAGCGTGTCAGCCACTATAGGCGACATCACCAATTCATGAGAAGGTTTGATGGGTTCTGCAGATCGGTCAATCGGCTTGATAGCTCAACTGCCATGATGTCACAACGTGCTGTGGGCATACAGGTGGAGATAGCACACTGCAGTCGGGACGTTGCACAGGGCTTGGTGCAAATAACCAATGTCCTGGATGCAATGCAGACAGCATGCAGTGCTACAAATAATGAACTGGGTGGTGGAGATAGTGAGGAGTTCTCTAGCCTCAGCAGTCTTACAGCCCCTGTGACAAACCCTAGGCATCGCAGGACCAGACACAGTACTGCCAGTGAACCCGCTACAAGAGGTGCCAGTGAGGCCACTGAGCACTCAAGTGGAGTGCATGGACGTAGGAAGTAATGTTAAGGCCTACACGGGACTACCGTAACATGTACAGTTATACTATGATGCTAATAGTGTGACACTGTTATTTGCACATGGTAGCCTATGCTTCATGGTTATGTCCTATTGACACACACGTTACTTGAAGTCAAGGTAATAAAGTTGCCAACTGCAGAAAGACATAAAATTGCAGTAGGGTTGTCATTACTTACATTAGAAATGGTTGCGTGTGATGTCAGCACATCTTTGCCTGCCCTCTAATGCACTGGTCCTGTCTACTAGGTGATGGGGTGGTAAGGGATCACCATCTTTATCTGAGCTCGGCTCCATTGGTTCAACCGGTATGCCCCTTCTTGTTGCTATGTTGTGCAACATTGCACATGTGGCTACTATTTTACATGTCGTCTCTGGGCTTTACTATAGTGCCCCTCCACTCTTATGGATGCACCTGAAGCGGCTCTTCAGGAGACCAAACGTCCACTTCACCACACTGTGGGTTGCCCTGTGTGCAGCATTGTACCTCCTCTCTGCAGGCGTTGCAGGGTTCAGGTAGGGCGTCAGTATGTAGGTG
Source organism: Pleurodeles waltl (assembly GCF_031143425.1). Taxonomy (NCBI): domain Eukaryota; kingdom Metazoa; phylum Chordata; class Amphibia; order Caudata; family Salamandridae; genus Pleurodeles; species Pleurodeles waltl. The sequence goes on from NC_090436.1 coordinate 853,758,459, forward strand.
CGCCCTGCGAAGGCACTGTCTCCTGGAATGAACAGAGGGTAAAATGAGTAATGTTGGAATCTGACGTCACTATTACTTCAATGCAACATAGTCATCTATTACTTTACCCAGTAGGTATCCTTCGCCAAACTCCCCAGCTAGCAGCCTTGTATGAATGCCGCTGTGACGAAAGATGTAGGAGTCATGTGTGCTACCTGGGTATCTGGCCACAAGATCGGTGATGATGTTAGAGGCATTGCTAATCACCTGTCTGTTCATGGAATGATGATTTTTACGGTTCCGATAAACATACTCGGTGGCCGATGGTGTACAGATTGCTACATGTGTCCCATCAATGGCACCCATGACATGAGGGAATTGTGCAATCTGATAAAACTTGATTTTCGTTTGTTGTAATTCCTTTGGGATGTTGGGGAATCTTATTTGCTCTTGTATTTTGCTCAACATGGCATTTAGAAATGCTTGGAAGAATCGTGAGAGAGCACTCTGTGAGACCCCTCCTGCTGCTGCTTATGACCCCTTGATAGCTCCCTGAGGCTAATAGGTGCAGAGAGCATAATACCTGCACATGGGTGGGTATGCTATTGGTCTTGTGTGTGGGGCGCTGCAGTATGGGTTGTAGATCAGCTATCAGGTCAAGTATCATGGCTGAGCTTAACCTGTACTTCTCATAGATTTCCTCTTCTGTCTGGTCAAAAAGGGTTATGCGCACTCTGAAAATGCGCTCCTGTCTCCTACTTCCCTCTCCTCGAACCTGCCAAGATCCTCATCCTCCTCGCCATCATGTAGAGTGCAGCTATTGTGGAAGAGCGGCTAAGGCATTCTGGGCATCTTTATGTAGGTTGCACCTGGTTACCACCTGATTTCAATTTGTGGTAAATTGCATGTGCAAAAGGCCATTCTGCAAATTTTCGCAATGTGTGACTTTTTGATGCATCCCATTGTGACATGGTTTTGCATATCGCAAATAGCGGCATGAAATACCGAATCGCTATCTGTGATTGGCTAAACTGTGTCGCAGTTTGTGTCTCGCAAATAGCGATTCGGTATTTCATGTCGCTATTTGCCATACGCTGATTGCGACACGCAAAACCATGTCATATTCACAAAAATGTGCAATTTTTGCGATTCCGTATTTTCCAACTGCGAATGCCTTTCATACATCACAGGGACCATTTTTGCATTTGCAAACGGCGATTTTAGCAATTTGCACCATTTGCGAATGCAAAAAAGTTTGATACATCTGGCCCCAGGAGACTGACAAACCAAACACAATATGACAAATCCAATAGTCTAGCCATGGCAGCCTAGTGAGGTAATTAATCTTTTACATTTATTTTTATTGCAAAAAGAATTAAAAAACTTAAAAGGAAAAATACACAAAACAAATGCTTTCACCTAAACAAGAACAACAAACGCTTGAGTTAATTGAACGTTTATACACCGACCTCACGATTTCAGTTCAATATGGCCAGGACTGTGAAGGGTCTTCTCCCTTTTCATCCTTGCAAGGAGTTAGACTGGGTGTATCCTAGCAGCTTTTTTATTTCTGTTATATATTAATGGCCTTTACAAATTTTTAGTAAAAAATGGTAAAGACTTCCCTAGGATGGGAACTAGACAACTCCGGTCTTACTGTATGCCGATGACACTGTCTTAATTGCCCGTACAGCAAATGGCCTTCAGAACAAATTGAATCTCTTTTTAACCTTCATGCAGGATCTTGACTTGAAAGTAAATTTTACAAAGTCACACGTTATGAATGTGGCCCCCGAAACACACAAACCAAATGTTTTACTATGGGTGGAACTATTTTAAGTAAAGTGAGAGATTTTTGTTATTTAGGATTACATTTAAGCTCTTCCCTGTCATGGAATCCTCATCTTATTTTTAAGAACCAACAAATGGAGAGAAATATAGAAGCGATTTTTCGCTTTGCTCGCAAATTGGGCCATAGGCCAGTTCACCAGATTATTATGCTCTGCAAATCTAAATGTATTACTGCAGCTACCTATGGGGCGTGTCTTTGGGGCTACATCACACCATCCCGTCTACAATGTACCGAGAATACATTTTTGCACAGGCTGCTTTTGGTATCTAAGAATGTAGCAAATATTATTTGCCACGAGGAGTTGGGAGTACGGTATATTGAGGATTTGATCGGTATTGCCCCACTCCTGTTATGGTTAAAAGTTTGGTCAAATCTTGCGGCGAGCTTGGTACAAGACTGCCTAACAGACTGTATTCAATCAGCTAACCATAATAAAATTCTGTGGCTTACCTATGTGCAAAATTATTTTTCGGAACCTAGGGCTGGAGAACATGTTTATTAACCCAGGGCCTCTGCCTATCAATGCTAAGGAACTGGTTAAAACACAATACACAGTGCATGCTGTGAACCTCAGATACCAAGTGGCAGTAAAATTGAAAACATTTGATTCTTATGTTCAGATTTCAACTTCAATTTCGGTAGAACCATATCTAACTTGGCTTCTGAGCTCCTCATCATATTATCTCCTTGTTTTATTTAGATTAAATCTGATACATTTTAGAATGGCTTTTCCGAAGAAATGTACATGGCATAAAATGCTCCCGAAGTGTCCCTGCAATAACTCCTCTAAGCAAAGCACATGTCACTTTTTTCTATTTTGTTCGCTCTATTCTGCTCCCAGACAAGTTTTTATTTTGCCAATTTTGCACAAATTGCAAACTATTTCTTATAAGGAAGTGTTGATTAGCATTCAAAGACTTTCTTCAATACAATTGTGCCATTCTGTTTTAAGCTTCATTAAATTTGCCATGGCCATTAGGAATCGATATGAATTGGTCGAAGCAGTTACATACTAATATAAACTGGCAATATATTGTTTTATCTTGATGTTGGGTTTTTACTTCTGTATTGCATATTATTATACTTTTATATGGGCCGCCGGACAGACTGATAAAGGCAATGTATATAACTTTGCAATATTTTTGATTGAAGACGTTCTGTCATCACTGTTTTAATTTATTTGTACTGTATTTTAATTATTAATTTTTTTTAGCTTGAAATGTATTGTGCTTTTATAGCATACCGCCAAATAAAGATTCTTTAACTGACTGACTGACTGACTGACTGACCAACAAACGCTTGTTATAAAATACTGTACATTCAAAAACAATTCAGTGACAGAGGTGTTTTACTAGTGATGTTTTTTAAATAACCAGACGACTAGGTGCTCTGTGCATTTCTTTTAGTATTATTGTTTATGACAGAGACAAGAATAAACCACAACCTTAACAAGCACACAAATCGTAGACAGCTGCAAAACTGCAATGTTACGATGTCACTTAAAGACTTTAAATTAGCAATTCAAAAAATCAGAAAATAAATCCTCATCTAACTGGTGAGCTAAATTACTACAAAATAAATATCCAGGGGCATTTTTATGTTGAGGGATGCGTCGCTCTTGCACCACGTAATGAGGTACAATCATGGCCTAAGCCAAAAATGCAATTTATGAAGCCACACAGGGCCACCTTGTGTGGTCCTGAGTGGCTTCATGAATCTGGAGGGGGTGTGGCCTGATGCCAATGGAGTGGGATCACAGCTCTGCGGCTCCTGGTGTGCAGCCTCCATTCAGCCCTACTCTGGCCACATCCTGCACCGAGAAAGCACCCAGCTGTCTTGAGGAGCACTAATGCAGCATTGGCAGTATAGCAGGGTTGGAATTGTGCCCCCCGATTGAGAAAAGCCCTGCTCTCAGGCCCACCTCCCTGAGAGCTGAGCAGCCACATAGACAAAATTGTGGCATAGCTTTGCATGGGCTCTTCAGCACCATGTAAATAGGCAGTGCAGCAAACCCTCTGGTGAGGTCATGGCAGCGGTGCTCTGAGGAGACAGGGAAACTGCTGACTGCTTTGAGGCCACACCCCCTCGGTTATGCAACCTGATCCACACCGGTGAGTGCTCAGAAACGGCAGAGAGGGCAGAAGAGGCTCAGTATGGGGGCTGGATGTACCTGCTGATCCCCTGGTAAAATGTGCCTCAGGAGCCCAGGACCGACCCAAAGTTCAGGTGACTCCTGAGTGGCTGGGGAACCTGCGGAGTCTCACCTTGCTGCTGCGAGGCGGGCCTACCTGGCATAACATATAGGCCCAGGTGACAAACGGAGAGCAACTCTGAAATGTCCCCCTGGGAGATCTAGACCGTGGATTGCCTCTGGAAGAGTTGGGGCCTGCACCTTGCCTCAGGGAGGTGGGCCCGCCTGGTGAAGCAAACGGACCCAAGTGGTGAGCGGAGAGCAGCGCTGAGATGCCCTAACAGGAGATCTGGGCCGTCAGCACCTCCAAGCCTTAGTTACTGGGGGACTGGTAGGGCCTGCTCTGCTGCATGGTGGAGGAAAGCGTGACTGTTCTGAGGACGAAGACCTCGTGCCTGATGAACAGCCTACAGACCCTGGCACAGGCTGTCCTGAACTTCTCTTATGACACGAAGACCCTCTGGCTAACTGCTGCAACTAGGGTCCGGCTCAGACAGACCCTAAATTGGGAGGCCTTACTGGTACCTAAATTGTAGCATCCTGGTCGCAGCCCACTGGGGAACTGGCTGTCTGACTGGATAACCCCTGCCAGGGGTTGAATGGTGCTCTGGCACCCCCCTCTTTTCTTTCCTTCCTTCCTATGAGAGCAGACTGCCTACTAGTTCCAGGGGTAACATTGCCTAAATTCAGCAAGGGTTCCTCCCGTCCCCCGATGCCCAGAATTGGGCCACAATGGGCAAAGCAGAAAAAAGTGAGAGGCGGATGCCTGCTGACAGCTCATGCCTGCGACCAGGGGAGGAGGGAGAATGCAGCTGGCTCATTTCCTCAGGCAGTCAAAAAGGGGCCACGCTGGACACTATACTACAGGCAATTGCTGATTCCCAAGAAGCTCTACAGTTAAAAATCGACACTATGGAAGTGGATATGGGGATTCCCAAAGATGACCACCGTCGACTGGCAGAAAGAGTCACTACAGCGGAACTCACTCTGGTGGACCTCTTTCCGGATGTGGAGACATTGAAAGGATGCCTGGAGAGCATGAAAGGGAGGGTCAAAATGTTGGAATCCAGTGCTGAAGATGCTGAAAATAGAACCAGAAGAAACAATATTAGAGTAGTTGGTCTGCTGGAGAGGGCTGAATGACCCAATATGATTGACTTTCTTGAGAAATGACTGAAGGAAGAGGTGGCACCGGAGAGCCTCTACCCCTTCTGTGCTTTAGAAAGAACATACCAGGTCCCAACAAGACCTCTTCCACCTGCTTCAACCCCCAGGCCTGTGGTGGCCAAATTGCTACATTATAAAGACCAAGACATAAATCTTGGGCAGGCCAGAAAGCAAGGTGATCTGGTAGTCAATAACCATACAGTCATGATCTTTCTGGACTTTATGAGGGAGGTCCAGAGACAGAGGTCCATGTTCCTTGAGGCTATGAGGCATCTCCGCCAGATGGTAGTCCAATATGCCATATTCTTCTTTGCCAGGTTGGGAGTCGTGGCTGAGGGGAGTAGGCAGTTCTATAACTCCCTGCAACAGGAATGGCTCTGGATTGATGGCCGCCTACTGTCTGGCGAACTCTCCGGTGTCCCCGGGAATGGAGCTCAATGATGGTCCCCAAAGGGGAGGGAGAGGAGCAGTAGCAAGGTGTTGCCATCCTGAGCTCAAACCCACCAGGAACAGGTGAGAGCAGTGAAAGTGGCAGCAGGGGTGGGGGTGGGGGGTGGTAATGGACTCCCGGTCCACGTAAAGTACCACAGGAGCGAAAGACTCAGACTTGGAGGGGGCATTCTTGTCCTCACTAGGCTCGGCACTGATACAGATAATGTCCCAGTCTGCAGATGACTTTCGAATGCGTAGATCTCTGCCACAATGAGTCATACTCAGCGAGAACCAGAGGCAAATGTCTGGAATGGTCTTCTTATGTGTAGGCTTGGGCCCCTTCGGCGCCTCATGAGTGTAGACAGAATATGGCTGGATGAGGGAGGCTAACTCTGGGAAGACCACAGGTTGAGGTACAGACCCACACATGTTACTGCATGAATGGTTAGCAAACGTTTGCTTGTTAGGATGGGGGGCGTCACCTTCTTGACCTGCAGTTGGGGAGCTTGGTTTGGTGGATTTGCTTCTGCCATGATGTTAGGTGGGTTTGACCCTTGCTTGCTGAGGCCCTGGATGTATGTGGCTGGGTCCCCACCCTCTGTGCATGGCATGCCATACTAACAATCTTCCCAATGCTACTTCCCAGATCTACAAGTTTCTCTTCTGGATACAATGGGACCTTAATAATATGACTAAGTGCCAAAAGGTATTGTCCTATCTCAAAAGGTGTGGGGTCCATCTTGCCATCCAGCAAGAAACTTATGTAACCGTGCCAGAAGGGGGCCTAATGCTCCACAAATGCTGGCACGGTCAGACATAATACACGGTGTCTTCAGCATTTGCTTGCGGTGTTCTGATATGGGTGTGTCCCGGGGTTCCCTTCCAGAAGACTGGGGAGTTAGTTGACCCAACAGGGAGGTATGTAGTGGTCACATGGAGGTTAAATGGGAGAGACTCAACATATATACCCTGAATGTGGACCAAGCAGGATTCCTAGATGAGTCCGAGTCCTAGCAACCTACCTGACATGCCCTGTTATATAAGAACATGACTTTAACAGTGTAGCAGACCCTGCACTGGATTAGTTCTACCTGCCCTTGACAGATTCTGCAGTGATACCACTGGCACAGAGGTTCTCGAGTTGGCAGACACATTGGGGTTGATAGACTTGTGAAGGTACACACATACATTGATTAGGGATTATTCTTTGATCTCAAGTCTACCTGAGCTGCATGAGTGCCTTGATACATTCCTTTGCTCTCCTGGGGTGCATGCAACAGTGCAGGCGGTGAAGTACCTGTCCCATGTTCCACATGGCGCCTGAGAGTTGAGGTATTGTTGGACTCCATCAGGGATGGCATGATGTAGTACTTTGAGATCAACCATGGCATCCTCACTGCAAATTGAGTGGGATGCGTTTAAGGTGGTGATCAGAGGAAGCTGCATAGTGGAGGCATTGGGAGTTCAGCAAACACCGTTGCTGGAGGATCAGGCTCAGGAGTAGATGTTATGGGATGTGAAGAGAAGGAGGCCAGGGAACCCTGACTTGTAGCAGGAGCTGCTGGAAGCCAAAGAAACCCTGGCAGGACAAGTAGAGAAGTTACAATGATTTGACTACTGGGACCTGACTTGCAGCAAGAGCTACTGGAAGCCAAAGAAACCCCAGCAGGACAAGTAGAGAAGCTGCAATGCTTTGACTACTGGGGATATAAACCCTACACACAACATGAACGTGAAAAATTGGGTCACCCTCTGGTGTGGCTGGCTAACCCTACCAAGAGAGGCTCTGTGATATTGGATTTGGAAAAGGGACAGGGAGAGAGGTTATATAGACCTGATGACATCAATGATAGTTTCCAAGAATACTACACGTCTCTTTACATGAGTGTCCCTGCTCTCGGGTGAGGGCAAAACTGATAATTTCCTGACATCCCTTAACCTACCCGGGCTCACTTGTTGGCTCATGAAGAAGCTGATGCTTTAGGAGACGACATCACAGTGGGACAGATCAGCACAGTGGTGAAACATCTTGAGGAAAGGTACCAGGGACGGATGGTCACACAGTCGAGTTTTCTGTTGCTTATGTCGATGTTCTTGCCCCTAAACTCGAGGGGGTCCACAATGCTCTCACACCCTTGGCCATCTTCTGACTTCCACCTGTGAGGCAGTGGTGATTCCGTTGTTGAAACCTGGCCACCTGCCCCATGATATGAAGGCCTATAGGCCTCCATTGGTGCACAGCATGGACTGCAAGATTCTGAGTCGTGCCCTGGTCAGGATTGCTGCCCTGCATGACTAGATTGATACATGCGGATCCGGCTGGGTTTATCTTGGGTTACAACACTGTGATGAACATTCACAACACATTGCTTTGATGAGGGATGGCACATACACTCAGCAACAACTGGTTGTTTTGACGGTTGACATTGACATTGAAGAAGTCTTTGACAACTTACAGTGGCGGTTTCTTTATAGGGTACTAGAGAAGATGGGACTAGAGGATGGGTTTGTAAAAAAATACTCTGGCTCCACAGCCCATATTAAACTGACTTCACTTTTTGAATGGGGTCATTGTGTACAGGTTTAGTAAAAGATAAGGTGGAGCAATGTCAGTAACTGAGTTAAAGACAAGGATGATGCAGCAGTATGTTCAATGATAGAAATGTAGCTACACACTAGATGTTAGCTTACCCTACAATGCTTCAACTTCCTTTTCCTTGTTCTTTTTGGGATGTAACTAGGCGCTCCAGTCTCCAAACCTACCTAGCTACTACTAAGCAGGTCCATGAGTTAAAGTGTTTACCATACCTGTGCAAAGGAAGAAAATGAATAGGGGTATGAGAGTATAGCCTTTCCTAATACAGAAAGATATGCCCAGCCATCTCATTTGAGACCTGTCATGGATTTATCCAATCTTTTAAGCAAGAAAATGTGGTTTCAGGTGGAGTGAGCACCAGGAAGAGACCCTCTTCACAAGATTTAACTATAACAAGCTTGGTCCACTGGAAAACAGTAGCAGGAATACGTAGGGTAAAGATGTATCTGTCTCCTATAACATAAAATGTCCACCAGCAGTCCATAAGAAGCGCTTCTACCTATTGTTATCTGACAGAGAAATTATCTTGTGAAACCTTTATGAAGAGGGAGGAATCTGATTCTCTGAATCATCCCTGGAATCTAAATCGGGCAGTTAACTACTGATATTGGGCCACAGAGTCAGAAATGAAGGCGGGAGGGGCCAGGAATCTTACCCTTTTGAAAAAACGACTTAATCAACAATACACAAAAAATACCTTTCCAATGAATATAAGTTGCTTAGAAGTGCCCACTGCCACAAAGCATATTTATATGACCAGTTGGCAGAGGGACTTGGCAACATATCAGTAAAGAATCTTGGGTCAATGTCTGGACACGAGCAGCCACCTCCTCAGTCTGTTCCCAGCGAAAAGAAAATGCATGCAAGGTTCTTATGAGATGCCACTGTTCACCGATACGATTGAAAGCTATATTTGGTTCATCATCTGAGTAATGTAATGTCTGTGGCCATCCAGACACAATGATCCATATGTGTCAGTCTTATAAGTGATAGGGGGTTTCCTAGCTTACTCCAGAGAAAAACTAAAGATTGTCTTTATTAAAGACAATGAAATGAGCATACTACACAAATCTTTTATTACTAATCCCAGTATCATCATGAGAGAAATGAAAAATAAACAATGCTCACTTTGTCACTGAATAGCTATAAGAGAAAGACATATCTAGAAACCTCCTCTCTTATTGCATAGGATGCCCAAAATAGCAAAGTCTTCCCAGGAAGGTAGTGAAGAAGTATCAAGCCCATAGAAGAGGCATCCTAGGAGAGGAACGCTTTCCTCAGGAAGAGTCAAAATAGAAGACGGATACACATTCAGTTTGGAGATGAGGCACTGAACCAATGTAGAACATCTCTTAAGAACCCAGTGATATTCTCTCTGCAATTTCAGGAACGGCATCCAAATGTGAGTGCAAACAGTAGCCATAACTACCAAACCAGAATTTAGTGCAGAGTACAGCATGTGAAGGTAGCCAATCTAGGAAACAGTAGGCAAAACCTATCAACTTGTAGCGACATCATGCAAAAAGATTGAGACCACAGAACATTATACGTGAATGGCCAATTCAGGATGATGTGGAAAACATCCCAACAAGAAAACATCCGTTAAGCAGAAACTAGGCCGAAAGAGCTGAAGAGAGGATCTTGCTTGAAGAATCTGCAAAAGAAAATGGGAGCAGCCAAGACAAAAAGGTCTTCAGCAAAGCACATTCGAAATAAATAATGAGAAGGAGTGAGTGAAGCTCTAGGAGCCCAAGATCCTCTTACAGACGGGACGTCGGGTTACCTATATATATATATATATATATATATATATATATATATATATGGATATACATACTTATACATGTGCATACATAAATATATCCAGCAGAAGGCGTTTGCCGAAACGCGTCAACATTCTGTGCAGGAAACTGTGATACCATTATATGGAATAAAATTTATGAAATTCAACTCTGAACTTTGAATTTTACTTCGTCCTTCCGATCTGGAGATGATCAAGGGATTAGTGCGGCCGTCTGGTGGATATTGTTCCATCTGTTGAGGATTAATTATTATATATATATATAAATATATATATATATATATAGTTAGGCCCTGGTTTCCATAGGAAGAGCAGTTTTTGTTTGACAATAAGGGCCTGATTCTAACTTTGGAGGACGGTGTTAAACCGTCCCAAAAGTGGCAGATATACCACCTACCGTATTACGAGTTCCATAGGATATAATGGACTCGTAATACGGTAGGTGGTATATCCGCCACTTTTGGGACGGTTTAACACCGTCCTCCAAAGTTAGAATCAGGCCCTAAGTTTGGAGCCGCTTGACGAATCTTTCAAGAAGTTTTCAAAACTTATACTTCAGTGGGTTCAGCTTAAAAGTCTTAAAAGTTTTGAGCGTCAATCTTCAAGATCCGTCAAGTGGGAGAAAAAAGGGGGGGGTCAGAAAATGGCAGTTGCCTCATTCATTTTTCCACAGGGTATTTAGACATGCATACAGCCCAACCTGCTGAACAGAATTAAACCAAATTTGGCAGGAAAGTAGATATTGTTGCACAGATTGTGCTTTTTGCAATTTGACGTAAATCCATTCAGTAGCTTTGAAATATTAAAGGTACAAAAATATAGATATCTAGGGACATGGATCCTCAGTGGATCCATCTGTCCTCGTGCTGCTATCTGATTGACTGCCAACACTTCAACAAGGAAGTGTTGGCAGTAATCTTGGTGTAGGAAGCTGGTTCTGTATATACTATCTTTAAGTGAGAGATAGTGTGCACAGAGTCCAAGGGTTCCCCTTAGAGGTTAATAGTGGCAATAATAGATAATACTAATGCTCTATTTGTGGTAGTGTGGTCGAGCAATAGGCTTATCAGAGGGTACTGTTAAGCATTTGTTGTAGAAACACAGGCAATAAATGGGAACACACACTCAAAGACTTAACTCCAGGCCAATAGGTTTTTATATAGAAAAATATTATTTTCTTTATTTTAGAACCACAAGATTCAGAATTAAAGTAAGTACTTAAATTGTAAGGTACTTGACGTAGGTAAATATGGAACTTTGAAAGGAAAACAGTAAGGTACACAGTTTTGGCAAAAATGGCAATAAGCTATTTTAAAAGTGGACAAATCAACAGTTCATGGGGGAGGTAAGTAAAAGTTTGTTTAGCAGGTAAGTGAAGCACTTACAAGTTCAGTCTCCGGGGCATAGTCAGCCCACCATTGGGGGTTCAAGTCAACCCCAAACACCCAGCAGCAGCAACACAGGGCTGGACAGGTGCAAAGGTCAAAGTAGGTCCTAAATAACATAGGCACCTATGGAGACTAGGGGTGCTCTGGTTCCAGTCTGCTAGCAGGTGAGTACCTGCGTCCTCGGGGAGCAGACCAGGGGAGTTTTGTAGAGCACTGAGGGGGTGGGGAGGGGTGGGGGGTCCCAAACAGGCACACAAAATACACCCTCAGTGGCACAGGGGGGCTGGGTGCAGTGTGCAATGTAGGTGTTGGGTTTTGAATAGAAATCAATGGAGGGACCTGGGGGTCACTCTGGTGATGTAGACAGGGCACAGGGGGGCCTCTTGGGCCGGCCACTGACTTGGAAATGATGAGGGCTGCCTGCTGGTCACTCCTGCACTGGTAGAGGTCGCTGGTCCCGCTGGATGCGTAGCTGTTTCAGGTTCTTTGAGTCTGGAGACAGGCCGGTAGGGTTGGGCCAAGTCAGTTGTTGTCTCTGTCTTCTCTGCGGGGCTTTCAGGTCAACAATCCTTCTTCTTGTTCAGGTCGTCAGGAAATCTGTTTTCCTGGGTTCAGGGTCACCCCTAAATACTCAATTTAGGGGTGTGTTTAGGGCTGGAGGGCAGTAACCAATGGCTACTGTCCCTGAGGGTGGCTACACCCTCCTTGTGCCTCCTCCCTGTGGGGAGGGGGGCACATCCCTAATCCTATTGTGGGAAATCCTCCAAATCAAGATGGAGGATTTTCTAAGGCAGGGGTCACCTCAGCTCAGGACACGTTAGGGGCTGTCCTGGCTAGACGGTGACTCCATAAATCAAAAAGTACACTGTTCCTATTGAAAATGTACTATAGAGTGAATGGAATGTCTCCAGGAGCAAGAACCCTCATGCATCACAGTGGATGACTGGCTTCATCATTGGGAAAGCTCCTCGTTAGACCGGTGCTGCAATGCCTAACGGGCTCCCCCAGAGGGGGTGCTCTTAACCGGGGTGCTCAGATAGTAGCACTTCCAAAACATTGAATTGATTTAAGTGGGTGCCCAATAGGGAGTACCCAAATGTCAATGGAGTGAAAGGAAAAAGTTAAAATTGGTTCATCACCAGTGATTGTCAATCATAGTTTTAATCTGTTTTATATGATGAAGACCAAGATTAAAAACAAATCAGAGAGTAATGGGTGATAAATAATGGTCACCTACTCCCAAACAAGAGGATAGACACTCTATGGTATCTCTCTATAGCAGGTCTACATGTTTCGCGTCCAAATGGTCCAATCGGATCCCATGACGCTTCCTCAGGACCGAAAAAGAAAGTCTACTCCACAATTATTAGAACAAATACTCAATAGTATCTAAAGATAAGTAGTCACTTACTTAGTTCTACTTGTGCAAAAAGGTTCACCCTAAGTAGATAATAAAATCATGATCAATTTATATAATAAAACTTGCAAAATTAGTGCATATGTGAAGTTAGTGTGATGACAGTGGCTCACTCTAGTGAAAGCAAAAAGTTTCAAAAAGCTTACCATCCCCAATTTCAGGATAGCGCTCTTGAAGGATCACAAGTCAGGAAAAAGGAACTTTTATTCTGTATTTTATAATCAAGAAAAATTAATATGGCCAGAAAGTTTTGGCAAATACTTAGCTCTCAATTCGCCAGATCAAACCTATGATTCAAACATAAAACCATTGCTATTGTTAGATCATGCACAGATACAATGCTGAAGCTCCAAGATTAGTAAAAGGATAAAGATGATAAGTGAAATTAATTATGCTATTGTCAGTTGTGAAAAATAAAATAAAATCCTCATATCGTAAATTAATAGACCCAAAGGATTATCGATATTGTGAATACTTCGATCTAATGTCGTAAAATAAAAACGAGTAGATATATACTACTTGTATATATAGAAAATGCCCAGGTAAGAACGATATTTGTCAAGTGTTAATACAATCCTTTGCGTTTAAAAGCATTTAATTGTAGTCCGTTAACTATTAACGAACTACGATTTTAAGTCTTTTTCTACTTTTTATTAGTCGCAAGCCGGCTGACACTTCCGGTCTCGCTTGACGAGGGTTTCTCTCTAAAACTCCGTTAGAACGCCGCACTAACGTTCTATATGGCCACAAGTCTGCGGGGTAGGTTAATCAGCCTGCGAAACAAGGAACTACAAGTAAGTCTCTTTGACCCGCTCGCACCCGCTCGTAGCCGTTGCTGGTTTTGTTTCCCGTTTGTTGTGTTTGAAGACAACTAGGTTTGGGATGAGCGATCCGCGATGGGCATGTATTTACAGTTTTGCTTCCGTCTTTGTTGATACACAGCCAACAAGGATTGTATTAACACTTGACAAATATCGTTCTTACCTGGGCATTTTCTATATATACAAGTAGTATATATCTACTCGTTTTTATTTTACGACATTAGATCGAAGTATTCACAATATCGATAATCCTTTGGGTCTATTAATTTACGATATGAGGATTTTATTTTATTTTTCACAACTGACAATAGCATAATTAATTTCACTTATCATCTTTATCCTTTTACTAATCTTGGAGCTTCAGCATTGTATCTGTGCATGATCTAACAATAGCAATGGTTTTATGTTTGAATCATAGGTTTGATCTGGCGAATTGAGAGCTAAGTATTTGCCAAAACTTTCTGGCCATATTAATTTTTCTTGATTATAAAATACAGAATAAAAGTTCCTTTTTCCTGACTTGTGATCCTTCAAGAGCGCTATCCTGAAATTGGGGATGGTAAGCTTTTTGAAACTTTTTGCTTTCACTAGAGTGAGCCACTGTCATCACACTAACTTCACATATGCACTAATTTTGCAAGTTTTATTATATAAATTGATCATGATTTTATTATCTACGTAGGGTGAACCTTTTTGCACAAGTAGAACTAAGTAAGTGACTATTTATCTTTAGATACTATTGAGTATTTGTTCTAATAATTGTGGAGTAGACTTTCTTTTTCGGTCCTGAGGAAGCGTCATGGGATCCGATTGGACCATTTGGACGCGAAACATGTAGACCTGCTATAGAGAGATACCATAGAGTGTCTATCCTCTTGTTTGGGAGTAGGTGACCATTATTTATCACCCATTACTCTCTGATTTATTTTTAATCTTGGTCTTCATCATATAAAACAGATTAAAACTATGATTGACAATCACTGGTGATGAACCAATTTTAACTTTTTCCTTTGACTCCATTGACATTTGGGTACTCCCTATTGGGCACCCACTTAAATCAATTCAATGTTTTGGAAGTGCTACTATCTGAGCACCCCGGTTAAGAGCACCCCCTCTGGGGGAGCCCGTTAGGCATTGCAGCACCGGCCTAACGAGGAGCTTTCCCAATGATGAAGCCAGTCATCTACTGTGATGCATGAGGGTTCTTGCTCCTGGAGACATTCCATTCACTCTATAGTCCATTTTCAATAGGAACAGTGTACTTTTTGATTTATAATGTCTATTTTGGGAGGCCGTACACTGGACCTCTAATCTCCCGGTCCCTCTATTATTATTTTGTAGACGGTGACTCCTCCTTGTTTTTCTCATTATCTCCTCCGGACTTGCTGTCAAAAGTGGGGGCTGTGACTGGGGGGCGGGGATCTCTACTAGCTGAAGTGCCCTGGGTGCTATAACACCAGGCTTGAGCCTTTGAAGCTCACCACCTGGTGTTACAGTTCGTGCAGGGGGAGTTGTGAAGCACATCCATCCAGGACAGGCTTTGTTCCTGGTCACAGAGTGCACAAAGGCACTCACTCCATGTGGCCAGAAACCCATCTGGATGTGGTAGGCTGGCAGAAACTGGTCAGCCTAGCAGTAGTAGTTGGGCTGGTATGCAGGGGGCATCTCTAAGATGTCCTCTGTGTGCATTTCTCAATAAATCCCACACGGGCATCAGTGTGGATTTATTGTGCTGAGAACTTTGATACCAAACCTCCCAGTATTCAGTGTAGCCATTATGGAACTGTGGAGTTCATGTTTGACAAACTCCCAGACCATACACTCTTTATGGCTACCCTGCAATTACAATGTCTAAGAATTGGCTTAGACACTGTAGAGGCATAGTGCTCATGCAGCTATGCCCTCACCTGTGGGACAGTGCACTCTGCCTTAGGGCTGTAAGACCTGCTAGAGGAGTGACTTACCTATGCCACAGGCAGTGGGTTGTAGGCATGGCACCCTGAGAGGAGTGCCATGTCGACTTAGTCTTTTTCTCCCCACCAGTGCACACAAGCTGTGAGGCAGTGTGCATGTGCTGAGTGAGGGGTCCCCAGGGTGGCGTATTACATGCTGCAGCCCTTAGAGACCTTCCTTGGCCACAGGGCCCTTGGTACCAGGGGTACCATTTACAAGGGACTTATCTGTGTGCCAGGGCTGTGCCAATTGTGGAGACAAAGGTACAGTTTTAGGGAAAGAACACTAGTGCTGGGGCCTGGTTAGCAGGGTCCTAGCACACTTTCAACCATAACTAGCATCAACAAAAGGCAAAACGTTAGGGGGTAACCATGTCAATAGTGGGATTTTCCTACACTTGGGACTTGGCTTCAGCCGAGACCCAGAAAAAAAAGTAAAAATGAAAGAAAAGGGGTCAGAGTAGGGACACCCTGACTGGGATCCCAGAGGGACCCCGCCAGGGCAAAAAGGTGTTTTTTAAATGTCTGAAAAATCTGTAGTTTCCCGCCTTCTTCTTTTAATTAGCCCCTGAGTTGGCCAGGTCAAGTGGGCACTGGGGGCTTTAAAAAAGGAGGGGGGCACACAGGACCCCTCATAGGGACTCTATTAGCCTGCCACCTCCCTGGGGTGATCAGAAAGAAAAATGTGGGGGGGGGGGGGGGCCTTCACGCCCCGGAGACCGCCACCTCCCCAGGGCAAATACAAAATTGTATGCAACTATTTTTGCCTAAATACACTACTCCTTGCCCTTTGGACTGTTCGGGGCATACCCTAGGGGTGACTTGTATATATATAAAGGTTTATTTTGCCAGCTTGAAATAGCAGTTTAAAACTGCAATCACAGGCTGCAAAGGCAGGCTTGAGTCATGTTTGAAGGCAACATATGTGGGTGGCACAATCAGTGCTGCAGTCCCACTAATAGCATTTAATTTACAGGCCCTGGGTACTAGTAGTACCACACCATTTTACTAGGGATTTACAAGTAAATTAAATGTGCTAATTGGCTATAACTCAATTTTTTAACATGTTTAAAGTTCAGAGTACAAACACTTTAGCCGTGGTTAGCAGTGGTAGAGTGTCTAGAGTCGTAAATACCAACGAAAACAGGTTCAGAACACAGGAGGGTGAAGGAAAAATGTTTGGGTGTGTCACTGCGGAGAGAGAAAGTCCAGCACACAACAAGAGTTCGACTAGACCTTATGTCAGACCCAAAAGTATGAGAAATTAAAGAGGGTACAAATGTAAAGAGGAGGAAAAAAGCTGAGAGACTGAAACCCAATGAGATGAAACTAAACAGACATTTCTCAAGTAACAAGTATCTTGGTAAACCACTTTGAGTGTTTGAAGGGCGTCACACTCACCTTTAATAAACTTGTACATTTTATTTGCAATAAAGATAGGGAGATCCTCATTTTAATGCAAAACAACAAGGTGGCTCAGTATGCACGGTCAACGGGCCAGAAAGAGATCAATCAGCCACGTAGCCCTGCACTGCAGACTTAATGCAGCAAAAGGCACTGTGCAGGACCAACCTGTAAAAGGAAGGCCTCAAAAATATTTTTTCCATGGGATTTGGAGGGCACCAGGGAGGGCCAATTTATAAAAGATTGGAATTCGATCTGCAAGGAAACAGCAGGTTTTTTCTCACTTCCATAGATCCTTCAGAGATTTGGAAAGGCTTCAAGATGTACCTGGACCATCTGTTGACAAGAGATTCATGCACAAAAGTAAATAGCACCACTTCTAGGAGGAGTATCCTCTGAGAGCCACAAGCCTGATCAGCTAGTCAACGGGTGTTCAATTTAGTGGCAAAGTCTGTTGCCACAAGTATAACTCTGCTTAAACAAGTAGAGAATAGAATAAAAGTCCTTGCCTAGAGACATGACAATGGAGAAAGGTAAGGCTGCAGTAAGCTGCTGAGAGGACATAGAGGAGATTACATAGGGGCATTGAGGAAGGAGCTCTTAACCCCTAAAAAAATTCTTGAGCATCCTCGTAACAGGGCAGCAAAGTAGAACTGTTTAATCGCACCATATCACATAAAAAACTTTCTGTAAGGGTTAGCTCGAACCAAAAGCACTTGTATCCTCATTTCAATTGACTGTTGTCCCAACAATGGCAGAAATTGAGAGAAGGAGAGGTGGTGCTTGGAACTAAAGGAAACAACATGAAAAACAAGGAGCCTTTTCCAAATCGTCAAAAGCGGTCTCAGAGAATGCCTCATTTCCTAACCCTTGATATGAACCTCGGAAGACTAAGTGAAGTGAAGAGCCTTGAAAAGAGAGGGAGCATCCTAGAAGGAAACAGATTTTAGCAGGAGTTTCCTGACAGGAGAGGAGAATAAGTCAGAGTGGCTGTAAAAAATGTCAAAGCTTCCCGGAGGGAGCACCAGTTTATCAAGAACACCAGACTCTAGAAATAAAACAGATTTGCAAAGGGAATGGGAAATTAATATCTGGACATGGGCGAGGTGCCACTAAGATAGCATCATGAATGAGCTTGCCAGAAACGTCTTCGACCTGGTCCTGACCATGTTGTAATGCACAATCAACATCTTAGCATATATCCAACCTATCAAAAGGGCAGAAGAAAAGGGGTCAATCAATGCAGACCTATCCAGAGATGGAGGGTGAGGATCCTCCAGACTAAGAGAAGTGTGTGCCCTGACGTGGGGAAAGTTACCCAGCCAAGGGAGTTAAGATCTCTCCTCCCAGTGGGTTACGTATCGATTTGCCTTGGAGATCTAGGATATGAGAAGAGTACCAGATACAAGAGAGAATTGTTTAATGGAACAGCATTTCCATTGTGTCTTGAGTAAAACATGGCATCCCCAGTATTGTCATCGCTCAAGGTATAGTCGCAGTAGAAGGGTGTCCTTGTCAACATCATCCTCCCTCATATAGGCCCCAGGGGGTGCCACCAGCATTCAATGACACTAAAAGCTATGTTCAATTCATCAAATGAATGATGTAAGGGCTGCTAGTAACTAGGCACTGTGGTTCATATGTCACCAGGGAGATTTTTCATTCATTATTTTAATGGTTACGTTTTTGACCGGCATACTATTGACAGCTAGGCCTGTGATTACTCACAAGTGTAAACTGCCACTCCTGCCACCAATCAGAATGTTTACATTTGTATCCATATGTGCTATGAAGACACTTATAGCAACCTTACACAACAATATGTCTATGCTTGAGAAGGTCTTTTGTATGCATATTAAAGTTTTAGGCGGTCATTCCAACCTCGGCGGTAAAAGCCGCTTACCGCCAGTCAGAAGACCGCCATAACACCGCCGCGGTCGCGGTAAACCGCCACGGTCATTCTGACCCACAACAGGCAAACCGCCAAAATTCCGACATCCACAAAAGTCCGCCACACCAAAGGTCAGCGATAAACTGGCGATGACCAAACCTCCACCGTCACGCCAACAGAAATACACCCATGCCATTACGACCCACGAATCCACGCAGCGGTCTTTCTACCGCGGTATTCTATTGGCGGTACACACCGCCGCGGTCGAAATACACATACTCGTACAAAACACAACCACATTGGACTATTCGAAATACACACACCTGATACACATACACACACCACTCCCACACACCCAATACAATATAAAACACACACCCACATCACCCACAAACCCCTACGACCAGAAATTCAGAGAGAAGGCGAGAGAGAGAAACCACAGTCAACTACCAAGCATCCACAGGCACACAATACCAATACCCACAGAACTTCCACGCACCTCACACAACACACCACTAAATAGCACCCCACCTATCACTACACACTCCACCCCACACATCATCCACACCACCCCATGGCACCTCAAAGACACCCCAGGTTCTCAGATGCTGAACTCAGGGTCATGGTGGAGGAAATGATACAAGGTGCGGCACACCCAACAGAAACTTATTATGAGCTTATATGCAAATCATCAACAAAGAGCAAAGTTCAACATCAATGTTTAATACATATTTGAAAGAGTCCATTCTATTTGGAAGAGTCCATTCTTATTCAGCAATTTGAATACTTATTCTCATAGGTATATGCATTTCTCAGTAGCGATGCAAATCAAGCTGTGATTAATGACACATCCATAGTACTACAATTCAAGCCAACACGTGTTTCGTCTTGGGAAAAACTTCAATCCAATCCCAAATGACTTCTTCAGGGCTAAAATTGTAAATAAATTATTGAGTTAATAACCAAAATACCACAACTAAGTCTTCAAATTTGCCTACAAAAGGACAAGGTAATGGTAGAAATTCAAATTGTGGTTTAAACAAATAGCTAAAGTAATAACCCCAATAGTGTCTCATAACTTGCACAAATGTCCCAAATAACGAAGGGTGGAATGAGAACCAAAGAAACGCGAATAATTAAAGACTACCATTAAGTACATTAAGTGAGAATATAAAGCTCAAGAATAGACTACATGCCCAAACATGCACTAGCCGAAAGCTCCAATATTCAACTGTAAAAACACCACAGTGTTCATTGACATGCAACAAAAAAATGTAGAAGTCATACCTCCTAATTTAACCAATTCCAACCGTCAATAATCAATGTCCAATCGATGTCAATCGGTAAGTAAATAGTGAACTTTGGAAAACAAAAAATAAATAAAAAATATAGAAGATAATTTCATTTATATCTCCTTGTTCAGGAAATGTTCAAAATGTCAGTAAGTTTATGAGACTCTATATATAAAATTACCTATTGTCACATGGTTTGTATGCTCCAGTGAACAGTTTCACTTCTCGGTATTGGTAGCAATATTAGTCTAGTGCAATAACCAATTTTTGGCCTCAGATCTAGTAAGAAAACAAACAGAATAAATATAAGTCCAAAATATTCTCCTTATAGTGGTCTACACACCTCGTAGACCATTAATAATTAATAAATAAGAGACCTCCAAATATCTCTTAGAATCATTATCTAGTTTAAACGCATATAAAACTGAAATATCAAAAGCATTAGGACAACCTTCCCGTTTCCCGTTGTCATGGAGATCCCTATCTGCAGACACTTATAGCAACCTTACACAACAATATGTCTATGCTTGAGAAGGTCTTTTGTATGCATATTAAAGTTTTAGGCGGTCATTCCAACCTCGGCGGTAAAAGCCGCTTACCGCCAGTCAGAAGACCGCCATAACACCGCCGCGGTCGCGGTAAACCGCCACGGTCATTCTGACCCACAACAGGCAAACCGCCAAAATTCCGACATCCACAAAAGTCCGCCACACCAAAGGTCAGCGATAAACTGGCGATGACCAAACCTCCACCGTCACGCCAACAGAAATACACCCATGCCATTACGACCCACGAATCCACGCAGCGGTCTTTCTACCGCGGTATTCTATTGGCGGTACACACCGCCGCGGTCGAAATACACATACTCGTACAAAACACAACCACATTGGACTATTCGAAATACACACACCTGATACACATACACACACCACTCCCACACACCCAATACAATATAAAACACACACCCACATCACCCACAAACCCCTACGACCAGAAATTCAGAGAGAAGGCGAGAGAGAGAAACCACAGTCAACTACCAAGCATCCACAGGCACACAATACCAATACCCACAGAACTTCCACGCACCTCACACAACACACCACTAAATAGCACCCCACCTATCACTACACACTCCACCCCACACATCATCCACACCACCCCATGGCACCTCAAAGACACCCCAGGTTCTCAGATGCTGAACTCAGGGTCATGGTGGAGGAAATCCTACGAGTAGAGCCCCAGCTGTTCGGGACACAGGTGCAGCACACCACCATTGCCAGGAAGATGGAGCTATGGAGCAGAATAGTGGACAGGGTCAACGCTGTGGGACAGCACCAGAGAAATAGGGACGACATCAGGAAGCGGTGGAACGACCTACGGGGGAAGGTGCGTTCCATGGTATCAAGGCACAACATCGCAGTACAGCGGACTGGCGGCGGACCCCCACCTCCTCCCCCAGAGTTTACAACATGGGAGGAGCAAGTCTTGAACATCCTGCATCCTGAGGGCCTCGCAGGAGTCGGTGGAGGAATGGACTCTGGTAAGTCTCATCTTCACTACTTCATCCCCCCCACCCCACCTGCATGCCAACTCATACCCCCACCCTCACCCATACCCCCATCACAACTACCCCTTGCAAATGTCTCACCTTCACAACCCACCCATCCCAACACTTAGCCCTGCATGCGGCCCCAAAGCATGGACACCCATCACCAAGGCATGCCCAATGCACATACCCATCACCCCCCCCCAAAAAAATACCGTCACAACAGCCCCCACAAAGGAATGCCTGCACTGGGGTACACGGGCACCCACCCATTGCACGCCATTGGCACACACAGAAGCAATAACCATACTTTTATACCCCTGCAGGACCCGAACGCCAGGTCACCGCGCAGGAGGGTCCACAAATGTCCCCTCCACCCCCAGAAGAGGCCCACAGTGATGACAGCAGCTCTGTCTCCCTGGATCTAGATGACCAGCCCGGTCCATCGGGGACCTCGGGACAGTCGGTTCCCCTCAGACAGGCACAGGCCACAGCAGACCTTCCCCCCTCTGGGAACACCAGCACAGCACCCACCCAGCGGGCCCATACCTCTGTCCCCAGGATACGTCAATCAGCGGTGTGTCCACCACTACAGGGAACCCAGGGTAACCCACCACCCCAACAACAACAGAGATCTGGGGGCAGTGGTAGTGGGCACACGGTCCAGGGGACGGAGGCCCAAGGAAACAGGGGAACTGGGAGGGCAGCTGTGCGACAGGGGGGGGACAGGCCAAGGGAACCCACTCTCCACGAGGCCCTCTCCTCCATCATGGGAGCATACCACCGCTCCCAGGAGACGATGGCGACGGTCCTGGCCAGGTTTCAGGAAATCCAGCTTCTGCAGGAACAACAGTATATGGGGTTCAGGGAGGAACTGAGAAACATTAGTACCGCCATGGGTATCATCGTAGTGGCCCTGAATGAGTTAATCTCCACATTGCGGACCACTGTGGCACCTCAAAGGGCCCCTGACACTAGCATGGACCAAGAACAGGCTACCACCTCCGCCGGCGCTAGTGGACAGGAGGCCCCGACACAAGACCAACAGGCCACCAGAACCCCACCCCCTGCAGAAGGAGAACCACCCCGCAAGCGGGCCCTGAGATCCAGGAAGAAGACAGAGTAAGATGTCAAGACCCCCGCCAGCAAAGGATACCACCCTGATTGTCATCCCACTGTCCCACATTGTCACCCTGACCAACCTTAAACTGCCCCTGCTCCACTTCCTACAGGCATTTGGACAATGCACCTGTGAACCTGATAGTCTGGACTCTGCCATGGACAATCCTCCACCATCACCCCTCACCGATTTGCAACCACCCATCCAAATTAGAGCACTTGAATAAACACACTTATTGCACATAAACAATCTGGAGTCTGTCTGTGATTTTAACAAATGTATTAGACATGACAGTGCCAAAATTGTTATTCACATTGTGATGCCAACAAACCGCTGTCACACAGCTGTAGTCCATGGGGTAACAAAGCAGATGTCACGCAGTGGGGCCCACAGCTCTGAAAACGGAAGGGAAAGTCACAACACAGTTACCATACACTGGGGGAAAAAGTCAGACAGTAGAGAGGTAGGAGTCTTTAAGTAAATGTAATATGCCGGTGTATACTCTTACCTGTGTGTCACTGAAAATATTGCTCTATTACTGTGTTCCTGTTGTCTATGTCGTCCTCTCCGGCTTCCTCTTCTTCACTCTCCACAGGCTCCACAGCTGCTGCAACACCACCATCTGGACCATCCTCCTGCAGAAAAGGCACCTGGCGGCGCAAAGCCAGGTTGTGAAGCATACAGCAGGCCACGATGATCTGGCACACCTTCTTTGGTGAGTACATTAGGGATCCACCTGTCATATGGAGGCACCTGAACCTGGCCTTCAGGAGGCCAAAGGTTCGCTCGATCACCCTCCTAGTCCGCCCATGGGCCTCATTGTAGCGTTCCTCTGCCTTGGTCCTGGGATTCCTCACTGGGGTCAGCAGCCAGGACAGGTTGGGGTAACCAGAGTCGCCTAATAGCCACACCCGGTGCCTCTGGAGTTGACCCATCACAAACGGGATGCTGCTATTCCGCAGGATGTAGGCGTCATGCACTGACCCAGGGAACTTGGCATTAACATGGGAGATGTACTGGTCAGCCAAACACATTCATCGAATGATAACTTTTCCTGTTCCTGTACACCTGTTCACTCCTGCTGGGGGGTACCAAAGCCACATGTGTCCCATCAATGGCACCTATGATGTTGGGGATATGTCCAAGGGCATAGAAATCACCCTTCACTGTAGGCAAATAGCCCACCTCAGGGAAAATGATGTAGCTCCTCATGTGTTTCAGCAGGGCAGACAACACTCTGGACAACACCTTGGAAAACATAGGTTGAGACATCCCTGATAATATGGCCACTGTTGTTTGAAATGATCCACTTGCTAAGAAATGGAGCACTGACAGCACCTGCACTAGAGGGGGGATCCCTGTGGGTTGGCGGATGGGTGACATCAGGTCTACCTCCAGCTGGGCACACAGTTCCTGTATAGTGGCTCGGTCAAGCCTGTATGTCAGTATGACATGTCTTTCCTCCATTGTCGACAGGTCCACCAGCGGTCTGTACACAGGAAGATTCCTCCATCTCCTCACATTGCCCAGCGGACGGTGCCTAGGAAGGACAACAGCGAGCACAGAGTCAATCAACCCACAGGTACGTTCCCACAGCCTGCACACAACACGATTCACTATGCATTGAATGGTTTGTATGAGTGTTGAGGAAAGGCCTAGGTATGTGTGACACAGTAGAAATTAAGCCATGTGGGCCCTTGAAATGGCGGCTGCCTGACCTGTGAAGTGTGACAATGGGATGTGAGGTCAATGCACTGGCGTGGCACACCGTGGCGGTAGGCGGTCGAAGACCGCGGCGCAAAGCCGCATTGGTTAACATAGAATCCTATGGGTTACACAAGCCAATGACGATGTGCGCCGGCGGTCGCGGTACGCACCGCCACGGGCGTGACCGCCATTTTCTATCTACTTAATCACTCGATACCTGATCTTCCACAGGAGAGGACCTACACTGCAAGTGCTGCTGTGACCTCGGTCTGGAAGAGACAATGGCTGCTGCGACTGGGGAAAGGGCCCCTGCCTTCACTTCTGAAGAATTGGAGAAACTCGTGGATGGGGTCCCCCCCCAGTATGCGCTACTCTACGGTCCTCCAGACCAACAGGTAAGTACACTGGGAGCATGCTTTGTGGGCAATGCCTGGGTTGAGTCGGGTGGATGAAAGATGGTGGGGAGGGGAGCGATTGAGGCATGCATCAGACGACAGATGAGAGCATGTGCCACATGGCAAGCGTGGGGATGGGGGGCCACTCACATCAAGCATGCAGAAGGTGATGATTTTTTTTCTCCCCCTGTACATGTCACATAGGTCAGCGCCCACCAGAAAATCGCTATTTGGCATGCCATCGCCAAGGACGTCCGGACCCTGGGGGTCCACAACAGACGGGGCACCCACTGTCAGAAGAGGTGGGAGGACATCCGACGCGGGAGCAGGAAGATGGCGGAGGCTCTGCTGGGGATGGCCTCCCAACATAGGCGGGGTGCCAGTCGTCAATTGACCCCCCTGATGTCCCGGATCCTGGCGGTGGCCTACCCCGATTTGGATGGGCGCGTGAGGACCTCACAGCAGACACAAGGGGGTGAGTACACTCTCATTCTGGTGACTTTGCGCGCAGTGGAGGGGTCTGGGTGGGGGAGGTGGGCTGTGGGTATCTCTAGGCCAGGGCGATTTCTGTAGGCTAGGCCCCTCCGTAAGGCATGGCCCTTTGCCCCCGCCCCCCACCTTTGTAGGGTGCCAAGTACAGCTATTCATGGCCCTGTGTCATCTATGTGTGCAGTCGTCGTCCATAGGCTTGTAGGCCATGTCCCACGGATTGCGTAGTGGACCCCAAGTGCGCAGCGTAGTGCAGGGGGCTTCTGTGTCTGTTCTCTCCGCCAACGGTAGCGGTAATCCATGCACTCAACATGTCTTTCTTTATCCCCCCACCCCCTTTTTTGTGGTCTTCCTGTTCATGTGTGCATTAGCATCATCAGGCGGAGGAGAAGTGGCATCGGAGCACGAGGGAGCTGCATCTCACATGGCCATGGCGGGCCATGCAACTGACTCGGAGTTCACCAGTGAGACGGAGGGCGAGGGGAGCTCCACAGCGGGGACTCGTGCTGATGTCAGTGGCAGCGACTCGTCCTCTGAAGGGAGCTCCCTTGTGGTGGCGGCAACATCCGTGCCCCCCGCAACAACAGGTACAGCCGCCACCCAGCACACTAGCACCGCCCTCCCAGCAGCCCCTCAGCGTTTGCCCCGTGCCCGCTCACCCAGGAAGGGGGGCATCTCCTTCGCCACAGGCACCTCAGGCCCTGCACCTGTCACCCTGCTGCCCTCAGTGAGGAGGTCATTGACCTCCTGAGGACCATCATTGTTGGGCAGTCTACCCTTTTGAATGCCATCCAGGGTGTAGAAAGGGAGGTGCACCGGAGTAATGCATACATGGAGGGCATTCATTCGGGTCAGGCTGCCCATCAGCGATCGTTCAACGCTCTGGCCTCAGCACTGACGGCAGCAATTGTCCCTGTCTCTAGTCTCCCCCCTCCAACTTCCTCCACCCAGACCCAATCCCCTGTACCTCTGCCTATCCCAGACACACCTACAGACCAGCCTGCACACACCTCAACACCCAAGGGAAGCTCATCCAGACATAAGCACCACACTTCACACAAGCATTCACACAAGCAACATCCACATGCAGACACACCAACACCCACTGCCTCCACTGTGTCCCCCTCCTCCTCGTCTCCCTCCTCCCTCCCTGTGACGTCTCCACTCACACTTGCATGCACAACATCTTCAGCCACTACGTCCATCACCAGCACAACCACCAGAACACTCCGCACACGTGCAGTCACCACCCCCACTACCATTTACACGTCCCCTGTGTCCTCTCCCAGTGTGTCTGTCACCCCCTCTTCCAAACCACACAAACGCAGGCAGCCACCCACCCAACAGCCATCCACCTCACGACAGCCTCCAGCCCAAGCACCTGCACCCAAAGACACCAGACTTCACACTCCTACAACCACATCCTCTTCCTCCACTCCCATACCCACTACACTTAGCCGTCCCTCTCTTTCCAAATTGATTTTCCTTTCCAAACTTGACCTCTTTCCAACAACTCCCCCACCCCGTCCATCGAATAAGACTGCAATCAGCATCTCAGCCACCACCAAACCAGGACCTATCAGGACTGTTGTCCAAGGACTGTGGAGTCCCCCACCCTCAAGGGCAACTAGTTCTGGTAGGAGCCAAGGCACGGCCAGCCCACCCCCGGAAAAACACCTAATGATCACCAGTGCCCGGCGCGAGAGGCCAAGGACACCAGGGACCAAAATCCCTACCCTGGCTCCGCCTGGAAGTGGGGTGCCACCCTGACACACCGCCAAAGGTGGGAAAGGGCCACAGACGACCAGGGAAGGGTGGGAAGGGCAGCACGCCCGACAAGTCCGGCAGCAGGCCAGCTGCCCACGAGGGCCCCACCAGCCCCATCCCAGCTGCCCAGGAGGGCCCCGCCAGCCACAGCCCAGCTGCCCAGGAGGGCCCTGCCAGCCACAGCCCAGCTGCCCAGGAGGGCCCCGCCAGCCACAGCCCAGCTGGGCAATGAAGGAGCGCCAGCCACAGCCCAGCTGGGCAATGAAGGAGCGCCAACTCAAGCACCGCTGAACAGGGCAAGGACCGCTGAACAGGGCAAGGACCGCCAAGGCAAGCACCGCTGAACTGGGCAAGCACCGCTGAACAGGGCAAGGACCGCCAACTCAAGCACCGCTGAACTGGGCAAGGACCGCCAAGGCAAGCACCGCTGAACAGGGCAAGGACCGCTGAACAGGGCAAGGACCGCCAAGGCAAGCACCGCTGAACTGGGCAAGCACCGCCAAGGCAAGCACCGCTGAACAGGGCAAGGACCGCTGAACAGGGCAAGGACCGCCAAGGCAAGCACCGCTGAACTGGGCAAGCACCGCCAAGGCAAGCACCGCTGAACAGAGCAAGGACCGCTGAACAGGGCAAGGACCGCCAAGGCAAGCACTGCTGAACTGGGCCCTTCATCTCAAGCACCGCTGCGCTGGGCCCTTCATCTCAAGCACCGCTGAACTGGGCCCTTCATCTCAAGCACCGCTCCGCTGGGCCCTTCATCTCAAGCATCGCTGAACTGGGCCCTTCATCTCAAGCACCGCTCTGCTGGGCACCGCCGTCTCAAGCACCGCTGCACTGGGCCCTTCATCTCAAGCACCGCTGCGCTGGGCCCTTCATCTCAAGCACCGCTGCACTGGGCCCTTCATCTCAAGCACCGCTTCGCTGGGCCCTTCATCTCAAGCACCGCTGCACTGGGCCCTTCATCTCAAGCACCGCTCCGCTGGGCCCTTCATCTCAAGCAGCGCTCCGCTGGGCACCGCCGTCTCAAGCACCGCTGCACTGGGCCCTTCATCTCAAGCACCGCTGCACTGGGCCCTTCATCTCAAGCACCACTCCGCTGGGCCCTTCATCTCAAGCACCGCTCCGCTGGGCACAGCCGTCTCAAGCACCGCTGCACTGGGCCCTTCATCTCAAGCACCGCTGCGCTGGGCCCTTCATCTCAAGCACCGCTGCACTGGGCCATTCATCTCAAGCACCGCTCCGCTGGGCCCTTCATCTCAAGCACCGTTGCACTGGGCCCTTCATCTCAAGCACCGCTCCGCTGGGCACCGCCGTCTCATGCACCGCTGCACTGGGCCCTTCATCTCAAGCACCGCTGCGCTGGGCCCTTCATCTCAAGCACCGCTGCACTGGGCCCTTCATCTCAAGCACCGCTCCGCTGGGCCCTTCATCTCAAGCACCGCTCCGCTGGGCCCTTCATCTCAAGCATCGCTGAACTGGGCCCTTCATCTCAAGCACCGCTCCGCTGGGCACCGCCGTCTCAAGCACCGCTGCACTGGGCCCTTCATCTCAAGCACCGCTGCGCTGGGCCCTTCATCTCAAGCACCGCTGCACTGGGCCCTTCATCTCAAGCACCGCTCCGCTGGACCCTTCATCTCAAGCACCGCTGCACTGGGCCCTTCATCTCAAGCACCGCTCCGCTGGGCCCTTCATCTCAAGCACCGCTCCGCTGGGCACCGCCGTCTCAAGCACCGCTGCACTGGGCCCTTCATCTCAAGCACCGCTGCACTGGGCACTTCATCTCAAGCACAGCTCCGCTGGGCACTGCCGTCTCAAGCACCGCTGCACTGGGCCCTTCATCTCAAGCACCGCTGCGCTGGGCCCTTCATCTCAAGCACCGCTGCACTGGGCCCTTCATCTCAAGCACCGCTCCGCTGGGCCCTTCATCTCAAGCACCGCTCTGCTGGGCCCTTCATCTCAAGCATCGCTGAACTGGGCCCTTCATCTCAAGCACCGCTGCACTGGGCCCTTCATCTCAAGCACCGCTCCGCTGGGCCCTTCATCTCAAGCACTGCTCCGCTGGGCCCTTCATCTCAAGCACCGCTCCGCTGGGCACCGCCGTCTCAAGCACCGCTCCACTGGGCACCACCGTCTCAAGCACCGCTGCACTGGGCCCTTCATCTCAAGCACCGCTGCACTGGGCCCTTCATCTCAAGCACCGCTGCACTGGGCCCTTCATCTCAAGCACTGCTCCGCTGGTCACCGCCGTCTCAAGCACCGCTGCACTGGGCCCTTCATCTCAAGCACCGCTGAGCTGGGCCCTTCATCTCAAGCACCGCTGCACTGGGCCCTTCATCTCAAGCACCGCTCCGCTGGGCCCTTCATCTCAAGCACCGCTCCGCTGGGCCCTTCATCTCAAGCACCGCTCCGCTGGGCACCGCCGTCTCAAGCACCGCTCCGCTGGGCACCGCCGTCTCAAGCACCGCTGCACTGGGCCCTTCATCTCAAGCACCGCTGCACTGGGCCCTTCATCTCAAGCACTGCTGGCCCATTGGCGGAAGGGGCAGTGCCGCATCTGTGTCGGGCAGGGCTGCACGAAGCACTCTGGGCACCAGTCCCCCTCCAGAACCAGTGGACACTGTCATCCACTTGAGAGACTGTGGCTTTGCACTCCCCAGGATGGTACAGTGGGCAAGCCACCCACTGTATGGACTTGAGAGACTGTGGCTTTGCACTCCCCATGATGGTACAGTGGGCAAACCACCCACTGTATGGACTTGAGAGACTGTGGCTTTGCACTCCCCAGGATGGTACAGTGGGCAAACCACCCACTGTATGGACTTGAGAGACTGTGGCTTTGCACTCCCCAGGATGGTACAGTGGGCAAACCACCCACTGTAGAGACTTGAGAGACTGTGGCTTTGCACTCCCCAGGATGGTACAGTGGGCAAACCACCCACTGTATGGACTTGAGAGACTGTGGCTTTGCACTCCCCAGGATGGTACAGTGGGCAAACCACCCACTGTAGAGACTTGAGAGACTGTGGCTTTGCACTCCCCAGGATGGTACAGTGGGCAAGCCTCCCACTGTATGGACTTGAGAGACTGTGTCTTTGCACTCCCCAGGATGGTACAGTGGGCAAGCCACCCACTGTATGGACTTGAGAGACTGTGGCTTTGCACTCCCCAGGATGGGACAGTGGCCATGGAGGCCCCTCGTGGATCTGGCGTCGTGTACTCATGTGGCTGAGGTGCCCCCCCTTCCCTTCCCCCTGAGGTGCCTGTAGTTTTTCTATCTGATGCCCCTGCAGTGTTCTCTCCGTTGGTGTCAGGTATCCTGTGTGTGCCTTGCCCATGTGATTTGGGCCCATTGGTCCACGGACAATGACAGCTAAAATTATCGGACTTTTAATATTTATGTATATATTAGTTTTAAATGTGTGATATTTTTATATGCCGATAATACAATATATTCGACTGTTTATGATCATTTCATTTTGTCTTTGCATTCTTCCGGGGGGTTTGGGGGTTGTAACAGTGATGTATTGCTATGCATTGATGTGTGTGTTGTAGTGGGTGAGGGTGGTGGTGGGTGTGTAGCGTATGTGTGGCCGTAATATTTTCTCCTCCCCCCTCCCCTGTGTCGTAGGTGCAGTACTCACCGTAGTCTTCTGCACCGGCGTTCGTGCTCCTGGTAGAGGAGCAGGAAGACAATGGCTGGTAGGATGTGTAGTTCGGGTTCCATGCTGTCCAGATTCCTCGTGGGGTGTATGGAGGTGAGCGTTTTCCATTTGAAATGTCTGTTTCCGCCGTGTTTTTATCGGCAGGGCTACCGCCCCGGAAAAGGTGGCGGATTGGTGGGTTATGATAGGGTGGGCGGTACATTGTCTCCCGCCTGTCTGTTGGCGGTGACCGCCGCGCTGTTTGTTTGTCCCGCCGTGGCGGTCGGAGTGTTAAAGTGGCGGTCTCTGTTGGCGGTTTCCGCCAGGGTCAGAATTCCATTTTTTACACCGCCAGCCTGTTGGCGGGTTAGCCGCCGCTTTAACACCGACCGCCAGGGTTGGAATGGCCCCCTTACTCTACAGCAGGTGTTCAGATTATAAGTGAGAAACCATGCAGTGAGGGTTGCTATGCAAAATGGAAATTTGTTCTTCTTCTTCTGGCTCTTCTCATGACGTGGACTGATGAGGTGACTCTCAGAATGTACTGCTTGGCATTGAAATCATGGTCAGACTTTGGGCAGGAGCCGGAGCTTCACAGGCAGTGGTTATAAATCTGAATTTTCTTGACTAGACGTAATATGTTGCCTAAAGCATGCTAAATGTACTTCAGTGTTCTTTACTAACACATTCATTTGCCAATTATATCTTACATGAAGTTATCCAAAAGACAGTAATTACAGTGGGATGCAGTTAATCAGTCAATGAGATAATATATGGTGACCATAGTTCATGAAGAATGCCTTATTATGTACAAATAGCTTCTGAGCAGACTGGAAGATTAACCCCCTCCAACTGACACTGAAAGGCTTTGATCCCCCCCAAGCACACTCCAATCAGTGAGTTGAACAATGATTTTCTGCCATAAGCCATTGCCCCTTGACCTCCTGGTGGACAAAACCTTCTCCCCACCCCAAGGGCTGACGTCCATTGTCAGAATGTGGGGAGAAAGAAGTACAAATTAAACAACTTTCACCAAATTCTTTTCCATTCAACCACCAATGGAAAGCCCTGAAAATCTGGAGGTGATTGGAGCCAGAAACTCAAAGATCTGAGATGTCTGATTACAATGGTCTAAGGGATGGCTCAAAACTGGTTTGAAATAATACGGGCACAGAGAACCACAGATATAGCCGCTTCCATATACCCTTTAACAAGCAACCAGGTCTTTGCAGTGGTCTTCTTTACAGCAAATAATTGAGCTAAGTTCGACTGGAGACAATCTATCCTCTTCTGAGGAAGAAACACCTTAGCTTCCTTAGTACTGATCATGTGCCCTGTAAATGTCACCTCTTGTGCTTCACCAGAAAACCCAGAGACTGAGGAGTCTAGCAGACTGTTCTGATATCTTGCTGTTCCTCAAAAGAGAAGAAACAGACAAAAGGCAACCGTCAAGGTAGGAAAAGACAGACACCCCTCTGAAATGAAAAGCTGCCATCACCGGTATCAATACCTTTGTGAACACCCTCGGGGATATTGCAAAACCAAAAGGAATTGCTTGGAACTGGTAATGATTTTTCTGAATAGCAAAGTGAAGTAAAGTTTGACTCTTCTTATGAATGGAGACATGAAAATAGGCGTGTTAAACATCTATGGTCGCTAGGTAATCTTCTGACAGCAACGTAAGAATGGACTGAATTGTATGCATTGTGAATGTTTCTTCTCAGAGGAATTTGTTGAAATACTTGAAATTGAGAACTGTATGAAATGTTCCATCCTGCTTCACTACCAAGACCTGCGTAGAATAGAACCCTTGATGACATTTATGCAGTGAGACTCGAACCATCTCCTTCTCATCAAATAGATCTTGAACATCGTGAAGCATGGCAGTCCACTTTTCTATGTCTTTTAGTAATGCAGTACTTCTCAACCAAGGAACCTAAAGTAACTGCCTGAATGGAATTTGATAACCATGTTTCTTGATCTGTAACACCCCTAGTGTCCTGAGCATAGGTAGATCACTTAGGAAAAAAGTCTTTAGACGTCCTCCAACTGCCATATAGTCACGTTTGTTGATCTTGTGACTGGGAGGATTACAGCTGGGATTTTCCAACAAACCCAGCCCCTGGTTCTCTGGCTCGGCCATGAAAAGGATGCTTCCTCTCACTTTGGACCTGCAAATTTGTTTCTACCGAAAATACTTCTTCTCAATCCAAAGCTTGAAGGGTTTTAACATTTCTTGTTCCTCAGCACACTTTCGGGCGATATAATTTAGTTACTCACTGAACAATTTTGCATCTGTAAATGGTAGTTTGTGCACCATAACCTGCTGGCCACAATCTAACTTCCAGGACTTCATCCACAAAAGTCGTTGACCGTGATTAGCTGCAGCTGCTGTGATGGAAGCTGACCAGAGGGAATCAAATGCCACATCTGATAAAAACTGAGCCAACAACTCTATATTGGCCAAAATCTGAAGATGATCATGACCTTCCTGATGGTGGTCACAATGCCTGAAAATCATTGAGGAGCACCTGGTATGCATAAGCCACATAAGTATTTGCTGTGATAGTAAGGTTTGATGAAGCATGCATTCTCTTCAGAGAACCTTCAATCTTTCTATCCGCTTCATCAGAGAGTAGCATCCGCTGATGCTAAGTGAGAAGTAGATGCCATAGAAGATAAAATGGCATTCACCTTCTGCATTTGTGGAGTTTTCTGGGAAATCCTCAATTCAGTATATTTTATTGGGCAACCTTGGAAGGGTGGATTTATCAATGTCTTTCATTCTTTAGCCATTATCCCCTTAATAATATTGTGCTGAGGGAGCCTGTCTGCTGGTGCAGGATTATACTGAAAATAAAATACATCCTCTGGCTGAATAGGCTGCTGAAAATACAGAGTGTGTCTTATGTGATCCAACATCTGCTGGAGCTACCGGCCCTGCACAAATCAGCCAATAGGAACGACAACAGGACCACCAAGTAGAGTAAACGGCCACTTTCGTAGGGCAGGCAAGCAGCTGAACTTCTTTGAAACATTACATAGTATGTAATCCCCACCTCACTAATACATAGAACAAACTATCCTCCACCCCGCACAACCCCTTTCCTCACATCCATCATCCTTCCATCTTGACCCCAGCTTACTCCCATGCTCAACCTGTACTAAGACCCCTTCAGCAGTGTCCCGATCCTTTGAGATCAGTGCCTGAGTCTTGTAACTCTCTGCCACCCAGGAAAACACTGCCAAGGTCTTTTCTTACCCCCCACCCCAGTTGCCATAAACCTTCTTCTGTACGTTGCCATAACAGCAGCCCTATGGCTACCCCAATAGTGCTCTGCATTGCATATAACATGATTTAAATAGGCTTGTCACTCAAAAAAACAAAAACAATTACTCAACAACATAACCAAACTGCTAGTTTATCAGCCAATTACTCCACCAACTCTAAAAGGTGATGATACTTGTTGCCCATAAAGGACAAATGGACCCTGTCCTGTCTAAAAAGATAAAACTTTTCCTCTGATTGGTTTTAGGACAAAATATCTGATAAAAAACATCTTGCTGCAGAACTAATGTGTCAAGAATATCAAGATTACAGATATATCGTGAACAGGATCATTGAAGCTAAACATAGTTTAAGGTGTTGTGTTTAATATCCATGTAAACAAATTTTGATGTAATAAATTTTGTTGGGTATAATATTGTTTTTTTATTGTTAAATGGTATGTAATGTATTGCATTTTTTAATAAAGGTGTTTATGTTTTTAAATTTGCCTTCATTTTAAAATTTGTTTTATTTATTATTATTATTTAACTGTTATTACATTATTATTAAACTGTTCAAATTTGTATTTTTTTTTAATTAACTATTTAAATTTGTTTTAGCAGTAAAATGTTGGGTTAATAGGGGATAAAGGTGGGGCGATTATTAATAAATGTGTATTTCAGTTAATACTTTTTATGATGTGAATTTCTTTTTTGAAATCATAAAATGTATTTTATTATCATTGTTTTTATTTAATGTGGAGTAGGATATATTCTAATGTGTTTTGAAGATAATACATATTTTTTTAAAAAATATCATTTTAAAAAACATTTTATAAAGTATTATATTTGAATTTCTTTAGATGTTTAAATTACAATTGTTACTTTTTAAATTAAAATTGTTATAATTGCATAAACAATTTAGAAATAGATTCAAAATGTTTTACATTTTTGTAATATTAAAATATGAGATTTTTGTGAAAATGTATTTATAAAATATGGCCATTTGAAACCAATGTAAATGTAGTTTTTAATGTTTATGAATGGTACAAAATATTATTTAAAAATTTGAAAATTCAATTACATAAAATATATTTATGTTTCAAAATTAAATTTCTATAGAAATCTTAGTGATTTAAATTAGTGTGTTATAGTATAACTTTTTTTTAGAAAAATAAAATTTACTAAAGTAATATAATGTGTGGTATTGTGTATTTTGCATTTTTAAAATATAGTATTCTAGTTAAAAAGTTTTATTTTGAACTGGATTTTTTGAAAATTGTGCTTTTTAGTTTTTTACACTTTCCCCAAATTTGTTTAGATGGAGTGGGAATACTAATTGTGAGCCCTTATAGTCCAATGCCTTTCCTAAGTTAGTTTAAATTGGAGTGGGAATAGTAAATGTTACCCCTTTAGTGGTCAACACCTTCCCATGTTCTCTTTCCTCTTGTATTTCGACCGTTCTGCCAGCCAGCCCAGTGTAAACAGTACCTCAGGCTTTGGCCTCGGCTTCCTTATGGGAGCCGAGGCCAATGCCGTCGCACAACAGCACCCTTGGAATGTGCACTGTCTGCATAGCAGACAGTGCGCATTCTGAAGGTACTGACATGGGGCCCCTGCACTGCCCATGCCATGGGCAGTGTGGGCCCTCCTGTGGTCTCAACACTGACTTTCCTCCAGCATTTCCATGGAGGGGAAATCGCCATGGAAATGCTGGCGGAAAGTGAACTCATGATCAGCATGGCGGTGCTCCCATGGGCATCGCTGTGGCTGACTGTGATCCAACCGCTGCCACCCCATCGGGATCCATGATTTTTTTTAAAGGTAATCAGTTT
This sequence comes from Pleurodeles waltl, assembly GCF_031143425.1. Classification (NCBI taxonomy): domain Eukaryota; kingdom Metazoa; phylum Chordata; class Amphibia; order Caudata; family Salamandridae; genus Pleurodeles; species Pleurodeles waltl. The sequence goes on from NC_090436.1 coordinate 853,794,409, forward strand.
TTTGGTTCATTATAACCCAATTATTTTTACTTACATTCCCTCTTATTGGGTTTCCTCGAGGGGTTCTTTTTAAAAAACATTTTTTTGTTTTTATGGGATCTACAGACTTTGGATTGGTCAGGGGGATTTTGATTGGAATAGGTGTATTTTTGCATTTTTTGGGGGCATTTTGCATTTGTTTTCTATTATGAGGAGATGAAGAAAGATCTGCAACTGGAAACCAGTATTTTTTTGTTGTAGGTGAGAAATGTGATATTGTATTGTTTATGTTATGTTTATGTTATTATTATGTAGAATTGTTTGGATTATGGGCCTCATTACAAGTTTGGTGAGCTGACTGTCGGCCTGACAGACCCATGGGAGGAGAAAGCTGGAGGTCTCCCCCTCAGCCCTTTTCACAATGTTTCCACCAGGCTGACCGGCAGAAACATCCATATTAGGAGGTTTCTGCCGGACAGCCCAGTGGAAACAGTACAGCAGCATTAGGTTTGGCTCCATAGGGAGCCGAGGCCAATGCCATCGCACAGAAGTTGCCCCCAGCACCCTCAGAATGTGCACTATCTGCTGTAGTAGACAGTGCACATTCTGAGGGTGCTGGGCGGGGGGGACACTGCACTCCCATGACATGGATGTGGGCAATGCAGAGGCCCTGCTGGGGCCCCCAGCACTGCCTTTCCACCAGTCTTTTCATGGCAGAGACTCCGCCATGAAAAGGGTGGCAGAAAGGGAAGTCATGGCAGAAAGAGAAGTCATGATCAGCACAGCAGTGCTGAACTCAGCGCCGCTGTGGCTAACCACGACTTCGACCTCCGTTAAATCGTTGGGATCCGTGATCCTGGCGGTGGCGGCAGTCTCCTGGTGGTCCGACCACCAGAGTCATAATCTGGTGATCCGACTGCCAGTGCGAGTTTGGAGGCCAAACTCGTAATGAGGCCCTATGTGTAGTATTCATTTAATGAGATAAACTGTTTTTTTTTACTTGCAGTCTTTTTATTGAAAGTTCATCAAAGTATAGTACAAAAAATGGCATGTCATCAAAAGAAAAAAGCTCAGTTGTACACCAAGCATAGCTTTGCAAGACCGTTATATGCAATAATGTCCGGAGGACACTTAACAGCAATATGTAGCAACAGGGAAGGTGTGAGGCATCCAACTCACAGTTGACATCTTTTTAACAAGACATGTTAGAAACTAATAAAACAAACTAGGGACAAAGGTCAGCAGCATCAGGTCAATATTTGCCTCTCAAATGCCCTGAACATACTAGGTATGTGTATAGGAGGAGCCCTGAGGCAAGTGGGGAGATAACTCGGGTACAGACCAAGTACTCGAAGCGAGTGGAGCATCTCTGGGGAAAGGGGTGTTTTATTTAAAAAGCTACAAAGCTGTACGTTTTGGGGTAAAGCAGGTGCATTTAAAGCGATAAGATATATAAGTAAGGGGCACTAGATATGCCAGGACTTGGCAGCAGTGTGGGCCAGGTTGTGTGTTTGTTCCATCACCATCACATGCCAGAGGCACTGAAACCACAAGGCAGCAGGGGACACCATGGACTTCTTTCGAGTCAGTGCTAGGAGCTTCTGTGCAGCATTTAGCATATGGCAAATAAGTTGCCAGTTTTCATGAGTCATAGTCTCCAACTATCGTGGATGGATGCCCCGTATAACAGTGTTATAGGTATGAGGAATCAGGTACCCGTCTACACCGTTGATATGCCCCAGAATCTCCTTCCAATACATGCCTACAAGGGTACAGGACCATCAAATGTGAGAGAAGTCTCCTCTCTCCATTCTGTCTCTCTAGAAAACGGTAGACATAAAAGGATATTTAGTGTGGAGGTGGGTCGGTGTGTAATACCACTGAAACATAAGCTTATAGGCTGTCTCCATTGGGGAATACTTTGGTATGTTTTGGGGACGTCACACCATAGAGTTCCCACTGTTTGGTCGAGATGCCCTCCAAGGTGCTGTTCCGCCAACTAGCCTAGTAGGTGTGTGTGAGAAGCATAGAATGTTGAAGTACTCGGTGCATGTTAGAGATCAGACCATTAGGGCTGTTATAGGCCTTAACAAGCTTTTCAAAGGGAGTGTAGCCCCGGGTGACCCCTTGATGACTGGGGAATGTAGTGCCCAGTGGTGCAATTGATAGTATTGAAGCCACGTTGATTCAGGGAGGTTGAAGTCTGTCTTGCAGTGTTCAAAGAACTTGTTTATGTACCCATGAATAGATTCCTTAGTATTCTACATTTTCCTGATTCCCAGCTAGGATACGTATGGGGTCCCTGTGCCGGGATGAACTGTGGATTATGAGCAATCGGGGTGGTAAGGGAGGCCTTGCTGAAGTACTGTCTTATTCGAGATCTCTGGCACCTTTTGAGTGTGGGGCGGCCAGATGGACACTAGGTGGTCAAGCATGCTTAGGGAGTCAAGCTAAGTCCCAGAGATGGTCACAGGTCACTGCCCACTCCATATAAAACCAGTGTTTGTCACTTTTGTGAATGACCAATTCAGAGATATGATGTAACTGGGCTGCCCAGTAGTATTCCAAAAGGTTAGGGCATGCCAGGCCTCCCCTGTCCCTGGGCGTCATGATCATGGAGTGAGGCATCTTAGGTATCTTAACCCCCAGATAAAAGTGCATTTGTCCCGTTGCAGCCACAGGATATCACACTGTGGCATAGAGGTAAAGGTAGAGTACCTGGGAGGGTGGGAGCATTCCTTTTTATGACATTGATGCAGCCCTCAATATATATATATATATATATATATACATATATATATATATATATATATATATATATATGTATAAGATTCCAGCGGCTCAGATCATCCAATATGAACTGTCAAAGGGTCGATCAATTCGCTTGCGTCCAAGTAGCAGGTGGAGGGTGAGGTCAAGACTAAAATACTTAATTGTGCATGGAGCCCACTGAAACAGCACTAACTCCTGTGCTCAGAAAGAGCCTGCTGGGGTATGGTGAAATTGAGTGAAAAGGATTTAGTCATATTAACTTTAAACCCCAAGACTGCTTCAAAAGCAGGGAGGCATTCAGCGATCACTGATAGGGATGTCACTGGGGGAGTGATGGTGAGTAAGGGGTCATCTGCAAAGAGACTAAGCTTGTGGGCTCGGCCACCAAAAGGGATGCCAACTATATCTGCCAAATGGTGATAGCCAAGGTCTCAACCACTAAGGCAAAAAGAAGGGGTGAAAGTGGGCTCCCCTAATGGGTGTCCCTGGAAATATGGATAGGGGGTGTATACTGTTCATTAACACTAATGGTAGCTGTTGGCGCTGCATAGGATGCCATGATTTTGGTGATCATACCACGCCCCAGTACATTCTTGCCCAGGACTGTTCGTAAGAAAGACCAGCTCACACGGCTGAATGCCTTCTCTGCGTCAAGAAAAAGGAGGCATGCCACGGTATTATAGGTGTGATTTTTTGACCAGGTGAGCAACCCAATGAATATTGTCTGCACCCTGCCTGATATGAATGACTCGCACCTGGTCAGGATCTATAAGGCCAGGAAGGAACCATTCCAGCCGAGTGGCCAGGATCTTAGAATCTGTGTTCAGGAGGGCAACGAGGTAATAGGAGCAGCAGAATGTTGGCCTTTCACTGTGTTTGGGTATAAGCACAATTTCAGCTTCTGCCATGATGGGGGTAAGACCAGTGACTTGAGTAAAGGATTTAAAGAGCACTTACAAGCGGTCCTGTAAGTTAGGATGAAACAGCCAACAGAAAGTGACAGGGAGCCCATCAGGGCCCAAAGCCTTACCAAGTGAAAGGTCCTGAACTGCCTGGTGCAACTCCTCCAGAGTAACAGGACCATCATGGAGTTTGGCATGTCTAGGATCAATGGGATCCCAATCACCGTCCTGCAGGTAACTGTTTATCAAGCCCTGGGGAATGTCATCTTGTGTGTATAGGGTATGATGGTAATCTTGGAATGCCCTTTGCTTATCTTGTTCAGCCATAACCCAAATCGCAGCCCCGGTACAGAGTTTGGCTATGTGTGTCTTGGCGCTGGCATAGATTACGAGCAAGCAATGTTTCCACTTTGTTTCCCCCTTATAATATTTTTACGTCAAGAGAGAGCGGTTGGCCGTGTTAGCCTGATGTGTCCGCTACTGGCTACTCAGGATTGCCAGCTGGTGTTTATTGCAGCAGATGGGGGTTGTATGATTCTGCTTCCCCAGGGTCTTAATCTCAGCCATTGAGCCCACCTCAACAAAGCCTGGATTATCTTGCCCCGGCAATAGCAATAGTAGTGATCACCCCTCATATGATTGCCATGAACCCATCCCAAAGCATGTGCAAAGAAGTGTCCAGCAGAGCCCTGAGTTCAAAATAGTCCACAATGCCCTTATGGATGTCCGCTACATCTACTAGTCTCTGATAAGGTGTGTAATACCATCCCCATACATCAAAGGAGGTTGTGGCGATGTCAGTGCCTGTAGCTTGGAGCATGGCGGGGAATCAATCAGATGTAGCAGGGTGTGGAGCGGAAGTGCAGGGTCCCAGGTGCAATCCCCTCAAGAACTGCATGACCTAGCAGAAAAGAGAAAGTAACTAAACCCAACAGTCATGGGCCAGTGGGCCCCAACACAGTTCTCCGCCTCCCATCGAGACTGGCATGTAGATGCACAGATCCCACCAGAGGTGTCACCCCCTGGGGTGAGAAGTGGGGTGGGCGGATTGCAACAAAGTCATCATGTGCAGCATAGTGTGAAGTCGAGGACAGACCTCGCATCCTCGTGGACCAGATCATCCAAGACTGGCCCTTAACAGGTAAGAAGAGAGCAGGCCACCCCAGAAACACACAGTCTTTTCTGGGTCACAGGGGCCCAGTGCAGAGGCAGACTCAGAGAGGTCTCTTCCCATATTCTGTAGATGGGTAATGACGTCCTGTTTGGGCTCTTGAGATTAAATTTCTTTTGGCCATACAGGGTGCAGGCCGTCTCGGGTTCCCCACAGGGCAGCAAAGAAACCCCCCCTTTGGAGCATCCATGATCCCCAGCAGTTGCTTGGCATCAGGCAAGGAGTGAATAGCCCTACGTTTCACCTTCCCAGAAGAACTAGAGAGCGAAGGAGTGCATCATTGGTAGTGAATGTCCTGCTCCCTTAGTTGGTCTGTGATTGATTTAAAGTTGCTCCTTTTTCACAGAGTGATTAGGGAGAGATCCTGGAAAAGCTGGATGGTATGGCCTTGGAACACCAAGTTTTCTTTGCCCCTGGTGGCCTGCAGAATGGATTCCTTCTCTGTATAAAAGTGGACCCGCATCAGAATGCCTGGAGTTGAGTTGGGGTGACCAGATGCTGGTGTCACACAATGTGCCCTGTCAAAGGCGTGTGGTGGAGCATCCTCATCCCTCTGGATTGCGTGCAGGAGTATGGTGGTGAATGTCATTATGTTATCTCCATGATGTTGATGTTGAAATTTGACCTGTTGATCCTCGAGAGCTGCCACTGTAAGCCAAAGCATCTCCTTATCTTCTGTATGCGCATCCACTGTCTGCTCCAAGTCGTCCATGCATTCTTCAATTTCAGAGACTTCTCTGAGAATGTCCTGAATGCAAGACTTAAAGTCCATCTTGAGCAATACAATTTCAGAACGGATCTCCTTAAGGAAGTGGTCCTTATGGTCCTGGGATATGGACACCAATGCAGAGCCGCTAGATGCTGCCAAGGACATGCTTTCCACAGGGGCTGCCTCAGCTGCAGACGATTTGTTCCAAAGCATGGTCACTAAATTTTCTTTGGCAGACTTGTGGCACAGCATGTTGTGGCATTGTGGTCATGTAGGTGTTGGGACCTCCGGACAAGACCTGTGCAGTGTCCTCACCACATGACTGCACAATCAGTAAGTGCAGGACACAGGCATGGCTGCGTATCATGTCTTCAGCCTCTGGGCTCTAGTGGAGGAGACCAAATCCTACGTGCCAGCAGAGGAGAAGGGCGTCTGCCCAACCCTGCCCTGTGTGAGTAGGCCAATGAGAAAACAAAACTCAGGCTGGCAGATCCATCTGCAGAGTCAGCACATCCCCAGTATTCAGTGCAGCAGGTAAGTAGGGGTGCACTCACAGATCCGGGGCCCCTATCTCCCTCCTCACTAGCTCCACAGCACTGATATCCTGTCACTGAGGGCCCCACTCTGCTGCCACACAAATACCCTGGACTTTGTCTCACAGGCGGCGTTGGTGCAAAAACATCTCCGGGGGGGGGGTGTATACCAGTCTACTCACAGCCCCTTGTGCTCACTGCACACCACACTCCTCAGCCTAGCTAGGTCCTTCAGTACTCAATGTTCTGCAGGGCTGCTGGTCGGCAGGCTCAGCGCAGCATCTTCAGAGGGGCCCCTCACTGACCTTCTCTAATGCACTCCCCACTGACTCCACATCAGTACTCACAGATCCTGTCACCAGTAGAGGAAGGGTAGGGGAAGGCAAGCTCACTCTGGCATCACTGTGCCCCACAAACCTGAAGCCTAGTGCGTGGTATCAGCACTCTCCAATGGGACCCACCGGGGGCCTTGTTCCACAGTCCTAGGCACCCCGAGGGCAGACACAGTCTCTAACTTGACTTGCAATGCCAGATGGCCCCAGAGAGCAGTCCTACCAGGCTCCCCAGAACTGCCTATCAGGTCCAGAGCAATGAGGCAGCATGCAAGATGGCAGCCCATGCATGGCTGTCAGGGGTATGAGGTCAACAGTAGACACTGCTCAGGGTCCCGGAAAGTCCACTCAGCAGGGCGATTGCAGCTCCAGCAGGAGGGAGAGGAAGGTGAAGGCCATCCCACCTACCATCACCGTATCCTGCAGACCCAGTTTTCAAGTGCACTGTCTTTCTCAGTGATCCCAGAGGGTAGCACTCATCAGTGTGGGTCCCCCAGTGCAGGTATGACTGCTGCTGCAGTTCATGGTGGTAGATGGCCCTAGGCAGTGGTCCCTCTGGGCTCTCGGACTCCTCCTGTTTGTCCCAGAGCTGGGAGGCAGCCAACTAAATAGCACCCCAGCTTTGCCATCCTGGGCCACGGGGCTTCAAACATGGTCTTCACTGGCTGTCTCTCAGGTTTGCAATGCCCTCATCAGCCTCTCCACGTGGTCCTAGGAGCTGCGTCAGGCTGCTGTAGACAGATTTGCACTCTAAGGGCATGGGGGCCGTTGTGTAGACCCACAGGGATCCTGAGCTTAGACCAGATGCAGCTCAATCCATTCCCGTACTGGCCAAGCCCTCTTGAATTTGTTTTTCAGTTGGTTAGTATTATATTTTAAATAATTTGTATATCTGTTTTTATTATATACAGAGTTTTATATATTTGTTACACTGGTGTAATAACATATTCATGTTAAAAAAACAGATTTGGTGTGTTGTGTTCGAGTATGTTGTAGTTGTTGAGAAGTTTAGTAGTTTAATATGTATTTTAGAGGATACATTTGGCTATTATTTCTAAGTAGTCTAGTCCTTTGTTATTTATGAAGATTTTGACTTTACTTGTAGCATGTTGTACATTTTGTGTGCTAAGTGTAGGGCCAATTTGGGTAACGGATTGTTCTATTCTTAGTTCTTGGTAGCTTTATTATTTTTGTAATGCTTCATTCAATTTGTATATTGTAGGTTGCGTTCTGCCCAATGTGGATTTGCTTTTGTCACCCTAAGTACGCCGGGTATGCCCAGATGTGGGTCCCCGGCTCACTATGTCACTAGATTTAAGCTAGCCTGGCTGATGAAGGGTGATACCGTGAAACCAGTCCCAGGATGCTTGTTTCCTGTTCAGGGAGGACCTGGCTTGGCAGTTTGAGCTAGACTGTTCCCACTGGGAACAGGGTCAAGACTGCTTTGCATATGGCTGGGTACAAACTGGGGTGGCGTGGTGGGCAAAAAAACAATGGATTAAACCCAGATGTTTGCGACTGGGAGTAAATGTTTGCATATTTCAGCATTCCATCCATCATCTGTTCTTTTTGCTAGTGTGGCTTGGAAGGCATTGTGCCATCCTTCCACTGCATTCCACCATAGTATCTGGAATTTTGCTTGGCATTTGTGACCTGACCAATGCCTTCTGCCAACCCAAGTGTCTTTGAAACAGTACATTATGGGACTACATTTGTCTTAATTTTGTTGGTAGAAAGGTCTTTCAATTAGTAAGTTATAGTGGTTGGCTCCCTCTGTGACAGGGACGTAAGCTAGTGATATACTTTTTTTGATTTCAAAGGCGTTTTGGCTGTTAGTAGAATATTCTACACTTAGGGCCTGATTTAGGTTTCGGCTGAGGGGTTTCTCCCAACAACAGTAATGGATATTCCGTCCGCCGAAATCTAAATACCATTGTTTTCCATGGTATTTAGATTTCGGTGAATGGGATATCTGTCACTGCTGTGACGGAGTAACCCCTCAGCCATAATCTAAATCACACCTTTAGTGTAGCTTTTTGGAGGAGTCGCCATATACTTTGATTAACGTGATAGTAACAGCCTTGTATGACTGTGTGGGGTATAATTTTAGTATTGTTTGAATCATGGCTTATTCAAAGTCCATGATTATTTTTTGGGGGTAGTAGTTAGTTGTTTATTGTTTATATAGTTTCATAGTGGGCACTGCTTTGTTTATTTGGGAGTAAAGCATATATAAGAAAGAGATACATGTGTGTGTACAGATCTTCACCATGTATAGTGTATATCTAAATGAATGGTTTGGGACTCATTTTGGAGGTCCCCTCCATCATACAGGTTTGGCATTGGGTACATTTCATTAAGTTGTTTGCAGTGGAGAAGATTAGGTTAGGGTTTTCATTATTTTGATTGTCATATAAAAGGAAGGGTTCCTCATCATGTGTAATAGTTAAATGGTCTGGTATGTCTATGTTTTGGTATCTTCTAGGAGGAGGTGAGGTATCACTGGTGGCTTTTTTATTGAGTGCAATTAGAAATCTTAAAGTGGGGATAGATGATATGTTCGGGGACTTTAGGTAGTATGTCTCCACTGAGTTTTTGCTATATAAAACTGCAAAAAGAAAATAGGAAGTGGGGCCTCAACACTGGGTGCCATGGGTGACAAACTCTATTGTGCTCTTTAGCCCAACCCTGTAATATCCTCCTACTTGACTCACCGGAAGCTGGGTCGCAACCCCAGGAGCATTTGCCATAGATATTAATGCCAGAGAGTTTAGCTTCAATAGTAGGGGCAGAAATGCCCTTCTCAATATTTATCAAAATGAACCTCACTATGATATTATTGCGATCTTGGTCCTACTGAAGTCCATGCAGCCTATGATAGGCTCTGCTCTCAGTAAAACTCAGTCCATACCTTACAGTATGCATTTTTAGTAGCACATGGACTCTGGCCCTTCAATTTTCTTCAGATGTGCTTCAAGCACCACACCACAGAATCTCTACCACTGTGAATGTGACAAACCGTCTGCTATGTCATTGTTCCCGCCTGTCACAATTCAAGCTCTGAAGACAATATTAAACATCAGGTAAACCTCTGTAACCATTTGAGTTGTCTCTAATCTCTTGCTCTTTGCCCATTAAGTAGCACCACAACTGTGGCATTGTTGACGTTGAAGGTGACCGTCTTGTTGGCCAGCTCTCGACCCCACAAAGATAAGGCCCCTAACAAGTGAAAGAACCCAAGAAAAGCAATTTTCTGCCTTCTCCCATCCAGCTTTTCGGCCATCTCTCTGAGCACCACTGTCCTACCTAGAACAAGGTCACACCATATTGCAGCAGAAATCTTTATCCTGTGATGGGGCAACTTACCTCCAGATGTAGCAAAACCAAGTTGTGTGCAGAATGTTCTACCCTACGGCAAACTTTGTGTCCCAACAAACAATGCACCTTTCTTGCTTCAAGCTTTTTGGCATATATCACTTCCTGCAATAAACTGATCAACTCAAATTTACTTCAGGGCAACCTCGCTTCCATTGCTCTAGGGTCCAATTCTATTCCCAAGAAAACTAGCTTATTACTAGGGCCTTCAGTCTTCTCTGGCGCTAAAGAAACACCCAATTTCTGGGCCAGCTGCTCAGAATTTCTCAAAGCATGTGCACAATCAACAGAACCTTTCTTGCACAAACAATCATCCAAATAATGAGTAACTAACTCATGACCTGATTTTTCCGTACAACACCCCTATAAAAAGTACTAAAAGACTCCAACAGTAGCAAGAAATTGCACATCCCATGGGCAGGACTTTGTCTACAAAGCTATAGCTATCAAATTGAATGCCCAACAAAGAACAAATTCTTGGGATGCACAGGAAGCAGTTTAAAGGCTGACTTAATGTCACACTTGACCATTTCAGTTCCCACACCACACTCTGATTAAATCAATAGCATCATCAACTAAAGCTAAGGTTTCCTCAGTATCATCCTTCTCAGTTAAATCATTCACAGAGTATCCTTCAGGCCAAGACAGATGATGAATCATGCAGATCTCGTCTGCAGTTTTTTTTAGGCATTACACCTAAAGGAGACACTATGAGGTCATTCAATGGCCAGCAATCAAAGGGACCAGCCATTCTTCCTTCCAACACTTCTTTCAACATCTTTTCCCTAACAACATGGGGCATGCCACTGGCTGACTTCAGGATGTCTGCAAAATGCCTGACTCTAGACCCTTGATAAACTAATCGAAAACTTACAGAAAACCCCATTAACAGCAACAAAGCAGCTTCTCTGTTGGGATAGAACTGCAAACACTCGCCTAACTTACCCACATCAATAGGAGTAAAAGCCCTTGTTGTCAGGCTGTTGTCATATGAATGCCCTACCTCTGCTGTGGGCACTTGAGTGGGGTTGGAAATCTCACCAAAACACTGGAAAACTGCATGCTTCTCACTGCTTTTGGGGCACCTGTGCTTGTATTTGCAGGGGATTTTAATACAGTAGCCCTTGTTGAATCACCCAGCATGCCTCTGGTACAATCCCTTGACCTCTACCCCAGGCTACCATCCTCTCAAAGGAGGGATGCCAAAGAAAGTGCTGTTATTGCACAGGTAAGCCACTTACCGTTTGTAAGGATGGAGGTGGCTGGGTCAGCTACATCCACTGCAACCACAGTTTGTTGTCAACTTCACCCCAAGGTTTTTAAGGTGTTAACCCTAGTCTGGACCAGAACTCCTCATCATAATTGAGACACACCAAACCCCAAAATCCATCTGTGCTTTTCTAATGGTAGACTATCAAAACAAACAAGTGTTCCCAGCCACTCTAAAAAAGAAAGGATGAAGTATCCCTTTCAAGAACACCACTTTAGGCATGTAAAGAAAAGAAAAAGTTGTATTTATAAGTGACCCTCGCCCACACTAGTAGTGCCATGCTTCATCATCAGGTTCACCTCGGCCCCTAAAAGCTGAGGTGGGCTTAACCGTATTTCAGGGGGCACTGAAGATAACCTGCCAGGGATCTAAAGATAAAAATACCTATTGTGGGCCAAATGTATCCCTTTATTGGTAGCCCTCGATGGTACAGTTAAAAACCATAATGGAGGGTTTGTTGGGTTCCAGTGGTCCTAAGAATCTCATGTTTCAGCCCTGTTACTGGCCTACACAAGGTCCTGGGCTTTCATCAAGACACATTGAGTATCCAGTAGCCTCAGTATCACCACATGGACAAAAACAAACGATGTGCAAATGTATGCAGTGCTACCGTCTTGCATGCTGAGAGTATATGAACTCACCTGACAGTGTCTGCTGACAGGATGACAATACCTGTAAAAACAGACAAACAATAATATCCAGCTAAATGCTCTCTTCCATATGCTGACAGTCTAATTTGATCATTAAAAAGAGGAGAAAGGGAGGCCCATCATGACAGGGGCAGTGTCATTGATAAATCACTCATGGGCATGCAAACTACATGCAGTCTCATACTTCAAAGCGTGTACTCCTGCTTCTTGATGAGCTTCTATAGTGCGCACAGATGACATCTTATTGAAAGGAAGTGCCCGCCCTAAATATGTGTGCAGGTGGTGTATCACTTCACTCAAGTGCACATCAAACCCATGAGCTGCAGTGGTCATAAAAGCACAATTTTTGTATTTTATTGACAACCTATCATTACATCACTAAACAGCTGTAAGCACAGTGTGTACATACTAGTAAAAACATATTTTATGAAGGAATATTAATGCAGGAGTGTGTTTGCATAATAGGATAAATCACACAACACGGTGAAAACAGACACAAGAGACACACAACTGAAATACAAACGTGCAGTGGTAAAGGTGCAGCCACTTACCCAACTAGGGTTGTTATTAATGCTTCTTAGGAGGTGGGTGGCATGGCCCTGTAGCCACACACTGCCTTCTGAGGAGACCGGATGCTGTATCGGGAAAGAAATGTATACATCTAAAGGTATCATGGATCAAGTTGAAAAGCACTTTTAGTATGCCAAGAATTAAAGTACTCTTATCAAGGTGCTGAAAAAGAATGGAAATAACTCTGTACTTATGTCGTAAAGGGTAACGTGCAGTGCTTAATTTGTAAATTAAGAGGTGCCGGTGCTCAAAGCCCCTCTCTTAAACACGAGGCTGCTGTAATTAAATCTGGCAGCACTGAATAATGAGGCAGCGTAATCCTGAAGCCATCTCGGGCCTCTTCAATCCATTTACGGCCACCCCTGCCACTTCAACTCATCCTGCAACTTTCTACTTTCTCCCTTTAATACCCTTTTTTTTTTAGTTTTTCCTTCCTCCGTCTTTCACATATGTGTATTTTGCTCGCAGCAAATGCTTGTGGCATAAGAATAAGTCCCGGCCCTCACAAATAAGTGCCGGTGCTCAGCACCGGAAACAACAAGCACAAATTAAGCCCTGTTAATGTGCCACTGCCTCTCATACTCGTGCCCCGCTCACTCCTGACTCCTGTAATCTGCCGTGAGAGTGCACCATAGTTTTAAATGGTTGATCTCATTGTGAGGCTGTTGGCAGAAAATCGGGAGGCGGGCCAGGAGGACTCAATGGCGTCGAGATGTGGATAGTAAGGGAAAAAATACTCAACCTCGGATGCATTAATCCCCGTTTGTAATGCTAACGGCCAGTTTATGGGGAAAAGGTTGTTTTCAAATAATGGTCAATAACTGAATCAATTCATACTCCTTGACACGCCCAGGGAAATACAATCTGTTGGATCACCGTGTAACTGACGTGTGTGAGATATAACATCTCTGTCATAATACACCAAAAAATAACATGAGCATTATTGTTGGTATAAAGCATACTGATTATTTTAGTAAATAGACATTTCACTTACAAGAGAAAATCAACATGTTTAGTCAGAAATCCCGCACCCCCACAAAAAGTTGGGGGAGGGAGTATAATGCGCTCAAAGAGATTCGTCAATAATGTTGTTTCCCAGAATGAGGGTATAGGTGATCTCAAGTAGGTGATTGTAAATTTATGAAGACTGGCAATCCATCACGTGAAACTGTTCCAGGGGAACATGTCTCATGTCATGGATCATCGTTTTATTGCGGAATTTAACTGATTCCACGGAATTACATAATTCGGACCGTTGGTGTGGGTTCTCAATCTGTAGACCCATCGTTGACCCTTTTCAAAAAGAGTACGGCAGTTGGATGGTATGTGTTGCAATTTCTCAACAATGACCCAAAAAGAATCATTCTCATCATGTCCTTTCTCAAGGTATACTGTCATTCTGGGGGAGTTTTTTTTTGCATCGAATAGTGCTCCTGTGCTCTCCTATTCATACTTTGATTTTTCGTGTAGTCATGCCTATGTATTTCAGTTTACACTGGCATTCAATCATGTAAATCACATTTTCTGAATTGCAGTTGGTATGGGAATGCTATTCCCACTGTGTCCCAACAACAAAGTAAAATTGGCTTCTTCTGTTGTACTATGTGGACTAATATTGTAATTCCAGATATTTTCTTGTAAAAATGTGGATATTTTCCTGGCCAGGTGTTAAAGCTGTTTGTATTCCTTCTTTCAAGATTCCGTTAGCCCTTTTCACCAAACCATTTGAACTTGGGGAATACAATGCTACTTTCATATGCTGCACATCGCGTTTCTTAAGAAACGAACATATTCTCTCAAAAACAAAGTGAGTGCATTTGTCTGTGACCATAACTTTAGGTGAGACTGCTACATTAAATACTTTCACTAAAAAATATTATGGCTGCCTCTGCGCTGGGTGAACAAATACATGAAAAATAGATCCACTTGGAATAATAATCATTTAAATCGATAAGATATCTAACCTTTTCAGGAAGTAATAAAAATGGTCCGCATGCTGTGCACCAGGTTTGAGCTTAATTCTACACTCATAACCTTTCAGTAGTCCAGCCGGTTTCCTAAAAACATCTTTAAAATCCTCAAGAACATGTTCCACTGAATAAACATCATTCATCACACTCACTGTTGGTATATGATAATTCTGTACACTGGCTCTCGGTAGATGTTCATCTTCAACATCGACATACCATCCAGGCAATTCACCAACCACAACTGGGGTTTCTGCTGCTGGTTTTAAGTATAACCCCATCGTAGCTAGGTCTTGCCATCCAATAATAATGTTGCCTCTGACAGCTACATAAACTTTGGTGATGGTACTCCTGCCAAGTCATTTTATTCTAGTTGTGAAATATCCATCTCAGTATCCTTTTCCCCAAAAGCTTTTGGGATTGATGTCAGATGGTATCAGGTCATCTTTATTCTCCCAGTGCTCAAAATAGGTTGAATCCCTTAAAATTGTGATGGGCGACCCCAAATCTGCCATAACCGTAAGAGGTATTCTATCAATAATAACATCCACAAGTGAACTTTTAACCATGTAATTTCCACTTTATAGGATCATATTGTTCAACTTTTCTACACATGTATCCTCTTAACTATCCACACTACTGTCTGTAGTTATATGTTTTTTGCTGCTTTTACATACAGTTTGGAAATTACCTGTTTTCTTGCATTTAATACAATGTGTCCCAATGGCCGGGCACACTGGAATATTCTCTATTGGACTTTTATACCCACTTCTATAATTGTAACAAATTTTTTATTAATATTTTTCCCTTTGGCATTTGAGGTATCAAAGGATACAGTTCCATTGCAACTCTCAGAATCAATGTCTTTGGTAAACAGCATGTTAACTGAAGCTTCAGCATTTCATACTTTTGAAGACACTATGGAGCGTTCAATGCTTTTAGCTATATCAATGACTTCTGTCAAGGTGGGATTCCTACATCCTAATAGCATCTCTTGAATTTTCCTACAATAGCAATTGAAAACAACTTGGTCGTAGATGAACACATTTATATTCGCAGCAAAGTCACAAGTAGCTGCATAGATTCTTAAGGCTGAAATGTATTCTTCATCCTCTCTGTGGCCTGTTGTTTACAATTAAAGAAATTGTGTCTTTCTTAGATAATACTTGGTTCATCTGAATAATGTTTAGATAATCTCACCACAGCTTCTTTATACACATTCCAGTCTCCACTTTCTTCCCCACCTGGTGGTGGTACTGTAGGTAAATTCTCAAACACTTCCTTTGTGGCATGGCCCAAAGCACCAAATAACAGTGCTAATTTATGTGTTGCTGAATAACCAGACACATCGCTACATGATAGTTTTCAAACAACCTGAATCATAGTTTCCATTTAATTGTCGGTTTCCCTGGACACTGTTAGAATGGTGGTGGTTGTACAAATTGGTGCAAATTAGAGGCTGTCTGGATGTACTGATATGGATGCAGGCAAGTGAATGTAATTCTGTGAATGCTGGCGCATGAATATTTTGTTGTTTCCAAATGCTTTGTATATGTGTGTCTGTCGCTGGAGATGCAGGTGCTTGAGGAGAATACTGTATCTAAAGGATTGGGCCTAGAACACAACCCAATTTAAGACAAGGTGGCATAATGACGATCACCGCTGAGTACGCCGAATCCTCATATAGGCACGTGCTCAACCTTGCGCATGTAAAGTCAGGTGCAAGGATGCAAGCACGCCTCCTATGACACACTGGCAGGATAACAACATGCACAGCTGGGTGGATGCACCTTTTGGATGTCAAAATTATGATGAAGTGCCACAGGGGCCTTGAAGTCCCAAACAGGGACACTCAGTTTTCTAACACAAAATGGACCCTCTTAATCCCCAAAGGTCGATGCTCCGCAATCATGGTCAGTGGGTGCCGGGAAAAGCTGCAAGGAGGCCCCTCGCCACCAATATGTAGAAGGGAAGGACCACCGCATCAGGTAAGTGTCCACAAGGTTAATTTATTGTCCGTAGTGCCCATAACATGAACACAACCTCCTCTGTCTGAATCATGGCAGAAACTGACAAACTGGTCACTGCAAGAACCCTCAGACCAACACATTCTAACATTCTCAAGTACCTCATAATACAAAACTTAGGGCCTGATTACGAGGGTGGCTGTCATTGGACTGCCACGCTCGCAGTGGCTGTTGGACTGCCGTGGTTGTGGCGGTCCGACCACCACATTACGAGGTTGGCGGGCAGCCAGTCAACCTACTGCCGTCTCCACTGGAATCTTTGATCCAGATGGGCAGACAGTGACAGAGGTCGGAATCAGCCAGGGTGGCGCTGAAGTCAGCGCCTCCCTGCTGATTATGACCTTGTTCTTCACCAGCCTTTTCGTGGTGGTTTCACCACCATGAAAAGGCTGGCGGAGAGCAGGTGCAGGGGGCCACAGGAGGTCCCTCACTGCCCATGCACTTGTCATAGACGGTGCAGAGTCCCCCTGCCCAGCACCCTCGCAATGCTAACTCTCTGTAGACAGTGAGCATTGGGAGGGAGCTGGTGCCCCCTGTAGGTGGCAGCATTGCTGATGGCTCGATTATGAGCCGGAGACAATGCTGCAGCCACTTTCCTGCTGGGCTGACGGGCAGAAACCAAAGCACAGCAGGAAAGTCGTAATGGGCCCTGCGGGGAGTTAGTCAGTATGGCAGCAGCCTCCCTGTTGGAATTTATAATCAGGCTTACAGTTCCGTGGAAGTGACAGAAGAAAGAACAGGAGGATGGGCGGGATGAGGGAGTTTCTTAGGCTGTTTGCATGCATATAGGGAGAGGACTAAAGAAAACACAGTTTGTGTCAGTTTTCTTTGGTCAGAAGTACATTCTAGTTGCGCTGTGAGAAGGCAGGGAAGCCTCATATCATTATGATGGGACAAGGAAGATGGATGATGGGTAATACAAGGAAGGGCCCACTCATGCTTTTCAGTGAATGCACTAACCCAGTGGCCTTCCCTGGATGAATAAGACATAGACCCCAATTATCAATGGCCTCAACATTCTAATGATTGTGGGATCGAGTTACTGGTCCAAATTATAGGGGGCTCATAATAAAGCCTTTTGTAAGGAAGTGGCCTTGTTTTAGAGAAAACAAATCTAAAAAAGTATAACAGACAGGGACATGCTATTCATTCTTTGCCCTGGCCACTGCCTTATTGATAACCAGTTGTGCCGAAGCAGGTGGTTAATTGTCCTTAGGACAGTGAACCACCGGTGGGAGAGGAAAAGAGTATGGAGAAATAAAGTAAAAGGGGACCTAGAAGGAAAAAGGAAGCATAGGAGTAAAACAAGAGATGGTGAAGGGTGGAGGAAAGGAAAAAGTGAGAGGAAAAATATTAAGACATAGGAGAGAGTGAATAGGGTAAAAAGGTGATCAGGAGAGGAGAGTGATTACAGTGTTGTAGAAAGAGAAGGATAGAATTAAAGGATAGAAGATGAGTGAAAGGGTGGAAACAGGAGAAGGAGTGAGTGAATAATATTAGAGTAAGAACAGAGGGAAAGAGCAAATGAACGAAAACATAAATATGGATAATCAGTATGGCTGGAGGTCAAATGATGGAGAGAGGGAAGAAAAGAAGAAATGAGGCAGAAAGAGGCAAAGCGGTGGATTAGGACGGCATAAGAGTGTGACAATAGAAAGCTATTGAGCGAGAACCATGAGGAGGCAGATGTTGAAACGAGAACAGAGAGGGAGGAGAAACGGGTACAAAAGAGAGGAAAAAAAGAGAGATAATTGCCAGAAAGTAAGAGCAGTGAGGGAGTACAACCAGAGAGGCGCAACGTAAAAGGTCCAGACAATGCAAGAAAGAGGCATCCAGATGGACACCAATTCTAGATAGTTTTATGGAGAGACCTATAGTAAGGTTGACAAAACAGATAGAAATGAAATACAAGTATCAGCAATGAGAGTAATGTCAAATTTAGTATCAGTGCTTAGACAGGGACATGAATCACTGGAGCCTATTTCCCTGCTAACTTGCAGGATTAGTGTAACAATAGACTTCCCACTGGTATACATGTTAATGGTGATCATGACGACTCCCGTGTGAGGGCCTGAATAAGGGTTGGGTGGGTGGCTCACTGTCCATCAGTGTGGCAGACATTACTGCTGCTGCCCTGATGGACTTCCACCTGCCATATTGTAAGATCATTATGATGATCTCTGTGCATTTACAGGGCATCTTACAGGGGCTCCTGTGAAGACAAAGAAAGTTTGGTGGGTAGCTACCGTGTTTCAGCCATCTGCTCCCCAAACTTTTTAATTTCTCAAAAACAAAATGGTAGCTTGTTCTTGAAAAAAAAAAACCAATCATGATCCTGACACAGTAGGAGATTTTTCTCTGGCTATGGGGATTAGTATTTTTATTTCTGTTCTGGACTACCAGGTTTTCCACTAAGGTGGGCAGTCTGATGTGCTTATACTGATGGTCCCAACTCCGTCAGTTCTTTGCTGTTAGTATTACAATGGCAGTGCCAGTGGGGCCACAGCCATTGCAAACCTGACGGTCCTTCTGACTCAAAATAGAGCACACAGATCGATGGTTTGATGGAGAGGTTACTCTGCCCAAATGTCTGCCAAACTCATACACAGGCCCTATTGAACCTGACCCTCTATACAGGGCCACCCCCAAAACACGTTGCCTTCAACCATCTTGTTTTGCTGAATTCACTTTTGTTGGATTTAGGAATCACTGACTTTCCTACTGCTATCCAGTGCTACAGTGCTTGTGATCTCTCCTTTAAGCATGGTAAAATTGGCCTAAACCTTATGTGCATCTGTCTGACTGACACATTTACTTTACTTGAAGGTCCTTAGTAGATTTTATTATCTGTACCCTTGACCTGTAAATTAACTGTGCTAGTGGGCGGCAGTACTCGTTGTGCCACCCAATGAAGTAGCACTTTAAGACTTTTCTCAGCCTTGCCACTGCAGCCTGTAGGGCAGTTTTAAACTGCCATTTTGACCTGGCAAAATAAACCTTTTGCCAGGCCTGCTTTGAGTCAAAGAAACTGTTGTTTAAAATCCTTCTTTAATGGTAAAGTTGGATTTTAATTCACAATTCTGAAAATGTCACTTTGAGAAAGTTGGACTTTTCTTGTCCCATAACAAATAAGGGATGTACTATTCCTGTTAAAGAGAATAGACAAGAATGGGGTGGAGGATGAATCGGGGACAGGGAACCCTAAAAGTTATTTCTTGGTGCCCTTACACGTCCTTTAGGGATGTCATGCTTCATCATAGGGCATGTTCTGCATGGGATGGGTGCTGCGGTGCCCTACGGGCCCTACGAAGGGTCGCTTTAGCGGACATCTTTTTCCTGTTATGTCTTATGATGAGTAGTCAAAATTTGAATGTATCCTGGGTGTGTGGGGTGGAGTGATAGCGTATGTACAAGTGAGGGAAGATAAATCTGTCTTAAGAGACTGTGAGAAAATGCCTCTTTTTGACATGCTTAGCCCCTACTTTTTGCCTGATGTTTGATGTAGCCTAGAAGTTGTAGTGTTCAGGGCCCCTGCTAACCAGGTTTCCTGGGGCCAGCGCTCTTTCCCTAAAACTGTTGTGATGCATTGGCACAATTGGATACACCATTAACTACCACCTCAAGTCCCTAGTAAATAAGAACCTAACACCCAGGGCAAGGGGGACTATGGGTAGACCCCTGAGGACAGCAGTACTGATTGTGCCACCCTCTAAGGCCATGCATCCAGATACACCCAGCACTGCAATTGCAGGCTGTGTGTCCTGGTGCAAACCTAAAATACAAACTTGACATGGCACACTGCCTGTGTGTCCTGTCCACCATACACTGCATGTACTATGGGTAAGGCACCCCTCTGGCAGGCTTTACAGCCCTGAGGCAGGGTGCTCCGTAGTATATGTGAGGGCACAGCTGCATGAGCAATATGCCCCCACTGTGTCCTTGCCAAACCTGGGACATAGTGAGTAAACAGAGTATCCATTTTAATACATGTGCTGGACACTGATCCACATGAGTTTCCCAGCTACATGATGGCCACTCTGAACTCTGGGTTGTTTGGTGTCAAATAACTCAGAATGAGAAATCCAAACTGGTACCAGTATTGGATTTGTCCCTAAATGTGCCCAGGGGTCACCTTAGAGGTGCTCCCTGCAAACGCTAACTACCCTGGCATGGTTGCTGACTGGTTCTATCCAACCAGCCACCTCCTGGTTTTGCCACCCTCTAGGGCCATGCATCCAGATGCACCCAGCACTGTCATTGCAGGCTGAGTGTCCTGGTGCAAACCTAAAACACAAACTCGACATGGCACACTGCCTATGTGTCATGTCCACTATACACTGCACTTACTATGGGTAAGACACCCTTCTGGCAGGTCTTACAGCCCTAAGGCAGGGTGCTCCATAGTATATGTGAGGGTGCTGCTTGAATGTTTGCATATTACTTGGCCAGGCAGCACAGGATATCTTCAGTGACTAATGTTGCTTCTGTGGGGTCACTGAAACAGACAGGCCACACCTCTGACCCCATCTGGAGATTGGCAACTGCATTTACTGCAGATGGACTAGATGCATTCTTTTTGTTCTTACAGCCAGTCTCCAGTTTGGTACTCTTTAGTTTTACAGTCTTGGCACAAAGCCTTGCTAGGGTCAAACGGTCTCCCTTTGTACCCACAACTGGACTGTGAGGACTCTCTGGGCCCACCCTTCACTACAGAGTTTTGGGGGCCTTGAGAAGACTCTGTTGTTTTTGTTTTGGCTCCCATCTTTCCCTTTGGGCATAGGGTGCTTTTTGGCCTCTTTCTTTTGGTCTCCCCCATCTGTAGTAGTCTTGGTCACCCTTGTTTTGACCCAATGGTCTGCTTTCCTTCCCAATTCTTGAGGGAAAGTGGACCCATGTCTACCAGATGTTGATGTAGCCTATAATTGAAACCATTACTTAGCAGATGCTCTTTCATGAACAGGCTATACAGTCCATCAACATTTTGTACCTTTTTTCCAGCTAATCAACCACCCAGCATTTTTACTGAATAGTCCACAAAGTCTACCCAGGTCTGGCTCTGGGGTTTTTGAGCCTCCCTGAACTTTATTCTGTACTCTTCAGTTGTAAATCCAAAGCCCTCAATCAGGGTACCCTTGATGAGGTCATAGTATTTAGACTCTGCCTCATTCAGTGTCAGGAGCCTATCCCTGCACTTTCCTGTGAAAACTAAACTGCCACAAGTGTGCCCAATGTTTCTTTTCAATTTCTCACCCAATGCAGGCTCTCTCAAATACAGAAAAACATTTTACTATATCACCCCTTCAGTGAAGGGAGGGACATCTCCTTTTGGAAGTTTAATGTTGAAAGATTTCTATCTCAACACTTGTATGCTGCCACCAGATATGGGTCCTAAGCCCAACTCTTTTCTTTGTTTTTCTATTTCCAAGAGCTGATTCTCTGAGGCCAGTGTTTTGGTCCACCTGGCAATATCCAGGTCTGTTTCTGTGGGTGCTCTAGATCTTCTGGTGGAAGAGCAGCTATCCCCATCCCCATTCTCCACAGGGACTCCCTCACCCACCACAGATGCATCATCTTCTCCATCATCTGGGGGGTTATCTTTATCATACCAGGCCACCATAAACTTAAGTTTCTCTGCATTGGGGCTTTTTGTAGTACGAATTTGGTACAATCTGCAGAAAATCCTTAATTGGTCAAAGCTATATGCTTCATAAGGTTCAACATCAAACTCCTGGGTTTTGGTCTCTGCTTCTGTCATTTTTATTTCACTAAAGTTTGGACCTTTTTAGAAATGTAGGCCCAGATTTATGGTGTCTTAGCACCACTGCAATCAATCAATCAATCAATCAATCAAAGGATTTATAAAGCGCACTACTCACCCGTTAAGGTCTCAAGGCGCGGGGGGAGCTACTGGTCGAAAAGCCATGTCTTGAGGCCTTTCCTGAATGCCAGGTGGTCCTGGGTCTGGCGAAGGTGGAGCGGTAGGGAGTTCCAGGTCTTGGAGGCTAAGTGAGAAAAGGATCTTCCTCCGGCGGTGGTGCGGCGGATGCGGAGTACGGAGGCAAGGGCGAGGCTGGCAGAGCGAAGATAGTGGATGGGGGTGTGGAAGGTGAGTCTGTCATTGAGGTGGGCTGGGCCTGTGTTGTGGAGGGCTTTGTGTCCGTGGGTGAGGAGTTTGAAGGTGATCCTCTTCGATACTGGTAGCCAGTGTAGGTCTCTGAGGTGGGGGGAGATGTGGTTGCGGCGTGGGATGTCAAGAATGAGGCGGGCGGATGCGTTCTGGATTCTTTGCAGCTTTGTTTGGAGTTTGGCCATAGTTCCTGCATATAGAGCATTTCCGTAGTCCAGTCGGCTGCTGACCAGGGCGCGGGTGACAGTTTTCCTGGTTTCGACTGGAATCCACTTGAAGATCTTGCCGAGCATGTGGAGAATGTTGTAGCAGGAAGAGGAGATGGTGTTGACCTGCTGAGTCATGCTGAGTGTGGAGTCCAGGATGAATCCCAGGTTGCGTGCGTGGGTGGTGGGCGTGGGTGTGGTTCCTAGGGAGGTGGGCCACCAGGAGTCGTTCCATGCTGAGGGGTTGGTACCAAAGTTGAGGATCTCTGTACTGTCTATGTTTAGCTTGAGGCGGCTTGATTCCATCTAGCTGGCGATGGCGTGGAGTCAGTTGTGGAGGTTGTTCTTTGCAGTTGTAGGGTCATTCATGAGGGAGAGGATCAGCTGGGTGTCGTCTGCGTAGGATACTATGTTGATGTGGTGGGTTTGTGCGATGTTGGCGAGCGGGGCAATGTAGACATTGAAGAGCGTAGGGCTGAGAGACGATCCCTGGGGGAAGGCGGACTCTCTGGGTTCTGCCGGTGAGAAATGACGAGATTCAGTCGAGAGCCTTGTCGCAGATTCCGGCGTTGTGGAGGCGTGTGCGGAGAGTGTGATGACATACCGTGTCGAAGGCTGTGGAGAGGTCCAGGAGGATGAGTGCTGCTGTTTCTCCTTCGTCGAGCATGGTCCTAATGTTGTCTGTGGCAGAAATGGGTGCGGTCTTGTGCTGTGATTTTTGCGGAATCCGGACTGGGAGGTGTTGAGCACCTTGCTGTCTTCCAGGAACCGGGATAATTGGCCGTTCATGATTTTCTCAATAACCTTAGCTGGGAAGGGGAGAAGGGAGATCGGCCGGTAGTTCTTGGGGTCGTCTGGGACTGCCTTGGGCTTCTTCAGCAGGGTGTTGACTTCTGTGTGTTTCCAGCTTTTCTGGAAGGTGGCCGACTCGAAGGAGCTGTTGATGGTGTTGCAGAGGTGGGGAGCGATGATGTTGCTTGCTTTATTGAAGATATGGTGTGGGCAGGGGTCCGATGGTGATCCGGAGTGGATGGGGGCCATGGTGTTGGCGATGTCTTCTTTGTTGACGAGGGTCCAGGTGTGGAGGTAGGTGTTGCTCGGGGCGTTGGGTTCGTGAGTGTCTGTAGTCAGCTTGTGGGTCTGGGGTTTGAAGCTGTTGTGGATTTCTTCTATCTTTCAAAGGAAATGGGTTGCGGTGGGGTTGCAGAACTCCTGTGATGCGCGGGTTCGTTGGAGCAGGTCCTGGGGCGGAGAGCTCTTTGATGATGCCGAACAGCTCTTTACTGTTGTGAGTGTTTGTGTCAATGCAGTTTTTGAAGTGGGTCCTTTTGGTGGTGCGGATCAGCTGGTGATGTTTGCGTATGGCATCCTTGAGTGCGATGTGGTTGGAGTCGGTAGGTTTGAGGCACCATGTTTTCTCCATTCTGCTACATAACCGTTTGGAATCCAGTAGGTCTGGGGTGAACCAGCTGGCCTTGGTTCTGTGGAGGGTGTTAGTTTTTTTTTTTAGTTGCGTGAGGGTGTCGGCGCAGTATTCTATCCAGCGATGCTGGTTGGTGGCGGCTGTGTCGGGGCCTGGGGTTCCAGGGGGTGGGGCCTGTGCAAGGGTGGAGATTAGTTGTTCCATTGAAATTTTGCTCCAGTTGCATCGGGGAGGTTGTGTGCGGTGGTGGTGAGTGACTGGTTTCTGGTAGGAGAAGTGGATGCAGCGGTGGTCTGTCCAGCTGAATTTGGTGATGTGGTTGAAGGAGACGTGGCTGCTGGCTGAGAAGATGGGGTTGAGTGTGTGGCCTGCAGAGTCGGTAGCCGAGGTGACAAGTTGTTTGAGGCCGTGGTTGGCGAGGTTGTCCAGCAGGTTGGTGGTGTTGGTGTTGTTGTTGTTTTCTAGGTGGAAGTTCAGATCGCTGAGGAGGATGTAGTCCGTAGAGTCGAGGGCGTTGGCACTGACAATGTCGGTGATGGCGTCGCAGAGTTGGGATCGGGGGTCTGTAGATCAGAGTTCCTTTGAGGGTGGTGTTGGCGTTGATGTGGATGTTGAAGTGGAGGTGCTCGGCGAGGTTGAGAGTGTTATGGGTGCTGCTCGAGACTTTGATGGTTTTTTGGACTATGGCGATTCCTCCTCCTGGTTTGTTGGTGCGGTCTCTTCTGGTGATTTTGTAGCCTTCAGGGATGGCAACACCACATTAGCATCATTTTTTTATGCTAATGTGGCATTGGAAGGGCAAAAACGCCACACCATATTTACATATGCTTGCCTTGCACCACTTTGCAACCCCTTGCACTACATTATGTCTGTGCTCAGCATAATGTATGCAAGGGGGCGTTCCAGTGATGAGGGGGTGAAAAAATGGCACAAAGGAATCTATGAGATTATCAGCATTTTTAAAGCCTGCTAAGTGCAGCCCTTAGAAAGGGGCTCTGATTGTGTTCAGTGGGCTTCTGGGTGCTTAGCAGGATTAGCATCAAAAGTTTTGATGCTAGTCCTGCAAAATCACCAGACTAGAGTCATAAGTTATGACTCTAGTCCCCCTGACTACTGCCATGGTGCACACACATGGTGGCGTTAGGGGATTGCTAAGGGGTGCAAGAAAGGTGGTGCTGCACTAGGTGCAGCACCACTTTTCATAAATCAGAGCCTTAGAATCCCCTTTTTGAATAGGTCAACTAAATAAGTGGTATCAGCAAATGCAAAGTCTTTATCCCACCCCTGACCCACCAACTGGACTGTTGTCAAGAAAGCCAGAGGACCTCTAGGCTTCACAAATCACCCAAGAACTCTCTCCAGAGTGGAGACACCACTCTGAAACAACTAAAGAACCAGCAACTCAGAGAGGGTCACTTCACTGACTGTCCACTAACTCCCGAACCAGAAGTTGCAGATGGACCCAAAGCCACACCAACAACCACCGGTACACACCCTGAAAGTGTGCCAAGTTTGGTGGCACTGCACTTTCCAGTGGCTGTACCGTACCAAAACCCTGGGTACTGGTCAGCTGACATCGGACACTAGGAAAACCAGCTCACCCTGAGCTGAAAAAAGACGAGGAGGAAGCCCCAGTCAAGGGCCTCCAGGAACACCCTGGACCCTTAAAAAGACTTACCTCGAGATCTAACGGGCATCCTTGTGCACAGCTCCTGGATCACCAATTCCATCTGTACCCAACCATCCTGTGCCCTGCAATGAAAATCTGCTGTACCCTAAGGGTCCTTTACCCCTTGCAACCTCAACCCTCCAAGAGGACCCCAAGGAACCACCTCTAAACTTCCCTATGCAGTGCTTTTCCAAGTGGTCCCCTGCAGTGGCCCTGCACCAGCTCCAGAGACTTTTTCCATCTACTCCCACCGGAACTGGGAGCCACCCAAAATTCTACAGCTGGCACAGTGTGTCCACCTATGACCTCGAGCAACCTGCAAAAAGAGAACTTGGTAACTCAACTGTACAATTTTATATGTAATTTTAAAGATGACTTAACATTGATTCTTATGATGCGTAATGACGCACAGAAAGACTATGGCCCTCATTACATCCCTGGCGGTCGGTGGAGAAGTGGCGGTAATACTGCAAACAAGCCGGTGGTAAAAACATTGGAATTACAAGCATGGCGGTGACCGCCATGCAAAACCGCCACTTCTCCACTCCGACCGCCAGGGTGGTAAAGACAGCTGGGCTGGAGACTTCAGCCTCCAGCCCGGCGGCTGTTACTACACTGCCGGCGGCATCACGACCCCGCATACCGCCATGGATTTTGTGGGGTCCTGAACTGCCACAAAATCCATGGTGGTAGGCACTATCAGTGCCAGGGAATTCGTTCCCTGGCACTGATAGGGGTCTCCCCCACCCACCTCCCCAGAGTCCTCCCCCAAACTCACGACTCTCCTAGCACCCCCAAAGGTGGTAGGACCACCCTCCCCACCCCCTCAACATTGACACACACCCCCTACATGCACACTTACACTACAACTACACATACACGCACACATACACACAGACATACACACAGACATACACACAGACAGACACACAGACACACAGACAGACACATAGCACACCCCCTCCATGCATACAGGCACTCACACACCCCCTCTACACACTCACACGCACACCCCCATGAACGCACACAACACACAATAACCCACCACCCCCCTCTCCTAACAGACGATCACCTTACCTGGTCCGGTGATCCTCCGGGAGGGAACGGGATCCATGGGGGCTGCTCCGCTGCCAGCTCCCCGTCACCAGTACACAGCCACACCGAATCATGGGCCGTGATTTGGTGGGTGGTGTTCTGATGATGTGGCGGTGGAGGTGGAGCAGCCTCCACTTCCCCGCCGACCACCAGTATGGCTGCTGGCGGCTCTCCTTCTGAAAAAGGGTAGAGGGCTGCCAGCAGTCATGATACGCTGTGCGGAAAATCACCTGCACTGGCGGTCTTCAGCACGGCGGTACCTCAGCGGTCTTGCTTAAAGACCTCTGAGGTTGAAATGACGCCCTATGTTCTTTAAACTTCAAAAATTCATATCTCCAACAGTACTTAACCAATTTTGATAATCTTTGTCTTAAAATTTATATAAAAATCTGAAGTATTTGTATAAATTGATCTCGAGTTATTCCTTCGAATGTGTAAGTTGCCTGATTAATACTGTGAGTACAAGAAATGCTTTACACTTCTCTAAGATTGGCCTAATTGCTTGACCAAACTACCATAAAAATTAGACTATTAGGGGATCTAATTTTTACCTCTGTAAACCAACATATGGTTGCCTGGACCCCCTGCACAGTGTACCTAGCTTTGCACACTACATAGAGGGCCAGCCTCCTACAGAGATGTCATATAGATCCTTTAACTTATGACTCTCTTGACAGAGTTAAAAACGTATAAGTTGACCAGGGATACTATGGGGGTATAATGTACCCAAGCAGCCTAAAAATAAGTGAATGCAATCAGGTTGACATGTTTTGCACCTTGAGGCCCAAAAAAGGATCTGTGGTTCTTCTTCAGGACCTAAAATCTATGGGGGTCCTCTAGAAGTGCTTTATTACTTACTAACAATGCAGCTTTCTGTGTTTGCCACATTTTCTAGTTTCTGTTTTCAAGTGTGTAGAAGTTTGAGTCTTTAGTGGAAGCGAAAAGCAAGTTGCCTCTAGTGGCACATTGTTCTACATTTTTATATCATATAATTTTAGTGTATTGAGTGGACTCTTATAGGTCAAGATTTGAAGAAAATATATCAATAAAGTATTTACCACTGGCACATTGTAATTTATGCTATTGTTTCTCGACTGTATGTGCCCACAACGCTCTCCGATGAGACTTAACGTGTGTTACATCATCAACAATTTCATGCAAATTAATACACTTCAACGTCTGTATCGAAATATGGAATTAGCAAGAACAAGAACAGAAGAGCGAAAAAATAGGCGACCAATAATTAATCTCCTTGCGAAACAAACAGGAATAAATATTCAGTTAGGAGAAGAAGTGTCTATATTTTGAATCATTTTAGGGGAAACTGGAAGTTAATATTCTATATACATCTTCTAAGTTCACATTTAACGCAGTTTGCTTGTACACTTTGTATACCTCTGGAAAATGTTCTGTAAATGCATGCCTCTCTTTCACCGAAAAATGAATAATGCTACAATAACGCCACAGCAAAGCTTTTATTTGCTTTTATTAAGAATATGACTATATTCCATAATCGTGTTTTACTATTTTCATATTCTTGTTGTTTGATGTTGGTCCAGTTTTCCTAGTGAGGGAGGCTTATTCTGAATGTTCTGGTGAAGTCTGCAGGGATGGGGTGGCCTACGATGAAATCAGACTTGTACTTTTAGTTCTAAATTTTGACAGCACAGTTGCCACGAAGACATACTGTTTACAACATATGTATAGAATGAATGGGCTTTGGTCTGCCCTGTTTAAACATTGGCTGTCCTCTACCAGACTCTTTCAGCCATTGGCTTTAGACTTTGTTTATTAACTCAGAGCTCAGCACATTGGACTATATATTAATCTCTCACCTAATGCTACTGGATGTTTTAGTGTATCCTGCCACCTCCTCTGTACTGCACCACGCGGGAACAAACGCCAGCATCAGTCTCTGCTGTGCACCTGGATAGAACCCAACATGAGAAAGGCCAAGGCATCTCGCCCTGCAAAGGGACATGTAGCGCACCGCACCCAACAGCAGCTGGATTAAGAAGCGGGGCGGATGCACTCGAGTTCTCCTCCCGGACTGGTGCCCTGCTCCCTGTCGTGCTTGGCTCTGAGAGGCATTATTATTATGAAACATTATTGGGATAGGCGATTAATGAGGAAGTCTTTTGAAGTTTCTGTCATGGTAAATTATGACCACATGTGCTATTTAAGTGTGGAATGTCTGTGTTAACCTGAGTCATAGTAATTTGAGTATTTTACTTAAGTATTACATTTAGCTGTATGCTTGCCTCTTTTTACTGACAGCAATACCTACCAAGCATTACTTATGTGGGTAAGATTGAGGCCCTATTCTACTGGGCCATGTTTATGTTTTCAGTGTACTTGTACCTTTTCAAAGAAAACATATGAATAAGGCATCAATCGTTTTCTATTCTATAAAGTTGATGATCTTGGTCCTTACACTCGGTATTTTTCCACTGTGCTGGGTCAGCTGGGGGGAAGGCCACAAATGTAGGCCCGAGTGGATTAAAATTCCACTCACAGAATTGGGGGAATTTGTTAACTCTCCATTACATTTGTAAAGTAGAGCTCCTTCCAAATTCCAGCAGTTGGCCCGTGGTTGTTTGCACCTTGCGATGTACACAGGAACAGCACAAGGCTCCACGACATGCGCTTGTGAGAAAAATGTACCTGCCACAGGTGTGATTTCAAGTCACCACAGTGCCTCCCGAGGCCATTTTTTAACGCCGGCAAAAGCGAGTGCGACATCAACTGGCCAACACACGCTTGGGAGTGAGATTGTTCGGCCCCTGGTATGCTTTCCAGTCACCACAGAGAATTTTGGCATCATTTTGCAACACCGGCAGTCATGAGGGTTTGTGGCTGCTTCTTGAGTAGATTTTCTACTTGAGAAGCAGCTAAATCAACTAAAAAATACCTTTTTGAGTAAATATTCTACTCAATCTGATGGTTCAGGTAGTTTTTTTAATGGAAAAATCATTTTTTTATTTTACTTTTTTTCCGATAGCAAGGAAGTGCCACAGGGACTCCAACTTCCTATTCTTGTCCAGAAGGGCCTCCCAGTGCATTGCCCAACTCCTGGTCACTTTTCATGTGGATTTGGAGGAGAAAAGATCACTCTCTATGTCTGCAATTCCTGTTGCTATTGAATTTTAGGTTTAGTGTCATCACAAATTCACAACAAGTAAGTTGAAAAAAACTTTTGGATAAGGTTGCTGCTCAATGGAGGGCATGCACCGGTATAAACTTGTAGCTTTCACTCAGTTTTAAAATAGGATTGTGGTTGTGGTGGGTGGCCTGGAGTTGCAGTACAGGCCTATAATTTTATACCTCATTTCTTTGCTTTTATAAGGGAAAAAGGTTGTAGAGGTAAATCCATTTTCTCCATTTTCTCCATGTTTGCAGACTTTGCAATGTTCATTTATGTTACCACGTGGCCTAGTCTGCCCAAAGGCCATCCATACAGTACTAGCCATTACGTTCATGAAACAGTTGTTTCTGTGGTATTTATTAATGGCCAGCAGCCATTTTGTGTAGCCATCAAGTGTGCTTTTGCCATAGGCCTGCATGTGTTCTTTGTTGTCCATGTCTTCTTGCTTTTTGTTTGAACATGTGGCCGGTGGCCATTTTGTGTAGCCTGCCAGTGTGCTTCTTGCTTTAGGCCTGCATGTGTTCTTTGTTGTGCATGCCTTCTTGCTTGTTGTAACATGTGGCTGACGGCCATTTTGTGTAGCTAGCTGGGGTGCTTTTACCATAGGCCTGCATGTGTTCTTTGTTGCCCATGCCTTTTTGCTTGTAGTTATTTGAACATGTGACCGGCGGAAATTTTGTTTAGCCAGCTTGTGTTAAATCCTTTTTTCCAGATTTCAAAACCATTTTTAGGGGTGTTGATAGAAGAGGGCTATGCCTTTTTATTTATTTTTCATTTTTTAAAACTTTTTTCCCCTGATATCAGCCTAATGTGCTTGAGGATTATTGTAATATGTATGTTCAGTGTTTATATAATATAATATGGATTTTTTTCCCTTTCCACCTGCACCTCCTTGCCTCCAAAAGGATTTCTTATAGTCCCTAGTGAGACACCAGGAATTACTTTTTTACATTTTTTCATTTTTCCCTGCACCCCCTGCCTGCCACAGGTCTGTTAGGCCATAGGCACACACCAGCATTCATTTTTTAAGGAGTAGTCAATTTTTCTCTCCACCACCTGCCTGTAATAGGTCTCTTATGCCATAGGTGCACAACAGCATAACATTTTTAAGGATCATGTTGTTTTCCCCTGTACCGCCCGCCTGTCATAGGAGCGCACCAGCATTCATTTTTAAGGATTATTCCATTTCCCTCTGCACCCCATGCCTGCTATAGGTCTCTTAGGCCATAGGTACGCATCAGCATTATTTCTATAAGGATTATGTAGTTTTCCCATACACCTCCTGCCTGCCATAGGCACATACCACTATTAATTTTTTCAACTATTATTCTACTTCCCCCTTAACCCCTCGGCCATTTCCTGCCATAAGTCTCTTAGGCCAGAGGCGCGCATCAGCATTCATTTTTTAAGGATTATGTAATTTTCCCTTTCACTTGCCTTCCTTCCACAGGTGTCTTACCTTACAGGCACATTTTAAAATCTGTATGTTGTTATCCTAGTTAAAATAATACTTTTCGGTTTGGAGTAGAATGGATACAATATAATTGTTAATTTTCTGGGATAATATCACTAAATTATATTGTCTATGAATAATTCAACTGCAAAAATACCACATTTCACTGAATGCTTTTCTTCTTTTAGGTGCACAAGAGGCTTCACCCTCAGTACTGCCAGACGGAAGGCTGGCACAAAGTGATGCCACACCACCTGCCTATTCCTATGCTTCCACTTCCACTTGTACAGCTAATTGCCAACTGACAGAGCTTGAAGATGGCCCTACAGAAAGGTGTACCTGCCAAGAAAGTGGCCAGTGAAGAGGAGAAGAAGAAGCAGATTGCCACCACTGGCATGCTACCCTCCTCCTTTTTCAGGAAACGTGGAGTGTCTGCCGTACCATCCTCAGGGCAGCATTCTGGGAGCAGCACTTCTCCTTCAAAGGCACTACCCCAATCTAAGCCCAAAACCATTTCTCTCAGCAAGGTAGCCACTGCAATCATGTCGACGACCAGTGATTCTGAAATGGATTTTCTCAAGTGCAAAGTACCCAATCATCGAAGGAAACTGAGCAAAATGCACAACAGGAGCCACAGCCAGAAATTGTTCTCCCTGAAGTAGGAGCAGGATGGGAGGTAGAGCTTCCTGCTGAGCAAGCTGTAGCTCTTGAACCATCGGCTTCCCAATCTCCAGTAAGAAAAAGAAAGGATACTCCATCATCTCCAAACCTCCTTCCTGATGATTTGGACATGGACATAGACTGGACTCCAGCTGAGTCTGAGACCTGCCACGTGAGACAAGGTAAAAGGAAAGTTCCACAAAGCTTTAGAATTATGGGGTGACAGTGATGAAGACAACCCAGTGATTGTCAGTATGGAAGGCGGTTCATAGGACACCAAGATTACCCCCCTATTCAACCTGTACAGAAGGATGTGTCACTAGTTCCACAGCCACAACCACCAGCTTCTATATTTATAAGGCCTCCTCTGAGACCTGCATCCTTCACTACCTAAGTCGAAGTACACACTGCAAAGAGGCAATTAACACATCCACCTACCTCCAGTTCTTTAGGCATTGGCAGTGGCACATTAAAGAGGTCCTCCTCCTCAGTTTTGGATTTTTTTGCGATTAACAAACAGGAGGATAATGTTGCAAATACTCCATTTGCCATGCAAGTGTTTGCCAAGGTAAGCCTTGTTCACATAATGATACTGGAGGCAAAATATCCTACATAAAAGAAATCACGCAATCCAGTGGGAGGAGCACTTTAAAAAGGTAGCCCGTGGTGGTGGTGAGAGAGGTAAAGCATCTCTGATCAAGGTGATTGAAGGAGGTGATGAGGAAGAAAAGGAGGCCAGTTTTACACAAAGCAGCCCTGTCCCCTGCATTGTGCCAGCATCATCCGCATCAGTAACCTCCAAATAGCAGAAAGCTTAGATGCAGATGCCACCATGTATAGTGATGATTACCCTAAGGCACACATTGAGTCTACCACCTCATGGTTCTCTCTGGAAGTGGCCTGTGTTAGTGGCACCACTAAAGAAATAAATCCAAGCTAAGATTACGGGCATGTTAAGGCAGGAGGTGTCCTACGAATGTAACCATCCAAGAGCATGTTTGTACAGCAGGAAACTGGCGACAATGTTAGCAGTGGACCTCCTCCCTTTTTCTTTTGTGGAAGAAATTGGATTTTTAGAATTTGTCACAGCCATCTGCCCAAAATGGAAAGTTCCCAGCTGGACCTGTTTTGCCAGAGTTGTTGTTCCAGTGCTCCATCATGATGTGCTGCAATTGTTTGGACAAGCTTTGCAGCAGAGTGCTGTTAATACTATCCACCTAACGACAAACATGTGAACCAGTTGTCAAGCAACTGTAAACATGTGTATCACTGCACACTGGATCTCTTTTGTGAGGGGTTAAGCAGCAGGTATCTGCAGGTGTCTGCACTGAAGAATGTTTTAAGGGCATTCAGAGCATGCAACAGTAGTAATGTTAAGCATGGAGAAATCCCAGACAGCTGCAAATATCTTGGAAGACTTTAATAGCAAGGTGTTTGAATGTTTGCAACCCAGAGGTCTCAGAATTGGATTTGTTGCCATGGACAGTGGTGGTAACTTAGTGAAGCCCATGGGAGATGGGGGATATTTCAGGGCCCTCTGTTTGTTGCATTGCATCAACGTGTTTGTGCATGACTTTCTTGATAAAGAAGACATGGCAACATACTGGCTACCTGCAGACAAAAGAGCACTAATTTCAGTATTTTATTTTATCGCAGGAAGCAGTTAAGGATCATTCAACATGCTAACAGTGTATCAGTTAAATACCTGATACAGGAGGTGCTAGCACTTTGAAACTCAACCTACTATATGTTGCATCGCCTGTTTGAGCTATGTCCTTCAAAAAAGAGAGGATGCAACTGAGAAGGGATGACCATGGAAAGGGACACATGGGGAATAGTCAAATGCATGACACGAATGCTATTTACTTTTGAGGTTTTCACACTGGAAGTCAGCAAGGACAGTAGGATGAGCCAAGCAATCCTGTTGTTGCATCTGCTACAGGACCAGTTAAGAAAGGTTTCACAAAGGTTTGTAGGTGTGAATGAAGGAGTGCATGAGTTGGTTCAGAGCTCAATCCTTCACTTGGTTGTTAATACACGGCTGCAAAGAAACATTGTGTCATCCAAAGAGCACATCTGTGCCATAATACTTGATCCACAGTACAAAATAATAGTAGTCATTTTCATTCCTTTTTCAGAAGGAGATCCTTAACAAAACAAGACTTGGATTGTTGAGAAAGAGAGAGACCTGGAAGAAGAATAAGTGAAAGACGTGGGAGAAGCCCCAGGCAGACGTTCTGATGTGCAGCCTTCTACCTCTAGAGAGGGCAGTGCTGTTGTCACAGCAGCCAACACCAATAACACCAGCAACAACACCAACAACAGAATAATCTGACACAACCTCTGAAATGGCTTGGTTTCAAGTGGCAAGGCTTAAGTCAAGTCCAAAGGTGAAGGCAACTGAGGTTGAGGAAGTGGAAGCACCAATGACCATTCAAAGGATAGTCCGAGACTATCTGGATGACCCTGAAGAGGTCGACCTGGGTCAAAAGCCATTGCCCTATTGGTTTGGGAAGATGCACTAATAGTCAGATCCCAGCAGGCTGGCATTACAGTATTTGGTTTGTCCGGTAGCCAGTTTGTCTGCTGAGTGTGTGTTCAGAACAGTTGTCACAGTCAGAAAGACCATTCTCATGCCTCACAATGTGAAGAAATTGACCATGATTAAAACTAATCAACACTTCAGTCCACAAAATTACACAGTTCCTGAAACAGCACAGTTAGAGGATGAGGGTGATTGGTCAGACTCAAGTGCGTTATTTGATCAATCCCTTGGTGAACCGCCTGAGTTTAAGGATGAACTCTACGTCCCTTACTGAGTAGGTCACAATAAAACCTTCACATTATTGTTAAAACTGCCTGGCAAAAAATAAAATGAATATAGCTAGAGGAACATTTTTATATTTGGTGTCTGACTTACACAGCCCCACCATTTAGTCATATGAATCGACTTGATTGTAGTTAGACTAGTGTGCCCCAAAGGAGCCTCCCTATTCACTTGAAGGACACGAAGACAATGGGCATGTTAAGGCATGTTAAAGCAGGAGGTGCCCTACGAATGTAACCACCCAAGAGCATGTTTGTATAGCAGGAAACTGGCTACAATGTTAGCAGTGTACCTTCTCCCTTTTTCTTTTGTGGAAGAAATGGGATTTTTAGAATTTGTCACAGCCAGCTGCCCAAAATGGAAAGTTCCCAGCTGGACCTGTTTTACCAGAGTTGCTGGTCCAGTGCTCCATCATGACGTGCTGCAATTGTTTGGACAAGCTTTGCAGCAGAGTGCTGTTCATTCTATCCACATAACGACAAACATGTGAACCAGTTGTCAAGCAACTGTAAACATATGTATCACTGCACACTGGATCTCTTTTGTGAGGGGTTAGGCAACAGGTATCTGCAGGTGTCAGTGCTGAAGAATTTTTTAAGGGCATTCAGAGCATGCAATAGTAGTAATGATAAGCATGGAGAAATTCCATACAGCTGCAAATATCTTAGAAGACTTTAATAGCAAGGTGTTTGAATGTTTGCAACCCAGAGGTCTCAGAACTGGATTTGTTGCCATGGACAATGGTGGTAATTTAGTGAAGCCGATGGGAGATGGAGGATATTTCAGGGCACTCTGTTTGTCGCATTGCATCAACGTGTTTGTGCATGACTTTCTTGGTAAAGAAGACATAGCAACATACTAGCTACCTGCAGACGAAAGAGCCCTAATTTCAGTATTTGTTTTATAGCCTGGAAGCAGTTAAGGATCATTCAACATGCTAACAGTGTATCAGTTAAATACCTCATAAAGGAGGTGACAACACTTTGAAACTCAACCTACTATATGTCGCATCGCCTGTTTGAGCTATGTCCTTCAAAAAAGAGAGGATGCAACTGAGAAAGTATGACTATGGAAATTGACACATGGGGAATAGTCAAATGCACGGCACAAATGCTATTTACTTTTGAGGTTTTCACACTGGAAGTCAGCAAGGACAGTAGGATGAGCCAAGCAATCCTATTGTTGCATCTGCTACAGGACCAGTTAAGAAAGGTTTCACAAAGGTTTGTAGGTGTGAATGAAGGAGTACATGAGTTGGTTCAGAGCTCAATCCTTCACTTGGTTGTTAATACACGGCTGCAAAGAAACATTGTGTCATCCAAAGAGCACATCTGTGCCCTAATACTTAATCCACAATACAAAATAATAGTGGTTACTTTCATTCCTTTTTCAGAAGGAGATCTTTAACAAAACAAGACTTGGATTGTTGAGAAAGAGAGAGACCTGAAAGAAAAGCAGGTGGAAGATGTGGGAGAAGCCCCAGGCAGATGTTCTAATGTGCAGCCTTCTACCTCTAGAGAGGGTAGTGCTGTTGTCGCAGCAGCCAACACCAATAACACCAGTAACAACACCAACAACAGAATAATCAGGCACAACCTCTGAAATGGCTTGGTTTCAAGCGGCAAGGCTTACGTCAAGTCCAAAGGTGAAGGCAATAGAGGTTGAGGAAGTGGAGCACTAATGACCATTCAGAGGATGGTCCGAGACTATCTGGATGACCCTGAAGAGGTCTACCTGGGTCAAAAGTCATTGGCCTATTGGTCTGGGAAGATGCACCAATAGTCACATCCCAGCAGGCTGGCATTACAGTATTTGGCTTGTCCGGTAGCCAGTTTGTCTGCTGAGTGTGTGTTCAGAACAGTTGTCACAGTCAGAAAGACAATTCTCATGCCTCACAATGTGAAGAAATTGACCATGATTAAAACTAATCAACACTTCAGTCCACAAAATTACACAGTTCCAGAAACAGCACAGTTAGAGGATGGGGGGATTGGTCAGACTCAAGTGCATTAGCTGATCAATCTCTGGGTGAACCGCCTAAGTTTAAGGATGAACTCTACGTCCCTTACTGAGTAGGTCACAATAAAACCTTCACATTATCGTTAAAACTGCCTGGAAAAAAATAAAATGAATATAGCTAGAGGAACATTTATATATTTGGGCCCATATTTATACTTTTTGACGCACAACTGCGCCAACGCAGTTGTGCGTCAAATATTTTACCGCCGGCTAACGCCATTCCAAAGCGCCATGCGGGCGCCTTATTTATTGAATGACGTTAGCCGGCGCTGCGGACTGGTGTGCGTAAAAAAAAATGACTCACACCAGGCAGCGCCGGGGTAGGGGAAAATGGAGGTTGGGCGTCAAAAAATGGGGCAAGTCAGGTCTGAGGTAAAATTCAGGCCTCAACCCGATTTGCACCATTTTGACAGGGAGGGAGCAGATGTACGCCGTATCTACAGATATGGCACTCTCCTCCCCGCTCACTAGCGCCAGTGCCACGCACACATCTTTGCACCATACTGCAAGGTTGTGTGAGTTAGTCGAGCATAGGTTATGTACTGGTAAGGTAGCCTTCCATTACAAAATACTATGCTTAGACAACTTTTAGTCCTTTTCCTACTTTGTATGTGTGCTGTCCTGTACAGTGCAGCATGCATGCAAAGTCATGAAGGAATGGAGAAAAGAAAACATTTCTCCTTTTAATGCCTGCTTTCAAGAGGCATTGATTTTTGATACAAAACCCTGCCCACTATTGTTAGAAGAACAGGTTTTTCATCAAAGGTATGGGTGGTTGCATATACAGCTCATAGGCTGCAAAGTGCTTTGTGCTGCGCTTTGTGTTATTTTTAGACAGCTTTCCTGCGCAAAACACGTTTTGCGCTGAAAAATAAATAAAAATAAAAAAACATTTTGCACTTGTTTACAGCAATTTTGTGATGCAAACACAGCACAAAATGTTTGTAAATCCGGCCCATAATTACTTTATTGTGTGCAAGATCCAGCAGGTCTTGTGCCGTATGTGTGTGCTGAGTGAGTTTAGTGTATCATTGCTGGGTGAGTCAAGAAGCATTCGGGGGAGTTGGGCCAACAATTCTTTCATATTTATATATGGTTGATAGGAATGCATTCACCGAATGGATTTTACCCTAAAGTGTATTACAGGTTTCCTCTTTGTTAATGACTTGTATCTTATTTGTACAAAAGAAATGATAAATCCAATGGTTTATACACAATAAAGATACATTCTTCATTTATTAAGTTTTAATATTTAAGGATAGATAACACCGGACCTGCGCCATTTTTTGACACACAACCCCCATTGAAATGACTCCTGTCTTAGCAAAGACAGGAGTCATGCCCCCTTGCCCAATGGCCATGCCCAGGGGACTTATGTCCCCTGGGCATGGTCATTGGGCATAGTGGCATGTAGGGGGGCCCAAATCAGGCCCCCCTATGCCACAAAAAAAAACCGAAAAAAAATACTTACCCCAACTTACCTCTTCTTCCCTGGGATGGGTCCCTCCATCCTTGGGTGTCGTCCTGGGGTGGGCAAGGGTGGCAGGGGGTGTCCCTGGGGGCATGGGAGGGCACCTCTGGGTTCCTTCTGAGCCCACAGGTCCCTTAACGCCTGCCCTGACCCAGGCGTTAAAAAACGGCGCCCATCAGGCTGGGTGCCGTTTTTTAAGGCCTGCCCCCTCCTGTGCGTCAAAATGACGTCACAGTATAAATAAGGCGCACAGGCCTTAAAGTCATTTTTTGGAAGGGAACGCCTACCTTGCATATAATTAACGCAAGGCTGGTTCCCCCTTCCAAAAAATGACGCACATGGTGGAACTTTGACGTCCGCGGGGTCGGACGTCAAAGTATAAATATGGGGCAGGGTTTGCGCCGATTGTGCGTCAAAAATTTTGACGCACATTCGGCGCAAATAGAGTATAAATATGCCCATTGGTGTCTGACTTATACAGCCCCACCATTTATTCACATGTATGGACTTGATTGTAGTTAGACTAGTGTGCCCCAAATAAGCCTCCCTATTCACTTGAAGGACACAAAGACAATGCCTCCCATCCCTATCCTTCTATTTTCCATTCCCCACCTGAGCTATCCCAGTAAAGATAATTTATTTGCAAGACTGCCATTGTTTGTTGGTTCCATGGAAAAGAAGAGATACAACAAATAGACAAATGTATACCACTGTCGTAGGACTCCCATTGTTAGAACAAGACTGCTGGATTAGGGGCGGCAGCACCACGGTTTGTGGGTGACTGAGTCAATCAGCGTAAGAAAAAATGACGTTAGTCGCGTGGGAGTGGCGGTATGGAAGAAGGGGGTTTTGCACCAAAAAATTGCGCCAGGCAGGTTAGAGTACAAAAAAAGGACTCTAATCTACCTAGAGTCATTTTCTGATGCAAAACCATCCATACCACATGACTCTGTCTTAGAAAAGACAGGAGTCCTGCCCACCACCCCAGTGGCCAGAACAGGGGACCAGGGTTCCCTGGGCATGGCCACTGTACCAACTGTCATGTAGGGGGGCCCATTTCAGGGCCCCCAATGGCACTTTAAAAAAAACATTCTTACCTGTACTTACCTATACTTACCTGGGATTGGGTCCCCCATCCTCTCCTGTCCCTCTTGTGTGGGTGGGGGTGTCCCTGGGCTCATTCCGTGGTGTTCCACTATGGAAATATGGACACAGGTCCCCTAATGCTTGCCCTGACCCAGGCATTACAAAATGGTGCAAAGCAAGCTTTGCACCATTTTTTGACCCCTCCCTGTGTGTGATTTTAGCACAGGGGGATAAATATGGCGCTAAGGCCATAGAATCATTTTTTGCACGGGAACGCATACTTTGCATCTCATTGGCGAAAAGTAGGTTTCCACGTCCGAAACATGACTTTAACTCCATAAATTTGGCGCTAGATGGGTCTAGTGCCAAAGTATAAATATGGAGTTAGTTTTGCACCAAATCTGCTTTTAAAAAAACGACGTAAATTAGGCGCAAAACAAGTATCAATATACTGGAGGGTAGACACCTGGGTTGGCTAACGTAGTGCTCGGGGAGGTGGTAGTCCCAGTTAGTTTTGGGGAACAGATAGAGGTAACCCAAGTGTCCCTGGTGGATGCAGAGATAGTGCAAAAGCCCACATGCCTGCATATACTTCCAAGTATTGATGGGTCACCATTAATGGGCAATGGGTGGAGGTTCTGTGTGACACAGGAGCCTGCATGAATACTGTCAGGGGTCAGCAGGTGTCAGTAGGGCAGATCCTATCAAACACATTCCACCAAGTCATAGTAGCTGACAATCGTGAAAGCCACCTACCGGTAGCTCTGGTTCCCTTTGAGTATAGGGGTCTCTGGTACTCTGAAAGCAGCTGTGAGTCCTGCCAGGCCTGTAGATTGTCTGTTAGGCAAC
The DNA here is from genome assembly GCF_031143425.1 of Pleurodeles waltl. Classification (NCBI taxonomy): domain Eukaryota; kingdom Metazoa; phylum Chordata; class Amphibia; order Caudata; family Salamandridae; genus Pleurodeles; species Pleurodeles waltl. Next base: position 853,834,696 of record NC_090436.1, read on the forward strand.
AACTTTGAGCATACTACCTGGAGCAAGGTAGAGCTAAGGTCTCACTTGGAGTTGATGAGGCTGCCTGAGAGTGTCTGCATGACCTCAAGGTCCATGGCTGCCTAGGAGGGGAGTCAATGATGTCTGGAGCCTAGAATAATGGACCAGACAGCTGCCAAGGAGAGGGGATAGAGGTGCGGGCAACCAGTCCCAGAAGTTCCCGCGGTGGTTGATGGGGTCCCTGACGAGGAGGCCCCTGAGCCAACCGAGGAGGACATTGCTGCCCTAGGTGACCTACCTGAGCTTGCTGGCTGGAAATTTGAGGGTGGGCCAACCAGGACAATTCAGCAAGGTGCAGGAAGAGTGTCCCACTCTTGTGGGCTTGAGGCAACTGGCCTCAGCCCAATCAGCAGGTGAAGCCTCTGGTGATCACCTTTTTTACTGGGAGAATTATCTCCTCTACAGTGAGCTTAAGGTACCAGAGGCTGGGGCGGCACGTGTGCTGGTGGTTCCATAGATTTACTGAGCCTTCCTTCCGGGCCTAGCTCATGACATTTCCCTGGCAGGACATTTAGGGCAAGACAAGACCTTTGCCAGGCTTGTCACCCACGTCTATTGGTCCTGAATGTGGACAAACTCAGATGTATTCTGTGGGTCCTGTCCTACCTCCCAGGCCAGTGGTAAGACAGGAAAAAGGCTCAAGCCCCTCTGATCCCAGTCCCCGTCATTGGCACCCCCTTTGAAAGGGTGGGCATCAATGTCATTGGTCCATTGGACCCCAAAACTGCCCTAGGCAACAGGTTTATCCTGGTTTTAGTGGACCATGCCACCCGCTACCCGGGGCAATCCCTCTGAAGATGGTGACTGCACGGGTGGTGACCAGAAACCTAATGGGGATCTTTACCCGTGTGGGATTCCCAAAAGAGATTGTGTCTGACAGAGGCACAAATTTCATGTCTGCATACATGAAGTCCATGTGGAATGTGTGTGGGATGACCTACAAGATCACCACACCCTATAATACTCAATCCAATGGTCTGGTGGAGAGATTCAACAAAACCTTAAAAGGCATGATCACAGGCCTACCTGAGGTCATGAGGTGTAAGTGGGATGTCCTCTTGCCATGCCTTCTCTTTGCTTATTGAGAGGTACCCCAGAAGGGGGTAGGGTTCAGTCCCTTTGAGCTTTTCTATGGGTACCCTAGCATTGTAAAAGAGGGGTGGGAGAAAGCTCCCAGGAAACCCCCCTCCAGGATGTGTCCAGCTACATGCTGGCCTTCTGCAACCAGATGCACCGCTTCTGCAAAAAGGCCAAGAGCAACCCAAGGCCAGTCAAGAGGTTATGAAATGCAGGCATGACCAGAAGACCACCCTGGTGGAGTTTCAGCCTTGAGACAAAGTTTGGGTGATGGAGCAGGTAGAGCCTAGAGCTCTCCAGGACTGCTGGACTGGCCCATTTGAGATGAAGGAGCGTAAAGGGGAGGCAACTTACATAATGGACCTCCAGTCCCATAAGAACCCCCTAAGGTTGCTCCATGTGAATTGACTGAAGCCTCTTTTTGAGAGGACTGAAGTCAACATGCTTCTGGTGACGGGTAAGGGTGTGGAGGAAGAGAGTGAACCTCTCCTCACCGCCTCGCTGCACAAGAAGGGGATAGGTCAGTGGAGGGTGTCAATCTCTCTGACTCCCTGACCCTGGACCAATGAAGGGACTGCTACCAGCTACTGGAGCAGTAGTCCTCCCTGTTTTCCCTTACCCCTGGACTCACACATTTGTGTGTTCATGATATTGACATGGGAGACAGTCCCCCTGTAAATAATACAGTTTACAGGTTTTCAGACAGGGTGAAAGCCAGCATCAAGGATGAAGTTGCCAAGATGCTGGCTCTGGGGTTACTTGAGAAATCCAGCAGTCCATGCTTCAGCCCTGTGGTGCTGGTACCCAAGGCTTCCGCCCCCGGTGCCAAGCCAGGGGTTCTGCGTCGAGTACCGCGGTCTCAATTCTGTTACTAAAACTGACACTCACCCCATCCCCCGAGCGGATGAGCTCGTTGGCAGGCTAGGCGGTGCCAAATTCCCAAGTACTTTTGATTTGGCTACTGGCAGATTGCATTGACCTAGGGGGTCAAAGAGCGATCTGCCTTTTCCACACTTGAGGAACACTTCCAGTTCAGGGTAATGCCCTTTGGCTTGAAGAATGCCTCCGCTACCTTTCAATAGTTGGTTAACAGGGTCCTTGCTGGTAAGGATGCGTTCTGCGCAGCCTACCTAGACGACATTGCCATCTACAGTTCCACCTGGGAGGAACACCTGCTCCACCTCCAAGAGGTGCTCCAGTCTCTGCAATAGGCAGGCCTGACAATCAAGGCCAGTAAGTGCCAGATTGGGTAGGGCTCCGTCTTGTACTTGGGACACCTAGTAGGTGGTGGCAAGGTGCAGACCCTCCAGGCCAAGATTGAGCCAATCACAGCCTGGGTACCACCTAGAACCCAAACAGAAGCGAGACCCTTTCTAGGCCTCACTAGATACTACTGTACGTTTGTTAAGGGTTATGGCACCATAGTGGCCCCCTTAACAGAACTTACTTCCAAAAAGCAACCTAGGTTGGTGAATTGGACAGAGGCTTGTCAGAAAGCCTTTGACTCCCTAAAGGAAGCGATGTGCACGGTACCCGTGCTCAGGTTCCCCTGACTACTCCAAAGAATTCATTGTGCAGACAGATGCTTCAGAGCATGGAATAGGGGCAGTTCTAGCACAGCTAAATGAGGAGGGCCTAGACCAACCATTAGCCTTTCTTAGCAGAAGGCTATTACCACAGGAACAGAGGTGGAGTACCATTGAAAGAGAGGCATTTGCTGTGGTCTGGGCACTTAAGAAGCTGAGACCATACCTGTTTGGGACTCACTTCCAGGTTAAGACAAACCACAGGCCCCTCAAATGGCTAAAGCGGATGAGGGATGAAAATCCTAAACTCTTGACGTGGTCCATTTCCCTACAGGGGATGGACTTTATGGTGGAGCATCGCCTGGGGACTGCTCATTCCAATGCTGATGGTCTCTCCAGATTCTTCCGCCTTCATGAAAAAAGCTCTCAAGGGGATGGGTAGCTCATCCCACTTTCAGCTGGGACGGGGACACACGTTAGACCTGACAGCCTTAGGGTAGTCATCCCTTAACTTTTTGCCTCCCCCCTCCACTTTTCTGACACTGCCTTTGCTGGATTTAGGACTCTGCGCACTTTATCACTGCTAACTAGTGCTAAAGTGCATATGGTCTCTCCCTTAAACACAGTAACATTGGTTAACTTCCAATTGGCATATGTGATTTACTTATAAGTCCCTAGTAAAGTGCACTACATGTGCCCAGGGCCTGTAAATTAAACACTACTAGTGGGCCTGCAGCACTGGTTGTGCCACCCACATAAGTAGCTCTTTAACCATGTCTCAGGCCTGCCATTGCAAGGCCTGTGTGTGCAGTTTCACTGCCACTTCGACTTGGCATTTAAAAGTACTTGATAAGCCTTAAACTCCCCTTTTTCTCCATACAAGTCACCCCTGAGGTGGACCCTAGGTAATCCATAGGGCAGAGTGCTATGTAGGTAAAAGGCAGGACATGTACGTATATGTTTAATATGTCCTGGTAGTGAAAAACTTCTAAATTCGTTTTCCACTACTATGAGGCCTGCTCCTTTCATAGGGTAGCATTAGGACTGCCCTCATATACTTTTTGAGTGGTAGATTCGGATCTGAAAGGGGTGACTAAGTCATATTTAGTATGGCTAGAATGGTAATAGACAATCCTGCTTATTGGTGAGGTTGGATTTTAAATGACTATTTTAGAAATGCAACTTTTAAAAAGTAAGCATTTCTATGCACTTAAAAACCATCTGTACCTTGCAGCCTGTCTCCAATCAACGTCTGGGCTGTGATGGTTGACAGCTTCCTTGTGCATTTCACCCAGACAATCACAAACACAGGACACTTATTCACATCTGCACTCATCTGAATAATGAATGAGTCTTCCTGGGCTGGAAGGTGGAGGGCCTGACACATTTCAAAGGCTGTTTACCTCCCCTCACACAATGGACTGCCAAACCCCCTACTGGGACCCTGGCAGACAGGACTTTACTGAACGGGGAACTTGTGCACTTCAAAACCACTTTTTGAAGTCTCCACCACTTCAAAGGCATTTTTGGGTATATAAACTGGGTCTCTGACCCCACCAACTCAGACACTTCTGGCCCTACACCTGCAACCTGTCAAGAGGAACTGCCTGGCTACCCAAAGGACTCATCTGGACTGCTTTGTTGAGAAGGACTGCTGCCCTGATGCTGCCCTGCTGCCGGCCTCTGACTGTGCTGAGAAGGACTCTGCCTTCCCCAACAGTGCTCTCCAAGGGCTTGGATTGAGCTTGCCTCCTGTTTTGAAGTCTCAGGGTCAACAAAGACTTACACCGACGTCAGCCTCTTCGGAATGGCTTCAGCGATGCCAGCAATGCCACAGCCTGCTCCCGCTCTGTGGACCTCACTGAACCAATGACTTCAGCCTGCAACGCAAGTCTGTCTTTGCCACAACTCTGCTGATGCCACTCAGGATCATCCCAACACTGTGAAGTCGACACATCACGCCCTGACGGACCGGAACCAGCGACCCCGCCGGGTCATAAGGAATCGATGCATCTCTCCTGCATCCGGACGGAGCCGATGCCGCACCACCACCTGCCTCGCAGCACGGAATTGATGCCTCTCTACTCAGATGCCATAAGGACTGACACCGCACCAACTCCAAAAAGTAAGCATTTCTATGCACTTAAAAACCATCTGTACCTTGCAGCCTGTCTCCAATCAACGTCTGGGCTGTGATGGTTGACAGCTTCCTTGTGCATTTCACCCAGACAATCACAAACACAGGACACTTATTCACATCTGCACTCATCTGAATAATGAATTAGTCTTCCTGGGCTGGAAGGTGGAGGGCCTGACACATTTCAAAGGCTGTTTACCTCCCCTCACACAATGGACTGCCAAACCCCCTACTGGGACCCTGGCAGACAGGACTTTACTGAACGGGGAACTTGTGCACTTCAAAACCACTTTTTGAAGTCTCCACCACTTCAAAGGCATTTTTGGGTATATAAACTGGGTCTCTGACCCCACCAACTCAGACACTTCTGGCCCTACACCTGCAACCTGTCAAGAGGAACTGCCTGGCTACCCAAAGGACTCATCTGGACTGCTTTGTTGAGAAGGACTGCTGCCCTGATGCTGCCCTGCTGCCGGCCTCTGACTGTGCTGAGAAGGACTCTGCCTTCCCCAACAGTGCTCTCCAAGGGCTTGGATTGAGCTTGCCTCCTGTTTTGAAGTCTCAGGGTCAACAAAGACTTACACCGACGTCAGCCTCTTCGGAATGGCTTCAGCGATGCCAGCAATGCCACAGCCTGCTCCCGCTCTGTGGACCTCACTGAACCAATGACTTCAGCCTGCAACGCAAGTCTGGCTTTGCCACAACTCTGCTGATGCCACTCAGGATCATCCCAACACTGTGAAGTCGACACATCACGCCCTGACGGACCGGAACCAGCGACCCCGCCGGGTCATAAGGAATCAATGCATCTCTCCTGCATCCGGACGGAGCCGATGCCGCACCACCACCTGCCTCGCAGCACGGAATTGATGCCTCTCTACTCAGATGCCATAAGGGACTGACACCGCACCAACTCTACCGACACCTCCGTACCTGGAGGTCCGTGTAACTCAGTGACCGGCACCAGTGGTGTTGGATTGTTGGAAATTACTCCGTCTGCGACTCCGTGATAGCCCCAGTTGGAGCTATTATGTTTTCTAGGCGCTTTAGTTGGATTTCATCTTGAACAATTCAGAACTCTGCTTGTGTACATTGGATCGTTTTGACTTTATTTTTATTTAGATAAATATTATCTATTTTCTAAACCTGTGTGGTGTATTTTTGTGGTGTTTTCACTGTGTTACTGTATGATTTATTGCACAAATACTTTACACATTGCCTTCTAAGTTAAGCCTGGCTGCTCAGTGCCAAGCTACCAGAGGGTGGGCACAGGATAATTTGGATTGTGTGTGACTTACCCTGACTAGGATTGCAGTCCCTACTTGGACAAGGGTGTATACCTCTGCCAACTTGAAACCCCATTTCTAACAAATACATTTATATAAAAGACTGCAATCTATGCTAACATTGGAGCTGCAATTATTAGGACATTGAGGCATAACAGTATTGGAATGGTGGTGATCTGCAAGAAGAAAATAAACAGTCCCAACATATTGGAATAATATACATAGCTTAATTCTACCTAACCTCTAGCTCTTAAGCGAGAGCATGGCAGTGAGAGCCCAATCTGTCTGTACTTAGTTCATAGGAGGAGCACGCACCCCCATTAACTGAAGGATAGGGGTCTGCCCGCCATCTCTGGTGATTGGCTGTAGGGACAGGGTTGAGGTCAGCAATGAAATGCAATTTAGCTTGGATGTAATCCTGGCTGGAATAACCTCCCTGCTGTCCTTTGGCCTGTACAATGTTTTTATGAGAAACATATTTTTGTTTTGTGAAAAGGCCTGATGTGGGCAAGTGCCTAAGTGTCAGACCGTTTACAAACTCTTCTGGCGATAATTGCCAACTGGATTGTTCTGTATTCGGACTCATCAACCTTGGACAGGGGTACCTGGTGAAATGTTGTGCACAGAATAATAATAACAATGCTTTCGCAGAATCACAAAGTTAGAGCTGATTAGAAAATAAAACCATCCCCACTGAAAGCAGGCTAACAAAACATTATAAAATGGAATAAATAAAATCAGAGCACATATGTAGGTAAAAGGGCACAGGCCCAGGCCTAAGCTAAGCTAAAAAAAAAAGTGTGCCCAAGCAGAGTGTACAATGAACCCATGACACCCTCCCTATTGTCGGGAACAAGAGTGTTATTCTAAAAATGCTCCTAAAACCTAAAACGCTAAAGACATGGTAAAATATACATAAAAGAGATAAAGGGGGTTATTACAACTTTGGAGGAGGTGTTAATCCGTCCCAAATGTGACGGGTATACCACCAGCCGTATTACGAGTTCCATAGGATATAATGGACTCGTAATACGGCTGGTGGTATATCCGTCACTTTACCGTCACTTTTGGGACGGATTAACACCTCCTCCAAAGTTGTAATAACCCCCAAAATGTTTAAGATGACAAGCAAGGCAGGCCAACAGTCAGGCCAAATGAATGGGCAAAAATGCCAATCAATCGAATTTAACAATAATTTTGGTCCTGCAGAAAATCTCCGATGTCTTCAATGATGATAGAAGCCAAGAAGGACTCCACCTCGACAGGCATCAGGCGACAAGTTGACCAGCGCGTTAGCTAAGTGTTCCACAAAGGGTATGTGTGCAGATGCCTCAACCCTAGGACCAGCTGAGGGGGCCAAATTCCACAAACAGTGGAAAACCGGATGCAGACAAGTCAGTGTTGGTCAAAATGTAAATGAAGAATTCAGTTCAAGCTCCTGCAGCAATGAAACTCCGAAGTACTGCATCATGCGATCATGACACAGATAGGTTGGTGGGAGCTTTAGTACTCCGCTTAGCTGAGATGGGACAGCCATTACGTTTAGAAAATAGCAACAGCAGAATGCCAAAGTTAAGGGGAATCCATGAAAGACACCCGAGAAGAGTAAATGGATGGCTGAAGGGATCACCTCAAATATAGGGGCAGATTTAAGAGCCCCTTGCACCACCTAACAACACATTAGTGTCATTTTTTAATGTTAGTGTGGCTTTAGATGGCCAAAAACTCAGCGCCAGATTTACAGAGTAGCGCAATGCATGCAATTGGGTACTTTGTAACCCTTTGCGTTACATCATTCATGCGTCATGCATACTGTATGCAAAGGGATGAAAAAATGACGCAAACAAATCTAAGAGATTTCTATGCGTCATTTGTTTCATCACTTTTAACGTCTGCTTAGAGCAGGTATTAAAAGCATAAGGGGCCTCAATGGGCTTTGTAGGATTAGCTTCAACATTTTTTACGCTAATCCTGCAAAGCTCCAAACTAGCGTAAAAAATGTTGATGCCCGCTGTGGTGCACCGTATCTGAGATACGGTGCACACATTGTGGTGTTAGAGGGGCGCTAAGGGGTGCAAGAAAAGTGGTGCTGCACTGGGTGCAACGTCATTTTTCTTAAATCTGGCCCATGGTCTGGATCATGCTCACAAATCCAGAACTGACAGCCTTCAAAAAGTGCACAATTTCTGCAGTGTTGGGTGTGTTGAAAAATCTGCTTAGCAACTCTCCAAAATGGTTGGAAAAGTTGGTATTTAATAAGGACTGTATCTCTGCTGATGACCTTGCAAGTTGGAGTTCATAGGTCTCTCTGGGTGATGTCAGAGCTACATGTTATCAGAACAATAGTGCCTTTAGTCTGCTCAGCTTGTCAAAATTTAGGTTTGAAGTAGCAAAGTGTGGCCACATTTCTGCTACTTTTATCTCTAGTATGGGGGGATATAACACATAGCCACAGCAAGTTACAATTTGAGAAACTGAAATTACATAGGCTGTTCCAAGCTTCATTCTGCAACAGCTTTCACTGTTCGGCATCACAGAACTTCCATTCAAAAGTATCTCAAATAGTAGGTCAATCAAAGAGACTGGAGTACCCTTCAAATAGCATGCCAAGTTCACTATGGGAGAGTTACAAGTGCCGTGCAAGGACACTTGCTTGCAAACCATAGAATGACTAACAGTGGTCCCACTTTCGCTTCCTCTAATAAAGAGCTACATTTCAACAGTTAAACATTTGCAAGTGAAAGACAACTGCCACACCTCATGGACGTAACTGTCCCCGAACTGCTCAAATCTGCCAACTGCAAAATGTTTTAAACACTTGGTAAACTGAAATGTGGAAACGGGCAGGTTGATTACCCCATGTATTAGCCATACTGCTGATGGAATTTCCTCTAGAGCAAAAGGCAACTTTTCCAATTTCTTAGAGTTAAGCATGATGTAACTAGCTTATTGTTTAGCCATTACCTGTTGTTATCTGGTCAAAATAAAGGTGTCAAATGATTCAGTAGAGTTGACATGCTGTCAGGGCACGCAGCCACTTTTGAGAACCTGCAGTGTCCAACCCAGCTGCATAATGAACCTAAGTTGGCTCTGTCTATGATGTAAAAATGACAGATCATTCCGAATAATATCTATTGCAGAGGACACAATGTTATTTAGTGTGTAAATGCGGTTGTACAATGTGTTCATACCATTATCAACAACAGCTAAAGCCTTTACCATATTTTCCTTATCAATCTACCTTAAACGTGCAGCAGCTTCCATTTGTGAAAGCTATCAAATTTCATTATATATGGCATATAGATAATGTTCAGAACATGTTTTTCTTGGACCCAGCAAGAAATGTTGTGTCACCTTCTTATGAAAGGAGACTAAGGTGTTCTTTAACAGCTGCTAACGTGGAGGCATGTAACCACTCTTGGCAACGTTTACCCACACTATTTGTAATAATGACACCTGAGTTGTGAACTGTGATATAGTGAGTGTCTGGTCGGCTTCCTCTGAAACCCTGTGTGGGATTATCGAAATGTGCCTGACAACCATTTGTGTCCACTGCCCACAATAGCCACCCACCACGATGTGAAAGTTAGGAATTGAAAGTACCATTCTGAACGCAACTAGTAAACTGCTATTTGGTGGCATTTAAAAATGTCTGACAATTGTGAAATTTTGCTGGTGTCGGGATACTGGGAGCATGCAGTTCTTTTATTTTTTCTAACCCAAGGCAGGTTGCTTGTTGAACTGTCATTCAGAAATATTATTCGTAAGGGAATAAGACAAGTTCTAAGTAAAGCTTCCTTACCCTGTGTTTGCTAATCACGTGCTCCCCATGCACTCTTTCAATCAGCAGTTTTCCAAAATTCATAGCCCACAACGGCCAGTCTGGAAACAAAGGAATCCGAAAAGATCAATTTTGTGTTAGTTAGCAAAGCTTTCTTCACCTTAGAAGGAGGTAATTTAAAGTAATATGACTCTGAATTTTTAGCATCATGCCCAGAAAAACATGCAAACTTTGCTACATATGTTTTTGAACTCCCCACTGGAGGAGTCGGACACTGCTCCGATTGTGTGTAATTAAAAACAGATCTCGGGGTACTAGCTGTGTGCAGAAAATAATGTCCATAATAGGGGTAACAAAACATTTCCCCATAATTCGCTGTATTCATACATACATCTTCACATTTAAATACAGTGAAATATTCAAGCTCAGAAAGCATGAAATCAGCAGTTTTAACATTCCAGTCATCAGAAACAACCCCAGGTGTAACAATACCATTCATAGAAACTTTGAAAATATATGGAATTTGAATGACTTCAGTATGACCGAATACATCATATAGGTGGTCATTACAACCCTGGCGGACAGTGTTAAACCTGCGGTAATACCGCAAACAGGCCGGCGGACAAAAAAAGGGAATCACAACCCTGGCGGAAACCGGCAACTAAGACAGCCACTTTAACACATCGCCCGCCACGGCGGTACAGACAAACAGCGCGGCGGTCACCGCCAACAGACAGGCGGAAGACAATGTACCGCCCACACTATCACAAAACACCAATCCGCCACCTTTTCCGGGGCGGATTCACCGTGGATAAAAACACGGCGGAAACAGCTTGTGCTATGGGAAAACGCTCACCTCAACACATTCCACGAGGAACGAGGACACCATGGAGCCGGAACTACAAATCTTAGCTGCCCTTGCATTCCTGCTCATCTACGACCAACAGCGACGTAGGCGCAGAACATACCGGTGAGTACAGCACCTACGACACGGGGGAGGGGGAGGCAAAAGTTACGGGGACACCCACCAAACACCCCCACCCCCACCCTCGCATATTACAACATACACACCAATGCAGTCACAAAAATCACAGTAACAACCCACCACCCCCCCGGAAGAATGCAAAGACAAAGCGAATAGCGGGCAAACTTTGTATTGTGCCAATATACTACTCATTAAAAAATATACGGATATATATATCACGAAATCTGTCAAAAATAAATGTACAATACAAGAAGTAGTGCAGAGATGTACACAACAATGTCCGTGCACCAACAGTCCAAAAATGCATGGGCGACGCCCACAGTAGACACCTGACCAAATCCGAGAGAACACTGCCGGGGCATCAGATAGAAACAATACAGGCACCTCAGGGGGAAGGGAAGGGGGGGGACCTCAGCCAGATGAATGCGAAGCCAGATCCACGACGGGGCTCCATGCCCATTGATGTATCCTGGGGAGTGCAAAGCCACAGTCTCTCAAGTCACTTCAGTGGGTGGGTTGCCCACTGTGCCATCCTGGGGAGTGCAAAACCACAGTCTCTCAAGTCTCTACAGTGGGTGGTTTGCCCACTGCCTTTTCCTGGGGAGTGCAAAGCCACAGTCTCTCAAGTCTCTCCTGTGGGTGGTTTGCCCACTGCTTTATCCTGGGGAGTGCAAAGCCACAGTCTCTCAAGTCTCTCCAGTGGGTGGTTTGCCCACTGCTTTATCCTGGGGAGTGCAAAGCCACGGTCTCTCAAGTCACTTCAGTGGGTGGGTTGCCCACTGTGCCATCCCGGGGAGTGCAAAGCCACAGTCTCTCAAGTCTCTACAGTGGGTGGGTTGCCCACTGTTACATCCTGGGGAGTGCAAAGACACATCTTCGCAAGTAGATGCAGTTCTCTACTGGTACTGGGTGGGACTGGTGCCCAGTCTGGATGAGTCTCCCCGTGAAAGTTCCTGTCATGTCACTGTCCCAGCTGCACATGGGATAAGGATGCCTGATGTGGCGGCCTATTCATACCCACACAGTGTTTGCCTTGTTCAGCGGTCTTCACCATGGCGGTCTTTGCCCTGTTCAGCGGTCTTCACCATGGCAGTCTTGGCCCTGTTCAGCAGTGCTTAGCCATGGCAGTCTTGGCCTTGTTCAGCGGTGCTTAGCCATGGCGGTCTTTGCCCTGTTCAGCGGTCTTCACCATGGCGGTCTTTGCCCTGTTCAGCGGTCTTCACCATGGAAGTCTTGGCCTTGTTCAGCGGTGCTTAGCCATGGCAGTCTTTGCCCTGTTCAGCGGTCTTCACCCTGGCGGTCTTTGCCCTGTTCAGCGGTGCTTAGCCATGGCAGTCTTGGCCTTGTTCAGCGGTGCTTAGCCATGGCGGTCTTTGCCCTGTTCAGCGGTCTTCACCATGGCGGTCTTTGCCCTGTTCAGCGGTCTTCACCATGGCAGTCTTGGCCTTGTTCAGCGGTGCTTAGCCATGGCGGTCTTTGGCTTGTTCAGCGGTCTTCACCATGGCGGTCTTTGCCCTGTTCAGCAGTGCTTTGCCATGGCGGTTCTGGGACGGATATTGGTGTGTGGCATTACGATCTCCACACTGGACATTGGTTTGTGGCATGACGATCTCCACACTGGACATTGGTGTGTGGCATGACGAACTCCACACTGGACATTGGTGTGTGGCATGACGATCTCCACACTGGAGGCTGGTGTGTGGCTTGATGTTCCATCATTGCCCAGCGGGGCTGTGGGATTCTGGACCCTCATGGGCTGTGACTCCGGCGGTGGCGGTGGTCTCCTGACCAGTAACGATACTTGGGCCCTCCTGGGCTATGACTCTGGCGGTAGTCTCCTGACCAGTTACGATACTTGAGCCCTCCTGGGCTGTGACTCTGGCGGTGGTCTCCTGACCAATTGCGATACTTGAGCCCTCCTGGGCTGTGACTCTGGCGGTGGCGGTGGTCTCCTGACCAGTAACGACGGTGCTGGCGGTTGTGTCTCGACCGCCGGAAATGATGGCGCACTTCCCCGCCGTGACACTCACAACAGGTTGGGGAGACTTCCTCTGGACCTTCCCCACCTTCTTTAGAGTTACAGATGACTCACCAATCGCCTTGGATCCCATTTGACTGTTTGTCCCACCAGGAGTCTTGACACGGTCCCGTCATCCACTCTCCAATTTCGGAGCCTTTACAGGGGGTGGGCTGACAGTGCCTTGGCTCCGGGTCCTACTGCCTGCCCTGGTGGACGGGGCACTCCAAAAACCTGGTACACGCACCACTGGTACTGGAGGCTTTTTGGCTGAGGTGCTACGACGGGACTGATGAATTGGAGGGGGGTGGGTGGGGGCTAAAAGGTCAATTTGACATAGGGACAGTTTCTGACGTACACTGGGATGGGTAGCTGGAGGGGCTCTGGGAGTGGAGGAAGAGGAGGTGGTTGTAGGCGGTGTCACTTTAGCTGTTTTGGGTGCAGGTGCAGGTACTGGAGGCTGTCGTGAGGTGGATGGGTGTTGGGTAAGTGATTGCCGGCGTTTGTGTACTTTGGGAGGGGGCGTCACAGACACACTGGGAGAGGACACAGGGGAAGTGTAAATGGCAGTGGAGGTGGTGAGTGCAGGTGAGCGGCTTGTGGTGCTGGGTGTCCTGGTGCGAGTCCTAGTGCCTGTAGATGTGGTGCATGCAGGTGTGTGTGTAGATGAGACTGGGAGGGAGGAGGGAAAAGAGGAGGAGGGGGACACAGTGGAGACAGTGGATGTTGCTGTGTCTGTATGGGTCTGATGCTTGTGTGAGTGCCTGTGGTGTGTGTGGTGCCTATGTTTGCTTGAGCTACTTGTGTGTGTTGACTTGTGTGCATGCTGGTCTGTAGGTGTGCTTGGGATGGGCTGGGGTACAGGGGATTGGGTCTGGGTGGAGGAAGTTGGAGGGGGGAGGCTGGACACAGGGACACTGGCTGCCATCAGTGCTGAGGCCAGAGATTGCAGGGTTTGCTGAAGGACAGCCTGACCAGAATGAATGCCTTCCAGGAATGCATTACCGTGTTTCAACTCTCGTTCTACACCCTGGATGGCATTCACAATGGTAGACTGCCCAACAGTGAGTGACCTGAGGAGGTCAATGGCCTCCTCACTGAGGGCAGCTGGGGTGACTGGGGCAGGGCCTGAGGTGCCTGGGGCGAAGGTGATGCCCACCCTCCTGGGTGAGCGGGCACGGGGTGAACGCTGAGGACTGCTGGGAGGGCGGTGCTGGTAGGGGAGGTGGCGCCTGTACCTGTAGAAGTGGGGCGCACAGATGGTGCCGCCACCACAGGGGAGTTCCCATCGGCGGACGAGTCCGTGTCGCTGGTTGGTGATCCTGTGGCCGACGTGAAGCTCCCCTTTCCCTCCGTCCCACTGGTGAATTCAGAGTCTGTGGTGTGGCCCTCCATGGCCATGTGGGATGCAGCTCCCTCGTGCTCTGGTGCCACTGTACCTCCGCCTGTTGATACTGATGTACAGAAGGACAGGGAGAGCAGAAAAAGGGTGGAGACAGAAGAAAGAGAGTTTTAGTGCATGGCATACCGCTACCGTTGGCGGACAAGACAAACGCAGCAGCCCCCTGCATTACGCCCTGCTCCTGCCCTCTGCACATGCAATTTCTGGGATGTGGCCTACATGGCAATGGTAGAAATCTGCCCACATGTATGGCAAAGGGGCAACTATACATCAATTAGCCATTTTTTTGAGCTGGGGTAGAGTGCCACATGGCCTACATAACGGAGGGGCCTTGCCTACCTAACTCGCCCTGGCCTAGGGACACCCACAGCCCACCACCCCCACCCAGACAGCTCCACTGCACGCAAAGTCCACAGGATGAGGTTGTACTCACCCCCTTGTGTCTGCTGTGATGTCCTTAAGCGCCCATCCAACTCCGGGTAGGCCACCGCCAGGATCCGAAACATCAGGGGGGTCATGGTGCGACGGGCACCCCTCCCACGTTGGGAGGCCATCCCCAGGTGAGCCTCCGCCGTCTTCTTGCTGCAGCGGCGAATGTCCTACCATCTCTTCCGGCAGTGGGTGCCCCGTCTCTGGTGGGCCCCCAGGGTCCGGACTTCCTTGGCGATGGCACACCAAATGTCCCTCTTCTGGTGGGAGCTGACCTACATGACATGCACAAGGAAAGAGGAACAGTCATTACCTACAGCACCGTCGTTGTAATTGGCCCCCTCCCAACTCTATCCCTGTGGCCCATTCATCCCCATGCATGACTGTTCTATGTACTCTGCCCCCTTCCCTCATCCACCCACCCCTCTAGCCTAGCCCATACAACGTGCTCCCTGTGTACTAACCTGTTTGTCTGGAGGACCGTAGAGTAGCGTATACTGGGGGAGGACCCCATCCACAAGTTTCTCCAACTCCTGTGCAGTGAAGGCAGGGGCCCTTTCCCCAGACGCAGCAGCCATCGTCGCTTCCAGACCGAGGTCACAGCAGCACTAGCAGTGTAGGTCCTCTCCTGTCGAAGGTCAGGTATCTAGTGATTGAAGAGATAGAAAATAGTGGTGACGTCCGCGGCGGTGACGTCCGCAGCGGTGCGCATCATCACCGCCAGCGCACCTATTCATTGGCTCCTGGGACCCATAGGGTCCAATATTAACCAATGCAGCATTGCGCCGCGCTCTACGACCGCCTACCGCGACAGTGTCCAACACCAGCGCAGTTACTCCACAATTCCAATGTTCCAGTTTAGAGGTCAGGCAGCCGCCATTTCAGGGGCCCACATGGCTTCAATTACTACTGCGTCACACATACCGAGGCCTTCACTCAAATGATGGTGTAGTCTTGTGTGTGACTGTGGGTACATACCTGGAGGAATGATGACAGTTTCTTCGCTGTTGTCCTTCTTAGGCACCGTCAGTTGGGACATATTGGAAGATGGCGGAATCCGCCGGTGTACCGACCGCTGGTGGACCTGTTGACAATGGAAGAGCGACATGTCATCGTGACCTACCGGTTTGACCGTGCCACAATCCAGGAACTATGTACCCAGTTGGAGCCAGACCTGATGTCACCAATCCGCCATCCGACTGGAATCCCCCCTGACGTGCAGGTGCTGTCAGTGCTCCATTTCCTTGCAAGTGGGTCTTTTCAGACAACAGTGGCCATGGCATCAGGGATGTCCCAGCCTATGTTTTCCAACGTGTTGTCCAGAGTGTTGTCTGCCCTGCTGAAACACGTAAGGAGATACATCATTTTCCCTGAGGTGGCGGATTTGCCTACAGTGAAAGGTGACTTCTATGCCCTTGGACATATCCCCAACGTCATAGGTGCCATTGATGGGACCCATGTAGCTCGGGCCCCCCCGCAGGAATGAACAGGTGTACAGGAACAGGAAGAGTTATCATTCCATGAATGTCCAGATGGTCTGTTTGGCAGACCAGTACATCTCGCAGGCAAATGCAATGTTCCCTGGCTCAGTGCATGACGCCTACATCCTGCGGAATAGCAGCATCCCTAATATGATGGGTGAACTCCAGAGGCACCGTGTATGGCTATTGGGGGACTCTGGTTACCCCAACCTGTCCTGGCTACTGACCCCAGTGAGGAATCCCAGGACCAGGGCAGAGGAACGGTAGAATGAGGCCCATGGGCGGACTAGGAGGGTGATTGAGCGGACGTTCGGCCTCCTGAAGGCCAGGTTCAGGTGCCTCCATATGACAGGTGGGTCCCTATTCTACTCACCGAAGAAGGTGTGCGACATCATCATCGCCTGCTCCATGCTCCATAACTTGGCATTGCGACGACAGGTGCCTTTTCTGCAGGAGGATGATCCAGATGACGGTGTTGTTGCAGCGGTTGAGCCTGTGGAGCCTGTGGACAGTGATGAGGATGAAGATGATGAAGATGAAAACGACAACAGGGAGTCAGTCATACAGCAATATTTTCAATGAGACACAGGTGAGTACAATTTCATGTTTCACATTATATTACATTTCAGACGTCTACCTCATTCCTGTACCTACATTTCACTTCCTATTTGGTAACTGAGTTGTCCCCTTCCATTTCAGTTTCAGTAATGTGGTAACCTACGTGTCAACAGCTTGCACCCTTGAAAGGCTTTGTGATGTGTGACATTGGTATGTTGACCTTCCAATGGGTAACCTTTTTTAACACTGTAATTGACAATACAAAGTTCACAATCATTGACTGACTCCAATATTATTGAGGTTTCAAGGGTGTTTATTGAAGTGCATAAAAATGTAGAGGGGTTGTGAAATGGGGAGAGGTCATGGTGGAAGAATGTCCATGGCAGAGTCCAGTCTATTAGTCTCACAGGTACATTGCACATCTGGCCATTGGAAGTGGAGCTGGGGCAGTTCCAAGCTGAACAGGGTAACAAAGTGGGACAGTGGGGGGACAATCAGGGTGGTCTTATTTCCTTGCGGGGTCTTGCCATCTTGCTCTGTCCTGTTCCTGGATCTCAGGGCCCACTTTCGTGGTGGTTGTCCGTCTGCAGGGGGTAGGGTGCTGGTGTGTTGGTCCTGTGGCGGGGCGTCCTGTCCACTAGCGCCGGCAGAGGTGGTGGGCATTCCATCATCCTGGCTAGTGTTAGGGGCCCCTTGGAGTGCCACAGTGTCCCTCAAGGTCTTTTGAATGTCCGTCAGCACCCCTACGATGGTGCCCAGGGCGGAGCCGATGGTCCTGAGCTCCTCCCTGAACCCCAAATACTGCTTCTCCTGCAGACGCAGGGTCTCCTGCAACTTGTCCAGTACCGTTGCCATTGTCTCCTGGGAGTGGTGGTATGCTCCCATGAAGGAGGATAGGGCCTTGTTGAGAGTAGGTTCCCTTGGCCTGTCCTCCCTCTGTCGCACAGCAGCCCTCCCAGTTCCCCTATGTCCCAGTGCCTCCGTCCCCTGGACCGTGTGCCCACTACCACTGCCCCCAGGTCCCTGTTGTTGTTGGGGTGGTGGGTTAGCCTGGATGCCCTGTAGTGGTGGTCACACCGCTGATTGACCTGTCCTGGGTAGGGAGGTATGGGCCCGCTGGGTGGGTGCTGTGCTGGTGTTACCAGAGGGTGTAAGCTCGGTGTTGGGCTGTGGCTGGGCAAGGGGAACCGACTGTCCTGAGGCCCACGATGGTCCGGGCTGGTCATCAAGATCCAGTAGGGCAGAGCTGCTGTCGTCACTGTGGGCCTCTTCTGGGGGTGGAGTGGTGTTGTCTGGACCCTCTGGTGTGGTGACGCTCCTTTGGGTTCCTGCGGGGGTATAAGTACATGATTATTGCATGTGTGTGTTTCATGGTGTGCAATGGTTGGGTGTGCGTGAACCCCAGTGCAGGCATTCCTGTGTGGGGGCTTGTGTGGTGATGTTTGTGGGGTGTTGTGGGTCTGTGCAGTGGGCATGCTTTAGTGATGGGTGTCCATGCTTAGTTGTGTCATGCAGGTCTTGGGGTTGGGATGGGTGGTTTGTGTTATGGGTAGATTAGTGAGGAGTTAGGGTGATGGGGGAGGGTGTGAGGGTGGGGGTGTGTGATAGCATGCAGGTAGGGTGGGGGATATGATAGTGAAAAATTGATTTACCAGTGTCCGTTCCTCCAACGACTCCTGCGAGGCCCTCAGGATGCAGGATGGACAAGACTTGCTCCTCCTATGTTGTTAGTTGTGGGGGAGGAGGTGGGGGTCCGCCGCCAGTCCGCTGTACCACGATGTTGTGCCTGGATACCGTTGAACGCACCTTCCCCCGTAGGTCGTTCCACCTCTTCCTGATGTCCTCCCTATTTCTTGGGTGCTGTCCCACAGCGTTGACCCTGTCGACTATTCTTTGCCATAGCTCCATCTTCCTGGCTATGGATGTGTACTGTACCTGTGAGCCAAATAGCTGTGGCTCTACCCTGATTATTTCCTCCACCATGACCCTGAGCTCCTCCTCAGAGAAGCGGGGGTGTCTTTGGTGTGACATGGGGTGTTGTGTGTGATGTGTGGGGTGGTGTATGTGTTGATGAGTGTGGTGAGTGTAGTGGTATGTGGTGTTTTGTGCGTGGATGTTGTGTGGGTGATGGTGTAGTGTGCCTCTGTGTGATGGTGGTATCTATTCTGTGCTGTCTCTCTCTGGCCTTCGTCTCTAATTTGTGGTCGTAGGGGTTTGTGGGTGATGTGGGTGTGTGTTTTATATTGTGTTGGGTGTGTGGGAGTGGTGTGTGTATGTGTATCAGGTGTGTGTATTTGTAATTGTCCAATGTGGCAGTGTTTTGGAGGTGTGTGTGTATTTTGAGCGCAGCGGTGTGTACCGCCAATGGAATCCCGCGGTTGAAAGACCGCCGCGTGGATTCATGTGTCGTAATAGCATGGGCGTGTTTCTGTTGGCGTGGAGGTGGAGGATTTGTTTCCGCATATTTATCGCTGACCTTTGGTGTGGCGGACTTGTGTGGGTGTATGAATTTCGGTGGAATCCGTGATGTGTGTCATAATAGCTGTGGCGGTCTCCCGCCGCCAAGGCGGTGTATTGGCGGTCTTCTGCACGGCGGTAAGCGGCTTTTACCGCCAATGTTGTAATGACCCCCATAATACTTTACTACACACAATCCCATCATAAATCGGAATAGCTGAAATGTTCACAAGGGACAAGTCTCTTTGAACCTATGGGAAGAAAGGTAAGGTGTCAAAACCTCATCCGCCAGTTCAACAGCAGGGTGTTGAGGGAGAAAATGACCAATTATCAGCAAAAAGAAAATTATGACAAAACCAATCCAAAGCAGGAAGGCAAGCAATGTCAGTATTATCATAGATAGTACCATGGGCAAACCAAAGAATTGTTTTCAACTAGTTATAACGCTTATTAGTAGCTGAATCAGGTGCTGATGCAGAAGAATTTGAAGAAAAGTCATCAGTGTTGACAAAATAACCAGATGCTGTTTGTGTAGGTACTGGAGCCGGTGTAGAACTGGTAGATTGAGCCAATGGTAGTGGTTTATAATAAACAATGTCATCCGTCTGTGTTGAACCGGAATAGTAGATATCCGTGGTCTGGATGTTCCTTGTCAGTGAAGTGGTGGCAGGAAGTAGCAGAATCTTGTTTTCCACCCTCCCCAAGTTCGGGGAGACAACTGTAGTTGTTGAGTGCTTGTAGAGGTATAGTATGTTGGGTAATGAGGAAGGCTATAGAACTACCCAGGAGTCCTCCTGGTTTAGTGTGTAGAATCGGCCATATGGTGCAATTTGATGTTGTCAATTGAAACAAAACAATTCTCTTTTGAACTAGGCAGCGGTGGTAGGATGACAGTTCTGGTACCGTGCATCCTCAGGACTGGAACTAGTGCTCTACAGGATGGACCACATTACTTTTGTATAGCAATTTTCTCTCATACTAGATTCCCAACTTTAGGAATCCAGCTGGTTGATGTTGGCAAATCCCTCATTGCGAAGATGGCGGCATAGGCAGATGAATTTTCATCACACAATTTTTGTGCTTTCTAAAAAACAGTCACACGTTAATTTATGTCAAATGGTTTTACTACTGCCACCTCGCCAGGGCCATCAAGATCTGGGACATACATAGTTATCCCGAACAAGACCTTGTAAGGGGTGTATCCTCCCATGGACCTCCTGGACAGATTAGTTAGTGCTTTCTGGACCCTATGTAGGTGATGAAGCCAACTTTGACCAGACCCTAATACCCTTGCTGTTAAGGATTGCTTTAACACTCAGTTTTTCCTCTCCACAAGAGAATTTCCCTCAGGATGATACAGTGAGGAATAATGGAGTTGAACATCTATCATTGCCATGGTGTCCTTAAATGCCCTGGAGGCAAAAGCAGGGCCCTGGTCCAGGTGGAATGCTGCATCTACATATGTACCGATGAAGACTTCTAAATCTAGAACATGAATCCACAGTGACTAAGATGTATACGTATGTACCATCAGGTTGTAAGGAATCGCAGTGGTCCAAGTAACCAGATTGTGGTGGTTTGGTGAACTCTAGAAAGGTTGTCTTTTGATGGTGGACCCTTTGATTTGTTGACAGATGCAACAGCAAAGGACATACTGTTTGGTCTGTTTGTATAGACCTCGCTACCCATAGAGTTTTTGTAGCATAGATATAGCAGCCACCACACCAGCAAGTACAGAAGCATAACCCTCTTGTACTGCTTTAATGAGATATAGTCTCTGATCACACAATTGCCTACCTTTGGAATTGTTGCAAATGCAATATTTTGTGCACTGAGGAGGTAGGTATATTGAGCAGGGTATACCTTTGGTTGAGGCTTGCCTTCAGCCAGTGCTTTCACAGCAGCCAATGCCTCAATGTCCAGTCTCATGTGAGAACGAGTAATTGCAGCAACAGTAGCCGTAGCTATTGTGGATTTGGCAGCTTCGTCAGCCAAAGTGTGTCCTCCTATACGTTGGAGGCCCAATGTATGAAGTAAATGAACCACTTTTCTTAAATCTGGCCCATAGTCTGGAAAGTGATCACATATTCAGAACTGACACCCGTTTAAAAGTGCACAATTTCTGCAGTGTTGGATGTGTTGAAACATCTGCTCACCAACTTTCCAAAATGGTTGGGAAGTTGGTATTTACTAAGGACTGCATCTCTGCTAATGACCTTCAAGTTGGAGGTCATAGGTCTCTCTGGCTGATGTTTTTGGAACAATATTTCCTTTATTCTTCTGAGCTTGACAAAATTTACATCTTAAGTAGCAAAGTGCGGCTGCACTTCTCCTACTTTTATGTCTAGTATGGGGGGATAAAACACATAGGGGGTTATTACAACTTTGGAGGAGGTGTTAATCCGTCCCAAAAGTGACGGTAAAGTGACGGATATACCACCAGCCGTATTACAAGTCCATTATATCCTATGGAACTCGTAATACGGCTGGTGGTATATCCGTCACATTTGGGACGGATTAACACCTCCTCCAAAGTTGTAATAACCCCCATAGCCTCAGCAAGTTACAATTTGAGAAACCAAAATTACATAGGCTATTCCAGGCTTCATTCCGCAACAGCTTTCTTTGTTCGGCATCACAATACTTCCATTCAAAAGTATCTGAAATAGTGTGTGAAACAAACAGACTGGAGTACCCTTCATATAGCATGCCAAGTTCTCTCTGGCAGCATTACAAGTGCCGTGAAAGGACACTTGCTTGTAAATCATAGAATGAGTAACTGTAGTCCAAAGACCTCGGTTTTGCCATTTAAACATTGGTAAGTGAAAGGCAACGTCCACATCTAGACGATATAACTGTCCCCTATCTACTTAAATCTGCCAACTGCAAAATGTTTTAAACACTTGGTAAACTGAAATGTGGAAACGGGCATGTTTTTGTGACTTCCTTTCTGCCACGAAACCCAGGGCAGTAGGCACCATACGTGACAGGGAATTCCTTCCCTGTCACTGATAGGGGTCTCTCCAGTTACCCACCCAGCCCCCTCTGCCTCTCCAAAGCTCCCCATACACACACGTATACATGCACACTTTCCAACAAAAAACCACGCATGCAGACATCCACTCACACACACCCGCACACACTTTCAAACATACATGCAGAGATGCAGACACAAAACATAACACACATGCACTCACACCTCCATACATGCACACTCGCATCCAACACTCAACACACACCCACATCCACGAACACACAAACACACACACAACACTCTCCACCCCCCTCCCCTGTCGGAGACCCAACTTACCTGTAATCAGGGGGTCCTCCGGCAGGAGACCGGGCGGGGTGCTGCTGCCACCAGCAGCGGCTGCCAGCAGAACACCACTAGGTCGTATTATGGGTGATAATACGGCTGGAGGCGGTCTACTGGCGTGGCGCTGCTGGTGGCAGCAACGCCACCTTACAGCTATCCGCGCCATGGCCACAGCTGGATTTCCGCCATCCTTCTGGCAGAAATCCGGTTGTGGTGATAATGCGGCGGATGGCTGGTAGCCGGGGCGAAAAGTCTTTTGGTGGCCGTCGCTGCGGCGGTAGGCAGTTTTTACTGCCAATGTTATAATGAGGGCCTATATGTAGTTATGCCACCTGAGTTTTGAATTCTGGCCACAACAACCACCCACCAGGATGTGAAAGTGAGGAATTAAAGGTAGCTTTCTAAACCCAACTAGTAAGCTGGTATTTGGTGGCATTTAAAAATGTCTGCCAATTGTGAAATTTTGCTGGTGTTGGGATAGTGGGAACATGCAGTTCTTTTATTTTTGCTAACTGTGTCATTCCGAAATATTATTGGTAAGGGAATGAGGCAAGCTCTAAATAAAGCTTCACTATGCTGTGTTTAACAATCATTTGTTCCCCATGCACTCTGTAAATCAACAGTTTTTTCAAAATTCACAGCCCACAACAGCCAGTCGGGAAACAAACGAATCCGAAGAGATTGATTTTGTGTTAGTTAGCAAAATCTTCCTCACCTTAAAATGAGGTAATTTAAAGTAATATGACTAAATTTTTAGCATCATGCCCAGAAAAATATGCAAACTTTGCTACATAGGTTTTGGAACTCCCCACTGGAGGAGTTGGACACTGCTCCCATTGTGTGTAATTGAAAACAGATCTCGAGGTACTAGCTCTGTGCAGAAAGTAATGTCCTTAATAGGGGTAACAAAACATTTCCCCATAATTCACTGTATTCATATATAAATCTTCACTTTCAAATCCAGTGTAATGTTCAAGTTCAAAGCATGGAATCAGAAATTGTAATATTCCAATCATCAGAAACCACACCAGGTGTAATATATAATTCATAGAAACTTTGCAAATATGTGGGAATTGAATGACTTCAGTAGGACCAAATACATCATATGATACTTTTTCCCCACACAATCTCATCATGAATCAGAACAGCTGAAATGTTCACAAGGAACAAGTCTCTTTAAACCTTACTGGAAGAAAGATGAGGTGTCAAACCCTCATCCACCAGTTCAACAGCAGGATGTTCAGGAAGATAATGACCATTTATCAGCAGAAAGAAAACAATGACACCAAATCCAATGCAGAAAAGCAAGCAATATCAGTATTTTCCATAGATAGTACCATGGGCGAATCAAAAAATTGTTTTCAAGCCAGTGCAAATGGTTGATCTGAATAGAGGCATGATATTAGAGGGCATGGGGTATGCAAGTTCATTTGGGATTGAAAACATAATCAACATCAGTGGCAGTCAGGGAGGTTGCCCATTGAATCCAACATGGATGTAATGTTTTTTAATTTGGAACACCAACATTGGTACCCACCTTGAGGGCTGGCATCAAGGTAGCAACAATTATGTGTTTCCCTTAGGCAAGAGGCCTCTCCTTAATGACAGTCATTCGTACAGCAGTCAGTATTTTTTCTGTTGGTGAAAAACATTGTTCTGCCTTGGAGTAGAAATGTGATTTGTATGCTATAGGTGCTCTGTCACCCTAATTGAATGTGAGATAGGTGAACCCATTGGCACCAGGAATTATTCTGGTGACCATGTTTTTTTTGTTGTCTCCTGTGTGTAAGTGTTGTGCTTCTAGCATGTCATATTGCAAGTCTCTAAGTATGTGTGTATGTTCCGGTATCCAGTGTTACTGTAGTGATCACACGATGGTCAGGTTCGGTTTCTTCACCTTTATTTCAAGATGAGTGGTACAGCAATCCATATAACCCCCAATAATAGATCAAGCCTCCTCCTTCGCTCAGTTCTTCTCTCCTTCTCCACTCCTCCAGAATCCCAGCATCCCAGCATTCTCTTCTCACAACATTCCAACATTCAGAGGCATGATCCTACACATCTTCCCCCTTATGAACCATATTGATTACACTTAGTTATAACTTAATTACAATACATAACTAAAAATAAATAAATAAATAAATAAATTAAATGAGAAAATAAAAATAAGAATTAACATATAATACATTCCTGAACAACAACAACATATACATATTTTTTTCTTTCGCTTGGTATTACAGTAGAAACCGTATGTTTCCTTAATATTCTTAGTCACTGCTTCCTTTTAATTAAGCACAAGTTTCCTGTACTCCACTCTCTTCCGTCTTCCAATTTGACTACCGAATTCTTTACAGAAATTACTTTTTGTGGTGCATGAAATTTGCTGTCACCTTTTCTTACAATCCCCATCTTCTTGACCGCCACAAGATCCCCGCATTTCACTTCAGTAAACTTGACACCTTTCCTCTTATCATAATCCACCTTGTTCTTCTTTTGGAAATGCATGACTCTCGCTTGCAACTTCTCCTGGTCAACACTTACTAGTTTTTTCTCACTGATCCACCAAGGAAATTCCTTAGTACCTGGCTCTCTCCCTTTAAGGGCAATAAAAGGTGACACACCAGTCACAGAATGAGGTGTTATCCTATGCGCCCACAACATTTTGATCAGCTCATGTCTCCAATTCAATCCATTTGTCAAGGACAGTTGTATATTTTCCACTATAATTCTGTTCACCCTTTCTACTAGGCCATTAGCTTGAGGCCGGAATAATGCAACTTTCTCATGTTTTATCCTTAACCCCTCTAGAAACTTGGTCATGGCTGCTGAGACTAATTGTACACCATTGTCCGTGACCAAAACTTTCGGAACCCCTTCCTCCAGAAATGAGTCCCTAAGGAATTCAATTGCTTTGTCCGTTGTTATTTGTTCAGTGCACTTAATGCGGAACCATTTACTACAATAGTCCACTAAAACCATGATAAAGCGACTACCTTTTCCTAACCTCTCTATTGGTCCTACAAGATCAAAAGCAAGCTTCTCCCATGGTGCCCTCGGAAATTGCACTTGACCCAAAGGAGGTTCCCTCACTGCCTTCGACTTGTCGCTGTTCCTACAAGCCTGACACTCTTCCACCACTTTCTCCACATCACTGTCCATCCCAGGCCACCAGTAGAATTGACGCAACCTCCTTTTAGTCGCACTTTTACCCAAATGTCCTTCGTGGACAATTGCTACTAATCTTCTCCTCAGTTTCAACGGTGGGATTACTCTGTTTCTTCTCCAAATTTGTTCTCCCTGTATACTCAGTTCATCCCTTACTACCAATTTTTTTTTCAGGTCGTCCTCCACCATGACGCAATTCTGATCAAGCACAAGTTTCCTCAACTTACTGTATTCCAAGTCATCTTTTACAGCTTCATTCCACTCTTCCGTACTTATAGCAAGTTCTCCATCAACCAGAAATGCCTCTAACTGCACGTTGCACATCTCATTATTTCCATTTCCACTTCCCTCAATAGGTAGACGTGACAGGCAATCTGCAATTATATTTTTTTCTCCCTTCACATATTCTATCGTGAAGTTGAACTCAATAACAGATAATAACCACCTGGAAATACGGGGAGTTAAGCCACCCTCCAATCCTCGACCACATTTAAAAATCTGCAACAAGGGTTTGTGGTCCGTTCTCAATATGAAGGGTAACCCCCACAAATAGTACCTGAAATGGTTTATTCCCCAGCAGCAAGCCAATGCCTCTTTTTCTATTGCAGAATAAGTCCGTTCTGCTCCTTGTAATCTGCGTTAGGCAAAGCCAACAATTCTCTCATCACCGTTCATCCTTTGAATCAGCACTGCCCCTAGTCCCACGCTACTAGCATCAGTAAGAATGATTGTCTTCTTCGTAACATCAAAGTGACCTAGAGTTGGGGCCTCTGCAATGGATACCTTAATCTGTTCAAATGCCCTTACACAATCCTCGTTCCATTCAAACATTGCTCCCTTTTTTTGTAAAATCCTCATGGGTTCTACAAGTTCTGTAAAATTGCATACGAATTTCGAGCAATACTCTGCTAGCCCTAAGAATGACTTCAACTGATCCTTACTAGTAGGACAGGGGGCATCTCTAATTGCTTCCACTATGCTTTTCTTTGGTTTAATACCTTCATCCGAAATCTCATGTCCTAAGTAGTTCACAGATCTCTTTCTCAATTGGCACTTCTCTTTCTTAACCGTCAAGCCATGATCTTCTATCCTTTTCAATACTGCTACTATTAACTCATCATGATGTTCATACGAGTTTCCTATTACAATTATGTCGTCTTGGAAGCATAAGGCATTGTCTAAATTTCTAAAAATGTTTTGCATTATTCGCTGGAAAACAGCAGAAGCTGATACCAAGCCGAAAGGCATTCTGCAATATCTATATGCCCCAAGAGGTGTTACAAAAGAAGTGAGAGGTCTAGATTCAGGATGTAAATTGACCTGGTGATATGCAGCAGACATGTCTAGCACACTGAATACCTTCCCACTCATTACACTTAACATTTCATTAATATTCGGTAGAGGTTGTCTATCCACCCAAATATTCTTGTTAAGGTCTCTTAAATCAATGCATAACCTAACCTTATTACCATCCTTAGGTGCAAGAACTATTGGTGCCAACCATTCGGAAGATTCGATAGGCTCTATAATTTTCTGTTGAAGAAGTTTATCTAATTCATCTCGTAATGGTACTCGCATTAAAAACGGAACTGGTCTCACCTTGTATACTATCGGAATTGCATTGCTTTTTAAGACAATACGATGTGTAAATCCCTTCAACTTTCCAAGTTTATCAGTAAAAACCTTCGGAAACCTAGACATTAAGTTTTCAGTCCACTGTTCACCAGGGACCAAATCATCTATGTTAGCTGCTTGATCCATGACCATGACTGGAGTTGCAGCGTTTGGGTCGAGCACAATATTCAGATCTTTCTGGTGTCTCCATCCTAGAAGATCTGAGCCTTCATTCGTAATATAAACCTTACCATGAACTCCATTACCTTTAAACACAATATCCATCCATACCATCCCTATAATTTCTATCCTCCTCCCTCCATAACCAACTGCTCTCACATCAGTACTCGGTAAATCTTCAATTCTTCCTTTTAACGTACCTTCAAAAGTTTTCCTTGAAATCAACGTAAGTAAACTACCAGAATCTACCAATACTTTCACTATCACTGAATCCATAAGTACATGACAATGCGGTTTTTCTAACTTATAAGAGCTTTCATTCTTCCATTTTCCCATACATTTAGGTTCTACCATTGATTGGTTGGTTTCATCACTCTCATGGATGGTTAATACAATTTCTTGCTGGTCGTTATCAAAATTATCTATAGATTTCACACTGTTAGACATTTTCCCTTTAGACCTGCAAACCTTAGCTAGATGTCCCTTCCTTCCACAGGATCTACATACTAAGTTTCGTGCAGTACACTTAGGATTAGACGCAATGTGACCTAAACATCCACATCTAAAACATACAATATTCAAATTCTTTTTCTCACTCATTTTCCTTTCCACATTTTCAGCTGTCCATTCTTGTTTTTTCATTTTTACTTCTTTCACTTCTACTGTTGATTTCTCATCAATAGATGTTATCTGTCCGCTCGACTTCTCTATTTCTTTCATCCAGGTAGCTGTATGTTCCATACTCCTTGCTACTTGTATGCTTTCCTCCAACGTAGGATCCATTGATAATAGCTTCTCTTTCACTTTCTTATTATTTGTGCAACGTACAATCTGGTCACGAATCAAGGAATCAGATAAATCACGAAAATCACATGTAACAGCTAATCCTCTCAAAGTTGCAACAAATGACATAATATCTTCATCCTGGCCTTGAACACGGGAGAAGAATTTATGACGCTCAAATACAGTGTTTAATTTTGGGGTAAAATGTTTTTCTAACATCAACAATGACATTTCATATACATTAGTAGGATGACCATCTCCAGTACCTAATGGTATTTCAG
Source organism: Pleurodeles waltl (assembly GCF_031143425.1). Classification (NCBI taxonomy): domain Eukaryota; kingdom Metazoa; phylum Chordata; class Amphibia; order Caudata; family Salamandridae; genus Pleurodeles; species Pleurodeles waltl. The sequence goes on from NC_090436.1 coordinate 853,863,210, forward strand.
GAAGGTCATCATAAATTCTTCTCCCTTCCGCCCCAAGATGGTGAAGTAATATTGCCTGTTTCCTTAAAGGGGTATATCTATCTCCTGCAATGGCCAACAAATACGTGGAAAATATATTTCTCCATCGTTTCCACGATATTGACGGTTCACCAGGTATTGGTAGGAAACATGGTGGTGAAGACATATTTTGTTCAGCCATACTGTAGGAAAGGAAAAAAAAATAACAAACTACAATAATATACTAAAATAAAAAAATAAATTAATAAATTAAAGTAACAATCTAAAACAACAATTAAATATATGCTTGTTGGTTGTAGATTTTCTCCCTGTATCCATGTGTAACTATTAGTCTTTTTTTCCTTTCTCTCTGTTGTCCTTTAGTCCTTCTATAGTTTCCACTTTTTATATCTTCCAATTAACGAGCGAAGTGAGAGCAACAAAAGATTAATGCCAAAGGCTGGAATAGTCGTAACAGCTGACGATCCTGACGATGTTGAAGTAAGCACCGCTTAATTCTTCCTTTCAATACGTAGGCATTTAATTATTTAACAGCGCGCGTATACACACCAAGCTGCTCGAGACGTGCTGTTAGTTGCGCGTGTAGTATACACGCGCACCAGGCTGCTCGAGACGCGCTGACGCTGTGCTGCGCCCGGCTTAAGCTGCTCGAGCTCGTTGAGACTTTGAAAATAATCAAGGTCACGCGCTGTAACGTTTGATGTCTTTGAGAGCTGCCGTGTAGCTGTCCTTTAGATTAAAGACTGCGAAGACCTTTCAAAACACACCGGAAATTGTGTGCAATAACATCATTAGGAGAGTTCTTGTTCTTGATCTATTATATTCGGATAGTTTCAAATTTCAACGCGTTAGTTGATAAGAATAAAACTTACTTGGAGGATGAACTTGCCTATTCTGCTGATATTTATCGTTCAAGACCATTTATCTTCTTTTCCATCTTCTTTTCGCTACGATCTCCAAATTTTGCTTGACTAGAAATATTTGTCATATCCAGGGGTTGGGGGTTATGAATAATTTCTGCCCCCTGCGCAGAATAACCCTTGTCGCCAGTTTATGTAGTGATCACACGATGGTCAGGTTCGGTTTCTTCACCTTTATTTCAAGATGAGTGGTACAGCAATCCATATAACCCCCAGCAATAGATCAAGCCTCCTCCTTCGCTCAGTTCCTCTCTCCTTCTCCACTCCTCCAGAATCCCAGCATTCTCTTCTCACAACATTCCAACATTCAGAGGCATGATCCTACAGTTACCTTGAAAAATCTGGATGAAATAAATCATAAAGTGGTTTTATGCTTTGGCCATAATCTGGAATTTATGTTCTACCAAAATTAAAGAAACCCAGTAGGGACTGTAGTTCCTTAATGGTGTTTGGAGGTTGAAGTTGAGCGCACTTTTCAAGAAAATGTGGGGCTAGGCTTTTGCCTTCTTCAGATAGTTGGTATCCTAGAATTAGGAGACATAGGAATGCAATTTTGGTTTTCTTAAAGTTAAATTTGTAGTTTTGGGCAGCGAATCCTAAAACAATGTCATCCACCCTGGCCAAATGTGCATTGAGTTCGTCATCTGTTAGGTAAATGTCACCGACATAAGATTATGCTTCGTAATCAATATCATGATATGTTGATGTTACACGGGCAGTAAATCCCCTGGGTCTGGTCCTATACCCTTGTGGCAAGCGACAAAAGTGCAGATGAGAGCCTAACACGCTAAACGCGCTTAGATCCCGGCCATTGGAATCGTCCAAATTTTTTTTTTTTTTTTTTGCACTAAATTGTTAATGAGTGCTGTGTATATTTTAGATTGCAAATGTGCATGTAAGACTGTTTAAATGTCTGTAATCTAAGACTATTCTATATGAATGATCAGGCTTTGCTACGGATGATAACAGGTTAGTCATTTCAGAGACGCAGGGTTCAATTACTCCCTAGTGCTCAAGTTGTGTGAGAATCTCTCTTCTGGGTGCTTTAGCTTCATGTTTAATTGGATATTGAATCTGGATCTGTGTAGTATCCCTTTCCCATCCTATTTAGTTTTGATATGGCACAGGAGCCTGCCAAAGCCCAATTGGCAGCGTAGGCTTCCTCTACTGTCTGGAACTGGGACTGAGAAAGAAGGCAAAATTACATTTTCCCCTCGTGGGAGCATGTGGACAAATTTAGGATGCCAATCTTTTTCTACCAATAAAATATAATAATTTAGTGTTAGTCTTCTCCACCTTGATAGTGCGCTCCATGTCTCCCTCAATCTGAATATTTAATCTGTAAACCCTGTTGTGTGGGGAAACACACCTGTCTGCTGTCTCGATTTCAAAGAAGTCGTTAGTTTGTGTAACATCCAATAGATCTATAAAACTCTGGCGACACATTGTGACCTCTGCCACGCTGTCTGGCAGAGTCACCACCCAGGTCCTGTTCTTCAACAACATTCTCTGTACTAATAATATCTTTCATTGAAATTGCTGCCAACTTTTTCTTTTTAAATTGGTGCTTTTGCAACAGAAGTTTCCATTCCTTTTTTGTGAAAGTCTCTGAGGAGCTATGTAAGTGCTTTTTTGGCTTAATGTAGTTGCTTTGGTGTTCTGACCATCCTTCTCTGTCACACCGTTTATCCGGTGTGTTCCCAAAGGAACGAGATTAGCGACTGTCAATTTATTGCTATCTTTCTGGTGTTTTTAAAGTATCCCTATTTCTAAGGTTGTATTTTTTTTTAGGTTGCTGGTGGTGTAGATTCTCCTCTTTGTGGTCTTCTATCTTTATTCTGTTTTTGTTTATCCCAGTGTTTTTAGAGCTCTCTTCTGCTTGCTTGGTACCCTCCTTAGTGGTGGTACTCTGAAGTTGAATTTTAGTTCACCTCACTCCCA